>NC_023755.2:11927916-12668396 GCF_000499845.2 Phaseolus vulgaris | reverse complement strand
TACTACTAGAAGTAATGACAATTATGGAATAACATGACTAAGACAAAACTTGACATGATTACAAAATTTAAAGACATATAACAAGATAAAACAACAAGTGAAAGGAAGCTTAAGGTCAACTCTAGGAAGGAGAATGCCATTCCACAAGAGCAGCCATACTCATACAAACAATGAGTGCCATAATCCTTTTCACAAACACTTGGTGTAACAAAAGAAAAAACAGCAAGGAAACTCAAAATAAATCCTAAAACAGAATGGTAAACAACTTGAATTTAAGAGCTCTTGAAAGTAAAGTGCAATACAACTCAAAATTTAAGCAAAAACAAGCCTAGACTCTAGATACCACATGATGTGAATGTAACTACAAGAATACATGATTCTTTGACATTCTTAGGAGCAACTTGAGCTGGTCATAAATGGCACCTTACTTTAGAATTGGATCAATGTTCTAATTCAAGAACTCACCAAGACTTAGTACCAACCAAGACCCATATGGAAGTCCATATATTGTCAAATGGAATCAAAACACAAGGAATGAAGAACAAGAATTAAAAACTGGACAGAATTGAAAAGCTAGCTACTGAACCGAATAGAAACAAAGAACAAAGCTGGAAATGCAAATTTAAACGGTGCAAATGAAAGGGAAGACTAGGTAATTAAAAACTACCGAATGAAATTGATAGAACATGAAAGAAGAAGAACACTTATAGGATAAGCTTGCTGGATTTTGAGAATTAGAAGAACACTTCACGCCACTTGGTTCCTTGACCCAAGATAAGTGATGGAATGCCGCCACTTGAAGCTCACCATTGCTCACAAGATAAGGCAAAGAAGAAGAAGACTCAAGACTCACAATTTCTCTCCAAATTTGAGTATAGTCTCTCTACTATAAAATTCCAATCTGAATTGTGAAGGACCTAAGCCCTCCTTTTATAGGAGTAAGGGTTGGTCATTTACATAGCTTATTTCCTAAGCTACCCACAAAACTCCTAAGATCACACCCCCCTAACTAAGCTCACTCCCCAAGCTTCTAGAATTTGCTAAACTAAAGCCTAAAGATGCTTTTACAAAAGAGGTGTCTCATGTTTCCCTCTAAGCACCTTTCTAAACATTATTCTATATTATTTACAATTTAAAAGAAACTATAAAGAGAGATATTTAATATGAAGCCTATTATTTGAGAGTTTGTAGACTTCTTTATCTTTAGGCTTGATCTTCTCTTTGACTTCTTTTAATTTGTGAGAAGACTAGAAGGAAGAACTTCAAATGTGTAGGTGAAAATCCTCTTCCTTCATTAATAAAATCCTCTCCTAGTGGATATCCATCAACTTTATAGGCCCAATAGCCAAGCTGACCTACCCACACCTGTGCATCGAGCTCCAATCACTAAGCACTTTGTCTAGTAATAAACTACAAATTATCCAAAGATAAATATGAAAGACACACCAGAAAAAAGAAAATACACTAAAATATAGACTTGTAAATATTGTGAAACACATTAAAATAGAAAATTGTACATAAATTTATCAACAAAGTGTCCAAACCAATTGTAACTAATAATATATATCAATAAAAAATCATACAAATAAATTATAATGTCACTATGTATCTTATTCATTTCTTTATGGAATGCAATAAAAAGAAAATATTTTACATAATACATGTATTTTAATATTTCTCGTGTATTTTTGTGAATTTTTTTATATTTTTGGATTGTTTAAAGATATAAACTTTAGTGTGATTGAATGGTGTGTATTTATGTATGATATGAAATATAAAATTATGTGACAATATGATTGAGACATGGTATTTTCAAGAAAGGAAATATCATGTTGAGATTGTTAGGACATGCATTGACTAAAGATTCGTCTAGAAGAAGGTGTCCTAACTCTATTGGTATATTGAAATCATATATATGAAGATTACTAGGTGGTGAGAGTTGAAGGAGGTTCATATGAATGAGTTTGCAGTTTGAAAAATAACATGTTTGGCTTGTTATATGAATTAACTCTGTCATATGAAATGAATTCATACTATTATGCGCATAATTGTGTTGATATCAAAGTGGGGTAGTATGACAAGTGTAAATCTCTGAGTATAAGTTAATGCATGAGTCTTCCAGAAGTAGAGTCAAATGTATGTGTATATTGGTTAGTGGATTTTTGACATGAGAAATATTGACTATGAATTATTTATAGATATTTGAATGTTTTGATAAAATGTAATGTATCAGTTATAAAATTTATGTTTGTGATTTAAAGCTACGTTGATATTGAAAGTTTTAAAATTGCAAGCTTACCCTATTGATTGTGTTATCTTCATTTGTCTTTATCTGTGATGATTGTGTATTACGCGGGAGCAAATGATGTTGTAGGTGATAGAGCTCCACTTTAAATAGATGAAGTGTTTCATTTTCTTTTGACTTTTTATTTGTGATATATCTAAATATTAAATTTAGTAATTGCCCTTACCATGAAGTTGTTTTCAATTTAAGGAGTAGTTTTTCAATTTGATTCAAAGTTAATCACGAAACTATTTGATATTTAATTTAAAACTTGCTAATAAATGATTCTCTCCATTACTTACATCATCATCTGTACTGGTCGAATGTGCTCGGATCCTCAACCCAAACACTTAAGTGTTGTAAGCTTAGTTAGACAAATTATGTGAGAAATACCCAACTCGGCGTAGGGTAGGTATGTGTTAGAATTAATGGCCTAAACAAGCGGGGGAGGGGGAGGGGGGTGAATTGTTTGTCAAAAGATTTTCGCAAAGATTGGCTGAGAATGAAGATTTATCAACAATCACAGAAAGAGCAATTAGGGAAGCCAAACAATCAAAGCAAAATTGTTTGCATAAAAACAATCGGTTGAATTTTCGTTTTAACCGGTTGTTTATAGCAATAGAGACAAAAACCACATCAAACAGTTTATAATAAGTGAGAGAGAGAGAGAGAGAGATTACACAATCAATTTATACTAGTTCACTCAACCCCTGAGCTACATTTAGTCCCCATAAAACCACTGGATATTCCACTAGCAATCAATCAACAGATTACAAACACTTAACACCACAAAGAGGTGATTTTGACCACACAAGAACACTCACCCTCTTTGTTGTTCACACAACCACAGTCAAAACAACCTCTGACCTTACAGATTTACAAACTTACAAGTATAGAAAGGAAAACAATTACAAGAATCAAAAGGAACAAATTACACTTGGTATTTAGGAAATCACAGAGCTCATAAGACTAGTTCTTGAACCAATGCACAACCTCTAGGCAATCTTGCAAAACTTTGAATCAAATCTCTCTTAAAAAACGTTTTCAATCTTACTTTTTGTGTGTTTTTGAATATAGAGGGTAATCATATTTATAACTCTCAAAGCTAGCCGTTTTAGGCAGTTAATAACGAGCCAAAACAGATTCAAATCAACTGAAATCAGGTTTTAACAGGTTTATGCTGTCAAGAAACATGACAATCAACCGATTGAAATGTCGTTTTAACCGGTTGAATTGGTTTTGACAGTTAGTCAACCAAGTCAAAATCAGTTTTGAAAACTCTCAAACAAGCTAAGTGTAAAACAACCGACTAAACCGTGAAATCAACCGATTGTGTTTCTCTTGGCTCAGAAAAACATTTTTCTTTTTCAAAACAGATTGATTCAGCTTGTGCACAGGATTAAGAATGAACTTTACAAGAATTCTAAACACCCCAGAACTAAGCTTCAATCAAAGCAGCACAACATCAAGCTTTCTTCACAGGTTTTGGTTTCACCAAAGCTTCATATTCTACAGTATGAGTCCAATGACATGTTACGAGGTCGACCTAGATGTTTTGTAATATATATGGAAAAGAAAATTAAAGTAAAATAACATAAGGAATAATTGAATTAGTTAAAGTGTATATATATTTTAAATGCAAATAAAAGTTGTTAGGAATGATGTGACATTGTACCCGAAAATAAAAGATACACGTTAACAAAATGTACTTACTGTTGAAATTATATTTGATGAAAATCGTTGAAGGAATGTCTATAAAAAGGGTTTAAGACCCCGAGTAAAGGTATGATTTTTGAACCCGATACTGATACAAATTTATAGTTTGAATGCTCTTATTGGCTTGATCGTAAGAGTGTAATCAATAAGTGGACCCCCTCTGTCACGAAGCGTCTTCAACTCGGTTCAACACCCCAACAAAGTCGCTTCAGCATGGAACTCACTTTCTAGTTCATCCGAGGTCAACCGACAAGAACACCATCCTCTTCACTTTTTCTCATCAACACAACACTCTTTAAATCTCAATGTTTTTAGTCTGTCAACACCGCGCAGAAAGCTTCGATTTCGAGTTTTGGCCACCACAGAACCCGATGGGGGTGTTGTGATCACAGTCGCTGCGGTGGGTCTCATCCTCCGATCTAATCCTCCACATAATTGGAAATCGAATCAAGAACCTTTCCTACATAAAGCTCGGTGTCATCCCCGCAATCATCGATGTGCATGCTGACTCCGACCCCAACCTCATTGTACAGTCTGCCACCGATGTGCATGTCTTGAAAGCTTTGCTAGCGGTGTAGATGTCGGTGTTCGTGCCGTACTGGATGCTAAAGCTTTTCCTCGCTTGATCGGATGTCAACTTGATTCAATTTGTGTAAAATATATGAATGCGTCATTCTTAGCAAAAGAACCAATGTAAAATTGGTTAACTTTGGAAATGCTCAATATTCCACTTAGTTTGTTTTTTAAGGTATTTTATTAAGTGATTCATGTGGCGGTAAAAGCATTGTAGTATTATACTTCTTATAAAAAATGTAATTCAAGATCAATTCTAAGAAAAACCACCTATATAGTATTTTGTGATTGGTACTACGATACAAATATGAAGAAGTGGTTTACAGTTGGTGCTCCGGTAGGAACTACTTCACTCATAATTAGCCTTGGCATTTCTGTTTATGAGAATAAAAGCTTCACAACGGGGTACTTATTTGTTAATGTTAATAGATCAGTAACATCATTCAGTTTCATTTCAGATATGAAATTTAATTTCAATTTTAAACTCAGTGTCTCCTTGCCCCCAACCTTTTGAAAGTCTTTTTATTGCTATTTCTTCTCACTTGGTTAATAATCACTGAAATTATGTTCAACAAATATTATTGATTTTATTTCAGGAAGTAATATTGAAAAAAAAAATATTTAGGATTTTAAGTAATGAACTTATACACAAAAAGAAACTGAAAATGCTTGAAATGAAATCAATAATTAACTTTCATATTTTCAGGATAGAGTTGAGTTTTGGGTTTCAGATGTTTGCATTTGATCACTTTGTTAATTAAGTTACTGTAATACTCATATGACAAATAATTGATAAATTGTTTTCATTGAAACATATAACTGGAGTTATAATATCTGCTAATGACTCGAGCTATTATCAAAGGCTAATCTGAAATGTGCATACATCCATTATTTTATTAAATATGGTTAGTATTTTATTTTCCAAGGCAGTTTTAGATATCAAATAAGCTAAAAAAATATAAAAATAACTAAAATTTAAATATCAGAAAACTAAAACTGACTTTACAAAATTTTACTAAATTTTCTTCCATTATGAGTTTTTTCAATAAAAAATTATAATTTTAAGCAATTTTTTTATTTTACTAATTTAACCCTTAGGCTAAGATGGTTAATATTCTTTTATTGCAATATTTACAACATGCAACTTCAATGAAATACTTTTACTTCTCCTTGAATATGTAATTCTATAAATTACATAATTGATTACTTTTTGGAAAAATTATTAAACATGTAGGAATGCAACATAGATTTCAACAAACGCATAATAGTGTTTGAAATTTTACAAATATTGTTGTGATGATACTATTTCAATTGTCTACTCTGACTACATGTGCACATTGTCATGCACGATTGTTTTACTACGAATCACGTGATGTGTTGTTCGGGTAGAAAAGTCTTACTTTCACATGTTACTGTTCTGAATGAGTTGATTCAAATATTTTCTGGTTGTTCATATGAAAGTAGACATTTTAGACAACATATCAGAAGTTACAACCATGTGCTTTCATTCACTTCATTTGGTGTTCACATGGATGAAATATAGTTGCAACTGGTCGTGGTATATATAGTTTTCGTACTCAAGGTGCAATGTATCACAGGATTGAAGGTTTTTTTTTTTCAAATGAGGGATCTAGGCCACGTTTTTTGCAATTGTACATTTATGTCATTGATAAGTGCCTAATTTCAGTAATATTTCATATTAAAATATAGGCAGTTATGCGTATTAATTGCTAAATTACATATAAAATAATCCCTAATTAATGAATTTATACTCTTTTACATATTTTATTATCTTTATTTGAAGCATTTTATTCCCAAATTTGGTGTTAATTTCAGGTTTTTAGGAAAGAATGGAGATGACTGGGCTAAAGAAAATAAGATAAGCTAAAAGGAGAAAGTTGGAAGGCCCGAAACGCACAAAAAGAGCAAAAGAAGTCCAACTCAGCAGCGAAGTTTCTCACTCAAGCGAACTCATTCAGTGAGAATGCTCCAGTGAAGTTTTCGAAAATCAACTCCTTTCTCGCTAAAGGAGAAAGCTGGAAGGCCCGAAACGCACAAAAAGAGAAAAAAATTCCAACTCAGCAGCAAAGTTTCTCACTCAAGCGAACTCATTCAGCAAGAATGCTCCAGTGAAGTTTTCGAAATCAACGCCTGTCTCGCTTGAGTGAGAATACGTCAAACAAATTGGGCTATTTTATGTTTTTATCATTAAGCCCATCAGCGCGACGCAGTAAGTCACCTAACTCTAGTAAATTAGGTTAAATAAGGGACTGTAGGCTTAACTCTAGTGTGGAAGATTGAGAGGAGAACACCATTAAGTGACTTGTAACCCAAATTGGGAGAATAAAAGGTGCTAGAAGATGTGTGGTTAATTCTACCTTTGGGATCGGGAGTAATATGTTCGAACTTTTTATGTATTGAGGTGATATTTAAATATGATATAATATTCTATTATTGATTGATTATTGATATTGTTGTTTTGTTTCTAACTGTTGATTTAGAATCTTGAATCTGACTGAAAAGTATTTTAGGCTTGAAATGTTAATTGCTATTAACGTCTGAGCCTGACTCTAAGTTGTTTTTATAAGTATGCGAGAAATCGATATTTAGGAAACACTCTTAATAATTTTATATACGAGAAATCGATATAAATGAATTTTATACGAGCATCAATTTCAATCAAAGAACTTAATGTTAACATGTTAATCAAAATACATGAGAGTGAGAAAGATTAAACCTAATCCCTATTTTTCCAACTTGAAGCAACTAATTCTTTGACTATTTTCTTATTAATCATCGCTAACACAACCACTGTCAACATACTGTTTATTGTTCTCTTTTATATTTGCGAGTATTGTACTTGATAATTCAATTGTTCCTTGTGGGATCAATATCCATCCTTAGGGACAAATTATTACTTCTGACAACGCGGTGCACTTGTCGTAAAAGTCATCAGTCACTACACATGAATTACAAAATAGGATGTTGGAAACTCCTCAACTTCATCAAACCATTGTTAATAAGTTGCAACAAATACTACATTGGTGCAATCCTTTTGTGCATGTATTTAGACAACTTGCTCAAGAAAAAAATATTCACAAATGTGCTTTACTCAAAAAAGAGCGTCTTGTTAATCAACCACAATATAATCTTCCAAATTCATCTCAAGTAGTATCAATTATTGTTACTGGGAATACATAATCAATGGCACGTGGACGAGACATTAAAGTTGTTAGTCATGATGGGAACTTAATAAACATTCAAGGAAATGTGAGACAGAGGACAATATTACCATCATCATTTATTGGTAGTCGTCGAGACTTGACACAACGTTATGAAGATGACATGGCAATTATTGCTCATGAGGTAAACCTGATATTTTCCTTACAATGACATGCAATCCTTCTTGGAGTGAAATTTCAGCAAAACTTCAAAATTTTCAAACTCCACAAGATCGTTTTGACTTTCTCACAAGAATCTTTGAGAAAAATTTGAGCAATTGAGGATTATGTGATTAATAAAGGAGTTCTTGGAAAAGTTAAAAGTTACATGTATGTGACTGAATTTAAAAAATGTGGACTACCCCATGTGCATCTGTTACTTATCTTACAAGATAATGATAAATTACGTGATCCAGAAGATTGTGATAGCATTGTTAGAGAAAAAATACCAAAAAGTGAAGAGCCACAATTGAACAAAGTTGTACCGAAACACATGATACATGGGCCTTCCAGAACTCTTAATCCTAGATCACCATGTATGAAGCCCAATCAATGCAAGAAAAAATATCCTGAAGAGTTCTTGGAAGAAAGATGTCAAGGTAATGATTCATATCCACAATACGAAAGATGTTTCAATGCACCAATATCTATAAATAGAAATGCGACTGTTGACAATAGGTGGACAGTTCCTTATAACCCTTGGTTGTTGTTAAAATATGATTGTCACTACCATCAAAATTATTAAATATTTATACAAGTATGTGAACAAGATCGAGTAGCAATGGAGGTTCGTAGAGGATCAACTGTAGATGAAGTCCAATAATATATTGATGCTAGATGGATTTGTGCTTAAAAGGCTTTATGGAAAATATTCATATTTACACTTTATCGAATGAATCCATGTGTAGAAATATTACAAATTCATTTACCAAATTGTTATCAGGTTCACTCCTACAAGCATTAGAGCATAAGTGGTGTATTAAATGATGACAATACCTCCAAAATCATGCTCACACAATTCTTTGTACTAAATTGTAGAGATACACATTCTAGAAGTTATTTGCATAGAGAAATTCCACAACATTATTGTTGGCATAACAAACAACCAAAATGGTACACAAGAAGGTCAAGAAAGAAAGTTATTGGTTGAATTTATACTGTATCTCCTTCAGAAGGAGAAAAATTCTTCTTGCGTATTTTGTTATCCCATATAAGAGGGCCAAGCAGTTGAGAATACCTATTATCACCAAATAAAACATATTGCTCCACATTTAAAAAGCAGTTGAGAAATGAGGATTTTTAGAAAGTGATAATAGTATTCATGAATGCTTAGTTGAAGCATCAAGTTTACAAATGCCTTATGCTTTAAGGAGATTGTTTGTGACCATATTAATTTTTTGTGAACCAATTAATGTTCGAAGTCTCTGGAATGACTTTTATATCTTTATGGCAGAAGATTATACTTCAACAAGCACTTTTATAGGCATCAACATCAATATGCTATTGAGGGGTTGAAATGACCTTCTTATTCAACATGGTAAAACAATCAAGGATTTTGATTTACCAATATTAGCATTGGATGCATTTGAAAATACTTCAGTACCAAGAATTGTACAAGAAGAGTTATGAATACAAATACCTAATGAAGTGTTAACAATGTACAAAGATTGAATACTGACCAGTTGAATGCTTTCAGTACCATTTTAGATGTAATCCATCATAAGCAAAGTCAAGTATATTTTGTGGATGGATCAAGAGGAGCCGATAAAACTTTCCTTTACCACACATCAATTGCTTATTATAAAAGTAAAGGAAAAATTATTTTAGCAGCAACCTTTTCTAGTATAGCTGCAACAATATTACCTGGTGGTTGATTTGCACATTCTTGATTTAAGATACCTATTAATGTAGAAGTTGGTTCCTTTTGTTCAATAAGAAAACAATGTGATCATACAAAGCTACAAAGAGAAACAACAACAATTATTTGGGATGAAGCACTCATGACTAACAAATCTGCTTTAGAGGCATTAGATCGATCATTAAGGACATTCTAGAATGTGATGCTCCATTTAGGGGGAAAGTGATGATATTAGGAGGAGATTTTCGTTAGGTACTGCTAGTTGTTCAAAAGGGTACAAATGAGCAAATGATTTATGCATGTATTGTCAAGTCTCCTTAATGGAGTAACACAAAAGTATTGCATATACAACAAAACATGCTAGGGGTGGCAATGCAGGCTGGCCCGCGTTTGGCCCGCAAAGTGCGAGTCGGGTTTACCTATCCCACGCAAGAAGTGAGAGCTCATTTCACTGACTTGTCTTGCATAAGAGGTAATCCACGGGCATGTGAGCCAGCCCGTATAACAAAAATATTTTTTTTCAAAAATTAAAATTTCATTAAATATAAAAAAAACATATTCCTACTACTAAAAATTTAAAATTTTATCCATATTTCAATTCATTCAATTAAGATAAAAATATAAATTAAAGTATGAGGGTTCTTAGAAGGCTTGATTTAAAATAATTAAAGTTTTGCTTTGCATCTACTTTTCCTATATATGTATGTAAATGTATAAGAATATCTTATCAAAGTTTTTCTATAAAACATTTTAATCAAGACGACTAATTTTTTAACTATCCTATTGAAATCTCTTCTTTATATTATTTTTTATTAACAAATTTTAAATAGACTTTACTTAAAACTAAATCTTGGTCCTGGGTAACCTCTAAAGTCCCTTCTGCTTGTTTTTCCTTTTTTGACTGGTGTGTGGATCTGGTTTGTATGTATTCGATTAAACATAAGTGATTTATTTAGGTTGGTCAGATTGTATTTGTTCTAGTAGGAAGTTAGTGGCAAACTTCTGGGAGGAGGGGTTATTTGTTTCTGTGCGATTTTGTACATTGGATGGATCACCCTAAAGTGGTTCTTATTTATTTATTTTTTATTGTTGATAAAAAATAACTCCTTTAAATGATTAAAATAAAACATTCTATTTTTAGTAAATTAAATAAAATAATTATCACAGTACAGTAATGAATGAATGGGGTGTTTTTTTTTGCAAAAAAATAAAAATAGTTATTTTTTATTTATGCGGGCTAGCGAGCCAACCCACCTCACCCTGCTATTGGCCCGCACGGGTTGCGGGTTATGTGGGGCATGCCTAAGGGCTAGATTAGTGAGTCCGCCCCACGCTATTTTGTAGCGGGCTGTGGGCCGGTCCGCATGGCCTACCCCACATTGTCATCCCTAAAACATGTGATCATTACAAGATCATAATTTTGCAGAATATCTCATGTGCATCGAAGATGAGATTGAACCTACAATTCTTGATGATATGGTGAAAATACCCCATGAACTAGCAATACAATGGGAAGGAGAGAGTTCAATACAAAAACTTATACAAGAAACGTTTCCCCAATTGCAATTTCATACATGGGATGCATCTTATATGGTTTAGAGAGCCATATTGACTCCAAAAAATGAAGATGTTGAAAAACTTAATAACATGATTATCGATCATTTTCTAGGAGAATAACATAATTTATTATCATTTGATGAAGTTAAAGGAGACACACATAATCTATACCAACAAGAGTACTTGCACTTCATTGCTCCAGATGGCTTGCCATCCCATATTTTAAAGCTTAAAAAAGGTGCACCATTAATGTTGTTGCGAAACATAGACCGTAAATCTGGGTTATGTATTGGGACAAGATTATTGTGTCATGGGTTCTACATGAACATGTTGGATGTTGAAATCTTGATAGGTCATCATGTTGGAAAAAGATCTTTCTTATCAAGAATTAAACATAAAACAATAGAAAGTGAAGCTCTCCCATTTGTTCTTATTAGGAAACAATTTCTTGTGAAATTAAGTTTTTCCATTACTATAAATAAATCGCAAGGACAAACTATATCCAATGTTGGAATTTACCTTCCATGACACGTTTTTAGTCATGATCAATTATATGTTGCATTGTCAAGAGGTGTTTCTCAAACTTAAAAAAAAAAAATCTTATTAAAGAAGGAAACCTTGAAGGAGAGAAGATAAATTTTTTACCAAAAATGTTGTTTATAAAGATATTTTGTTATCTCAAAATCAAGTATTGTACTTTTTATTTATGTGTGACACATAAACATAATATGTTACTGTTTTACTTAATTAGACATCTTTTAAATAAACACTTTGTTATTATATATTAAAGGTAACATAATATAAAAGGAACCTTTACAGTTCAATGAAGATATCAACACAAAGCATACACACATTTTTCTACACAAACAAGTAATTGTCAATATATGTATATTGCATATATATATATGTGTGTGTGTGTATATGCGTATTTTGCATTTTATTCATAATTGACATTCTTTCGTAAGAAACAAAATTTGTAAAACAATGGAACACTTGGTTAAGCCAATTGACGCTAAGGTATAATGATTTTACATAATTATAATGATAATGACATTTTTTTATTCATATGGATCACATTTTTCATTTTAGGTTCATCGTTTGGTATCTTAGAATTTATTACTGCAAAACTATGACATTGTAAATTATTGCTCTCTTCTTTAGAACACATGTATATAGAAATATATGTTATAATTTTGCATAACATTTTTTCATGTGTATTCGTCTTTATTAAAATGAAATATAAATTTATACGGTTAATATAAGGTGTGTAAATAATGACATTGTTTATTCGAATTTTAATATTAAACATAAATATATGTGAATGATAAAAATAAAAATAAAATAGATACACATACGCGAGAGTTATGTGTTTCCGCTAGTAATTAATAAAGAGAATTGTTGTTATTTAGTGTAGACATATTTTTATTCTCTCTACTCTTATAACTATAATTAAAAGGGAGTTGTATTATATAATTATCCACTTTTATAGTTATAAACATAATTAATTTTATTAATTACTATGATAAAAAATTATAAATGTTATAAAAATGAATGAAATATAACTATTTTCTGTATATATTTTTATGATTTTAATATAAATTTAATAATATTTTTTATCTTAATAATTATTATAAGTATAATAATAATTAATTTTGAAATGAAAAATTTGAGAAATACATGTGTTTCCCTTAGTATATTAAATTGTTTATAAGCAGATAAGAAATGATGCAATGATGAGAAGGATAATCTCGTGTGCTAGCTAATGCCTCAACCTTCTTTCACACTCGTGCATGGCATATTCCAATATCTAACACTACATTCTGGTTTTAAAATCAGAACTACGATACGTGTCTTACCAAATGTGCCACCCACATGCCAGCCACGATACATGTCTTACAAAATTGTTAAGGATAACTATAAAACTAAATACATAATTAGAAAGCACACACCATGCATTATCTATACACGTAACAGTTCATTGTGACACATATAAAACATTACACACATTCTCATTCTCATTGCCACACACTTCAATCGTCATATCCACCAAAACCAGACACATGGCCGAGCTCACAGAACTGTTCCCATTGGGCCAACAATTCGATGGTTTGATACGCATGTGTGTGCAGGCCATCTCTTATGATCTTCCAACTCTCACCACTGTTCTATTCGTACTCACATTGTTGTTCTTCATCCTACACCGAATTCTCAACGGGATGTTCTTCTGGGTAATGGAAATGGAGTCAAATGAACATGATCTTGAAGAAGGAAGCACTCATTTGAGAAACTACGGAGAGCCCTCTCAGCATGTTACCATCTTTCATGCTCTTGTTCACACCAATTTGCATGCTTGGACATTGGTGACTGCATTTGAAAGAGTTCATTCCAAAATAGGGCAAAATCTTAGAGCTTCCAAGAAATTACCCCCCTTGGTAAACTATGGAATGCATGGTAAAGCAAGAAGTTGTGGGGAATGTGCCATTTGCTTGGAAGAATTCAGAGTGAATCAATTATGTCAAGTTTTTCCTGTGTGCAAACACCTTTTTCATTCGGATTGCATAGACCACTGGTTGCAGAAGAAATTAAACTGCCCCATATGTCGTGGTTCTGTATAGATAAATTGTAATTGCTGTAAAAACTCTGTATATTTGTATATAAAATTAAAAACAAAATTTCTTTTACAGTCTAATATTAAAAAATAACGAATTTACAACCATTTTTTAAGTGGCAAGTGAATAATACTGTTGTTAAGCTATTATTGTTCTAAACAATAAAGTTAATTTCTTATTTTATGCATCATTTCTACCATATATAAATATTATTTAAAAATATCTTAGAAAACAATGCAATTTTCTTATAGCTAAATCATTTTTTTTCTTACAAAATATTTAGCTACTTTTATATTTTAACATTTTAATTTTTATATTTTTTATTGAAGTTTTATTTAACGTCTTATTTTTATTTTTAAGTAAATAAAAAAATTAATATTTATTTAAAATTAGAAAATAAAAATATAATTATATATTTTTAAAACTCAGGTCTCGTGTTAAAAGTGAGAAAATATATACTTAATTGGAAAGTCTCGTATATGAAAAGAAAAACCTTCAACACCTCATTTTCTTAGTGCTGATATAAAAAGAAAAGGGATTAAATCAACATGAGTCAACTAAACTAAATTAAAGTAAGAAAAATCAATTTTACCTATCAATAATATGTGGAGATTATAAAAAAGAAACCACTAGTATGGGTGAATATATGATGAAGTCTACTAAAGTTGGACACAAAAATAAATGTCAAATATTGAGTCTACAATGGAGACATTTAATTCATACTAAAAATTATTAAAATAATAATAATAAGTTAGAGTATAGAATGGATTCAAAGGGATAGAATAATTATTGAGTCTAGAATAGGGATACAAAGTGAATGCAAGTTAAAAATTATTAAAATAATAACAATAAGTTAACGTCTAGAATGAGGATACAATATAGATGCAATCAAAAAATAAGTTGCAGAATAATATTGCGTTGAGAATGATAACACAAAGTGGATGCAAGTTAATATTTTATTACATTTAGCATAGGTATAGGTGACACTAAAGTGGTGTGGACATTTTTTGTCACCTTAGCCCACACTAGGTTACTTAATGAGAAAAAAATAAAACATTAAAATATTTTTGTCTTACATTTTCATTTTCTCACACTTTTAATTTCTCATTTCTGTCTCACACTTTCAAACTCATAATCCCGAAATTCCTCCCCAAAATCCTACGTCTTCTTCGTGGCCATTTCGCTCTCCTTAATTTCGTTTTTCATTTTTGTCTTCATGGTCATTCCGCTCTCTTTAATTTCGTTTTTCATTTTTGTCTTTGTGGCCATTTCAATCTCTTTAAGTGCATTTTACTCATATTTATTTCTCAGATAATATCCCCAATGGCGACAATTTACTCACATTTGCTTTCTCATGTAGTGTCCCTATCGACGACTCTAAGTTTAATTATTGTTGGAGATCCCACATCGACTAGAGATTAAGACATTTCATAATATATAAGTGAGTGCAAACCTCACTTATAAGTCGGTTTTATGGGTTGAGTTAGGCTTAAAGTCCACTTCTTAATATGGTATCAGAGCCATTTCGAGTCTATCCTAACGATTGTTTGTTGGGCTTATCAAGCCACACACTATCGGGCCATTATCAGATCACCCATAATATATAGTCCCACCACTAGTGCAAAATGTATAAACAAATGCAGTTTATTTAGTGCGGCTTTGTACTCAAACGCTTTCGTTAAAAACGCGGTGACATTTTTGTAATTAAGTTCATTTACAAGTGCGACTTTACTAATAGCCATCTTCTTAAAACCTTTTTAACCCTAATTCAGAAACACGCCACTTATGTTTTGATACTCTCCTTTCTCCCGCGCTTCGTTTCTCTTATGTGTTTCCTCCATTAACTGTGCTTCCTCTTTTCTTCCTCTCTTCTTTGCATTCTTTGTGCCATCGGTAAGCATTGTCTTCCTCTCTTCTTCTTCACCATTGATTTTTGTAGTTTTGCGTTTCTCTTATGTTTTGTCTTATGGCATTGCTAAGGTCATGCTTCACTGGGAAGGTTTTTTGTTGTGTCTTCCTCGTCGCTGTTGTCTCCTTGCTCTGTTATATATTCGCGTTTCATTGGGGAATTTTTATATGTGTTTTTTGGACTTCCATTGGGATGAAATACGAAGAGATATGATATGGATGCACTAAGATATCAAAAAGAAATGTTAAAATAATAACCATGTTCTTCGAAAAAGATCAAAGCAGAAAACTTTTATTAGAAACTCAATCAATAGCGAAAAAGAAAAGAAACCCTAAACGCCTCTCGTAAATGCGGCTATGTAAATAGCCGCATTTATAAATCGAATTTATGAATGCGACTATATAGCCACCTTCTTATCTTTGATTTACAAATGCGTGCTCATCAAATGAGGTTATATAGCCGCCCTTAAAAATGTAAAATAGCCGCACTTGTTTTGCTTTTCTGCACCAGTGCACGCACGAGTTGGTATCCTCGGAGTGAGGGGGTGTGTTGGAGATTCCACATCGACTAGAGATTAGGACATTTCATAATATATAAGTGGGTGCAAACCTCACGACCTCACCTTATAAGCCAGTTTTATGAGGTTGAGTAAGACTTAAAGTTCACTTTTTAATAATTATTGAATTTTATATCCATTTTAGTGTCCCCAAACCTACGTTATAGTTAAATAATACATTTTTCTTTATGTAGGCTTAACCAACACTACCTTGTAAATTTTGTTCCATTGGAGGCCGTCTCTAATGCATAGCCACCAACTTCCATTTCTATTAGGACGCTAAGCCCACACTAGCTCCATGTAGCGTCTCTCTTTTTCTCTTTGTGTCACTCCTTTGGGGACTTTACCATCATTATTTCTTGTAATGAGTATATGCATATATATATATATATATATCTTTAGTTTTTGAGTTTAGAATATTTGTGTTATTTAACTTTGTTCATATTATACTACTGAGAGTCCAAATACCCGCATATAAGCATTGATTAGTCGACCTTTCGATCATTCTATTCTATATCTCAGATTAATTAGTAATACCATTAAGATATCACGTGATAATTACACCAAAATCACGATAAGTGGATAAATTTGGCTTAGTTGAATCGTACTAGTACATAATATTTTAAAGTCCAAAACCATACCTATAAATAGGAAGTCACCTATAAATAGGAAGTCACCCCTGAAGATAGGAAGTCACCTATAAATAGGAAGTCACCCCTGAAGAATAAGGTATTGAAAATCTGATCCTAAAACCTACAACACTCAAATTATTAAAACTGATTTGAGCATCAGTGTGCCATCACAAGTATCCTGAAAAGACCGAAGAAAACAACAAGACTGAAGATCAAAGACCGAAAACTGGAGGAACGCAGTAAGTGAGAAACAATATGTCGCTACAACAATACTTTGTAGGAAAAAATATATAAAATTATTTATTTAATTTAATAGTTTTAAAAAAGTGTATTTGGAGATACATCAAAGAAAACTACAATGTTAAGTCAAATAAATAATTTTCTTATTTCCCTTGGTTTATTACAAAAGTTGACAAAATAACTATTTAGATAGGTAATACATATTAGACAGGATGGATGCTCTTGCAATGCACGCGGTATACGTTTTCCGTTGTAAACATATTTATAAATATTCTTAAATTAAAAAAAATAGCTTTTCTAATTTTATATAACATAATTAATTCATTTATCTTCAATGAAATTTGTAAATTCTTGGGCCCAAGGTCCATTTAACTTCCTTCTACCTTTTTTATTTTCTTATTTCTATTTTAAAAAAGAATTCCTCTCTCTATCTTTGTCATTTGTTATTAATTTTTCATTTAATCACTTATTTCCTTTAAAAATATATGATAACTTGCATTAGTTTGTGTGTTAACGACCAATTCTTCTTATCAGATTTATTCTCGAACGTTATTGGAACCAAGAGAACGATTCGAACTACTTTTTGGTCGGTCGGTCGATCTGCACCTCATTCCCTGTTTTCAACTGAACTCTCACACTCGCTTTTCCACTCCTTCTCCTTGCTAGCTCCAGGCTTGTATGGTACCTGCAAAAGGTACTCCGACACTCAAGTCAAACTTCAACACTCAGTATTTAGGATTAAATGATTGTGTACCTGATCCTTTAGAACATGTGCTAATTTATATGATTATTATGGGTCCATTGTAAAGAGTAGTGTATTATTTTATTTTGCTCCTTGTATTTCGGTCAACCCCAATTTAGGTCAAATAACTTAACCCTAAGAAATAAAATATTTTTTAGGTATAGAAACCCTAACTTGGGCACCAAGTTAGGGTTAAGGTTAGAAGTTTGGGCACTAATCTAGGGTTTTATGCCTTGCGCACCAAGTTAGGGTAAAAACCCCAGCTTTCACCACAAGTTTTCTCTTAGAGTCCTAGAGTTTGTTTACCTTCTCATGTATTATTCTTCTAGATGGTCTAGGGTTAGGGTTTGGGAAGCTTGCTTTGAAAGTTTCCTCTCCTCTAAATAAGAGGCTCGTGTACTTATTTTTCGGCTTTGAATGAATTAGTGTGTTGCTTCCAAAATTGTTTCAACACACTTGTTCTAAAGCTCTCCTTAGGTTAAAACTTCTTCAAGTGTTTAAGTCTAAGACTTCTTCAAGAGTTAGCCTAACCTCTCTTGAGTTCAAATTTTCCACACCTATTCACTTCACCTCTAATTCCATTTTCTCTTCCACAAAGCTTCTACCATCATCCTTCATGTTCTTCTCATCCATGGAACTTCCAAGGAGCAAGAAGAGTTCATCATTTCGTTTATCTGTTATTGTATGTAAACAATGTGGTGATAGCATCTCAAGACATGGTTGAGGTCAAACAATTGAAGTTACTGCTCGATAATGAATTTGAGATGAAAGTTATAGATGTTGTAGAGATTATTATAGGGATGGAGACCAAGAGGGATAGATCCCAAAAGAAACTCTTTTTGTGTTAAAGGAAGTACATCCAAAATGTGCCAAGACATTTTGGGATGGAATGTGCTAAAGCTGTAAGCAAACCTTTGACAATCTTTATACATCTTTTTGAGCTCAACATTCCTTAAATGATAAGGAATACATGACTCGTGTTCCTTATGCAAGCATAATGGGAAATCTGATGTATATCATGATGTGTACCAGACCAAATCTTGTACAAAATATTAATATGGTGAGCATGTATGTGAGCATACTTGGGAAGGAGTATTGGCAAGTCATGAAGAGGATCCTAAGATACGTAAAGGGGACTAAATATATTAGACTTATCTTTAAGGGTGATTCATAGTGGAATGTAGTATGTTACTTGAACTTTGACTTTGCACAGATTTTAGACAGTCCATTATTGGTTATGCTTTTGGAATTTTTACTAATGTAGTGCAATTTTATTTCTTAATTACTGAAATGGGTAAAAAAATTGAAAATTATCAAAATGGGTTAGTCATGCCACCTTGGGACGACTTTATTTAAAATTTGATTATACTGAAGTCGTGCCACCTTGACACAACTTCAGTTCAAATACACTAAAGTTGTATCACCTTGGCACGACTTACCTATTTCGGTAAGTTTTCAAAATTTTACCCATTTTGATAATTAAGATGTAAAATAGATTCGTACAAAATCTTAGGCTTTCACCATTGGTTGATCTCCAGTTAGTTGGAAAGCCACTCTCCAACAAACAATGGTGTTGTTGATAATAGAGATGAGGTATATAATGTTGGTGGAGGGAGTGATATAGCCTTAATCACATCAGATTTTCAAATAAAACCAAGTTCCCTTTAATGTAATATAGGATCAACCTAGGTCACAGTCTAAAGAAAACATGTTTATGAAGTCCATATAATAATCTCTATAATAGACCGTCTAATAGACTGCCTATCAACACTTAAAATGTAAAGAACTGGAAAGTAAATGGAAGCATGTAGATAGTTTGAAAATAAACTCAATTGTAAACGAAAAACACAAATTAAATGGACAAAATGTAAAATTATAGTAAAGAATTGAAAAATGAAGAGTGTGTTAAACGCTTAAAAGAAAATTGTGTAAAATGATTTAATGAATAAAAAATGTAAATCGAATCAAAACTAAAGTCTAATTCTAAAACAAAAGCTAAATATGAATGAATATATGCAAAGAAAAAGACTAAGTACAACGGTTAGACTGTCTTGTTGATAATCGTTTACTAGACCCTCTAGTGGATAATCGTGTAATGGTTATACTGAAGAAGAAAATAGAAGAGAGCGTCTAATCGTAAGAAAAAATGTTAGCAATGTAAATTGTAAGAAATTAAATGAAAGAAGTGTAGATTGTGAGATAATAAATGATAGGAATGTAAATGGCAGAAATTGTAAAGTTTAGAAATGTAAAATAGAGTGTGACTGGAAATTAAACTACAATTGAATTTGTACCGACTAGTCATCGGGTCTCGAGGACTGGAAATAATGGTAAGCCACGTAAGCTGGGTCCCACAAGCGGTATAAGCTAGTGTGTCAACCAGTCGTCACACGTCGACCACCAGAAAGTGTCGACCAGTCATTAGACGTCGACCATAAAGGAAGGTCGAAGAGTCGTCAAGCATACAGAGTAAGACCGATGAGTCCTTGAACATCAGTACAGCGAATGTGGGCCACGAGAGGTGGGTCCCAGAAGAACATATCAGTTATCAGTAAAAGCACCCAGAGATAAGGGGAAGCCCTAGGTCACAAAGAGTCCATGTGTGTGGTGTGAATAACGCATTCAGGTGCAACACAAGTAAAGAATCGCTAGAGACGCTAAGACCCATTAGGGTTAGGGTTTCCAGGGGTAGACTGCATGCATGGCACGTGAATACTTAGGGCACCCAAAGAACAAGGGGCCCCAGAGGGTTGGTACATGAGTTGGTACCTTGGTGGCCATTTTGTTAGTTGTTGCACTCTAGTTAATGGCAGTCCTACGTGCTAGATTACGTTAAGGCTGTGTAATAGCGGCGCAGGGACGTTCCCCCAGGAACCCTAGTTACAACATATATAAGGGATGTTAAAAACCCTAGAGAGGTACGTAGTTTCTATGTTTAGAATTATTACACACACATACAAATTCTCTGCCCCATTATTGACTTGAGCGTCAGAGTGCAAATGGTCGCTACGGTGCCCCCTTTTTCTTTGCAGGTACAGAGTGTTTTGATCCAGGAAAGCGTGAACCCTCGAAGAGACAGGCGGGCGTGAGATCGTCGTTAGAGTCAACCGGCGAGCGAGTCAACCGGCGAGCGAGTCAACCGACAAGAATATTTGGTGCGTACCGTGGGGCTCGATAAAACGAGGTCCCACTCACAAGTAAAGAAAAGTTACCCAGCAATATGAGGAGCACGAGGTAAGGTTCTGTCGCACCAATAGGAGGGGAAAACATCACCATGCAACAAATCATGGAGACTATACACGCCTTTCAGGAGACGGTGGCGGCGTCCAGGGCGGATCAGGAACGCATCCAGATTGACCTAGCCGCGTCGCAAGCAAGGAACTAAGAGTTGTGCAGGACTAACAAGGAACTGCGCAGGAATTTGCAGCAGACAGGGGAACGCGTGGCGGATGAGTGAGTCCCGCCTACACCACCCAAGGCTCTCCTTATGCCATTCTCGCAGGCGATCATGGACACCATGATACATGCCACTTTCGTAGGTCCTAAGGCTGCCTTTACAGGCGTAGAGGATCTGAAGGCTCATCTCATAGCCTTCCACATCTAGATGATGTTGTCAGGAGGCTCTGACACTGAGCATTGCAAGTTGTTCATGGCACATCGCTAGACTGGTTTGTCAGCCTCCCTAACGGACATGTAACGTCGTTTGCGCAGTTTTCCATGCTGTTCAGGGAGCAATACATCGTCAATTAGGCTCCCCGCCAGTCTCTTACGATCTTTTCGACGTAAGGCAGTACCAGAGAGAATCCTTGAAAGACTTCCTCAACAGATTTGGGGCACAGGTGGTGAGGCTGCACACCAAGGACGAAGATATGATGGTGCACGCTTTCAGGAAGGGAATCTTGCCAGGACCCTTCAGTGAGTCACTCATCAGGTGTCACCCCAAGACCTTTTGTGAGATCCGGTGTCGAGCGGTAGCCCACATCGTCGCAGAAGGGGAAATCACTGAGAAGCGTGGAAGCATTGCCCTCGTCCAACCACGAGGACCAAGTCGACCTCAGCCCATAAGGGTACATGAGGCGACGAAAGAGAAAAAGGCCCAAGGGAAGTAGCAACCCTACGAGGCCAGGAAGCCCCAGACTATGGCCACCGAAAACTAACAAGAGATTGGGGCCAGCAAGAACACTTGGTGTGAGTTCCACCAAGTGTATGGCCACGCCATACACACTTGCCTGTCACTAGGACACCAGTTGTACGAGCTGGCGAAGAACGACTTCTTGAAGGACTACTTGCGGGAGTCGCAAGGGGTTCAGGCGCTGACAACCCTAGGGGGTGACCAGGGGCACTAGATGCCCGTTCATGGTGAAATTCACACCATTTCAGGGGGTTTCTCAAGTGGAGGGTGCACTGCTTCTCAGGGGAAGAAATATGCACGAGCAGTAATGACGGTAGAGACGCAAGAGGCAGACTAGGCTCCTGACATCGACCTCATCTTCACCAAGGCTGATCACCAGGACGTTGTCCCCCACGACAATGACCCAGTGATGGTTTCGGTAGTAACAGTGTCAAGGAAGGTGCACTGTGTCCTAGTGGACCAAGGAAGCTCGGCCAATGTGATGTTCTGGTCGACCTTCAACAAATTGCAGTTGTCCCTGACCAATTGAGGCCTTACACCGGCTACTTGTATGGATTTGTTGGAGACCAGGTAGAAGTGCGTGGACACATAGAGCTGAGGACCACCTTCACGGATGGCATAACTTCCCGCACAGAAAACATCAGGTACCTTAGTTGTTGATGCTCCCTCAGCTTACAACATACTGTTGGGCAGACCTACCTTGAACACGTTGGGAGCGATAGCATTGACGAGGCACATGAAGATGAAACTGTCTTCCTTGGAGGGGACAGTGATCACCATCAGACAAGACCAGAAGGAGGCTAAGAAGTGTTACGAGAATAGCCTCAAAGCAAAGAGAGGGGTGTTCGATGTTACCACCCAGCCCCCAGGTGAAGAAGGGCTCACCCGCGCAAAGGTCGCTCGGGAAAGACGACCCGAACCAGCCGAAGACGTCCTTGAGAGGGAGATTGGTGGCAAGATGTTTAAGCTTGGCAAGTCTTTAGGCCAAGGGACATAGGACCAGATTGTCGAAGTCATAGCACGAAATATGGATGCCTTCGCGTGGTCTGCCTCAGACATGCCTGACATAGACCCCGACTTCCTGTGTCATCATCTTACCATGGACCCCCAGGTCCGACCTGCTCGCCAAAGGAGGAGAAAGTTCAACGAGGAAAGGCAGCAGGTCATCAAAGAGGAAACACGGAGTTGCTAAGCGCCTGCCACATCAGGGAGATTCAATACCCAGAGTGGTTGGCAAACGTGGTGTTGGTAAAGAAGGCCAACGGGAAGTGGAGGATGTGCGTAGACTTCACAAACCTCAACAAGGCCTGCCCGAAGGACTCCTACCCGATGCCAAGCATTGATGCTTTGTTAGACAATACCAGAGGCGGTGTACTTGCGCCCATGATAGGGCGAAATGTGTAAGCGTATGTGGATGATATGGTGGTGACCTCACAGGTGAAGGATCAACACGTCGCTGATTTAGAAGAGCTATTTACGACAATAATCAAATACAAATTGAAACTGAACCCTGAGAAGTGTGTGTTTGGGGTGGAAGCGGGCAAGTTCTTAGGCTTCCTACTCACTGAGCGTGGGATAGAAGCGCACCCTGAGAAGGGCACTGCAATCCTCGCGATGAGGAGCCCGATCTTGGTAAAGGAGGTGCAGTAGTTGACAGGGCAGATATTCACTCTGTCCAGATTTGTATCAGCTAGAGGGGATAAAAGTCACCCATATTTCCAGTGCCTGAGGAGGAACAGTAGGTTCGTATGGACCAGAGAATGTGAAGAGGCGTTCCTCAACCTGAAGGAGTACCTAGCCAGCCCACCAGTGTTATGCAAGCCGCAGCTGGGTACGCCGCTTCGCCTATACTTTGCGGTCACTGATCGGACGATCAGTTCGGTCCTCGTGCAGGAACAGGACCAGATACAAAAGTCGATCTACTTTGTGAACAAAGTGTTGCTGGGGCCCGAGGTGAGATACCAGGCCCTAGAGAAGGCAGCTCTGGCAGTAGTGTTCTCAGCGAGAAGACTTCGCCACTACTTCTAGAGCTTTATCGTGGTAGTGATGACAGACCTTCCCATTCGCAAGGTCTTACAGAAACCAGACATTGCGGGAAGAATGGTGCACTGGGCGGTAAAGCTATCAGAATTCGACATACATTACGAGCCCAGAGGCCCTATCAAAGGCCAGGTTTACGCTGACTTCGTGGTAGAGCTCTTCTTGGCAGACACGCACCACAAAGAGTCTGACTTCCGATGGGTGCTCTCTATAGATGGTTCCTCTAACCAACAAGGTAGCAGAGCTGGCGTCATCCTGGAAGGGCCAAATGGGCTATTGATTGAGCAGACCCTGCGTTTCGCTTTCAAGGCTAGTAACAACTAGGCAGAGTATGAGGCTTTGATCGCTAGAATACTGTTAGCCAAGGAGATGGGTGCACAGAGTTTGCTGGCGAAGAGTGACTTCCTGCTGGTCACGGGCCAAGTAATAGGAGAGTACCAGGCCAAAGACCCTCAGATGGTCGCTTATCTAGAATATGTCCAAATCCTGAAAAAATCATTTGCGGTGTTCAAGTTAGTACATGTCCCTAGAGAGCAGAATGCCCGAGCTGACCTACTAGCAAAGCTCGCCAGTTCGGGCAAGGGGGCAGACAGAGGACAGTCATCCAGGGAACCTTCACTGCAGATAATTTGGTAGAGGTCCATCAGGTTAGCACATCGGAAGGGAGGAAGAGAAGTCATCGGTCATTGACTCAGGAGACATTGAAAACGCCCAAGATAAGCATATATCCAGTTTTTGGGAAGTGTCGTTGCAGGTTTACCTGATTGAAAGAGGAGAAACCTGGATGACACCCTACAAGCGTTACCTGGCTAATGGGATAGTCCCATTGGAACCCACAGAGGCCAGAAAAATAAAGAAAAATTTGAGCAAATACACCTTCATTGACAGGGAATTGTTCAGACACGGGTTTACCCACCCTATTTTGGTATGTGTAAGTGGCGAGCAGTGCACGCGAATAATGGCAGAACTCCATGAAGGGATATGTAGGAGTCATATCGGTGGCCGATCTCTCGCATCAAAGGCCATTCGTGCGGGATATTATTAGCCAACCATAAGGGAAGATTGCAGATGGTATGCACAGCAGTGCAAGCAATGTCAACAACACGCTGACTAGCACAAGGCGCCATGAAAAGATCTCAGATCGATCTATAGCCCTTGGCCGTTCCATACTTGGGGAATCGATATTCTGGGGCCATTCCCTTTGGCGGTACGGCAGATGAAATACCTTGTGGTTGCCATAGAGTATTTCATGAAGTGGATAGAGGCTGGGCCAGTAGCGTAGATTACAGCCCGCAAGATCCAACACTTTGTGTGGAAAAATATATTATGCCGCTTTGGAGTCCCAAAACAGTTGGTGTATGACAATGGCATCCAGTTTGCAAGCCAACAACTGGGAAAGCTGTGTACAGAACTTGGGATAATGCAGGTGTTTGCATGAGTCGAACACCCCCAGACGAATGGGCAGGTCGAGTTTGCCAACCGAGTTCTGCTGAGGGGTCTGAAGATAAGGCTGGAGAAGGCCAAAGGAACCTGGGCAGAGGAAGTTCCTAGCATTGTGTAGGTTTACCACACTACTCCCCAATCCACCACCAAGGAAACACCTTTCAACTTAGTGTACAGTTCGGACGTGATGATTCCTGTAGAAATCCAGGAGAACTCACAGTGTTTCCAGAACTTTGTGGCTGAAGAGTCCAATGTTGAAAGAAAGATGAACCTGGACCTACTGGATGAGGTACGGGAGGAAGAAAGAATCAAGGCTGAAGCCTTGAAGAGAAGGGTGGAGTACAAGTACAACTCCAAGCTGAGACCTCGGTAGTTCCAGGTCGCCGACCTGGTAATGCGGAAGGCCCACCCATAGAGAACAAGTTGTCTCCCAAATGGACTGGTCCCTTTAGGGTGACAGAGGCCTTTGGGAACGGAGCATACAGGCTCGAGACTTTAGAGGGTGGGGCGGTTCCTCGTACATGGAACGCGACTAACCTTAAGTTTTATTTTAGTTGAACTATCGCACTGTACACAGTTTTTAGGGGACACTATTTGTCCCTTAAAGGGATTTTTAATGAGGTCACCCAATAAAGTTTCAGTTGAAGTATATTCTCAAGTTTTTGGTACAATGTAGTTATGAGCCTTTCCCTTGGGTTAGAAGCCTTAAAATTGGGAAAGGAAGGTTCGTAGAGAACACCTCCCTCTTGACTGAGAAAGCCAAGGTCGAACAACATGGTTCATCAGTTAAATCCTCTCTTGCCCTTGGGCGAGGATGAGGTCAGTTACAAACCATTCACTTGGGTTAGAAGTCTCGAGACCGGGAAAGGAAGGTTCGCAGAGAACGTCGCCCCCTTAAGCGAAAACGCCAAGGTTGAACAATATTGTTCACCAGTTAAATCCTCCCTTGCCCTTGGGCGAGGACGAGGTCAGTTACGAACCGTTCACTTGGGTTAGTAATCTCAAGACTGGGACTGAAAGGTTTGTAGAGAACACCTCCCCCTTCAAGTGAGAATGCCAAGGATGATTCGTATGGTTCGTCAGTTAAAGGTCCTCACCTAAACTTTGCATAGATAAGGAGAGATCAATAAACGAACATTCCCCTTGATTGCAGGGCAAGGATGAAGAATGGCATGGTTCACCAATACCGCCAGTAAAGCATGTCTTCGGCGGGAAGTCCTTTCCCATGTCTTGCAGGGAAAAGGTCAAACACAGTTAATACGAATTCCTCTTATCCTCGTATGACAAAATAAGACCAGCTAAGGGTTTACGCACACGTCGTCAGTGCCTCAAAGACAATGAAGGTTGTAAGTAGGTAAATCAGGCAGGATGAGGCGTGCTACCCAAGGGGTGAACCTATGTCAAAGACGTTGTTAGCAAAACTTACCAAGGTAATCAAATGGTAACCAAGACAAGGAGAGATAAGTTATGCGAATAAGGCATAAGTGTGCAACATAAATATGCAAGGTTACAGAGTGTTCACAAAGCAGTAAATTATTTACAGAGTATTCACAAAGCAGTGAATTATTTACAGAGTGTTCACAAAGCAGAAAATTATTTACAGAGTGTTCACAAAGCAGAAAATTATTTACAGAGTGTTCACAAAGCAGTAAATTATTTACAGAGTGTTCACAAAGCAGTAAGTTATTTACAGAATGTTCACAAAGCAGTAAGTTATTTACAGAATGTTCACAAGGCAAATTATTACAAGTTAAGAGAGCTTGGTCCTGGGCACGAGCTGCCCATCAACAACCTTCATCGACACCACAAAGGGGGAAAGATCCATTTCAGGATGCACGCAGGCAACCTGAGCAATGGCATCCTAGAACCCAGCCCCATACGCATCGGCAGCGTCATTGGTAAGCTCCGTTTTGGTCTGTTTGAAGAGCTCAATCTTTTGAGCAAGTTCACCCACCACGCAGCCAAGTTGAACCTCTTATTGGGTGGCCCTCTCCTCAAGTTTGGCCATCTTGGCCTGTGCCTCCTCTACCTTCTCCTCCAAGTCAATTACTTTGTTGCGGAGAGGTAGGATCTTCGCCTCTACCTGAAGGACCTGCTGAGACTTATCGAAGAGGAGCTTCTTGGTCTCTTTCTCCAATTGACGGAGGCTATTCAGCTCTTGGTTTAGGGCAGCTTCACGCTTGGCGAAGATTTGGATTTGGAACGCTAGTTCCTCCCTCATGTTCGCTTCCGTCTGGCTCACGAAGGCACTAGAGTTGACGAGGAACTCCCCAAGGCTTTGGCCCACACGATCCCGTAGCATGTCCCCATCCAAGGCCTCCACTGCCTCCTTGTTTTGGAAGCATTTTACGGCTCGTTGGAGAATGGTTGGGAGCTTAGGGGAAGGCGGCACTTGGCCACCTTTAGGAGTGTTCTCCCCTCCGCCTTCAAGTGCGGCGAGTTCGTGAGGAGAGGAGGCGCTGAGAGGATTGTCCCTAAAGGATGGGGCGTGGCCATCCGTGGCAGAATGTGATGGCGCCACGACACCCACCCTCTGCCTCTTAAAGACGAGGCCCATTTCAGTGTCCTCATCTTCCGAGCCAATCGCCACCACCACCCCTTTTTGTTTATCACCAAGGACTGGACCGGGCGAGTCTTGGGCAGGAGCAACAACACGAGAAGGACCAGAAAGTGTAGTTTGACGAGGAGCGATCAGCCCAGCCAGTTTATTCCTCTTTTCTTCATTGAGCACCATATCTTCACTAAGACAACGAAGCATAAGGAGATAAGCCTACACAATATGCAACTAACAACAAGAGTATAAGCAAAGACAGATAAAAGATAGGGACAAATACCAATGTAGCCCTTGAGGGTTGTGGCGTTGTACTCATACTTAATCAGCTCAGCAGTGTTAAACACCACTCCCAAGCTTGAGAGAAGCTGGCATATAGGGAGTCAGCTCCTCAAGACCCCTAGCCTTTCCACCCAATAGAGTGGGAACCCATCTAGCAGGGTGGGGTCGTAAGCGCTACAGCATACCTTAAGGAACAAGAAGAAGAAGGCTTCCCCAGGGTTGGCACGATTGTTAGCACATACGAGTTTGCCCTTTGTGCAAGGTCGAGCTGATACGTACGCGTCCCATCCCTCCCAAACACACAACCCTTAGAGTCAGCCTCATCCTCTCTGTGCTTTCTCACGTCCTCACTGGAAGTAAGTTTGGAAGTCTCAACAAGGAGTCAACAGAAGCCCAATGGCAGAGGGCTTTGTAATCGACGGAGGGAGGAGGGTTGGAAGTGGTTTTGGTTCTGGCCATCTTGAAGGAAGCTAAAAAGGGAGAGGAGAAAGGAAGAAAAACGAGGGTTCAGAAGAAATGATGGTGTGACTCAATGTGTTCCTTGATGGATGGTCTGTCATCACGAACTCACCCTTCTTGTTGTGAGTTGATTTTATATTGCACATTTTAAAGGTTTCACTTTTTTTTAGAATTTGTGGATTAACAATTTAAAGGTGAGAACCCTAAGAAGATTCCCACTGGACACAAATTTAACCAAGTGGTTAAGTAAGTGTGAAGGTTTCCTTCAGAAGGGCAAAGAGAAAAGGATAATATAAGGTGACAAATGATGATGCAAAGAGCAGAAATTAAAATGAACAAGGTGAAGATGACAATATATAGACCGAAATTAAAAGAAGATAAGAGAATGAAGATGAGAGGGAAGATGGCGCAAAGAGGAAGTAAAAAGAATTAAAAGGAAAAGATGAAGAGACAGAGAAAACTTATGGAATGGAAGATGTCATGCCACTTGGAGAATATGAACTCTAAGATGAGTGGTGTAAGAGCCGCTACTTAAGATGTTACCCACCCAAGATAAGACTCTGATAACTAGAGCCACCACTTGAGATATTACACATCCAAGATAAGACCCAGATAACCTAGAGTACTCAGACTCACAAATTCACTTAAGTAGAGTTTCTTTACTTCAAATTTCAATGTGTGAATACATGAGGCAAGGCACCCTATTTATAGGAAGTGGTGCCTTGGTGGGCAAGATGGAGGGAGGGGTAGAAAAGGAAGCATGAAAGGGGCGACCTAGGATTTGACTAAGTCAATGTCGCCCCTTAGTCCTAGCTTCTACAAGTTAGGGCTACCTCCTAACCCTAATGGACTTGGCACAACCCAATTTGATAACTACATCTCCTATTATGCTTTGTTAACCTACTGATGGAGATCAAGATCAAGACCAAATGGAGGCCAATAATCAAGGACAAGAAGAGGTAGAGGCTCAAGTGATAGACGCTCAAGGAGTCTTTAGTCCACCTCAAAGGCTTACAAGAAGCCAATTCAAGGCATTAGGAAATAATGGAAGGTTGTTTTCTCTTTTTATAGTTTCTTGTGTAATAAAAAGTGCTTAGAGGGAAACATGAGACACCTCTTTTGTAAAAGCATTTTTAGGCTTTAGTTAGGATTTATAGAGCTTGGGGGGTGTGAGTTTAGTAATGAGCGTGAACTTAGGAGTGAGCTTAGTAGGGGGGGCGTGTTGTAGGAGTAGGTAGCTTCTAGAATAAGCTTGTATTTGGCCGGTCCTTGCTCCTATAAAAGGAGAGCTTGGGTCCTTCACAATTCAGAATTGAAATTGGTAATAGAGAAACTCTACTCAATTTGAGAGAGAATTGTGAGAACTTTGTCTTCTCCTTCACCTTTTCTTATCTTGAGTGCATTTGGTTCTCTCAAGTGGCGGCAATAGCTCACTTATCATGGAGCCTTCACAATCCAAGTGGCGTGATCACCAAACCAAGTCCTTCATCTCCATAAGTTCTTCTCTCCTTCATCTTCCATTTCATCTTCCTTGCTTTACGAAATGTTAAACATGTCTTAAGCTTCTTTCCATGCGGTTTTGTGTTGCCTTTTCACTTTATGTTCGATTCTTTTCTGTTCTAGCTGGATTTGTTCGGTTCATTTCTGTTTTTAAAGCTTTCTATTCGGTTCATTTGCCTTAATACACATTTTAATCGGTTCAATTGGCAATAGATGGATCTTCCATACGAGTTTGGTGTTTGGTGCAAGTTTTGATGAGTTCTTGAAACATAGAACATTGATCCAATTCTATTAAAAGTGTCTAAGCTATCTCCAACTCAAGTTGATTCCATAGAATGTCAAAGAATCATCTCTACTTTACTAGTGGAATCATATCATGTGGTATCTAGAGTTTAGGTTTGTTCTTGTTTAATTTTTGAGTTGTGTTGAACTTTTAATTCAAGAGCTCTATAATTCTTGTTGTTTATCTTTCTGTTTTTAGGCTTATTTTGAGTTTTATTGTTGTTTTCTTAATTGTGTCTATCATGTGTTTGTGTCTTTTCCTTTTTAAATCCATACAAGTTTTGTCATGGTCATGTTTTTCCAAGAATGTCATCACTTCTTGTAGTACTTTTATTGAATTTTTTGTTTCTTGCTTTGGTGTAATACAGTTTTCTGAGTTTAATACTTGATCCTTTGTGCATTTTCTGTTTTAGTATTGAGTTCATACTTGTATTTTAGATGTATACAAGTTCCTATACATCATTTCCATTATGTCTTTGCTAGTTCTTAATTCTGTTTTTCATTCCTGTTAGGATTCCTCTGTTTTTTGAAAACGTGCTTACTGTTTCGATTTATTGCAATTGATTTACTCACTGGAAATTTCTGAAATTCTGGATTTGTGTTCTTTAAAGTGTTATAAAATAGTAGAAAAAAGAAGTACTTCAGAATTCAAAGTACAAAAAAAATGATAAATCAAAAACAAAACGTGTACAATTCTGCCGAAAAAAATACGGTAATCTGGCAGCGATTTTAGAAAATTTATCTCAATTAATTGGCTTACTGTTTTTAAGTGATTCTAGAGCCATTGTTGAGCTAAGATCTTGAACTTCCTGTGGTTAAAATTTCATAATCCAGTTCGCTTTATATCGTTCCAGTTAAATCAGTGAACATCAAGCACAGTTTGCATAAAAATATTTTCCAGTAGCTCTGTTTTTGTTTTCTTCATCTACTCTACTGTTTTTCTTTAGGTATCTTTTGTGTGCCTTCTTTTTCATTGAGTACCTTATTTTCTTGCTTGTGTTTTATTCATTACTCTTTGAGTTTGTCATACATCTAGTATTCCTTTTGTTATAGCCTTTTATTGCTTATACCTTTTCTTGCTTGTCTTTCATTATTCATTGGTTTTGTGGTGAAGTGCTTTGAAGATTGTGTGCTCTTGCTTTGACATATTTCATTTGAGGTTACTCAAGGCCTCAAGATCAACTTGGTAAAGGGAGTATTCTTTCTTTGGAGTGATTTAAGTGACACTTCACTTTGGCAGTTTGGTCACAATTTATTTTGCTAACTTTGCTTTCTTAACTTTGTTTGCTGATTTGTTGTTTGCTGTTTTCTTTTACCAATGGCTTCATATTCCAATGATGCGTCTTATAACCAGCATTCTCCTAGCAAAGCCTCTGTTCTTGGTGAATTAAAAGAAGCCAAGCGAACCATTACACTCAAAGATGAAGCCATTAGACGGTTGGAGGAAAAACTGCAAAGCATTGAAATGAAGCAAGTTAGGTCCTCTCATTCTATCCATGGAGAGCGTCATCATCATAGACCTTCATCTAGAGGCTCTTCCAATGATCATGGCCGTGAAGAGGAACATAGAAGAAGGAGACCTCAACAGCACTTTCATGGATATAGACCTCATGAAGATAGACGCCACCTTGAAGATGGCTACTACCAAGACGCAAAGGCTAAGCTCCCTTCGGTCAAAATTCCTAGTTTCAATGGGGATAGTGATCCTAATGTGTACCTAGATTGGGAGGCTAAATGTGAACAAATTTTTTAGATCCATGGGATCCAAGATGAGCACAAATATAAGCTAGCTACCTTAGAGTTTGGTGATTATGCCATGAAATGGTGGCATGGTGTTGTAAAGGACATTATCTATCACAAGGGTCCTCCCGTGGACTCTTGGAACTCTTTAAAGGATCACATGCGCGCTAGATTTGTGCCCCCACATTTTAGGAAAGACCTCATGTTGAGACTCCAACGGTTTCAACAAGGCACGCTAAATGTGGATGAATATTATAAGGAGCTAGAGACGCTTGTGCTTAAAATTGAATTAGAAGAAAGTGAGGAAGCTATGATTGCTAGGTTTGTGAGTGGACTTAGGAAGGATATTCAAGACATTGTTGAGTTACAAGAGTATTCATCATTGGGTTCTTTAGTTCATCTTGCAATGAAGGTGGAAGCCCAACTTGCTAAGAAAAATTCTTTCAAAAATGCTCCCAATGATGGTTACTACAACAATTCTTGGAAGAACAAAAAGTCTTTTTCTAAATTTCCTTCTAAAGATTCTTCTTTCAAACCAAGGGAATCTAAGCCTTCTACTTCTATGCCTAAATCACCAACTAAATCGTCTAGTAAGAAATGCTTTAAGTGTATGGGTTATGGTCACATTGCGGCTAATTGTCCTTCTAAAAGGAATATGTTTGTGCATAATGGCATTGTCATGAGTGAGCATGATTCGGATTCACCTAGGCATTCTTCACATTCTAGGGCATCTAGTGAGAATGAGAGTGAAAGTCCACTTGAAGGAGATTTGTTAGTTGTGAGAAGACTTCTTGGACAAGTTTCACAACCTTTTGATGAAAGTCAAAGGGAAAATATTTTCCAGACAAGATGTCTTATTCAAAACAACATTTGTTCTTTAATAGTGGATGGGGGTAGTTGTGCTAATGTGGCTAGTACAAGAGTAGTAGATAAACTTAGATTGCCTATTATCTCTCATACAAAGCCTTACAAATTGCAATGGCTTAGTGAGGTAGGAGAAATAGTTGTGAATAAACAAGTCCTCATCCATTTCTCTATTGGAAAATACAAAGATGAGGTATTATGTGATGTTGTGCCCATGGAAGCAACCCATGTTCTTTTGGGAAGGCCTTGGCAATATGATAGAAAAGTTTTTCATGATGGCTTTACCAACAAACTTTATTTTGATTTCCATGGTCACAAGGTTACTTTGAAATCTCTCTCTCCAAGAGAAGTCCATGAGGACCAAATTCTAATGAAGAAAAAGAGGGAGAGTGAAAAAGAAAAAAGTCCTAAGCCTACACTTCTTGTGTCTAGGCATGAGGTCCAAAGGGAAATAGTGGCTCACAATCCTATTTTCTTAGCTATCTCTAGACCTCTTAAGTTATAACCACTTGTTGATAGTTCTCATGGTTTGGATAATTTGGTAAAGGAGTTTCAAGATGTGTTTCAAGATCCTCCAAAAGGCCTTCCACCTTTGAGAGGGATTGAGCACCAAATTGATTTGATTCCGGGATCTTCCTTACCCAATCGTCCGGCCTATAGGACCAATCCAAGTGAAACCAAGGAAATTCGCTAACAAATAGAGGCTTTAATTGAAAAAGGTTGGGTCCAAGATAGTATGAGCCCTTGTGCTATGCCTATTATCCTTATCCCTAAGAAAGATGGCACATGGAGGATGTGTTCGGATTGTAGGGCTATCAATAACATTACAATTAAGTATAGGCATCCCATACCTAGGCTTGATGATTTGTTGGATGAATTGCATGGTTCTCAAATCTTTACAAAGATTGATCTTAAAAGCGGCTACAATCAAATCCGTATCAAACCGGGTGATGAATGGAAGACGGCTTTTAAGACCAACTTTGGCTTATATGAGTGGTTAGTTATGCCCTTTGGTTTAACTAATGCTCCAAGTACTTTCATGCACCTCATGCATCATGTTTTGAGACCTTTCATTGGTAACTTTGTTGTTGTTTATTTTGATGATATCCTCATTTATATCTTATCTTTGAATGACCATAGGTTGCATGTTAGGCAAGTCTTAGAAACCCTTAGGAAGGAACATTTGTATGCTAACCTTGCTAAATGTATGTTTGCACTTGATCATATAGAATTCCTAGGGTTTGTTGTGAGTAGCAAAGGGGTCCATGTGGATCAAGCTAAGGTGGTGGCCATTCAAAATTGGCCTACACCTACATGTATGAATGAAGTCCGAAGTTTTCATGGACTTGCTTCTTTTTATAGAAGATTTGTACCCAACTTTGGTACAATAGCCGCACCTCTCAATGATATAGTAAAAAAGGATGTGGTTTTTCAATGGGGAGAAGCACAACAAAAAGCTTTTGAGATTTTAAAAGAAAAATTGACTAATGCTCCCATTTTAGCCCTTCCTAATTTTGCTAAAACCTTTGAGATTGAGTGTGATGCTTCAAGTATAGGCATTGGGGTTGTTCTCCTTCAAGAGGGCCACCCCATAGCTTATTTTAGTGAGAAATTGAAGGGGAGTCATCTCAACTATTCCACTTATGATAAAGAATTATATGCCCTTGTTAGAGCTTTGTTTACTTGGCAACATTATCTTTTTCCTAAAGAGTTTGTGATTCATAGTGATCATGAGTCTCTTAAATATTTGAAAAGCCAAAACAAACTTAACAAGAGGCATGCTAAGTGGGTGGAATTCCTTGAGCAATTTCCTTATGTGATCAAACATAAGCAAGGCAAAATAAATGTTGTGGCCGATGCACTTTCTAGAAGATATGCCTTGCTCACTCTTTTGGGTTCTCAATTTCTTGGCTTTGATCACATTAAGGATCTTTATCATGATGACCTTGATTTTTCTCTTATCTATCAAGAGTGTCTTAAAGGAGGGCACAAAGATTTTTTTATACAAGATGGCTTTCTTTTTAAAGGAAAACGTCTTTGTGTTCCCCAATGCTCAATTAGATTATCTCTTGTTAGAGAAGCACATGAGGGAGGTTTAATGGGTCACTTTGGGGTTGCTAAAACTTTGGATGTGTTGCATGAACATTTCTATTGGCCTCATATGCATAAACATGTTCATAGTTTGTGTGATAAATGCATAGCTTGTCGCAAAGCTAAATCTAGGATGCATTCCCATGGTTTATATACTCCTGTCCCTATCCCTTCAATGCCTTGGGTTGACATATCTATGGATTTTATCTTAGGATTACCCAAGACATCAAAGGGAAAGGATTCCATTTTTGTGGTAGTGGATCGTTTTTCAAAGATGGCTCACTTTATTCCTTGCCACAAAGTGGATGATGCATGTCATATTGCAAACCTCTTCTTTCAAGAAGTGGTGCGTTTGCATGGGATTCCTAGAACTATTGTGTCCGATAGAGATCCCAAGTTCTTGAGTCACTTTTGGAAGACCTTGTGGGGTAAGCTTGGTACTAAGCTTTTATTTTCTACCACTTGTCACCCACAAACCGATGGTCAAACCGAAGTGGTAAATCGAACTTTGGGACAACTATTGAGATGCTTCATTTCCGGGAACCCTAGAGTGTGGGAGAATTTACCACCCCATGTTGAATTTGCCTATAACCGTGTAGTAAACTCTACCACCTCACATTCTCCTTTTGAGGTTGTCTATGGGTTTAACCCCTTAACACCTCTTGATCTTCTTCCTATTCTCATACTTGAGGATGTCTTGTGCAAAGATGGGGATGAAAAGGCTTCTTTTGTGAAAACTTTGCATAAAGACATCAAGATGAGAATTGAGAAGAAGGTTGGCAAGTATGCTGAACTTGCCAATAAAAGGAGAAAAGCATTGTTGTTTGATGAGGGTGATTGGGTTTGGCTTCACTTGAGGAAAGATCGTTTTCCTACTCAAAGGAAGTCCAAACTGATGCCTCGTGGTGATGGACCTTTCCCAGTCCTAAAGAGGATTAATGACAATGCTTATGAGTTAGATATGCCTGATACATACCTTGGTAGTCATACTTTTAATATCAGTGATCTAACTCCTTTTTCTGTAGGTCTCCAGAATTCGTGGTCTAATTCTCTCCAACTCGGGCAGTATGATGGAGATCAAGATCAAGACCAAATGGAGGCCAATAATCAAGGACAAGAAGAGGTAGAGGCTCAAGTGATAGACGCTCAAGGAGGTTTTAGTCCACCTCAAAGGCTTACAAGAAGCCAATTCAAGGCATTAAGAAATAATTGAAGGTTGTTTTCTCTTTTTATAGTTTATTGTGTAATAAAAAGTGCTTAGAGGGAAACATGAGACACCTCTTTTGTAAAAGCATTTTTAGGCTTTAGTTAGGATTTATAGAGCTTGGGGGGTGTGAGTTTAGTAGTGAGCGTGAGCTTAGGAGTGAGCTTAGTAGGGGGGCATGTTGTAGGAGTAGGTAGCTTCTAGAATAAGCTTGTATTTGGCCGATCCTTGCTCCTATAAAAGGAGAGCTTGGGTCCTTCACAATTCAGAATTGAAATTGGTAATAGAGAAACTCTACTCAATTTGAGAGAGAATTGTGAGAACTTTGTCTTCTCCTTCACCTTGTCTTATCTTGAGTGCATTTGGTTCTCTCAAGTGGCGGCAATAGCTCACTTATCTTGGAGCCTTCACAATCCAAGTGGCGTGATCACCAAACCAAGTCCTTCATCTCCATAAGTTCTTCTCTCCTTCATCTTCCATTTCATCTTCCTTGCTTTACGAAATGTTAAACATGTCTTAAGCTTCTTTCCATGCGGTTTTGTGTTGCCTTTTCACTTTATGTTCGGTTCTTTTCTGTTCTAGCTGGATTTGTTCGGTTCATTTCTGTTTTTAAAGCTTTCTATTCGGTTCATTTGCCTTAATACACATTTTAATCGGTTCAATTGGCAATAGATGGATCTTCCATATGAGTTTGGTGTTTGGTGCAAGTTTTGGTGAGTTCTTGAAACATAGAACATTGATCCAATTCTATTAAAAGTGTCTAAGGTATCTCCAACTCAAGTTGATTCCATAGAATGTCAAAGAATCATCTCTACTTTACTAGTGGAGTCATATCACCTACTCTAGCCTATTTTCTATTTGGACCCCCAAGTGAGCCCAATTTATTTACATAATTTCTCTTATGGAAAGACAAAAGAAGGAACTTTTGATATTCTGATTTATATTTGGTTCTTCTTTTGTTGATACTCTCTCGAGGTTTGGTGGGGCCAGGCCTGGCTTCGTATACTGAGATGACTGATCTTTTTGAGAAATGTTTGATGTGTCCTTTAGTCATCTGCTGGTTGTTGTGGTTTGTATCACTTATTCACCTTCTTATGATAGACACATAGGTCATAAATACTTTTATCTTAGCGTTAAGACACCATGAACTATTCAAACATCTTATACCATTGTTTAAGAGATTGTTTCAACCCATACAACAACCTCTTCAACTTACCACCCAATGTTTTCTTCCAGGTGGCCATGGAGAAATGTCATCTTCATATTCAACTGTTTAAGATCCACATCTTCACTTGCTACTAAGGTGAATGAGGCTGAAATGAAGTGTGCTTGATCACAAAAGAGAAAATCTTTTAGTCAACACCCTCCTTCTAACTATAGCTCTTAGCTACCATTCAAGCCTTGAACCAATGACATTCTATTGTAGATATCTCTTCATATGCTATACCAATAGATACCATTTCCAATGTAGAAGCTTTATTAGGAAACCTTACATTAGAACCTTTTCCCAATGTAGAACAATGACCACCTACTCTACCAATAGATACAGAAGTAGAATCTTCACTACACTTTACTGTCAGTCCCAAACCCTAGATTGTCTGACATTTCAATGACCTTCTTCTTGAAGATACTTTTTCATCCAACATAATATTTCCTCTAGGTGGTTTTACCAGTTCTCATGTCTTATTCTTTTGTAAATACTCCATCTCCTTGTACATGGCCATAAACCATTTGTCGCCCTCAACATAGGAAACTATCTTAAGAAAAATAACTAGTTTAAATGTATCCACCTCCTTCGTTGCAATTAACACATTGGATAGTGTACCATCAAACCTTATTTCTCAGTCTGACATTTTTGCCTTTGAGACCTTTAAACATTGATTTTGTGATTGAATGATTATTACACTACACCTTCTAGATGCTCGGGTGCCTCATATATAGACTATTTAGGTCCATCAAACATTTCTTTAAGAGAGAACTCCATTTGTTCTTGCACTCTCATTGATTCTCTGAACATACCTTCTAATGTTTCCTTAGACTTCTCCAACATAGCAGAGTCTTGATAAAAATTAACATCTCTGCTAAAAATTACCCTTCATTCAGAATGAGGCCAAATTTTAAAGCATTTCACTATGCTCTCACAACCCACGAACACCACATTCTTGGAACTTGGTTTGAGCTTAACATCATCTACATGATAGCAGGCTCGACAACCAAAGACCTTCAACATTCATTACTCCATCAGCTCCCTAACCAGTGCTCAACCAAAGTTCTTCATTTAATGGCAGTGGATGGAGAACAATTCATTAGATAACACGTTGTACTCAAAGCCTCACAGTAATAGCATTTATCCAAACTAGAATGTGACAACACACTCTTTATTCTCTTAAAGGTCTTGTTTATCCTCTCAATGACTATATTCTTATGTGGAGTATGACATATAGTTAAATGCCTCATAATGTCCTTATCTCTACTAAATTTGTCAAACTCTTTAGAACAGAGTTTTAAATCGTTGTTAGTCCATAGACATTTGTCCATTTTCTCAGTTTGGTTAAGCATTAAGAGCCTATTATACTTACATTTCTCAAAGGACTTTGATTTTCCTTTCATCATGAAAACCCATGTGAATCTTGAGTAACAATTGATGATTAAAAGAAAAAACTTAACACCTCTCAATGATGGAACTATGAATGACCCCAATAGTTTGTTGATCAAGAGTGATCAAAGGCTTTGAAGAATCCAAATTCAAGTGTTTGATGCAAGGATGGAGTTGTTGTTGTGTTTAGGATAGGATCTGGGTAGTTTAAATGTGTAATCCACTCTTTGTTGAATCTAAAGCTAATGTGTTTTAAAACCTTTTTGAGTTTAAAGTGTTTTTCAAACTAAGTGAAAAACAACCTGTTGTTTTGTCGAAACAACTGATTGTTTTATTCTTAGGTGTTTTTGAAAAGGTTGAAAATTGGTTTTGTTGGTTGACTTGCTGTCAAACCAAAACAATCGATTGTTTCGTGGTTTCAATCGATTGTTTCTTTGAAAATCCTAACATAATTATGTTTTGTTAGTTGAGTGTGCTTTAAATGATTTCCAACCGAATACGTTCCTCTATTAAATGCTTTGACCAATCTTTGAAGGATATAAATAGTTTGTTTATGTTTTATAAAAAAAAAAATTGAGTTTTTCATTTGTGAAAGATTGCTTTCAAGTTTTGAACATTCACATCAAGCTTTGGGTTTTCTCAAGAAAGAGTGGAATAGGATTACATCTGTATTGATTTCAGATTTTTCTGTAAACAAGTGTAATTTGTTCTGAATATTCTGTAAATTCTGGTGTTGTTGCCAAGGAGTGTTGTGTGCTCTTGAGGTGGTCAAGATCAACATTCTTGATATGTGTTGTGCCAAAGTGAGTGTGTTTCTTGAAGGGTTCAAGGTCACTACTTTGGTGGTTTGTGTGTAATCTGTTTTGATTGCTTAATGGATTGCCCAGTGGCTTCTGGGGATTGGATGTAGCTCTTGGTTTAAGAGTGAACCAGTATAAACTGTTTGTGTATCTATTTCTTCCCTTAAACTCCTTTAAGTTCAGTTGTTATTGCTTTACTAGTATAAACAACCGATTGTTTTTCTGGGGCTTTGCTGTTTTGTGCTTAATTTCTTGGCTAACTGAATTTCTGATTTAGTTTCATACAAAGGATTTTGTTCTAGCTGAAAAAGTTTTCAAAAACCCCTCTTAAACAATTCACCTCCCCCCCCCCCCCCCCCCTCTCGTTTAAGGTCACACTTCTAACACAGTTCGCATGGACATGGTCTAATGTGCCTTCATCTTATGCAACCTTGTTGAAAAGATCCTCCCACACTACTTCTAATCCATATAGTGTTCATAAAATGACAAAGTCTCCACCCTTTAAGTACCTAGCAAACACTCGTTTGGACATCATGTTGAACCCTCTAGTTGACATGTATCCTAAACACATGTGCCAAATTATTACCATAAATGCTTCAACAAACATTCCTTCAACAAACATTCCTTGAAGGAAATACAATTACCTTCCCTTGAGCCTTGCATCATTATATCATTGCTCTTCCCCTTGAACTACATCACTTCACCCTCCATACTGCATTTGAGGCCCTCCATATTTAAGGCTCCAATGGATATGAGGATCTTATACATGCTCGACTTAACTTCCTCTAACATGATGCAATCCTTCCTTACACTCAAAGAACTTATCAAGTTCTCATAGGAAGGTGGGATAGGCCAACATAATCATTATTGCATCTTCATCTACCTTAACATTCATGTTCCGGAGCTCCATTAAAATTTAATTTAGCTTCTCAAGATGAGCTTTTAATGGCATACCTTCCTTCTTACGAAGTCTAAAAAACATTCTCTTTAAGAGAAGCTTATTGGAAATTGATTCTATCATAAAGGGCTTCTCCAATTTTAACCACAACATCATAAATGTCTTCTTCTCCACAATCTCATAAAAAAAACCTCATCTAACAATAATAAAATGGTTATTCAATGAGTCTTTTCCTCCATTTGCTCCATCACATGCCTCTATATGTGGGACATAAATACGATGGCCACACCCTTTGCTCCTTGGCTAAGACTCTCATCTTGAATCTCCAAAAGTTGAAACTATTATTTCCATTGAACTTCTCAATCTTAGAAGTGATAACCATTTTATCATGTAAGAATCTTGATCACCAACATGGACAAAGATCGACGAAAGTGACTCTGATACTAGTTTGTTGTGCATAGAGTGTTAGAATGATCCCATCAACAATCGAAGATTGAGTGCAACATTGTTTACAAAACACACTTAGTGTAGGTGACAAACAAAGAATACAAAAATCAAGATAACAAAAAAGATTGTCTCATATTATCACGTTGTGCTAAAACTTTTGTTGGAAATCTCACATCAACTAGAGATAAGACTAATTCATAGTATATAAGTGGGTGCAAACCTCACCTTACAAATCGATTTTATAAGATTGAGTTAGATTTAAAATTCACTTCTTAAAAGTCTTCCCTACGAGAGAAGTAGATACTCTCTTATAATCTTAAAAATTAGTTATAAACACTCAATAACTTCTAACTAATTGAAAAAAAAACAACTATATGATAAATGATAACTAATACACCAATTAAAATAAATGAAGACAGTTTAACCCAAACGACACTAGTGATAAACAATACGCTGTATTAAACAATATAAGCTATTAAACCTAAGATGTTTTTGTTTTAAAAAGTAGCACATAAGATCCTACATTATTGTTTTTTTCTTGATTTTTCATGACAATTTGTTGACTGATCTACATAATAATATATTTACGCGGTGTTGAATAAAAGATGAACTTGTTTTATGATAACAAATGTTCGAAACCGGATATTAACAAAGAAGAAAAAGGCACTTGCTAATCAAGTAGGTAGATGTAAACAATAAAGAAAAATATTTGGCTTCATAGTTTTTCCCTTTAAATACATTATCATAAATTGTTAACCGTAAAACATAAAAATACTAACTTGAAAGAAAAATAGTGAGTGGTTGAGCTTTATGTTTCATTTTTAAATGACATAATTGCCCCCTCTCTATAGGTAGGACAATTGATTTGCTTAATAAGCTTATTCCGTTTTATAAAGGTTGATATAATGTAAACAGTTAAACTTCTTTCAGTATAATTTTGACACGCTTTTTTATTCTACATTTACTTCACAACTCAAACAAATATTATTTTATTATTATAATATAATATTTATTAGAAAAAACAGTTGTAAAATAGAAGTAATTTATGAACAGTGGTGTTAAAATAATTTTTTCCTTCTTAATATGGAAGTTTAGATATTCAAGCTCTAATTCTCTCAAATCCAATGTTTAAATGCAGTTTCCTTAATTCCTTTATGGGATTGAAGATACAAGGTGTGAATTTGTATAAAGAAATAATTGATAGAGATCATGATATCAGCATAGATCAGAGAAGAACTTTAATTAAGAACAAGTTGCCAACTCAAATAACAATCTGCAAAATGAATTTAGTTCAGCCTTCAATAATGACATGACTTGTGGTTTTTCTTCATCTTTTGTAAACACTTGAAAAATAGAACATAATTGATGGAATTGTTCTCTCTGGCATCAATTTTTCTTCTACTCGTTTTACAAAACTACTTGTTAACTAAAAATACATGATGATTCTTGGTGATCCATCCTCAGCTCTTAACTCTTTAGCTGAGTGATATATGAAGCATGGCATGAATCAGAGCAAGGTGCTTGTATGCTTCTTGAATACTTCAATGAAGTGAAATGTTTCACACTATAAGTATTGAGAAGAAGCTCTTAAGTAAGATGGCAATGCTCTTTCACATTGGTATATTCACCTGTTCTTACAGGGCTAAGGCTGCTAAATCATAAAAAGCATGAACTAGACAAGAGGCAATTAGTTTTATCACAATAAAATAGGAAACAGAATAACCAAAAGAAATTGTCAGTAAAAAATGATCAAATTGTCATGAAAGTAAGATACTTGAGCTGATTAATACCATTAAGCAGACTTGGTTTTCTCACATCCAGATTCTTACCCTTCAGAAAGATTCACAGCATTCAGAAAGTGGAGCCTTTTTCTTCACTGATCATCAATTTTGCTTCATCTTCTTCCCTATTCACCTATTTCAAGCCACTAACATCCAATATTGAAATGGAACTAAGCGCCACGTTTTGCTTGCTTGCTACTTTTCTCTTTATTATTCTAATCAAGTAACTGCTCTGATCTTTCCCCTGCAAACACCAGGAGCAGTTTCTCCTTCCCGATTCCACAGGTGGACCTTACATAGGAGAAACCTTTCAAATGTATTCTCAAGACCCAAACATTTTCTTTCCCACAAAAATACAAAACATGTCAAATTTTCAGTTAAGTACCATTTTATCTAGAATCCCTCCAATCCAATTTCTCAAGTAGTTCATGTGATGATCATGAAAAAGAAATTACTAAACAAAGCATATTTCATTTTTTTTTTGGCTAGGTAGAATATGCAAGTGAACATCAAATGAACTGACAAGCAAAGATTTGTAAGTGAAAGCAATGATATGAACCTTTTTTATTTGTGTGGCAAAAAAGATTGTTTGAGTGAAGGGAACACATTTGAAAGGTTTCACCAATGTAAGAACAACCAATGCAACCGAGAGGGAGTAACTATTCCTAGCGTTTGGAAGTGATGGAAGTGAGCAATGACTTGAAGAGAAGCATGAAGAGAAAAGAAACAAATATACAAAACATGGTGCTGAATTCCATGTCCACATTAAGAGAATGGTCTGTGATAGGTGAATAGAAAAGAAGAAGAAGAAGAAGAAGAAATGTGAAAGAAACAAATTGCAGAGTTTGGATTTATAGAGTTGTTAGGAGTGAAATGAGAGTGAAATAGAGGGAAACAGAAGAAGGGTGTGAATTACAGCTCAATTTCCACACACGGAATCTCCCTCCAGCTCATAACACAGTCACATGTGTATGTGGTCTAATTTACTTCTATCTACAATTTATGACTTTATTTCAGTGCAGTCAGTGTACTGAACCATAAGCATGCTCACAAACAACTGTCTCACCACCTAATGGTCCAAAACTCCAAGGTTCATTCAGTAATTATCATTTCAATATGACGCTAGTCAACATTGGCTCCTCCATATAGTGGATATGGTTACATATTATATATATATATATAAAATGGGTTATGAATTTTTGTTTTTAAAGGATTTGAAGTTTTTTTTTTCTCAATAAGATTATAAAATTCTTTAATATTGTAACAATATATGGTGAAAGAAAGAATTTTTTTTCTTCTAATTATGTATTATTACAATAAAAATGATTGATTTCCATGTACATAAGATGATTGCTATGTCGGTAAAAATAAAATAAAAAATTCATAAATTAACAAAATTAAATTTAAAATTTAAAAGGTAGTTTCTCTCATGTAAAGAAATAAGCACTTAGTAGGTTAAGTTCATTAATATGTAAACTTGAATTATGTTTTTATGCATAGACATGTTAGGTAACTTAGAAGCACTTAGTTAGATACATACAACCGAATTGCTTTCCTTTCATCCTGGAGGAATGGTTGCGCTATATTTATTATGTATATTTAACTATATGTTTTATATTTTTATTTTATTATCGAAATTTTTATTTTTTTTCACATATTTTACTAATCCATTAGACTTTTAATGAAGAGATATCAAGTTACAAAAAAAATATTTTAGAAAAATTAAAATATATAATGTGATTTTATTAAACCAATATTTATAAAACAATTGTTTTTATCTTATTTCTTTTTCTTAAAAAAATTATGATAAATTATTACTTATTTATAAATTTAATATATGGGTACATAAGACCTAAAAAGTTTGATGATAAAAAAAAAAGTTGGGTGATAAAATTTATAAAAAGTATAAAACCTAAGTGGTAAGATATTAAATTAAGTCTTATATATAAAATACTTTGATCATTTAACCAACACACATGTATGTACATTTGTTTGGTGTAAAAAGAGAATATAATTTACTTATTTTTCTGTAATTATTTTTTTAACTTGTTACCTATTATATTATATGTTGGTTAAATATATATCTTATAATAGGAAAAAACTAAATTAGAAGGTGACAGGTTAGAATAATCTTTCTTTTCTTACCACCTCCACTTTCACTAGTATTCCACTACTAAATATACTCTAAATAATTAATAATAATTATAGTATATTTTTTTATCCAAATAGTTTCTGAGACATTATTAATGTAAAAGGTTAAATAGACAATTTTAAAACCAAAAATATTTTTAAAAATTTACAAATAAATTATTTTAATTTAACACATTTAAATTCAAAGATTATATTCATCTTAAAAAATGGATTTAACAGCTAATTAATTAATTAATTTTTTAAAAATACTTACTATGAAGAATATATATATATAGAATTAGAATTATAAAAATATTTCTGGAAACTCATAAAAATATATAAAAAAATTGATAAAAATAAAAACATTCCAAATATTTAATCTAATATCTCCTAGTTAATCATTTACAAATTAATTTTACCATCTAATGATAATAAAAAATAAATTAAAAATATTTTACATCAACCAATCAGGTGCCATGAAATTGGTCACATGGGATAAGATAAAATAAACAAAATGAATATTATAATGGATTTTATTACAAAAATCTTATCCATTCTGTTTTTCGAGTACACACTATCACCTTATACACTATTCACACTCCGTGGATATCACTTTTCTTTTTTCTATAATCACTTTATTTCCTCTCGCCACTAAAGGCATATTTGGAAAACAGTTACAAACGGACTTTTTTTATGCAAAAAAAAAGCATTTTTTGTTGCTTCTGTACATGATAAGTGGATATCTCATTAAATGCTCACTAAGCTTTATTAGGATGAGGCTAAATTCCTTTACATGTACTCGATTAATAAGTTATATTTCTACCAACTTCTCTGTTAATTTCATGTTTATTTATATTTATCGTGATTTATTTTTCTAATGTCTTGTTTATATTGTTATTTCCTTTGTGTTGTTATTTATTATGTTAAATTGTTGCTTTAATTCTTATTTTAATTTCCTCTATTATTTATTTTATAGTATATTTAGTTGTTTCTTAAACACACTCATCTACTTTATGATGTTATTTTTTTGTTTCAATTCTTATATTTGTTTCATTTTATTATTTATTATGCTTTTACTTAATTTTTTTCAGCACAATTTTTTTGCGTTGTTTAAGTTTCTCTAATTTCTTGCAATTTTATTTTTCTCTTAATAGTCTCTTTTATTTTTGCCAATTAAATTTTCAAAATTTACATTCTGCTTATTGTATATTTAATTTTTTTTCTTAAGTTCAATGTTTATTCATTTAACTTTGATCATCTCTTGAAAACAAATATATAATAATTGTTGTAAACATTTATTTACTTATATATAATGGAAATGTACCCATGAGAGTCGTACGACCGATACCATGTATCGGTCTTCATCAATGAGTCGACTGACACCACAAATCAATTACGCTTAAACAGAGTTAGTGAAGTTAATCAACAATCAAGAGCTAGGTAATACACTTCTAAACATGAGTCAAGCTCTCTAATCTGGCCCAGTAAGAAAGACCCACTAAAATAATATAAATAACACAAATTCCAAGAATTAGGTACGTCATCATACAATGCTCTGGCTACCGAGTGTCGAATACTAAAATTGACTTGAGCGTCGGAGTGCCTTCTGCAGGTACCATCTGAGTCTGGGTTACGAGAAGACCGAGAGGTGGAATGAGTAAAGAGGAGGAATGAGCTTGCAGGGAGAGGACTTGAGGTACACACTGACCGACCGACCAAGGAAGGAGAGGAGCAGTCTTAATAGTTCTCTAGGACCCAACCTCGTTCGAGAACAATTGGCACCCACCGTACGGCCGAAAGAATTCGTTTTAAGAAGAAAGTAGATGATATCAACTGAAGCATGGCCAGTGAGAGAATGTCTGAAGCTGAGCAGATGACACTACTAATGTCGCTACAGAGGGAGATGGATGAGATAAAAAAGGAGGAATGAGGAAATCACACGGAAGAATGAGGATGAGATCCTAGCTCTCCGAAAGGAGAATGAAAAGATGAAGAAGAAGCTCGGGGAAGGGGGATCGTCTGTTGGTAGGTCCTTCACCACCCCATGATTGTTGAGGAGCCGAAGGACAAGATCCACACCCAAGAGGTGGATGGTGAGTCCTACCCGAACAAGTCAGACCCAACGACCGAAACCCTCGGTTTAGTTCGCCAGCATCCTTTTAACGATTCCATAATCGAGGTACCACTGCCAGACAAGTGAAAAGGTTCCAACAGGGAGCACTACGATGGCACGACCAACCCGAACGAGCACATGGATGGGTACATCACGCACATGAGCCTTTACACCTCGGAAGACGCGGTCCTATATTGAGTGTTCCCCATGTCGTTGAAGGGAGGAGCCCTGAGTTGGTTTACCAAACTCCCTCCCAACTATGTTGATAGCTTCATAGTGTTGGTGTCCATGTTTGAGACACAGATTTTCACCAGTCGGTCGCACCACCTGATCTTTGTTGCGCTGGCTGGTATCCACCAGTAGAAGGGAGAGTCCCTAAGAAAGTTTATCAACAGGTTCAGAAAGGTAGTTATGAACATCCAAAACCTGATCCCGAATGTGGTTACGCTACACATGCTAACCGCCTTGCGACCAGGATTGTTTGCCGACAACCTCTGCGTGCAACTTGTCGCCAACTTGGACGAGTTTAGGAGAAGAGCCGCCAAGTTCATGCAGTTAGAGGAGCTGAGAGAGTTCTGCAACCAAGCCCGAGCGAAGGCAGTGGAGAAAAAAGGAAAGGAAGAGAGAGCGCCAAGACCGATCAACTTCAGGTCGAGGAGATAGACGCAGAGACAACCAGGGGAGTCAGTTCACAAGATACACCCCCTGACTGCCGAGTTGATTCCACCACCGAGGAAGGCAGGAAGCCCTGATAATGCCGACCGTGCCCGCATGTGTCGGTATCATCAGAACAACGGACACACCACCGAGGAATGTCAGGCTCTAAAGGATACAATTGAGGAACTAATTCAGGTCAGGCATCTTCGTCGATTCGTGTAGGGGGGCGAGGGGCAAAGCGGTCCCCGTGAAGAGAAGAACCAGCAAGAAGAAGATACTACACCCCCCTAAGGGTATAGAAGAATGACCGTCGCCCGAGCGTTGACCGAGGAGAGATGACCCTCCCAGAAGGGATGACCCTCCAAGGAGGAAAGGAAGAAGAGGTGACTGCAATGTCATCAACACAATAGCTGGAGGGTTTGTAGGAGGAGGGAGCTCCAACAGTGCCCGGAAGAAACACTTGAGAGTGGTGCATGAGGTGAACACGGTATCATTCTAGGTGAGGATGTCACCCATCACCTTCATAGATGAAGACTTCAAGGGTGTTGACCCTTCACAGGATGACCCCATGGTGATATCGGTCGACATCGATAAGTTCAACATCATGAAGACGTTGGTGAACCAGGGGAGCTCAGTGGACATCCTTTACTGTAAAACCTTCCAGCAGATGAGAATACCTGAGGAGGAGATGAGGTCGTTTGATGATCACGTGTTCGGCTTCTCAGGTAAGAGGGTGGGCACCAGGGGATACATAGATCTCTACACTACCTACGGCGAGGAGATGGCAAACAAAACGATCAAGATTCAATACCTAGTGATCAACGCCAATACCTCCTACAATATCTGATAAGTGCCTAATTTCAGTAATATTTCATATTAAAATATAGGCACTTATGAGGATTTATTGTTAATTTACATATAAAATAATCCTTAATTTATGAATTCATACCTTTTTACATTTTTTATGAGTTTTATTTGAATAAGAGGATTTTGTTGAATCAAGTGTGTTCAAGCTTTGAAGAATCCAAATCCTAGAGTTTGATGGAAAGCTAGAGTTGCTTGATGTTGCTGATGTGCTTTACAATAGGATCTGGGGTATATTATCTTTGTAATCCACTCTTTGTTGAATCTAAACCTTAAGTGTTTTCAAATCTTTTAAGTTTAAAGTGTTTTTCAAAATAAGTGAAAAACAACCTGTTGTTTTGTCGAAACAACCGATTGTTTTATACTTAGGTGTTTTTGAAAAAGTTTGAAAACTATTTTGGATGGTTGACTTGCTGTCAAACCAAAACAATCGATTGATTCGCTATTTCAACCGATTGTTTGTTTGAAATCCTAACAGAAACAGTTTTGTTAGTTAAATGAGTTTTAATTGATTTCATAACCGAATATGCTCCTGCTTTAAATGCTTTGACCAAGTTTTGAATACTATAAAAAGTTTGTTAATGTTTTATAACAAATAACAAGAAAGAAAAACAAATTTGAGTTTTTCAAAGAGCTTTGAAGCATTTGAGTTTTCACTTTGAGCTTTGGTTATTCAAGAGAGAAGTGGAATAGGATTACTCTGTATTGATTTCAGTTGATTCTGTAACAATGTAATTCATTCTGTAAATTGTGTATATTCTGGTGTTGTAAAGCCAATAAGGGTAGTGTGCTCTTGAGGTTGTCAAGATCAACATTCTTGGTGTGTGTGTGATGAGCCAAAGGAAATGTGTTTCTTGAGGGGATCAAGGTCACTTCTTTGGTGGTGTGTGTATGTAATCTGGATTTGATTACCTAGTGGATTCCCCAGTGGTTTATGGGAAACTGGATGTAGCTCTTGGTTTAAGAGTGAATCAGTATAAACTGTTTGTGCATCTCTCTCTTCCTTAAACTCTTTAATTTCAGTTGTTGTTTTATTTACTGGTATAAACAACCGATTGTTTCTGCGAAACAACCGATTATTTTTCTGGTGCTTTACTATTTTGAGCTTTGTTCTTGGCAAACTGAATTCTTAATCTGGTGAATTTCATTTTATCTTAAAAATTTTGCGAAAACCTTCTTTAAACCATTCACCTCCCCCCCCCCCCCCCCCCCCCCCCCCCATTTAGTTTAAAGCCATACATTCTAACAATTGGTATCAGAGCTTGGTACTTGAAAAATACTCAAGTTAGATTCGAAAAACTTTTTTAATGGCTGGAAAACTATCTTTTGAGGAAGGTGCTTCAATTAACAAACCACCTTTGTTCTGTGGTTTGAATTATAAGTATTGGGAGGCTAGAATGAAAATCTTTGTTGAATCTATTGATCAAGGAATTTGGGATTCAATTGAAAATGACCCTTTCATTCCAAAGCTTAAAAAGAATGGATCTTTTATTAAAAAACCTTGGTCCCAATGGACCAATGAAGAATGTAAGATGGCCAAGCTTGATTGTATTGCCCAAAACATAATAGCCTCTGCACTGGATTCTAATGAATTTTTCAGGATACCAGAATGCAAATCTACTAAACAAATGTGGGACACACCCAAAGCTACTCATGGAAACATCACTGAATCAAAGGAAGTAAAGACAAGAAGTCAAGCAAGAAGGAAAATGAGGCAAAATCGAAAAAGCTTCAACCTCTGCTTCATGGCCAAAAAGGAAGATGATTCAAGCAGTGTAAGTTCCTCTAATTCTTCAAGTACTGAAAATTACAGTCAATTGCTTCAAGCTTTTCAAGAAACACATGAAGAAGTTAACTAATTGGCCCTCTTGAACAACCGGTTAAAGGGAATGAACAGCTGGCTTGAAAACAGAGTCAAAACACTAGAAGAAGAATTGGAAAATTCAAAAATAGATTTTGAAAACCTTGAAATTGTTTACAAAAACTCTTCTTGCAAGTGTGACACTCTTATTTGTGAAAATCTTGAAAAGAAAGTTCATTATCTTGTCAAAACTGTGGATAAGCTTTCAAAAGGTCAATCCAACTTTGAGAATGTCTTGGCATCTCAAAATTGTGTTTTTAGAAAAGCAGGATTAGGTTTTAATCCACAGAACAAGCAAGACAAATTTTCAAAGTCATTTTCAAAATTGCCAGAAAAACAACCAATTGATCTGTCAAAACAACCGGTTGTTACATGCTTTTATTGCATGAAAAGAGGCTATTCTGTAAAATAAGGAAATATGTTGTTCCTAGAGGTTTCATGAAGTGGATTACTAAATGTTGTGAAGTTTCAAATGATGAATGTAAACCAATTGGACCCACATTCATAAGGGGACCAAATCTTTGTACTTGAAAATCTACTCTTTAGGAAACTTTGAAGGAGAGCATGCAACAATGGTATCTGGACAGTGGCTGCTCAAAGCACATGACTTGAGATAAATCAAAGTTTGTAAGCATCATCTTTAAACAAGAAGGCCATGTAACATATGGAGACAACAACAAGGGAAGAATTCTTGGAAGAGGATATATAGGAGACAAAGATATCTTGATCATCCATGATGTTCTTTTTGTAGGAGGTTTAAAACACAACTTGCTAAGTATTAGCCAACTGTGTGACAAAGGATATCAAGTGATCTTCAAGACAAACTCATGTGAAATTTGTCTTCCCAACTCAAAAGAGGTAATGTTGATTGGTAAGAGAATCAATAATGTTTATCTCTTGGATATCTCTTCTCTTTGTTCTATTGGTTGCCTTCTTTCTAAACATGATGAGTCTTGGCTATGGCATAGAAGAATTGCTAACATTCACATAAATCACTTAAACAAATTAATCTCAAAAGATCTTGTGATTGGGCTGCCCAAGCTCAAGTTTGAGAAGGACCACATTTGTGAAGCATGTCAAAAGGGGAAACAAATGAAAAACTTTTTTTAAAAAAAAAATGTTGTTTCTTCTTTAAAACCTCTTGAGCTACTTCACATGGATCTTTTTGGACCTTCAAGAACCATGAGCCTTGGTGGCAACTATTATGCCCTTGTTATTGTGGATGACTTTTCTAGGTGCACATGGACTCTCTTCTTGGAATCAAAAAGTGATGCCTTCTCTGCCTTCAAGAAGCTTGCTAGAAGGTTACAAAATACAAAGAACAACTACATTGGCTCAATAAGGAGTGATCATGGAGGGGAATTTCAAAATGAGAAATTCAGCAAATTCTATGAGAAGATGGGAATTTTGCACAATTTCTCAGCTCCAAGAACTCCACAACAGAATGGTGTAGTGGAAAGGAAGAACAAATCCCTTGAAGAATTAGCAAGAACAATGCTAAGTGAATCTTCTCTACCCAAGTATTTTTGGGTGGATGCTATTAGCACCTTTTGCTATGTGATGAATAGGGTGCTAATAAGGCCAATCTTGAAGAAGACTCCTTATGAACTCTTCAATGGAAGGAAACCAAACATCAATCACCTCAGAGTATTCGGTTGTAGTTGTTTTGTTCTAAACAATGGAAAGGAAAACCTAGGGAAATTTGATGAAAAAGTTGATCATGGAATCTTTATTGGCTATTCCCTAAATAGTCATGCATATAGGATCTACAACAAGAGGCTAATGACTGTAGAAGAGTATGTTCACGTGGTCTTTGATGAAGTGGATCGCAAAAGCATTCAAGTCTCAAAGAACAGTGTTGAAGAGGATGAGCAGAACATCAATTTGGAGAAGCTGGACTACTGTGCAGAAAAACAACCGGTTGAATGCTCGAAACAACCGATTGAAATTCTGCAGCAGAGTGAGTTACCCAAAGAATGGAGGATCCCTAGAGATCTGTCAGTGGAGAACATCAATGGACAAATAAAGGAGGGTGTTTCTACACGTAGCTCTATCTCAAAATTTTGCAGGAACATTGCTTTTGTCTCTTAAATTGAACCAAATTCAATTGAAGAAGCTCTCAAGGATGAAAAGTGGGTTGAAGCTATGCATGAAGAGCTGAATCAGTTTGCTAAAAATCAGTTGTTGTGTGTTTGTGTGGGGTCTGGGGTAGAATCATTTGTAATCCACTCCTTGTTTGAATCTAGAACTGATTTGATTTGAAAACCTTTTTAAAATGGAATGTTTTTCAACTAAGGGAAAAACAACTTGTTGTTTTGTCGAATCAACCGGTTGTTTTGTTCTTAGGAGGTTTTGAAAAAGGTTGAAAGTTGTTTAACTTGGTTGACTTAATTGTCAAACCAAATCAATCGGTTGTTTCGTGTTTTCAATCGATTGTTTCTTTGAAAGTCCTAACCGAATTCAGTTTTGATTTGTGAATCTCTCTTAAATGATTTCTAGCTGAATGCGCTCCTGTTTTAAATGTTTTTAAATATTCTTTGGAGTATAAAAAGTTTGTTACACGCTCCTGGAATGAATGTGAAACAGTTTTGAGAAATCATAGTGCAATTAGAATTTCAAGTTTTCAAGATTCACTTCAAGCTTTGGATTTTCAAGTGTGTGGAATAGGATTGGGGTGTTCTTCTGATCTTTAACCTTTGTAATACCTAGGTGTATTCTATTCTCTTCTTTCTTGATTACTGTATTTCTGTAATTGAGTGTAAGTGCAGAATTAGAGGGTGTTCTGATTTTTGTGGATTGTTGTGCCAAAAGGAGTGTGTTTCTTGAAGGGTTTAAGGTCACTCTCTTGGTGGTTTGTGTTGTAATCTAGTTTTGATTGCTTAGTAGAAATCCAGAAGTTTCTAAGGACTGGATGTAGCTCTTGGCTTAAGAGTAAACCAGTATAAACTGTTTGTTTTTTCTCTTACTCTGATCTCTTTTAAATTCTATTTTTAATTTATTTTAAATTTTGATGGTATAAATAACCGATTGAATCAAAGAAACAATCGGTTGTTTTTCTGTACTTCACTTTAAAACAGATTGTATTCTTGGCTAACTTGGTTCCTTTTCTGGATTTCTTCACTGAGTTTCATTGAACCTTCAAAAGTTTTCAAAAATCTCTTTCAAACAATTCACCCCCTCTTGTTTAAAGGCCATATATTCTAACAACACACACAACAACAACAAGGTCTTCAAGCTTTCCACTTGAATTTGGAGACATCAAAGCATCTTGTTCAACACTTTTCAATTGCACCCTTAGCTAGCTTAAGTATAATATAGTTTTGCTTAAGGTTGGTACTCTTGGAGGGGGCACACAACTTGCATCTCAGTCTGCATGTCTTGATTTACTTGGTGTGAAGGGTGCAAGTAAGGAATCTCCTGGTGCAAATTCTAGGCTATTGGCCACCATTGTAGCCGGTTCAGTCTTGGCTGGAGAGCTATCACTCATGTCTGCAATTGCGGCTGGACAACTTGTTTAAGAGCCATATGAAATACAACAGATCTAGCAGGGATATTTCTAAGATTGTTGCTTGAGTTGGCCACATTGCAATTGACTTGTCTAAAGAGACTAATAAGCAAACCATCACGTAATGACAAAAATGACAAAAAAAATGGTATGGATGGTGTAAGGGATGAAGATAAAGTGATGGTTAGCTTCTTCCATGAGTAAATTCAGCTCCCCAAAAGCGTGTGGTTGGTTGGCTCCATAAGGGACTTGAATGAAGCCTGTAACACAAATCACAGATTGAAAAGATAATACAAAAGGCAATCTTTAACAAGCAAAGGAGAAGAGAAAAATAAATACAAATTTATAATGGTTCACCTACCACTTGGACAGGTGTAAGGCCTGCTTAAGAGATTTAGAGATTGGTTCATTTGATGAGAAAAACTAAGAACAAGGTTTTCCAATCTGCTTGAGAATCAAACCTCTATTTGTTGAAGATGAAGAAGGTCGTCTTCCCTATTTCTTCGAAAACATTCCTCCATCTCATTTATATGTTGATGGATTAGATGATGTTCCTTAGATAACACTTTTTTTACCATCTCTCGCACTTTCTCCATTACTTTGTTCTGATTAAGTAGAGATGCATCATTGTTTGCACCATTGATTTGAGGGTCTCCTACTGATGACTCATTTGTGTTATGCAACAAAGCACTAGATCTCTTTGTGATCCTTTTTGAACAACCTCAATCTTAGCATTCTTCCTAAGAAAGTTGTCATTGGTTGCCTTTGCACCTTTTTCCCACTCAGAGAAGAATAAAGGTCATAATGAAGATGAAAGAGAATCCATGGTTATAAGTCTAAGCAATGAAGACGGTTTCACTACAAGAAAACATTGGCTAAAGAATGGTTGTGAATGATGTAGAATTTGAATCTTAGGTTTGCGTGTGATAAGGTCTGGGCAAGATAGTGTTTATATAGGGTGAGGTTAAAACCAATAATAAGTAATGAGAATAATTTCAAATTTGTAGCTCAATTTATCTTTCTAAATGAGAGAAAATAAAACCCAAAAAACAAACTTAAATCAATCAGATACAATTAATCGTATATTTTTTCAATCACACGTCAACCAATCATACAATCAACTATTGATGAAATCAATCAAATATTCATGAAACAAATATTCAAAGAAATCTAATCAAGTGCACAACGAGACTCACAAGCTTTCCTAAAGCTTTTAAAACTTAAAATGATTTGACTTGTATGAACAACAATTTTTGACCTCCTCTAATGCATACATATCCTAGACCGTCTAATGAATGAAAAGACTATATCCTAAAAATAAATAAATTTCAAGACTTATAAGCTTCACTAATTGAGATTAATCATTCTTCAATAAAGACCCATGGACAAAAGATCTCTCAATTTTTGAAAGTGCTCTTCTATAAGAGGTTTTGTAAATATGTTTGCAATTTGATCCTTTGTAAAAATGAACTACAAATCCACTGTACCTTTCTGTTTGTATGAAGTGATGATTAATTTCTATATGATTAGCTCTTGAATGCAAAATAGAATTCTTAGAAAAATTAATGGCAAAACTGTTATCCCATAAAATAAGGATACTCGTCTCATGAACATTGCATTCCTCAAGTTGATTCTTAATTCATAGCAGTTGTGAGCAAAGATATGCAGTTGATAAGTATTCAACTTCTATTGTGGACAAGGAAAACATTCCTTATTTCTTACTTGTCCATGAGGTTACCTCCAAGGAAGTAACAACCTCCACTCATGCTCTTCCTTTCTACTTTGTCTCATGCATAATCCACGTCATAGTAATCCTGCAATTTAAACTTTCGTGTGCCTTTTAGCAAAGACCAAGGTTTGTTGTACCTTTAAGATATCTAAAAATTCTTTTAACTGCAGAAAGGTTTACCTCCCTTGGGTCAACTTGAAAACGAGCACGCAAACAAACTTTGAATATTATGTCAAGTCTAGACAATGCCAAAGTGATCCAATCATCTTCCTGTATTCAAAGGTGTCCATTAGTTTAGACTCCTTTTCTAGGCTTAGGGGTGTTGTAGGATGCATTGGAGTACACATTGTTTAGGCGTCTTATCTTGGAAGTAGTTGTAAGAATTGATGACTTAAACAAGAGGAGAGGTGAATTGTTTGTCAAAGATTTTCCAAAACTTGATTAAGAATGAACCTTTATCAAACAATCACAGATAAGCAATTAAGGAAAGCAATCAAACAATGATACATAAACTGTTTTCAGAATTTTAACCGACTGAAATTGCGTTTTAATCGGTTATTTATGCTAATAGCAGAAACAGAATTAACACAATCTGTTCTAAGGAGTTAGAGATAGAGAGATTTACACAACAGTTTTATACTGGTTCACTCAACCTTGAGCTACATCCAGTTCTCATAACAACCTTTGAGTTCCACTAGTAATCAAATCTGATCCTGCCTGTTGACCGCTGGAAACTGCCTTGTCAAAGGATCGACGTGCGCACCGCTTCTCACCTCCGTTCCTCTTCGGGATCTACCTCAAGAACCTGCAAAGAAACAGTACGGCGCCGCTGCGGCCGATCGCACTCCAACGCTCAAGTCAGTGACGGTATCACCAAAAACTAAGAGAACTAGAACCGTGCAAATCCTCTCTCACAGTCAGCTCTAACTCGCAAGCGTAAAGTGTATGAACTGAACGTGCATACCTCAGAAAGTTTGTTAAGAACTCTTATATACCTGGTGGCTTTCTCTCTCCTGGCAGTTACAGACTCGGACACGTGGCTCGCATCCAACCGTACACGTGCCATCATCTGGAGGCTCCCTGACTTGGCGCTGCTTCTACTCTCATTTTGGCTAAGTTACTTATGCATCGTACTGCCCAGTGCATAACTTAGGAGTGCGATCTCTACTGGAACTGGCGAGTTAGGGGCCTTCATACACCTTCCCTGTGGTCTCGCCGGCCGCCTTCATAATCTGCTTCTTCTTCATCTTCGGCGATGTGCTCGCTCTGGCGATCTCCAATGACTGGGTCGCCTGAATCTATATCTGGCGACTTGATCTTTAACCTGGCGATCGCCGATTCTGGTAAGCTGGAAATCGGAACACGCCAATATAACAACTGGCGACTACACGAACCCCCCGACTTCCTTCCCTTCTGCCAACCTGGCGCCTTGTCAACACACCTATACTGTAGCGGGATGCCACGTCATCACACCCGACCACCAGGGCGGTACACAAGCCCCCCAGTCTTAAGCGAAGAATTGTCTAGCGAAAAGACTGAAAGAGCCTTCGTTAACACCGATCTACGTGGCCCTGACGTGGAATTCCAAGCGGTTGTACCTTCTGCTGCTCTGACGCCCCACCAAACCCCTCACTCATCGCTCGACACGTGGCTTCATCAACGGCTCTCTTCATTTGCCGTTTGCGCTTCCTAAACCCATTTCGAAAAACCCTTAAACCCATTTCGCTTCACTGTTCCATCACTTTCTTCGTGCTTGCAAACGCTCTAACTTCCTTCTGCGAAAACTCTCAACGCTCTTCAACGCTCGAGATCACCATCTTCCTCCATCGTCTTCCTGATCATCGAAAGGTAACTACTTTCCTTCATCTGCTGGTTTTCCTTGCATTTTCACCGATTTGCATCATCCTGTAACTGCTTGGTGCATACGCTGTGGGCTGTTTTTCCATTTATTCTTCTGCGTAACTTAGGGCTTCGTCAATCGTCGCAACGAACCTACATTCGTTCGTCTTTCACCTTCCTTTTATGATCGAGTCAGCCTTTGTAACCCCCCTGATCATTTTTCCTTTCTTCTTCCTTTGCAGCTGCTATCATGACTCGCACCAAGATTACCCCGAACCCCCCTCCATCAGCACGAAACCTTCCTTCACAAGCACACGACTCAACACAAGTTCGTGGCGCTTCCTCTTCGCAGGCTGAGAGGCCTGCGTCTTCCCAATCTGCCCTGGCCCAGGCGACTCCATCTAACGCTGGAGGAGCCCCCGTTCCTCCGCCAGACTTCAAAACTTTATACCCCTGGGCTAACTCAACCCTTCTGAAAGAAACGTCCTCTGTGAACACTGCGGGAGCAGTCTTGCGACTGACTAAAGGGGACGAGATCTACCAATCGTTTCACAAGGAGCACGACGAAAAGATGATGGTGCTGCCTTGCCCTGCCGACCTGCCCGTGTGTGCTGTTGACAAAGTAAGCGCCGACGGGCCCTTCTGCTTTGTCTATACGACCTTGTTCAAGAAAGTCAAGCTCAGGTTCCCCTTCACTCGATTCGAGAGGGAACTTCTGACTGAGCTCAACATTGCTGCCGCCCAGCTTCATCCCAACAACTGGGCGTTTGTTCGAGCCTTCCAAGTGACGTGCGCCCACCTGGGGTTGCCCGCGTCGGTGGACGTGTTTTTGTTCCTTTTCGAAGCCAAGCACCCAGGAGATCGCCTGTGGGTCAGCTTGAACGCGATTGCTGAGAGGTCCATCTTTACCATCTTCCAGCAATCTTACAAAGACTGGAAGGGGAAATTCGTCCAAGTACGTGCAAACGACAAGGACACCTCCCTTCTCGATGGTTTCCCCTTGTACTGGGTGGACAGGGGGAAAAAGGAGTCCAAGAGCTGCTTCAGGAGGCCCAGAAGTCCTGATAGCATGGGAGCATTGGACAGAGACCTTTGTCTCTTCTGGAAGAAGGTGGCGGACGCCAATGTAACATTCCTCACTACCACCTTGATATGCTTCGAATTTTATGAAGATCAGCTAGATATCCGAATAGGTTAGGACATTACACTCTTGTCTTGATATTGCTTTTGTTTAGCTGTTTCTGGGCGTCTTGTGCGTTATGCGCAAGACTTTGGTTTTACCTTTCCTGCATATACCATCTGCTTTGCTATTTTATTACCTTATGCACTTATTCGTTTCCCTTGAGTTAACCCACGCATTTTCATTCCATGCAGACGACATGTTGCCCAGAAACATGCTCGCCGAACTAAAGGCGCTCGCCCGAAACCACGGGTTGGCGACTGGTTCCCAAACGGTGCCAAACTCGGTGGTGGAGGCCGCCATTGTCCATGGGCGATCACCACCGAAGGAACCTGCCCAACGCAAAAAATTGGTCCTTAAGAGACCCAAAAGGAAGGCCCCTCAAGTCATCCATGAGGAGGAAGAAGAGGACGACGAGGTCACCGAGGATGGCCTCGTTACGAAGAGGAAAAGGGTGGCACCATCTTCCCCACCTGCCCCACCCCCTCTTCCAACCTCAACACCACCATCAACGCCTGCTCCTCCTCCATCATCGCCAACACCACAGGCTCCCTCCTCACCAGTCCAAGCGGTTCCACTAGCCACTGCGCCACCTGCAGCTGAGGCCCAAGAGCCAAATTTCCTGGAGGACCCCCCAAGCAACTCTACGCCATACGTGTCAGCCGGAGGGGGCCCCCCTTCAAACACTTCAGCTGCAGAAAACGTTCCAATCGGGGATGAGGTTGCTCATACCTCTCCGATTCTGATTACCAAATCCTCGATTGCGTCGCCACGCCAGGAAGCAAACACTGAAGAACCTGCTAAGGAAGGTGGCCACGAGAACCCACTACAAGCCCCCCTGGTGCCTCTCCAAGCGGCAAACCTTCCCCTTGAGGTCACAAGGATGTGGGAACCTCTAACTGCCAAACTGAAAACCATAGCAGAGGATATCCCAGCGATTATAACCAGGGTTGTGGAAGGCTCAACCAGGAGTCTCCAAGATGACCTCTTCAACCTCAAAACCGAAAACAGCACTATGAAGATTGAGGTGGAGAAGTTGTCCTTCAGCCTGACGCTCGCAGAAATCGAACACTCCCGAGTGGAGGATGCAATGAATACCGAGCTCAGGCTGGCGCGCAAGGAGGCTACTGACCTTCGTCGCAAAGTTCACGATCTTGCCCAAGAGAAGGTCGAGCTAGAAAGCAAAATTGTGCCCCTTCGTGCCAAGGCGGTCGACCTAGAGGCTCTCATGAAAGCTGACGCCGCTAAGGTGCAAAAGCTGGAGCAAAGGTCGATCGACCGAGAGAAACTACTTGGGCAAGTAGAAAAAGCGAGGGACGACGCCATGGCTGATCTCGTCGAGGCCAACAAAGAGAAGGGAAAGATGGCTGCTGAGTTGGCCCAAGCACAATCGGAATCCAAGAAGGTTACTGAAGACCTTCTCCAGGCTCAAGAGACCAACGAACAACTTAAAAAACAGGTTGAAGAGCTGGAACAGCAGAACAAAGAGCTGAAAGAGCAAACCGAAGACCTCAAGAAACGGATTGAGGAACTTCAGGGGCAAATCGAAGCACTCAAGCTAAATTCTGCTCAGATTCTGGCTGCTGGATTCGAAGCTGCGCGGGAACAATTCGCTTGCCTATTCCCCGATCTCGATCTCAGCCTGGTGTCGCTGAACAACGAAGTAGTAGATGGAAAGGTCGTTCCTGTTGAAGACTAATCAACTCCACTTCATCTGCTACTTTTATGATTTCCCTTGTATTATTCTGTAAAAACTCCTGTATGTATGCCTTTAACAAATACTTATCTCAATGACAAAGTTTGGGTACTCATTCTCCTGACTTCTTTAAGCGCTTTAACCTTCTTTGCATGTTTAACTTTGTCGGATTTAACTTAACGATTTTGCGAACACGACTTTTGACTTAACTGCTTCGAACCACTTCAAACTCAAGTAATAATCACTTTAACCAACTTGTACTCTTAAGGCAACTAACCTTATCACAAGAATACCCTTCAAGCAACGAACTGTAACTCAATTATTGGCTCAAACAACGTCCCACTCGACCTGCTTTATCAAACAAGTCTTTTAACCTTCTCGCCGCTGTTTGAACTTTCCCCGATCTTCAAGAACTCTTGGTACCATTAGCTTTTCCTAGCCTCATGCTTTGGCAATCGTTTCTTTGCATGGGGCAGAGACGCCTTTAGGGATCTCTCTTTACCCTCCTGGTCTTCAGAACAAAGACCGGCTGACTAGGCGTTCTCTTCGAACCTACCTTAGCCACCATCCATACTTCTTCCACCCTCTGCGCCATACCTGAACTCATTCGAGACGAGAAGGATTTTATCTTGCCTAAGCTCGCATGTAAGCGAGAAGGTCTTTAACTCGCCTGAACTCGCTCATCGGCGAGAAGGTCTTTATCTGGTGCCTCAACTTGCCCAGGGTGTACATCTCCTCCCCCCTGGATGCACTGAGGACCTTTCTCTTTCTCGCCTGCACTCGCTCGACGGCGAGGAGGTCTTTAACTGGCCTTAGCTCGCACAACGGCGAGAAGGACTTTATCTGGTGCCTCAACTTGCCCAGGGTGTACATCTCCTCCCCCCTGGATGCACTGAGGACCTTTCTCTTTCTCGCCTGCACTCGCTCGACGGCGAGGAGGTCTTTAACTGGCCTTAGCTCGCACAACGGCGAGAAGGACTTTATCTGGTGCCTCAACTTGCCCAGGGTGTACATCTCCTCCCCCCTGGATGCACTGAGGACCTTTCTCTTTCTCGCCTGCACTCGCTCGACGGCGAGGAGGTCTTTAACTGGCCTTAGCTCGCACAACGGCGAGAAGGACTTTATCTGGTGCCTCAACTTGCCCAGGGTGTACATCTCCTCCCCCCTGGATGCACTGAGGACCTTTCTATTTCTCGCCTGCACTCGCTCAATGGCGAGGAGGTCTTTAACTTGCCTCTACATTGTCCCAGGGGTTACATCTTCTCGCCCCCAGAAACACGGAGGACTTTTTCTCCTTCTCGCCTGCACTCGCTCGACGGCGAGGAGGTCTTTAACTGGCCTTAGCTCGCTCGACGGCGAGAAGGACTTTATCTTGCCTCAAAACGCGCGAGGGCGTCGAGGTCTTTCATCTGGTGCCTCCGATCGCCAAAAGACGATGAGGACTTTAAAACTTTAACTGGTGCCTCCAATCGCTGAAAAATGATGAGGACTTAAAACTTTTAACTGGTGCCTCCAATCGCCGAAAAACGATGAGGACTTAAAACTTTTAACTGGTGCCTCCAATCGCCGAAAAACGATGAGAACTTAAAACTTTTAACTGGTGCCTCCAATCGCCGAAAAACGATGAGGACTTAAAACTTTTAACTGAAAGCATGCGATGTGTCTTTTCTTGCCTTAAATCACTTACAAGTGACAAGGGCTTTCTTCAAAACTTTCGGAAAACCGGCACACAATGTTCTTCCATACAAAACCTTCAATCTTGTGTGCGGTGATCTGGGCCACTGGTTCTGCTTCAATCCACTTGGTGAAATACTCAATCGCTACCACCAAGTACTTCATCTGCCTGATCGCCAGCGGGAAAGGTCCCAGGATGTCGATTCCCCAAGTGTGAAACGGCCAAGGGCTATAGATCGACTTCAGCTCCTCGGGAGGTGCCTTGTGCCAATCGGCGTGCTGCTGGCATTGTTTGCAGCACTGGGCATACTTCTTGCAATCTTCTCTCATAGATGGCCAGTAGTAGCCTGCACGGAGAGTCCTCGCGGCCAGAGCTCGACCCCCGACGTGGCTTCCACATATACCTTCGTGGAGCTCTGCCATAATTCTCGTGCACTTCTCGCCGTGTATGCATTCCAGGAGTGGGTGAGTGAACCCAAACCTGTACAGATCGCCATCAATCAATGTGTACTTGCTGGAATTTTTCTTTACCTTCCTAGCTTCTGTCGGATCCAGCGGGAGGAGGCCATCTGCCAAGCACCGCTTGTACTGTGTTATCCAAGTGTCTGGCTCGTGGGTGGCGCAGACCTGCATCACATTCACCTTCTCTCCTTGACATGCTCTAATTCTCGGCGATCTCAGAGTTTCTTGCGTCAAGGACTTATGGCTTCTCGCTGCTCTCTCCGTCGACTTGCTTATCTGAAGGACCAGGTGATCTGCGACAAATGCCCTTGGCGTCTTCAGAGTTTTTTGAATCACCGTCCTCTGCCTACCCCCCTTGCCTGAGCTGGCGAGCTTAGCAAGCAAGTCAGCTCGGGCATTCTGCTCTCTGGGCACATGTATTACTTCAAAAGAGGCAAAGGAACTCTTCAACTCCTGCACATACGCCAAGTAAGCCGCCATTTGTGGATCTTTAGCCTGGAACTCGCCTGTTACTTGCCCCGTGACGAGCAGCGAGTCACTCTTAGCCATCAGCACCCTAGCTCCCATCTCCTTGGCCAGCAAAATCCCGGCGATCAGCGCCTCATACTCTGCTTGATTGTTGTTGGCTTTGAAGGCGAATCTCAACGATTGTTCGATCAGCACGCCGTTGGGTCCTTCCAATATGACTCTAGCACCGCTGCCCTGCTGGTTCGACGATCCATCCACCGAAAGTACCCAACGGAAATCGTCTCCTTCAACCCGCGCCGCCTCTGATGAGAGCTCGACCACGAAATCTGCAAAGATTTGCCCCTTGATCGGGCCTCGAGGCTCATATTTAATATCAAACTCTGACAACTCCACTGCCCACTTCACCATCCTTCCCGCAACGTCGGGTTTCTTCAAGACCTTCTGGATGGGCAGGTCGGTCATCACCAGTATTGTGAAGCTATGGAAGTAGTGGCGCAACCTCCTCGCCGAAAACACCACAGCCAGCGCAGCCTTCTCCAGGGCCTGATATCTCGTTTCTGGGCCCTGCAACACCTTGCTCACAAAATAAATAGGCTTCTGAGCCTGATCTTGATCCTGGGCGAGCACCGCACTCACCGCCCTCTCAGTTACAGCAAAATACAACCTGAGAGGGATTCCCGCCAGTGGTTTGCACAGAACCGGCGGGCTCGCCAGATACTCTTTCAGTTTGACGAAAGCTTCCTCGCACTCTTTCGTCCAAACGAACTTGTTATTGCGCCGCAGACATTGAAAATAGGGATGCCCCTTTTCTCCGCTAGCTGACACGAAGTGAGATAGGGCTGCCATCCGACCTGTTAGCTGCTGGACTTCTTTCACCGTAGCCGGGCTTCTCATCGCCAAGATGGCGGCACACTTGTCTGGGTTAGCTTCTATTCCCCTTTCAGTCAAGAGAAAACCCAAAAATTTCCCAGCCTCCACGCCGAAAATGCATTTCTCCGGGTTGAGCTTTAACTTGAACTTGGCGATCGTCGTGAACAATTCTTCCAAGTCTGCAACGTGCTTGCTCTTTTCCTGCGAGGTCACGACCATGTCATCGACGTAAGCTTGCACGTTCCTTCCCAGCATTGGTGCAAGTACTCGATCCATCAGCCTTTGGTACGTGGCCCCCGCGTTCTTCAGCCCAAACGGCATCACCTTATAGCAGTAGCACGATCTCTCCGTCATGAAGGCTGTTTTTTCTTCATCCATGGGATGCATCTTGATCTGATTATAGCCCGAGAAGGCATCCAAGAAACTCAGCAACTTGCACCCTGCAGCACTATCGACCAGGGCATCAATGCTCGGTAAAGGATACGAATCCTTTGGGCAAGCTTTGTTCAGATCGGTGAAATCGACGCACATGCGCCATTTCCCGTTACTCTTTTTCACCAGCACGACATTTGCCAACCATTCAGGGTACTGGACTTCCCTGATGTGGCCTGCAGCGAGGAGTTTCTGTGTTTCGTCCCTGATCGCCTGCCTCCTCTCCTCGTTGAATTTTCTTCTCCTTTGTCGCACCGGTCTCACCATGTTGTCCATCGCCAGATGATGGCACAAGAAGTCGGGATCAATCCCGGGCATGTCCGAAGCGGACCATGCAAACGCATCCAGATGCCGCTCAATCACCTTGGCGATCTGGTCCTGGAGATCAACCTCCAGAGATCTTCCCAGCTTGAAGACTTTTCCTCCGATCTCCTTTTCGAGCCACTGCTCGACAGGTTTAGGCCTGGATTCTCTGACGATCACCGCCCTGGCGATTCCCTGTTCCCTTGCTTCTTCGGGGCGATTCCGCGCCTCTTCCTCCTCCAGGCCAGCGTTCCTCTCCCCCAGCTCAGCATCCACCATTTCCACGTCTCTTCCGGCGGCCTCCTCCGTTACCGTCGATCTGGGCTTCACACCGGGAGGTGGGGTGGTTGTTAGATAACTCACTGATCTTTTGTTTTTCAGGCTATTCTCATAGCACCTTTTCGCTTCTTTCTGATCAGACTTGATCGTGATCACCACCCCTTCCATGGACGGCAACTTCACCTTCATGTGCCGAGTCGACGGAATGGCACCTATCCTGTTAAGAGTGGGCCTTCCCAACAGGATGTTATATGCTGAAGGAGCGTTTACGATGAGGTACTTGATTTTCTCCGTCCTCGACCCAGCCTCATCTGTAAACGTGGTTCTCAGCTCAATGTACCCCCTGACCTCCACCTGGTCGCCAGCGAACCCATATAAGCACCCTCCATAGGGCCTTAGCTGGTAAAGGGGCAATTCCAGCTGCGTGAAAGTCGGCCAGAACATCACGTCTGCCGAGCTTCCTTGGTCCACCAGAACTCTGTGGACCTTCCTTCCCGCTGTAACCAACGAAATAACTATGGGATCGTTGTCATGAGGCACAACGTCCCGAAGATCCTGCTTGGTGAACGTAATGTCCACTTCCGGCGAGTGATCTTCAAACATGTCCACTGTCATCACCGATCGCGCATACTTTTTCCTCTGCGATGCGGTGCATCCACCACCTGAGAAACCCCCTGCAATGGTGTGGATCTCCCCGTGGATAGGCATCTCGTGTTGCTGGGCTTCTCCACCTGCTGGCTGGGAACTCGACGCTCCCCCCGTCCTCCTATCCAGCAGATAGTCATTTAGGAACCCGCTCTTAACCAGATCGTCGAGCTGATATCTCAAAGACAAACACGAGTCCAAGGTGTGGCCAAAACATTGGTGGAACTCGCACCAGGCGTCCGGCTTTGACCCCAGCACCTTGTCGCCCACCTTCTCAGGCGCCTTCAACCTAGCAGATATGTTAGGGATAGCGATCAGGTCCGCTAGTCCCATGACAAATTTGTGCTTAGGCGGGCGATTGTATTCCCGGCGTGCTGGTTGTTGGCGCGCTTGGCTTCTTCCCTTGTTTCTCCAGTCGTAAGGATGGCGAGTTCTCTGGTCTTTTCTGGCCCCCGCCGCCGTTTCCAGCACCCTCTGCGGCTGGATCCTGGTCTGGGCGCGTGGCCTGGCGGGAGCCACGTTGCCTCTTTTCTCGGCGACTTCACTCTCGTCGGCGATGTGAGCCACCGCAAGTCGCCTGACTTCAGCAAACGTCGCTGGATGAGCCCTGATCAAGGCCTCGCAGAATGGCCCTGGCTGCACGCCCTTCTTGAAGGCATAGACCAGCATTTCTTCATCCTTGGCCGGCGATCTGACCATCTGCGCTCCAAAGCGATTGAGGTAGTCTCTGAGGGACTCCCCATGGTACTGCCTTATATCAAACAGATCATAAGACACCCTGGGCGGTGCCTTATTCACAATGTACTGCTCGACAAAGATTTTCGAGAACTGTTGAAAATTGGTTATGTGGCCGTTAGGCAGGCTCACAAACCACTCCATCGCCGTTCCCTGGAGCGTACTCACGAACATCTTGCAGTAGACGGCGTCTGACCCTCCCGACAGCATCATCTGCGTGTGGAACGTGGTCAGATGAGCTTCTGGATCCTCCACGCCGGTAAAGACAGCCTTAACCGGAACCACGCTCGTGGGAATAGGCGTGTCGGTAATCGCCTGAACAAAAGGCATTGGGAAAACACGAGGTGGCGTCGACGGCGCCACCTCTTCAGCAGAAGAACGCCCTTACTGCTCCTGAAGAGCTCGACGCAGCTCCTCAGTCACCTTGCTGAGCTCCTCGTTCCTGGCGCGAGAGGCGACCAGGTCCTCATGTATCCTCGCCTGCTCTACGCGCGAGGCTTCCACAGTTGCCTGTAACGAGCGCATCATCTCTGCCATCTGCGCCATGGTCATGGCGGTGTCGCCTTCAGCAGCGACAGGCGCCACGGGACTGGAACGATTGCTTCTCATTTTTCTCATTAACTTCAGCGAACAACACTTCAGCCACGATCGAATCAGCGATCAATCGGAGAAAATAGCGCAAAACTTGCGCAAGAAAACTCAAGAACACCGTAAGCCTTCAACGAAAACCGCAACTTCACCAGAAACCAACGTTTACCCGCGAACAACCAAACAAACGAAAGAACTCGAACTTCCACCAAACAGATTACGCGTAAGCAGCAGAAAACCTTACTCCACCGATCGAAAAGCCAAACGAACGGTTCAAAACGCAAATTCACCGAACGAAACTCACAGAGACCGCGAACGACGGTTGCACCAGCACGCAACCGCACAGAAAACTTCGAAAACCTCCAAACTCACGCTGTGGATGGGAGCAAGTTTTACACGGCCCCACGGTGGGCGCCTGATGATCCTGCCTGTTGACCGGAACGCTGGAAACTGCCTCGTCAAAGGATCGACGTGCGCACCGCTTCTCACCTCCGTTCCTCTTCGGGATCTACCTCAAGAACCTGCAACGAAACAGTACGGCGCCGCTGCGCCCGATCGCACTCCAACGCTCAAGTCAGTGACGGTATCACCAAAAACTAAGAGAACTAGAACCGTGCAAATCCTCTCTCACAGTCAGCTCTAACTCGCAAGCGTAAAGTGTATGAACTGAACGTGCGTACCTCAGAAAGTTTGTTAAGAACTCTTATATACCTGGTGGCTTTCTCTCTCCTGGCAGTTACAGACTCGGACACGTGGCTCGCATCCAACCGTACACGTGCCATCATCTGGAGGCTCCCTGACTTGGCGCTGCTTCTACTCTCATTTTGGCTAAGTTACTTATGCATGGTACTGCCCAGTGCATAGCTAACTTAGGAGTGCGATCTCTACTGGAACTGGCGAGTTAGGGGCCTTCATACACCTTCCCTGTGGTCTCGCCGGCCGCCTTCATAATCTGCTTCTTCTTCATCTTCGGCGATGTGCTCGCTCTGGCGATCTCCAATGACTGGGTCGCCTAAATCTATATCTGGCGACTTGATCTTTAACCTGGCGATCGCCGATTCTGGTAAGCTGGAAATCGGAACACGCTAATATACAACTGGCGACTACACGAACCCCCCGACTTCCTTCCCTTCTGCCAACCTGGCGCCTTGTCAACACACCTATACTGTAGCGGGATGCCACGTCATCACACCCGACCACCAGGGCGGTACAAAATCCATATTACACAAACACACCACAAAGAGGTGACCTTGAAAACCACAAGACCCACTCACCTTTGCAACATTACACACCTCAAGTCAGAACACCCTCTGACTTTGCAGGATTCCACACACTTTACAGTTGTAAGAAAGAACAATTACAAGAACCTTGAAAGGGATAGAAAACACCTGAGATTATACAAAATAGGAAGCCTTATGATCAGGTCTTGTACCAGTGCAAAGCTTTAATATCAATCTTGCAAATCTTTTGAAACTTCTTTCAAAAACAAATCTCAATCTCTATTTCAAACTCTGTAAAACTTGTTATTTTGTTTTGAAAGAAAGGCTATATTTATAGCACTTGAAATCTAGCCGTTCAAGGCAGCATTAGTGAGCTAAAACAGTTTTGATCACATTTAAAACAGTTTTTCAAAAAAATGTTATGAAAAGACACAATTAACCGGTTGAAACCACGATTTAACCGGTTGAATTGGTTAGAAAATTACATAACCAAGTCAAAAACAGTTTCAAAACCTTTAAGCCAGCTAAGTGACAAACAACTGATTATATCGATAATTCAACCGATTGTTTTCCCTTTGCTGGAAAAAACACTTTGTTTCTTTAAAACAGATTGGTTAAGCTTTGTGCAAGGATTAAGAATTGATCTTAACATAGATTCTAAACATTCTAATCTAAACCCAAACAAAAAGCAGCACAGCTTCAAGCTTTATTTGGATTTGAAACATCAAAGCTCTCATGCTCAACAGTAGTTAGACAGTTTTGTTTGGTTATATTAAGACCTTGTACTAAACAATTTTACCTTAACGTTTGAGCTGAGAGTTCATTGTAAGACTTGAGAGAAACTTCGTGTTGTAATCTCAGATTTTTTTTCATAGTGAATTTTTTCTCGTGGATGTAGAATAGGTTTCAGTCAAATCACATAAAATCGGTTCTTCGTGTGATTCTTCAATTCTTGTGTTTCTCCTCCATTATTGTTTTGTGTTTTTGCTTTTAGACGATTCACTGAATTTATGGATTTTCTTTACAGTATGTGTCATTTCATTAAGTACAATGAGATAATTCAACAGTAATTGATATAGTAGTGTTTCTTTTCTTCTTCTTTTTTTTGTCCTCGGTTAATCAATCTTACTTCTATTTATAGGGCTAAGCAACTTTGTTGTCATATTATGCTCAACGTCTAAATTTCCGGCTCAACGAATTGAGTTTCTTCAACTGAATGTTTCCTTGTCACTCGCTTCTCTATTTTTTGTTCAACAAATTGAATTTTGTCTCCTTGAAGGTTTCTTTCTATGTTGAGCGCAACCTTAGCTCCCTCAATTTCATGTAATTGTTAGAATATATGGCTTTAAACTAGAGGAGGGGTGAATTGTTTAAAGAGGGTTTTCGCAAACTTTTAAGCCTTGAATGAAATTACTTCTAGAATACCTTGATTGAGAAATCAGTTTTTCAAAACACAAAGCTAAAAGCATAGCACCAGTAAAACAATCGGTTGTTTCGCAGAAACAATCGGTTGTTTATACCAGTAAACAAATATCAAAACTGAATTTAAAGAGTTAGGGATAGAGAGAATGCACACAGATGTTTATACTGGTTCACTCTAAACCCAGAGCTACATCCAGTCTTCTCAAAAACCACTAAGGAATTCCACTAAGCAATCAAACCTAGATCACTTACAACACAACCAAGAAAGTGACCTTGATCCCCTCAACACACACACTTCTCTTGGCCAACACACCAACACTAAGAATGCTAATCTTGATCCCCTCAAGAACACACAACACTTCTCAGCAAAAACACAAATAAACTTGTTCAACAAAATACAAGGATTACACACTAGTGCAGAAACATAAAACAAATGCGGTTGTTTTGAATTTATAAATGCGGTTTTATAACCGCATTTGATCAACACGCACTTGTAAATCAAGAAATATAAATGCGGCTACATAGCCGCATTTATAAATACCATTTACAAGTGCGGTTATTTGCTTTAACCGCACTTGTATATGCCGAATCATTAAAAAAAATTAAAAATTTTAAAACATCGTCAATCTTGTGTGAAGCCAAGATTGATGAAGAGTCACGGGAGCGAACAATGGTGGCGGCAGCAGAAGCGACGACGGACAGGGAAGCAGCAACGGAGCAAACCAAAAAATCCACAAGAAACCACGAAGACAATGAAAGAGTGCTTCGAGACCACTAATGCAAGGAAAAAAACATATATAAGAAAAACGAAAAACATTTATGCATATATTTGTGAAGATGAAGAGGAAAAAAGAGAGTTCAAGAAACTTACATTGCACAAATGGAATGCAGATGCAGTAGAAGGAGACGAACTCAGAGTGCAAACGCGAAACGAAGGCAAAGACAAGAAATAAAGTTTGAAATTGTGTGTGGCGCGCTTCAAAATTTAAGGTAAAAAAGGATTTACGAATGCGGTTAAAGGTAAAACCGCATTCGTAAATCAAAGAATTTTGATTTACGAATGCGGTTATTCAAATAACCGCATTCTTAAATCAAGCGCTTTGATTTACAAGTGCGGTTATTCAAATAACCGCATTCGTAAATCAAAATAATTTCAAAAATGCCACCGCGTTTTTTTCGAAAGCGGGTAGCACAAAAGCCGCACTAAATAAAGCGTATCTTTTTCTTCTTTTTGCACTAGTGACACTTGTTACAGAAGCAAATCTGAAATCAATACAAGCATAAATCCTATCTCACACTCTTTGATCAATTTCAATCTCTAAGCAATCTCAACTCTTTGAAAAACTCAAAAACTTGTGTTCAAAATCTTATTACTCAAATCTGTTTTTCTGAATATATTCAAAGATATTGTTTGTTATCAAATATTAACCAACTTATTCATTGCATTTAAAAGATTGATCAAAGCATTAAAGACTGGAGCGTAATCAGTTAAAACATTTAAAGCTCAGTCAAAGCTAAAACAGTTTTTCTGTTATGGTACCAAAACAAACAATCGGTTGTTTCCACGAATCAATCAGTTGTTTTGGTTTTAACAGCTCAACCATTTGAAAAACAGTTTTCAACCTTTTCTAAAAACACCTAAGTATAAAACAATCAGTTGTTTCGACAAAACAATCGGTTGTTTTTCACTTAGTTTGAAAAACACTTTTCTTTTAAAAAGATTGAGAATGCCTATGCTTTGGATTCAATCAAGAGTGGATTATATATCCAATCTACCCCAAATCCTATCTAGGACAACTCAGCAACAGCAAGCACAGCCTAACATTCAACATCCTTCAAAGGGTTAGGATTCTTCAAAGCTTGAACACTACTTGGTTCAACAATCTCCCCCTATTTGATGAAGACAAATCCCTAGTGCTTGTGTCTGATCTGATTGAATCTGAAGCAGTACCTGCAAAAATAGCATATCTACCATCCAATGCTTCTTACAGCAGCAGGTTAGTTTTTCACATATTTAAATCATAAAACCTGATAAACAATCGGTTGTTTACCCGAAACAATCGGTTGTTCCTATCAGCAGCAACAGAAATCAGTTTTATATTAGAGATTTTAAGATATTTAAACAGTTTCAGATAAGGATTCACAAGACCAATTAATTCTCCCCTTATTTGTCTTCACAAAGAGACTTTAACAGTAACAAAACAGATTTAGGAGAGATTATTGAGATCAAGAATACCTAACTCATTTCTTAGGAAGAAGAACCTCTCCTTTGGTAGTGGTTTAGTGAAGATGTCAGCTAACTGCAGTTTAGTCTCCACAAAATTTACTTCACAGTTCCTATTGTTTACATGATCCCTGATAAAATGATGTCTTATCTCAATATGTTTGGTCCTTGAGTGTTGAATTTGATTCTTGGTAAGATTGATGGCACTTGTGTTATCACACATTAAAGGAACTTTGTTGATCTTTAATCCAAAGTCTGCAAGTTGTTGTTTGAGCCATAGAATCTGTGCACAGCAGCTACCGGCAGCTATATACTCAGCCTCAGCAGTAGAGAGAGCAACACATGCTTGCTTTTTGCTATGCCATGAGATTAGGCTTGAGCCAAGAAGGTGGCAAGTGCCACTTGTGCTCTTCCTATCTAGCTTGCAACCTGCAAAGTCAGAATCTGAATAACCAATTAAATGAATTGGAGAGTGAGAAGGATACCATAACCCAACAGATGATGTTCCTTTGAGATATTTCATAATTCTTTTTGCAGCTTTGAAATGTGACTCTTTAGGATTTGCTTGATATCTTGCACATGGACATATCGCAAACATGATGTCCGGCCTACTAGCTGTTAGATAAAGCAAAGAGCCAATCAATCCTCTGTATTTTGTTTGATCTACATTCTTTCCAGCAGCATCAGCATCCATGTAACAGCTTGATGGCATTGGAGTGCTTGCTTCTTTGCAACTCTCCATTTCAAATTTCTTAAGAATATCCTTGCAATACTTTGATTGACATAAAAATATCTCATCCTTTGTTTGCTTAACCTGCAATCCAAGAAAGAAAGACAGTTCTCCCATCATAGACATTTCAAACTCATCTTTCATTGCAGCCACAAATTCTTCACACAGACTATCTTATGTAGCACCAAAGATGATGTCATCAACATAAATTTGCACAAGAATTATTTCGGAATTTGACTTTTTGATGAAGAGAGTCTTGTCTACCATTCCCCTTTCATAACCATGAGATAGCAGAAAGTTTCTAAGCCTCTCATACCACTGTCTTGGAGCTTGCTTCAGTCCATACAAAGCTTTCTTCAACTTGAAGACATGGTTGGGATATTTATGATCTTCAAAGCCTGGTGGTTGATCTACATAAACTTCCTCATTCATGTAGCCATTCAAGAAGGCACTCTTGACATCCATTTGGAAGAGTTTGAAACCACTCATACAAGCAAATGCCAGTAGTAGCCTTACAGCCTCCAATCTAGCAACAGGAGCAAAGGTTTCACCATAATATATGCCCTCCTCTTGATTGTAGCCCTTGGCAACTAGCCTTGCTTTGTTCCTTGTGATCACACCATCTTCATCTATCTTTTTCCTAAAAACCCATTTCGAACCAATAATCTTCATTTCATCAGTTCTAGGGACAAGAAACCATACCTCATTCCTTGCAAACTGATTCAACTCCTCATGCATAGCTTCAACCCATTTCTCATCCTTGAGAGCTCATCAATTGACTTTGGCTCAATTTGAGAGACGAAAGTTGTGTGCCTACAGAAGTTTGAGATGGAGCTACATGTGGAGACACCTTCCTTTATTTGCCCTATGATGTTTTCCACTGACAGATCTCTAGGAATCCTCCACTCTTTGGGCAGCTCACTCTGTTGCAGAATTTCAATCGGTTGTTTCTGCGAATCAACCGGTTGTTTTTCTGCACAGATTTCCAGCTTCTCCAAACTGATGCTCTGTTCATCTTCTTCAGCACTGGTCTTTGGGATTTGATTGTTTCTGCGATCTACCTCATCAAAGACAACATGAACTGATTCTTCTACAGTCATCAACCTCTTGTTGTAGATTCTGTATGCATGACTTGTGAGAGAATACCCTATGAAGATGCCAAGATCCGCTTTCTCATCAAACTTCCCTAGATTTTCCTTTCCATTGTTGAGAGCGAAACAGCTGCAACCAAAAACTCTGAGATGACTGATGTTAGGCTTCCTTCCATTGAAGAGTTCATAAGGAGTCTTCTTCAGAATAGGTCTTATAAGCACTCTATTCATCACATAACAGGAAGTGCTTACTGCATCCGCCCAAAAGTACTTAGGAAGAGATGATTCACTAAGCATTGTCCTTGCTAGCTCTTCAAGAGACTTGTTCTTCCTTTCTACCACACCATTCTGCTGTGGAGTTCTTGGAGCAGAGAAGTTGTGCAGAATCCCCATCTTCTCACAAAATTTGCTGAACTTCTCATTTTGGAATTCTCCTCCATGATCACTTTTAATAGAGCCTATGTTGCTGTTCTTTGTATTTTGCAACCTTCTTGCTAGCTTCTTGAATGCAGAAAAGGCATCACTCTTTGATTCCAAGAAAAGAGTCCAAGTGTACCTAGAAAAATCATCAACAATAACAAGAGCATAATAATTTCCACCAAGACTCATAGTTCTTGAGGGTCCAAAGAGATCCATGTGAAGAAGTTCAAGAGGTTTTAAAGAAGAAAAACGTTTTTGATTTTGAAAGAACTTTTCACTTGTTTCCCTTTTTGGCATGCTTCACAAATGTGATCCCTCTCAAACTTGAGCTTTGGTAGCCCAATCACAAGATCCCTTGAAATTAACTTGTTCACGTAATTCATGTGAATATGAGCAATTCTTCTATGCCAAAGCCAACATTCATCTTGCTTGGATAGAAGACATCCAATTGAACATGGTGAAGAGATATCTAAAAGATACACATTATTGACTCTCTTACCTACCAACATTACCTCTTTGGTGTTGGGTAGACAGTTTTCACATGTGTTTGACTTGAACATCACTTGATATCCCTTGTCACATAGTTGGCTAATGCTCAGCAGATTATGCTTTAGGCCTTCTACATAGAGCACATCATGGATGACCAAGATGTCTTTGTCTCCTATGGATCCTCTCCCAAGAATCCTTCCTTTGTTGTTGTCCCATAGGTGACATGTCCTTCTTGCTTAAAGGAGATGCTCAGGAACTTTGATTTATCTCCTGTCATATGCTTGGAACATCCATTGTCCAAGTACCATTGTTGCTTGCTCTCCTCCAAGATTTCCTACAAAGAAAATTTCAAGTACAAAGATTTGGTCCCCTTATGAATGTGGGTCCATTTGGTTTACATTCATCAATTAAATCTTTATTACACTTAGGAATCCACTTCATAAAACCCTTAGGAACAACATATTTTCTGATTTTACAGAACCTCACAGAATGGCCTCTTTTCATGCAATAAAAGCATGTAACAATCGGTTGTTTCGATGGTCCAATCGATTGTTTTTCTGGCATTTTTGAAAATGATTTTGAAAATCTATCTTGCTTGTTTTGTGGATTAAAACCTAATCCAGCTTTTCCAAAAACACAGTTTTGAGATGCCAAGACATTCTCAAAGTTGGATTGACCTTTAGACAGCTTATCCACAATTTTAACAAGATAGTGGACCTTATTTTCAAGATTTTCAAGATTTTCACAAACAAGAGTATCACACTTGCAAGAGGAGTTTTTGTAGATGATTTCAAGGTTTTCAAAATCTGTTTTTGAATTTTCTAATTCCTCTTCCAGTGTTTTTACTCTGTTTTCAAGCCAACTATTCTTTTCCTTTAACCGATTGTTCAAGAGGGCCAATCGGTTGGCTTCTTCATGCGTTTCTTGAAGGGCTTGAAGTAATTGACCAAAATTTTCAGAGTTTGAGGAGTTTGATGAACTTACACTACTTGAGTCATCCTCCTTTCTGGCCATGAAGCAAAGGTTGAGGCTCTTCTTATTTTGCCTTCTTTTCCTTCTTGCTTGACTCTTTGACATTGCCTCTGTACCGTCCCGTATCCGGGCGTTGACTAAGTCATGGTCAAAGTCAACACCAGGAGTCAAAGTCAACACAAGGCGTTACCTAGGCGAAGAGACGCCAAGTGCCAGCGTCGTCAAGAAGAGGCGTCGCCAAGGCAAGGCGTCGCCTAGGTGAAGGCGTCGCCCAACCAGGGCGTCGCCAGATCAAACATTACTAAAGCAAGGCAATCACAGTATGGTTCCCCGATACCCATGGGTAGGAAAGACCATGGAGGGAGCGACGCCGTGGGAAGGCCTCAGGTCCCGATGATCCGGGAGAGTGATAAGGAGAAGAGAAAGGTGGCTTCAAGGCCATAGTAACAACACCAGTGTAGGGCAGCCTGACTCGTGAAGTACCCCTGCCGCCCCAGAGACGCCGTTGGGACAGATACGACTCAAGAGGAAGGTCACGTCCACGGTAGCCGGGTGCAGGGTACGAGAGGAAGGCAGATACGCTCTCAAAGCGAGTGACTAGATGATTGGGGGCATGAGTTGGCACCCAAAAAGTCACCCCTCGCGCAGTAGCACTCCCGAGCAGGAGGACTCACACGTAGAAACGTCCCCAGATGGGCAGAAACGCCCCAGATGGGGTCATGGCGTTGTGAGGCCCTCCACGTCTACGACAGCCAGGTCAGAATAGAAACACCCTTTAGTCAGGTACCAGGTAATTAAAGTCATTCAATACAGTTTCTGTTTCGAGCATTCAGGTACTATAATGGCTCCCAAGCGTTTCAACGTCTTAAATACGCTACGTTTTCTAATTAGACGCCTTAATTGAGCGCGTTACGCTTGTGATTAAAAGCGCTTTAAGGCGCTTTAAATGCTTGGGTAGTTTAAATAGCACTGGGAATGTTGGGAAGGGGGTTGGAAGTTTTGGCAAATTTTCCCAGAATACACTCCAGTTGCTTGCTCGAAATCGTGAGGTTACGCACAAGGGACTGGAAAAGAGGTTGTTTGCCAGAGCGAGAATATACACACAATACACAGTTCTTTTTACCACCTTCAGAGTGCCCTACGCGGTGCCCAGATACGGAGGTGCACAGTTTTGGTGTTTCTTGCTGGCTGACTTGAGCGTCGGAGTGCAAACGGCCGCTAGGGCGCCCTTTTGTCCTTTTTTTTTGCAGGAATCCACAGGTAACCAGTGGGAAGGAGTCCCTAGTTGACGGTTGAGGTCGCGCACAAAGACGTCACAGGTCAACTGGACGGAACATTTGGCGCCCACCGTGGGGTCGATATAAAACATCAGTCCCATCACAAGTTCGAAAAGATCTACCAAGTTACAGTAACGTTTGAGGAAGTTGGAAGAGACCGTGACAATGGCCCCCACCAGATGAAGTACAGCACGCGCAGCCCCAGCAGAACTATCCATGCAACAGGTCCTGGAGATAATGCGGGGGCTGTAGGAGGATATGGCGGAGTCGAAGCTGGAACAGGAACGCATGCAGGCAGATCTCGAAGCCTCGCATGAGAGGAATGAAGAGCTTCGCCGCGTAAACGAGGAGTTGCGCCGGGGTCTGAGAAATAATCGGGGGCAACGTGAACATGACGAGATGGAGAACCACTCCCCGCCCAGGGAGTTTTCCACTCCCTTCTCGTAGGAGATTCTGGATGCGGTGATCCCGAACACGTTCGTGGGGCCCAAGGTGATCTTCACCGGGATGGAGGACCCTGAGACGCACCTCGCTGCATTTCACACACAGATGGTCTTGGTAGGCGGTTCTGACGCTGCCAAGTGCAAGCTCTTTATGAGAACCTTGACTGGGATGGCTATGGACTGGTTCATCAGCCTCCCGGATGGTCATATCACGTCTTTCCGACAACTGTCGCGATTGTTCATGGAGCAATACCTAGCAAACAAAGCCCTGCCGCCGGTCTCCTACGATTTGTTTGATGTGAAACAGTATCAAGGGGAGACCCTCAAGGAATACATCAACCGCTTCGGGGGCCAGGTGGTCAAGGTTGGTACGACAGAGGAACCTATGATTGTGTACGCGTTCGTGAAAGGCGTATGCCCCGGTCCTTTCGGAGAATCCATCATTCGCAACCGCCCTAGGACTTTTGCAGAACTACGGCGTCGGGCGGTAGAGCATATCGCTTCTGAGGGAGAGGTGTGCGTGAAGCGCACCAGCGTCGTACCCTCACGCCCGAGGGGACCGACGTGAACTCAACCTGCCAGGGTCAATGAGACCACGACGGGAAGGAAGAAGCCCGAGGGGAGACGCCCCTACGAGGCCAGAAAGCCCCAGCCCCGGGGTCCAGCAGGAGGTGATCGCCCGGCCAGAGAAAGAGCAAGGCCGGCGAGATACAATTTTGTGGTGGAGTTGAAGGACCTGATCGCCGTGCCTAATATAGCCGAGAGGTTGAGGCAACCAGCGAAGTCCGATAAGGTGTTGGGGCCTCGGAAAGACTCTTGGTGCGAGTTCCACGAGGCTTTCGGTCACCACATTGATAACTGCCTTTCGTTGGGTTACCAGCTGGATGAGCTGGTGAGAACCGGGTTTTTGAAGGACTATGTGGCGGAGCCCACAACGACCGCCACCTTGCCGCCGCCGGCAGAAGAACCAGCACACGAGACGCCGGTTCTCAGCGAGGTCCATACCATAGCCGGAGGATTTTCCGGCGGAGGTCCCACTGCCTCTCAGCGGAAGAAATACGCGAGGGGGGTTAACTCGATCGAAGAAAGACTCTCGGGTGCGCCGTGGGAGTCGGACATCGAATTCACGAGAGGGGATCTCAAAGACGTGGTGCCGCACGACAATGACCCCGTGGTCATCTCAGTAGTCACGGCGGGAAGAAAGGTGCACCGAGTACTTGTCGACCAGGGGAGTTCAGCAGACGTTATGTTCTGGTCGACATTCAATAAGTTGCGACTATCCCCCGACCTACTGAGGCCCTACACAGGGTGCCTGTATGGGTTTGCGGACAACCAGGTGGAAGTCTGAGGCTACCTGGAGTTGAGGACTACGTTCGCGGACGGAGAGGCCTCGCGTACCGAAAGTATCCGGTACTTGGTCGTGAACGCCAGCTCCGCTTACAACATCTTGTTGGGCAGGCCGGCGTTGAACCGGTTGAACGCAGTGGCCTCCACACGCCATATGAAGATGAAGCTTCCAGACCTCAGTGGCAAGGTGATAGTCATCAAGTCAGATCAGGAGGAAGCAAGAAAATGTTATGAGAACAGCCTGAAAACGAAGAGAGGCGTGTTCATGGTGTACGAACGTCCGTCGTGTGCAGACACGACGATGATGGAGGCGACGCCAGAAACAGATGCACACATGGAGGAAGGCCCTGACGACGCGGCGCCCGTGGAAGAGGCGGCGCCCGTCGAGGATGATAGCAGGGAACAATCGGCGGCCAACGCCGTCGAGAGGGAGATTGGCGGCAAGACATTCAAGTTGGGAAGTCTGCTGAGCCCAAAAGAACAGGAAGGGGTGGCAGAAGTGATTTCGCGCCACCTGGATACCTTCGCATGGTCCGCCTCGGATATGCCCGGTATCTACCCTGATTTCCTGTGTCACCACCTCAGCATGGACGCCACGGTCCGCCCCGTGCGCCAAAGAAGGAGAAAGTTTAATGAGGAGCGACAGCAGGTGGTGAAGGACGAAACGCAGAAGCTGTTGAGTGCTGGCCACATCAGGGAGATTCAATACCCTGAGTGGCTGGCCAATGTCGTCTTAGTAAAAAAGGCGAATGGAAAGTGGAGGATGTGCGTGGACTTCACGGACTTGAATAAGGCGTGCCCAAAGGACTCGTACCCGCTGCCCAGCATCGACACCTTCGTGGATAGTGCGTCCGGCAGCAAGGTGCTGAGTTTCCTGGACGCCTTCTCAGGGTACAACCAGATCAAGATGCACCCGAGGGATGAGAATAAAACTGCATTCATGACTGAGACTTGCAGTTACTGCTATAAGGTGATGCCTTTTGGGCTGAAAAACGCGGGCGCCACATACCAAAGGTTAATGGACAAGGTCCTGGCACCCATGCTCGGGAGGAATGTGTACGCCTATGTAGACGACATGGTGGTGGCGTCGCAGGATAGGGCACAACACATGGCGGACCTGGAGGAGTTGTTCGTCACAATATCCAAGTACCGCCTCAAGTTAAACCCTGAGAAGTGTGTCTTCGGGGTAGAGGCCGGTAAGTTCTTGGGTTTTATGCTCACAGAGAGGGGGATAGAAGCGAACCCCGACAAATGCGCAGCGATTATCGCCATGCGAACCCCGACGTCGGTGAAGGAAGTGCAGCAGCTGACAGGGCGGATGGCCGCACTCTCGAGGTTTGTCTCTGCTGGGGGAGAGAAGGGGCACCCATATTTCCAGTGCCTCAAGAAAAATAGTCGTTTCGCATGGACTAACGAATGCGAAGCGGCTTTCATTAAGTTGAAAGAATACCTGGCGACGCCACCGGTCCTCTGCAAACCGGTAACAGGCGTGCCCCTCCGGCTGTACTTCGCAGTAACGGAACGAGCTATCAGCTCGGTGCTGGTCCAGGAGCAGGACCAGATTCAAAAACCCATCTATTTTGTAAGCAAGGCCTTACAAGGCGCAGAAACCAGATACCAGGCGTTGGAGAAGGCAGCGCTGGCGGTGGTATTTTCAGCCAGGAGACTCTGTCATTACTTTCACAGCTTTACGGTGGTAGTGATGACAAACCTCCCTATACAGAAGGTGCTGCAGAAGCCTGACGTGGAAGAATGGTACGCTGGGCGGTGGAGCTGTCAGAATTCGACATCCAATACGAGCCTCGAGGATCCATCAAAGGGCAAGTGTATGCAGATTTTGTAGCAGAACTCTCGCCCGGAGGGGAACAGGAGGTGGAGGTGGGCTCGCAGTGGTTGCTCTCGGTTGATGGCTCTTCCAACCAGCAAGGGAGTGGTGCGGGAATAGTCTTGGAGGGACCCAACGGCGTGCTGATTGAGCAGGCCCTGCGCTTCGCCTTCAAGGCAAGTAACAATCAGGCAGAATATGAAGCCCTGATAGCAGGAATGCTCTTGGCCAAGGAGATGGCCGCGCAGAACCTCCTGGTGAAAAGCGATTCCCAGCTTATTACGGGGCAGGTGTCGGGTGAGTTCCAGGCGAAGGACCCACAGATGGCGGCGTACTTAAGATACGTCCAACTATTGAAGGGAGCATTTAACGCTCTTGAGCTGATACATGTCCCAAGGGAGCAGAATGCCAGAGCCGACCTGCTTGCCAAGCTGGCTAGCTTAGGCAAGGTGGGTAGGCAGAGGACAGTGATTCAGAATGCCAAAAGCACGCCGACTGGCACAAGGCGCCGCCAGAAGAATTGCGATCCATATACAGCCCGTGGCCTTTCCATACATGGGGAATCGACATCCTGGGCCCGTTCCCACTGGCAATCAGGCAGATGAAGTATTTGATCGTTGCCATCGAATACTTCACCAAATGGATAGAGGCAGAGCCCATGGCACAGATCACCGCGCACAAGGTCCAGCATTTTGTGTGGAAGAACATTGTGTGCCGCTTTGGCGTACCTAGGCGCTTGATATCCGATAACGGGACCCAGTTTTCCAGTCAGCAGTTGAGAAATCTGTGTGCTGAGATAGGTATCAAGCAAGTGTTCGCATCGGTCGAACACCCCCAGACCAACGGGCAAGTGGAGTCAGCAAACAGAGTTCTGCTGAGGGGGCTAAAGAGAAGGATAGAGAAGGCCAAAGGGGCGTGGGCGGAGGAAGTTCCAAGGATCGTATGGGCGTACCACACCACGCCCCAATCTTCTACCATGGAGACGCCTTTCAGTTTGGTGTACGGGTCGGACGCGATGATCCCGGTAGAAATACATGAAAGCTCACCACGTTTTCAAAACTTTGTGGCGGAGGAATCCAATGAAGAAAGGCGGGTAAACCTGGATCTACTAGACGAAGCCAGGGAAGAAGCCAGAATAAAAGCTGAAGCAGTGAAGAGAAGGGTAGAGCGGCAATATAGCTCTAAGGTAAAGCCGCGACAGTTTCGGATTGGCGACCTAGTTATGAGAAAAGCCCACCCGTACGAGCTGGAGAATAAGCTGTCTCCCAAGTGGACCGGACCCTTCAGAGTTACCGAGGCTAAGGGCAACGGTTCATACAACCTAGAGACCTTGGATGGAGGTCCCATCCCGCGCAGTTGGAACGCAGCCAACCTGAAGTTTTATTTCAGTTGACTTATGTAAGGCAGCTATGTAACAGTCTTGATAAAGGGGACGCTCTTTTTCCCCCTCCGAGGTTTTTTAATGAGGTCACCCGAAATAAAATAAATAAAATAAAAAAATAAAAAAGAATTCGGGAAAAAGCCGTGCCTTGGTTTTCAGTTTATCTTTCTCCGTTTGTAGTAGTATGAGGCGTCGCTAGTAAAAGAGGCGTCGCCAAAAAAGAAGGCGTCGCCAAGAACGAAGGCGTCGCCAAGAAAAGGTGTCGTCTAAGTGCAGGCGCCGTTAAGAAACATGACGGGAAAAAAGCGCACAATGTACGAGACGTATGCAAAGTAGGGTGGCGTTACAAAAACCAAGTATGATATAGTAAAGTCGATGTTACAAGCAGTGTTCGATACAATGGGAGTAGCGCGAATGGGGCGAATATTACAAATCATGCAAAAACACGAACGAGCCACTTCTCAGTGGCCATCGGAGTCAGCACTTGAAGAAGACGAAGCCCCGATCCCAGCCCGCAGAGCTCGGGTAAGTCGTGTCCTCCTCTCTTGGTTTATTTTCGAACCTGCACCAAGGGAGATGAATGTGTCAGAGGCACCATGAAGCAAAACAGGCACAGACAGAAAGCAATAAAGGCGGAAGTCGCTAGAGCAGGGACTCATACCTATATACTTTTCGAGAGTTCCAGCGTTGAACTCCAAGCTGATCAAGGTGGCGGAGTCAAAACTTCCCGCCTCAGCAAGAATCCGGCAAGCCATTTGGTCACTCGGAGCCAGCTTCTTGAAGGGTTTGGTTTTGAGGGCCCTCGCCTCTCTCACCCAGTACAGTGGAAAACCATCCAGAGCGGTGGGAACGAATTCAGTCCAACAGATCTTGAAGAACTGGCCTTTCCACCCGGTGAATGAGTTTTGGAAGGGGGTGAGGAGAACTCTCCCAGGAACGTTACTGAGAGTTACCCAGAGGTTGTTCCTTTGCCTCTTCACCTCAAAGAAGTGAAGAAAGAGGTCAACCGAGGGAGCACGACCCAGAAACCCGAAGAGGATGTCAAAGGCTTTGACAAAGGCCCAGCTGTTGGGGTATAACTGGGCCGGAGCGGCATTGATATCCGTCAGCAGTTCCTTCTCGAACCGGGAGAAGGGCAGGCGCACGCCGATGATCTTGAAAACCACCTGGTAGAAGTAAAAGAAGGGGACCCCATCGTTGGCCCGTTCATCCCCGCATACTGGCTCCCCTAGAGTGCAAGGGAGCACAGCAATGTCGTCGTCGTGCCTCCTCGCGAAGGCACGGTGATCATAGGAGCATGAATCCCCTTTGTGTTCCCTTATGGCCCTGGTGGAGAGTAAGCAGGAGCATTCGTCGAGGAGCTCCCTCGAAGCCCACAGATACAGGTCCTTGGGGTCAACCCTGGGGGGAGTAACACAAGACGAGATTCTTGAACAGACTCAGGGAGTTTCGAAGTTTTGGCAGAGGTAAAACACCGGTGGGAACAGACACTGGAAGAACTCTTCGCGAGAGGAGAAAGGGTGCAGTTAGGTTACGAAAGGCGCAGAAATGATGAGTGCAGTTTCAAAGTCTTGAAGAATTAAATATAGCGGTTAGAGCGCCAAACGACACACATGGAGGTATTGTAGTTAGAGCGCTAAACGACGCGAATGGATGCACCGCACGATCGAGCCACGTGGCAGAAGATGGAAGGATGGCCCTGGCATCCCTGATTAAACTCAGAACACGTCGTATCGACAGAATGCCCAGTGGTACGATGCGCCGTCGAAAGTGAGTCGGGGGCACAGTAGGAGTCAGGATCAAGTCGAATGACTGGATGTCCCATCAGCCACACAAGAAACGCCACGTGGATCAAGTCGAATGACTGAACGTCCCATCAGCCATACAAGAAGCGCCACGTGGATAGCACGGGCAAAACCTTGAGCTCTTCGCTGTCCTCAGGCGTCGACCAAGGCCAAGGTCAAAGTCCATGTCAAGGTAAAGATGACGCCCAAGGCGACGCCAGCATGAGACGCCCGAGGCGTCGCTTGGAAGGACGCGAAGGGCGACGCCAGCGTGAGACGTCGCGGGCGTCGCCAACCAAAATATCAGCAGGGTCGCCTCCCCGATACCCACAGGTAGGAAAGACTGTGGAGGGAGACGAGACCGCCAAACGCCAGCGAATCACTGGCAGGGTGTTCCCCGATACCTATGGGAAGAAAAGACCATGGAGGGAACGACCCCCCCCCCAGAGCGCTCGGCGTTTTAGACACCCGGAGACGATACGGCGCTGCTGTAGCAGGCCTCTCCTTAGGCGTGGGCGCCGGGCGTTAAGGATCAAGGAAAGGACCGTTTCAGTGTTAGAAACACCCCGTGGACGATACGGCTCCACTAGGTGAGCCTCCCCATGGGCGTGGGCATTGGCGCGTGACCTTTCCCGGGCATACAAGGCCGCCCAACGAAGTGAAAGAAACGGGTATAATATAAGCAAAACAACCGAAGCACGCGAAGGCAAAGAATGAGAATAAGATCACACAGGCAGAATTCTGTGTCGCGAGGACACGAAAGTAATCATACAAAATCCCAGAGTTGTAGCAAGAGTGCAGACGATTCAAAGAATTACAAGTTTATCAAAGAAGGTTAACACAAGTATAAAAGAATGGGCTGATGATCGAGGGTGGCGGCTCAATCGTCTATCTCCAGAGGCACGACCTTTCCATCAACAATGTGGTGAGTGGAATCGCAGCTGGAAATGTCGATCCCCGGGTTCATGCAGACTGCTTGGGCCAGAGCTTCCTGGAATCCCTCCTCGAAAGTGCCCGCCATGTCCTGGATGAGGGCCTTTTTGTCCTTCTCTAGCTCCTCAATGGCGGCGTCCCCAGAAGCTACCTGCTTCTCCAAAGCCTCCTTTTCCACACGAAGCCGACTGACCTCGACCTGTAGTTTGTCGTAGTCAACCTGGAGAAGGCCCATAGCCTTGGCCTAGGTAGCCATTTCCCCCTCCATCCGCTCCATCTCGTCAGCCTGCTCACAGCAACGGTCCTTCAAGTCCTTTTGAACTTCTGCGTCAGCTTCGACCAAGTCTTGAAGGCCCGTTAACTGAACTTGGAGAGCGACTTCCCGAGTATAAAAGTCAGCCTGGAACCCCATTGCCTCTGCCAGTTGCTTCTCAGCCTTTTCCTGGGCCTCTTGAGCCTGCTTCAGAGTGCTTTGGTAGGCCTTGTTTTGGCATTCCAGGGTTTTCTTTTCCTCCTCCAGGGCAGTTACCCTTGTTTCCAAGGCTTGGAGGGTTTGAGCTTGCAGGACCGCATTTCTGGCCTGGGCGCGCCATTCAAGGGCCACCGCCAAGAAGGCCCCCAAGTAGAAAGGCATGCCCTCCTTCCTGTCGGTGCCCTCTGGCATAGTTCCGCCACTGAAGCCCCTCATCAGATGCATGATTGGAGGAGGGATGGCGATGAGATCGGGGGCGGCAGCGACGGGAGCAGGGGAAGCAGAGACTTCTGCCGGTGGCGGAGGCGGGGCAGATTCGGCGCCTTCGCCCCCTTCCTCTTGGACTGTTGTGGGGGAAGTGAGGTCGCACTTGGAGGGTTGTCCATGAAGGAGTTCCCTCCCTGGGGCGACGCCTCTGGCAGAAGGGGAACCCGCGCAGATTTCCTCCTCTTGAAGGGTGCCACACCTTCCGAGTCCTCATCATCCGATAAAATCTCCAAGACCCGTTTCCCTTTGTCAAGGGGGGTTGGAGCCGGCGACGAGGCCACGGCTAGAGGAACGGCGGCGATGGGCAGAGGAGAGCCGGGAGTCTGAAAAGCTTCGGGGCCATGTGGAGATGACGGAGATGAGCCTAGGGGGGCCTCGGTGGTGACCGGTGGTGGCGGTGGCAGAGTTGGTGGGGGAATCGGATCAGCGGCAGGGACGGAGGAGGCGCCCGCCTTGGCAGCACGAGCCTCCTTCATCGCTTTCGCCAGCATCATCCTTTTGGAGGCATCCATCACCGATCCTACATCCAGATAGACCAAGCAGCACAAATCAAGACCAAAGCAACTATACAAAATTACAAAGCGCATAGAAGCGTAAGATGCAAGTAACATGGCACAATAGAAAACAAGTAGAAGAGGCTGTGGGAACAAACATCTGGTAGCAAGGTGTTCACAACAAAAAGGATGAGGGGAGAGTCTCCTTACCAAAGTATGTGGTCAGGGCGTGAGCGTTGTATTCGCTAGCAACAAGCTTCAATGTATCAAAAACGATTCCCAGCCCAGCCAAGGCTTTGCTTACCTCCCTGTCAGCAGGAGATAGCTCATCCAGGGCTTTGGCCCTAAGCAGCTTAGGGCGCTCCGTCCAATAAAGGGGGAAGCCGTCCAAGGCTGTGGGGTCGTGTTTGGCGCTGCACACTCTAAAGAATTTCCCTTTCCAGTTTTTGTAAGAGTTTTGGAAGAGGGAGAGGAGGATTCTGCCCGCGATCCCGGAAAAGCTTACCCAGAAGCTTTTCCCCTGCTTTTTCACTTCGAAGAAATGCAGGAAAACGTCTACGGAGGGAAGGATGCCCAGGTGTCCGCATAGAATTTGAAAACCCCTTACAAATGCCCAGCTGTTGGGGTGGAGCTGGGCGGGGGCGGTATTAATTTCGGTGAGAAGTTCCCTTTCAAAGGGGGTGAATGGGAGACGCACCCCTACGCATTTAAACACCGTCTGGTACATAAAGAAGAAAGGGTTCCCCTTTCTAGGTCTGTCGTCCACGCAGACTGGTTCCCCAGGCCTGCCGGGACGGACGGATATGTGAGCGTCGTGAGTGCGGTAGAAAGCGTTAAAGTTATACAAGTGGGGATCCCCACGATGAGCTTCCAGGTCCTGGAAGGTAGTCAGGCTGGTACACTCGTTCAAGAGCTCGTCGGGGGCCCATGGGTAGTAGGCTTTGTAGTTGGACTTGGGGGTCTTGGGGGAGGAATCAGACTCCGCGTTCGTGCGCGTCATGGTGTGAATAAATAGCTGGAGAAAGAAGAGAGGAAAAAGGGTTTTAACAAGTGTAGCCATGACAGGAAGGGGAGTGAACCCCAGGAAACACCACCCACGCTAGAAAACCCAGAAAGAAAGAGAAGGGAACAGAGAAGGAAGGAGAAGCGGAAGAACGCAGTAATGCATAAATGTCAACAGTCCCAGGCAGTTCAATAAATCATGCAATGCGACGAAAGGGAAGAGTCTTGGATATGCGAAAATCATACCTTTGCTGTCAAAGTGAAGGCGGAAGAAGAGCACAGGAGGGAGAGAACAGCAATTGCAGAGAAAAGGGGTTGAAGGCGATGAACAGTGCAGAGACACAGAGGGAATGAATGTAACAGTGGGGTGAGCGCGGGGTTTGGGGGGTAACTTGAACGTTACATTTGCAACCCAAGAGGCGCTAACTAGGAGCCGTGAGATCGTGCCACGTGTCAAAGGATCAATCGCCCAGGGGAAACGCAAGGGTCTCTAGAGGCTGGCCGTACGATGGGCTACGTGGCGCGCGATCAAGGGTAGCCCCAAAAGGTGTTATTTTCCCCGTTTCAGAGGATGTCCAATCAGTCATTAAGAGCGCTCTTATGGTTCAGAGAGTGTCACGTCAATAATTCGAGAATTGTTGAGTCAGCAGGGAGTAACACGTCATCAGGGTGGCACGTGGACGGCGTGGGCGAGGCCTTAGTCTTTACGCTGAAGACAAGTCTTCGGCTTAAGACTGGGGGGCTTGTGTACCGTCCCGTATCCGGGCGTTGACTAAGTCATGGTCAAAGTCAACACCAGGAGTCAAAGTCAACACAAGGCGTTGCCTAGGCGAAGAGACGCCAAGTGCCAGCGTCGTCAAGAAGAGGCGTCGCCTAGGTGAAGGCGTCGCCCAACCAGGGCGTCACCAGATCAAACATTACTAAAGCAAGGCAATCACAGTGTGGTTCCCCGATACCCATAGGTAGGAAAGACCATGGAGGGAGCGACGCCGTGGGAAGGCCTTAGGTCCCGATGATCCGGGAGAGTGATAAGGAGAAGAGAAAGGTGGCTTCAAGGCCATAGTAACAACACCAGTGTAGGGCAGCCTGACTCGTGAAGTACCCCTGCCGCCCCAGAGACGCCGTTGGGACAGATACGATTCAAGAGGAAGGTCACGTCCACGGTAGCCGGGTGCAGGGTACGAGAGGAAGGCAGATACGCTCTCAAAGCGAGTGACTAGATGATTGGGGGCATGAGTTGGCACCCAAAAAGTCACCCCTCGCGCAGTAGCACTCCCGAGCAGGAGGACTCACACGTAGAAACGTCCCCAGATGGGCAGAAACGCCCCCAGATGGGGTCATGGCGTTGTGAGGCCCTCCACGTCTACGACAGCCAGGTCAGAATAGAAACACCCTTTAGTCAGGTACCAGGTAATTAAAGTCATTCAATACAGTTTCTGTTTCGAGCATTCAGGTACTATAATGGCTCCCAAGCGTTTCAACGTCTTAAATGCGCTACGTTTTCTAATTAGACGCCTTAATTGAGCGCGTTACGCTTGTGATTAAAAGCGCTTTAAGGCGCTTTAAATGCTCGGGTAGTTTAAATAGCGCTGGGAATGTTGGGAAGGGGGTTGGAAGTTTTGGCAAATTTTCCCAGAATACACTCCAGTTGCTTGCTCGAAATCGTGAGGTTACGCACAAGGGACTGGAAAAGAGGTTGTTTGCCAGAGCGAGAATATACACACAATACACAGTTCTTTTTACCACCTTCAGAGTGCCCTACGCGGTGCCCAGATACGGAGGTGCACAGTTTTGGTGTTTCTTGCTGGCTGACTTGAGCGTCGGAGTGCAAACGGCCGCTAGGGCGCCCTTTTGTCCTTTTTTTTTTTGCAGGAATCCACAGGTAACCAGTGGGAAGGAGTCCCTAGTTGACGGTTGAGGTCGCGCACAAAGACGTTACAGGTCAACTGGACGGAACAGCCTCCTTTGGTTCATTGTTTCCATGAGCAGCCTTGAGTGTGTCCCACATATCTTTAGCAGTTTTGCATTTTGATATCCTGAAAAACTCATTAATATCTAGTGCAGAAGCTATTATGTTTTGAGCAGTACAATCAAGCTTGGCCATTTTACATTCATCATTGGTCCATTGTGTTGAAGATGGATGGAGCTTATTCTCTACCTAGTTTTAGTGTGTGTTTGATGTAGAAAATAGCTAGTTTGTTTTGAAGTTTGTAATAGGTTTAGATGATCTTGTATGTAGGCTTGTGTATGTGTAAGGTTGCCTTTTGCTACATGATCTATCCTAGATGCCTAACCAAGCCTAGAATAAGCACATGAAGTGGTTAAAAGTTTTTTCAAAAGCTTTCTAAACGTTTCTTCAAAAATCAGGACTCTGCACAAAAATAAATCTGTTTCTCTGTAAAAGAACAGGTTTATTCTTTGGTTTGTTGAAAGGATTTTCGAAAGTTAGTTACGGCACCAAAGGTACAACTCAGACAGTTATTTCAGTTAGCTGAGTTGGCAGTTTTCACAAAATAAATCTGTTCAGTTTAAAACTGAATCTGTTGTTTTCATAACAGCTTTTCAACTGTTTTTTGAAAAGAAGTTAGAAACTGTTTTCTATATAAAGAAAAGCCTCTCTCACATGAAAGATGCTGAGCAATTACCTTTTTGACCGAGATCAAACACTTTCCATGTGAGAAGAAGGATTGAAAAGTTTTTTTGAAAGGTTTTCCAAATGGATTTTCAAGTGTGCTTGTTCTAGGAAACCTTTGATCTTGGTGAAGGTGTTGGTGCAGTTCTGCAGCAAATTGAACTACTGGTTTTGAGTTCTTGCATCTTCTTTTCAGGTGTTATCTTTCCTTTATTCTGGTTTGTAAAGGTGTAAGTGTTAGTCACTCCTTGATAGGGTTTCTTGGAGTGCAAGGTGTGCTGAAATAGGGTTTTTCAGCATTGGTTGTATTGTTCTTGTAGTGTTCAAGAACTGTTGTGTTTGTAAGTGATTGATACTGTTTTAGTGGATTCCACCTTGGAGTAAGGTGAAACTGGATGTAGCTCTGTATGAGTGAACCAATATAAAAACCTGCTTGCCTTTTCTCTCATCCCTGCACTCGTTTCTGGTTTTGCTCAATTCTGTCAAGAACTAAATCTGTTCTTTTGAAATTGAATCTGTTAATTCTGGGTTTAATAGAAATTGTTCTTCCTGATTTGTTAAAGCTCTCTAGTCACGAACAAGGTAGTTGTATATGATGTTTTAATTGGTCTGTGAACAAATAGTCTATTCATTAAAACCTGAGAAAGATTCATTCTCTTCAAAACCTTGTATTGGATGAACATGGTTGATTTCTTGGCATAGTTGTATTCTTCAAACTCATAAAATCTAACCAATCTGATTCTGTTATACTTCTCTGTTGATTGCAATTTTAATCTGAACTAATTCAAATTGTGCTAAGACTGTTCTGAAGAATCAATCTGTTTCCTTTAAAAACAATCTGTTCCTTTGTCTCTGATATACTGAAAATTGTTTGTAATTGCGAAAATTTTATAAGCTCAATTCACCCCTCCCCTCTTGAACTTAGACACCAATATACCTAACAATTGGTATCAAGAGCTAGGGCTTGTATTTTGCTCAAGTGTATGCATGATGTCTGAGTTTAAAATGCCTTTTGCTGAAGGTGCGTCTATTAATAGACCTCCTATGTTTGGTGGTGTTAACTATGCTTTCTGGAAAATCAAGATGAAGATCTTTATGGAGTCTATTGACATGGGAATCTGGGATGCAGTGGTCAGTGGACCTTTTATACCTATGCAGCTTGTCAAAGATGAAACAATAAAGAAGCCTTGGTCTGAATGGAGTGAAACCGAGAAGAAGAAGGCCCAATATGACTCCTTAGCCAAGAATATCATCACCTCTGCACTGAATATGGATGAGTTCTTTAGAGTCTCTCAATGTAACTCAGCTAAGGAAATGTGGGAGGTACTAGAGGTAACTTATGAAGGGACTGATGATGTGAAACGGGCAAGGAAGCACTCAATAATTCAAGAGTACGAGTTGTTCAGAATGCAATCAGAAGAAAATATTGCAAATGTGCATAAACGATTTACACATATTGTAAATCACCTCACTGGCCTTAGTAAAGTCTTTGACAAGGAAGAGCTCAACATAAAGGTGCTAAAATGCCTTGATAGGAGCTGGCAGCCTAAGGTAACAGCAATTTCAGAATCTAGAGATTTATCCAAGATGTCCACTGCCGCACTTTTTGGAAAGCTGATAGAGGCATGAAATAGAGCTGAAAAGATTGAAAGAACAAGAAACTGTGGAGAAGAAGGCCAAAGGAATTGCTCTAAAAACTACCATGGAACATGATACAAGTGAGGAAGAAGTTGATCCTGAACATGATGAGACTGTGAGTCTGCTCACCAGAAAATTCAGTAGGTTTCTTAGAAAGAAAAACCAAGACAGAACTCAACAAAGGAAGAGGTACTCTAAATCAAATGATTCAAATTCTTCAAATTACACTTGTTTTGGATGTGGTAAACCAGGTCATATAAAAGCTGATTGTCCAAACAATCAAAACAAAGAAAAATCAGCAAGCAAGAAGAGTGAAAGAAGCAAAGGCAAAAAAGCATAAATCTCATGGGAAGAAAATGATGTATCCTCATCTAGTGACTCCTCAACCGAAAGTGAGGAAGCAAATATGTGCTTTATGGTGAATAATGAAGAATTGAACTCTGATTCAGTAAGTGATTTTTCTACTGATTCTGAAAACTATGATCAGCTGCTAATTGCATTTAAGGAAACACATGATGAAGCTAACAGATTAGCTGTAATTTGCAATAAATTGAATAGAGTAAATAGGGTACTTGAACCTAAGGTCAAAGCTATTGAAGAAGAACTGCACAAAGCTAAAACTGAATTGGTTAGCCTTGAATTAACATGTTTGCATGCATCAATAAAAACCTGTGATAATTGTAAAAAACTGGAAAAACAGGTTGAGTATTTGTTAAAAACACTTTCAAATTTCACTAAAGGAAGAGAAAATCTTGAAACTTTATTAGGTTCACAGAATGTTGTTTTTAATAAAAATGGTTTAGGATATAATTCTGAAATGAAAAGCAATGTGAAAAAGCTGTCTAGTTTTTTTTGTTCCTTCCAAAACAGGTTTTTCTTCTTTTAGTTGTTCAAAAGCAATAAATACTGCAACATGTTTTTACTGTATGAAGTCTGGTCATATATCTAGAACATGTAAAGCTAGAAGGTACCTTGTTCCTAAAGGATTGGCCAAATGGCTTCCTAAGGAAAGGTATTAATTGTTGAAGATGGATGAAGCCTCTTCTACACCTAGTGTTAGTGTGTGTGTTTGATGTAGAAAAATAGCTAGTTTGCTTTAAAGGGTGTAATAGGTTTAGATGATATCTTGTATTTAGGTTGTGTATGTGTAAGGTTGCCTTTTGCTGTATGATCTATCCTAGATGCCTAACCAAGTCTAGATCAAGCATATGAAAGTGTTCTTCCTCAAACCGATCGGCGATCATGCACCGTCTTTTCAAGTAGCTATGCTGACCACCGACCGGCGATCATGCACCGTCTTTTCAAGTAAGTAGCTATGCTGACCACCTACTGGCGATCATGTTGAGCTTTGCCATCTACGATCGCCGTCTGCTCAGAGAAGCTTTTGAAGGTGCTCTTAAAAGTTTTAAAACAGTACAAAAATAAATCTGTTTTATAGAGAAAGAATCTGTTTATTTCTTCTCTGTTAAAAGGCTTTTCCAAAATTCTGTTAGGGCACCACAGGTAAAGCTTAGTTAGTTATTTTCAGTTAAAGCTGAGCTGGCCTGTTTGCTATATTTTAATCTGTTTTACTGTGAAAGAACAGGTTTATTCTTTGGTCTACTGAAAGGTTTTCACAAGTTAGTTAGGGCACCAAAGGTACAACTCAGACAGTTATTTCAGTTAGCTGAGTTGGCGGTTTTCACAAAATAAATCTGTTAAGTTCAAAAATGAATCTGTTGTTTTCATAACTGCTTTTCAACTGTTTTTTGAAAAGAAGTTAGAAACTGTTTTCTATATAAAGAAAAGTCTCTCTCACATGAAAAGGGGCTGAGCAATTAAGTTTTTAACAGAGATCAAACAATTTCCATGTGAGAAGAAGGATTGAAAGATTTTTTGAAAGGTTTTCCAAATAGATTTTCAAGTGTGCTTGTTCTAGGAAACCTTTGATCTTGGTGAAGGTGCTGGTGCAGTTCTGCAGCAAATTGAACTACTGGTTTTGAGTTCTTGCATCTTCTTTTCAGGTGTAATCTTTCCTTTATTCTGGTTTGTAAAGGTGTAAGTGTTAGTCACTCCTTGATAGGGTTTCTTGGAGTGCAAGGTGTGCTGAAATAGGGTTTTTCAGCATTGTTTGTGTTGTTCTTGTAGTGTTCAAGAACTGCTGTGTTTGTAAGTAATTGGTACTGTTTTTAGTGGATTCCACCTTGGGGTAAGGTGAGACTGGACGTAGCTCTGTATGAGTGAACCAGTATAAAAACTTGTGTGCCTTTTCTTCTCATCCCTGCACTCATTTCTGGTTTTGCTTATTTCTGTCAAGAACTAAATCTGTTCTTTCGAAATTGAATCTGTTAATTCTGGGTTGAATAAAAACTGTTCTTCCTGATCTGTTAAAGTTCTTTAATCACAATCAAGGAAGTTGGATATGCTGTTTTAATTGATCTGAAAACAAATTGTCTATTCATCAAAACCTAAGAAAGATTTATTCTCATTAAAATCTTGTGTTGAATGAAGTTAATTGGTTTCTTGGCATAGCTGTATTCTTCATACTCATAAAATCCAACTAATCTGATTCCGTTATAATCCTTTGTTGATTACAATTCTAGTTTGAACAAAGTCAAATTGTGCAAGACTGCTCTGAAGAATCAATCTGTTTCATGTAAAAACAATCTGTTCTTTTTGCTTCTGGAATACTGAAAATTGTGTGTTTTTGCGAAAATTTTATAAGCTCAATTCACCCCTCCCCTCTTGAACTTAGACACTAATAGACCCAACATTAATCATGCTGGACCCTAGACTAAAAGGGGTACCATATATGCTAAATCTGTTTTGTTGCAGAAAAACAGTAGGAAAAACCAGTGGTACCTGGACAGTGGCTGCTCAAAGCACATGACTGGTGATGTGACCCAGTTCATAAATCTGAAACTCAAAGCTGAAGGGCATGTCACATATGGGGACAACAATAGAGGAAAAATTCTTGGAAGAGGAGATGTTGGTACTAAAGACTCAACCACTATTGAAAATGTACTGTATGTTGAAGGGCTAAAACATAGTCTTCTAAGCATTAGCCAGCTGTGTGACAAGGGATACAAGGTCAATTTCGAAGCCAACACTTGTACAATTTCAAATCAAAATTTCTGGTAAGGTGTTGTTCACTGGAAAAAGGGTAAACAACATCTATCTCTTAGATATTATAAAGAGCTGTTCTGAAAATGAGTGTTTGTTGTCTAAAAGTGATGAGTCATGGCTGTGGCATAGGAGGCTAGCTCATATTCACACAAATCACTTGAATAAGCTAAAGTCTAAGGAACTTGTTTCTGGTTTACCAAACATAAAATTTCAAAATAACAGATTGTGTGATGCTTGTGTAAAGGGCAAACAGATTAGAACTACCTTTAAATCAAAAGATATGGTTTCTACAAATAAAGCTTTGGATTTTTTGCATATGGACTTGTTTGGACCATCTAGGACTGCTAGCTTAGCTGGAAATTATTATGCTTTGGTGATTGTTGATGACTTTTCAAGATATACATGGACCTTGTTTCTTGCTTCTTAAAATGATGCATATAAAGCCTTTAAGAAACTTGCTAAGATTCTGCATAATGAAAATGAAAATAGGATAAAACAGATTCGTAGTGATCATAGAGGAGAATTTCAAAATGCAAAATTTGATAAGTATTGTGAAAAACATGGTATCACACATAGCTATTCTGCTCCTAGGACACCCCAACAAAATGGTGTAGTTGAAAGGAAGAATAGGTCATTAGAGGAGTTAGCTAGGACAATGTTAAATGAATCTGGTTTACCTAAATATTTTTGGGATGATGCTGTATACACTGCTTCTTATGTGTTGATTAGACTAATTCTTAAGAAAACTCCCTATGAATTGTATAAAGGTAGGAAGCCTAGCATTAGTCATCTTAGGGTTTTTGGCCGCAAATGCTTTGTTCTAAATAATGGTAAATACAATCTGGTAAAGACAATCTTATTAAATATATATACATATTGGTTATGCTATAAATGGTCATGCTTATAGAGTGTATAACAAAATATTGCTTGTAGTAGAAGAATCTATACATGTTGTATTTGATGAAACATATTTTTCTGTACCCAAATCTGTTATGGACGAACCTGGTATGGATGACTTAAAGTTGTATAAAATTATAAATTTTTATAATTTAAACAATAAAATTTTAAATTATCTAATATCACGTAAAATTATACTATATAATTTTTTTAAAACATATTATTTAATAAATTGATTTCTTTTTTACTATGAAAAGAGTAAGAGGACAAATTTTGAATTTAAAAAATATAAACAAAGTTAAGTTTTTATTATTTAATAAGATTATTTACGATAGAGAGAAAAAAATTAATTTAAAAAAAAGTCATTACCAACTTATATATATATCCTTTTATATTGATGCCTCTCTGATTCCGTATCTCTGTAAATACTCACAAGTTTCCCTTCTCATAATGTCTTCACAGTCTGCAAATTGAGGCTCAGATCAGACTCTCTTCAGCATTAATAACCTCTCATATCTCCTATCCCAATAAACATTCAAATTTACATTTCTATTTAATATGCATTTATTAAATATTATTTTTTCTTTCTAGTTTTTCACCTGTCATGTTACATTTTTTTTTAAATGAATTCTCTTAAAAATAATTTTTCTAAATATTAATTCTTACGTTAATTTGCAAACTAAACTTACCCCGCCGAGTTCTCCGCGTTTAGTTATTCCTCACTCCCTTTTATGTTAAAAAAAATTGAAAACGTAAGTTGAAATTTGATTTTTGAAAAAATTGAATTTAGTTCTTAAAAATCAATCAAAATTAAGTTTTCAAAAAAGCCGAATTCTAACTTTATTTTTTCAATATCTTTTAAATGAGAAAAAAGAATTTTTTTTTGGTAGTACTGTTCTTGAGAATTCGACTCCCGTGAATTCTTTGTACAATTTTTAAAATGGATTTATTTTGAGAAAACATTGATCATATTATATATATATATATATATATATATATATATATATATTCTGATGTCTTCCAAATCTTCATATCCCATTAAATACTCAAAATTCTCACTTCCCTAAATAACAAAACTGCTTCTTCAACAAGTTTTTTCATGTCTTCACAGTGCGAAATGAGGATCAGATAAGCGTATCTTAAGCAGTAAAGTTATTCTTACCAACTTGTTCCAACCCTTTTCTTTCATGTTTACCTAAAGTTGTGTGTTCGTTTTTATCATTTCATAGGAATATGAACATAGATTCCATTAACAACAGACAAAATTCTAGTGGTGAAGGTCAGGATATCATCAGTTACCTTCCTGACTTCATTATTGGTCAAATTCTCTCTTTTCTTCCCACTAAACATGCAGTTCGTACTTGTGTTTTATCCACGAGATGGATATACCGTTGGAGATCCATCACCAAGGTAGATTTTGAGGATAAAGAACCAAGCTCTAACAAAAAGATAAGAAAATCTGCCTTTCAAAATTTTGTGCATAGGGTGCTACATCTGAACACTTCAGGCATTCAAAGTTTCTCTCTTTCTCTCTCAGAGAGTCATGGTGATTTAAATGTTAACAAGTGGATATCTCATGTCTTAAATGGGGGAGTTAGAGAGATTTATATCGATTCAAAGGAAAAGTTTGACATTTCCTCAGAATCCCTTTTGAAAACCCCTTCCTTAGAAGTATTAGTGTTGAAGATGATGAATTATGGGGCTATCAAAGTTCCCACCTTTGTTTCTCTTTCACACCTCACTGTGCTCCAGTTGTCTGGAATCATTTTTACCTGTGGCTCTTCCAGGTGCTCACCAAAACTGAACTTCAACTTCCCAACTCTGAGAAAATATGAGGTGGAAAATTGCAGTTGGTTAAACGTAAAGGGTGTTACTTTTGAAGTGCCTCTACTCCAAGTGCTTTCAATAAAGCATACACGGGAATTCTTAACTGAGGAAACCCTTACTGTCATCAAGTTTTGTACTTGCCATCTTAAAGAATTCTCTTATGTTGGTTACAGTTTACTGCACACCCTTTTGTTACATCTATCAACTATTGCTTCTGCAAATATTCATCTGATCAAGGGTGAGAATGATAAGAACACGGCATTTCTGACTTGTGAACTTCTGAATCAACTTAGTAACAAAGTGGAGCGTCTAACGTATAAGCGTTCGGTATGCTTTGAAACTTGAAAATATCAATATTTTTCTTGCTGGAGAACTTTGAAATACCTTGCAACATTGGTTGTGACTTGTTTTATTTATGAGAAACTGTTTTGTTGCTTTTCATAGGCACGGTATTGGTCTGCAGTGTCGAAACCAGTACCATATAATGCTTATCCCAACAGTGTTCATGCTTTAACTGATCATCTTGAATTTGGAAGGTTGACTCGTCTGGAACTAGGAGAAGTGACTGGTAAAGTTTTGATGGACTTCCTTCTCAACACACCATCTCTGAAGACTCTTGTTTTTGAGGTTAGTAATTGATTGATTAAAACCTGCTATTTCATCATCTAACCAAATTTTACATTACTTATTTATTCCCATAATTAAGGGAAAGGAAGAACAAAAGTTCTAATCAACAACTTAAAGAGAATTTTCACTTTAAGAAAATAATTTAAATTTCAAAATGAACAAATTCTAAGTAGAGGAGTATAGAAAAAACTTTGAACTCATGGCCCAAACACCACTAAGGATCATCCAAGAAGCCTTTTACAAATCTACAGTCTAGAAAGATTTGTAACCTCTTTAGGTTCATCAAAGAACATCTTTTAACTTTTTTCTCTTGTTTTTCTTTTTCTAATATCTCTAGTTTTTGTAATGCTTTTTTTTTCCTATCTCTTTTAAGTATTTACAATAATCCAATAATCCTTCAGGTCTTGATCTGTCATTGGACTTGGATTCTAATTAGGACACTAATTAGTTTAATTTCCATAGTCTTCACATTTTGAACATCTAGAAGTATTTGTTTTGATTCTTGAAATTGAGTTTTTATATATTTTTGTGCTTCTTTCTATGTTTATAAAATTTGTTTTTCAACTTTATTAATCTTGAAACAATTGTATTAATGTACTCTACCAAAGTCAAACCTATACCTATAGGAAAACAAAAACTAATACATAACAAAAGAAACATTTTAGCAAGTAAGCTAGAAAATTGTTTAGCTTAAAAATATGTCTCATTTGTTTTCTATTTGTTTGTATTGGGCCTTGCATGTGATTCTATTTTCTTGTACTTAGAAATTTTCTAGATTTTAGTTTTTTTAAGAGACTTCTTAAATGAGTATTAGTAGTGTTTGGGTTTATGAGTACAAGTCTCTAGTTCTTGGAATTTGCTCAATTTAGAATTTGAAACATTTTCTTAAATTTTTTATCTTTTTTTTAGTTTCCAATTTAAAGTGTTAATTTCTCTTGACCTTAACATCAATTAAGGTAAATTGAAGTTTCTTCCTCACTTTCTATTTTATCCTATACCAGGTTAGATTTTTATAATTTTGTATATTCAAAATAACATTTATAGTATTTTTAGCTATATCTATTTAAATATTAAATTTTGTAAAACTGTTATACTTTTTTTTTCTATTTTCATAAAACTGTTATAATAAAGTGTAGGAGTATTTCAATTTACAATGTAATAGAATTTCGGAAAGATGGAGAATTATTTATTTTTATTAATAATAATTTTAGTTGACTTGAATCTACTTTAATCTTGACCTGTTATCCATGTGCACTTTTGATATATAAATAAATGTATAAATAAATGTATTACGTGTAAGGTAAGTGATAATATCAATTATATATTTATGTGAGACATTAATAATAACTTTTAACAAAACACTAAGTTTAACAAATATGTTGACTTTTTTTTTTAATTAAATGGCGTAATAACAGTGAACTTGTTTACTTTTAGAAAACTAAAAAATCATATAATCAATTAAGAAATTACACTTGAAAAATTATAAGGAAAGTTAGGTTTTTTATTTTATTTTATTTTATTGTAAAAAAGTGATATATTATGTATCATTGATCACCAGGTCCTATGTCAATTTGAAGAAGAACTTCCAAATTATGATAAAGTGCCTTCTTGCTTTATATCTAACCTACAATTGATAAATTTTGGAAGATATGAAGGTAAATATCATGAGCTGCGTTTCGTTCAATTTGTAATGGAAAATGCTCAAGTTTTGAAGAGGGCCATTTTCACTGTAGGGAGCAATAGACATGCAAACATTGAAAAGATATTATCATTTAAACGTAGGTTTATAGAATTTTCGTTTTATTAAGCTTACATTACCATCTCTTACTTCATGTCACTTTTTGGCTTTAATAGCATGTATCTGAACCAACCATGTTCATCTTAGTTTTAAATTAATTAATGATGACTTTATGATTTATAATTACAATTTACAGCTCTGTAATTGGTTTAGTTAAGAGCTTCCAAATATTTAATCAATGAACAGAAGAAAAAATATATTATACCCCGTTTCTGTAACTTAATGAGTTGGAATATAAAAAGCCATAAATTATTACTAAATTTTGACTAGTGAAATTTAAATTATATAAATAGTAAATGCAAGAAATTAATTATGCTTCACAGTTCTTAAATATTAAAAAAATACTTTTCAAATTACTTCACGATCCTTTGTCGTATTTTTTATTTAATAATTTTATGTTGATTTAGGTATTATTATAAGTAATCAAGCACTCGTTGTATATTTTCAAGCGATTGTTAAATATTATTATTTAAAAAGGGACGTAATTTTGCGGAAGATATGTTAAGACGGGCCAACAAAGATTTTAAGAAGTATTCTAAATACCAATTGAAAGTAATAAATAATAATTTTACTCTTAAGGTAACTAGCATTGTATTTATTAAAATTTAAATATACATTCAAATTTCTAAACACATTCGCAAAATTAGAGAAGAGTGATATAATTGTAAAAGGCATATTTAAGGCTTAAAATGTGTAAATGTGGTAGGCAAAAGGAGAATTGAACGTGAGGGTAGAAGCGAGATGAAAAAGAATTAACTGGATTATTAGGCACTAATGATAATAATAGAGAATCAATAAAAGGATAAACAACACCATGAGCTCAAGCAAGCACGAGTGAAATGATTTTGTTTTCCCTCAGTTTTTTTCTTATAGTTTGAAGCCTGTAACATGCAAGAAGAAGCTCAATCATTCAACTTATTCAATTCCTCAAACAAGATAAACATTTGTGGTGCACACAGTGGTTAATTGAAAAGAGAATGGATAATCTTTAGTCAACCCCTATGAGATCATCGGCGGGCAGAACAAAGGAGGGTCGGTGGAGGTGGGAAAGGGAGGACCATCGGAGTAGAGAAGTTCATTACAAACACAAGAAGTCATCGGCAAAGAATTCGTCAACGTTCTTCTTCTCCAACTTTCTTGATGTTTAGGATTTTCCAGAAATGGGCAAGAGTGAGAGAAGTGTTTATCTCCAGGCGTTTAAACAGGTGGGGGAGATATTTCGGTTTTGTGAGTTTTTACCCTATTCCGAACGAAAAGCAGTTAGAACAACAGCTTGACCAAATTCGCATCGGTAGCCTTAAGTTGTTCGTAAACCTCCCTAAATACAGGAGAGTTGAGGCCATACAGAAGAGTGTAGGGCACATAAATGTCAATAGTAGGGCAAAGTCAGCTTCGGTTAGACCAACGGAGAAGGAGGTGTGGCGAGAAAAAATAGGCCAGGTTGTTCGAAGGGGTAATAACATGAATGGCACATATGCTGAGGTTGTCCGCAAATCCGTCCAAGGTGCCTGGAAAGGCCCTATTATTGAAACTAAGTCAAATGCTCCGGCCTGGTTGTCCTATAGTGCTGTCGGATGGATGTCCCATGATCTTTCTTTCAATCACTACGTGAAGAGTTTATCAAAGGAGGTATGAGTAGGATTAAACTGAGGTATATGGGTGACAACTTAGTCCTCTTAACCCCAAGAGAAGGTGAAAGGATGGATGAAATCATTAAGCTGAACAACGAATGGTTCGTTTCCATCTTTGAAGATATTGAGCCTTGGTCCGAGTCATACGTAGCAGGTCATAAAATTGTCTGGGTTAGGTGCTACGGGTTGCCACTAACTCTGTGGAACAAAGATTGCTTCTCAAAAGTGGTTGGTGAAGTAGCATCGTTGGTAGATATTGATGCATCCACTTTGTCATGGGAAAACCTGGAGTTTGCACGTTTGCAGGTGCGCTTGACTAAGTCTGGCACAGCGGAGTTGATGAAGGGGTTCAAGATCAATGGGCAAGTCTACAATATATCCATTGTAGAGGAGAAACCGTGTCAAGGGAAAGGATAATGCCTATGTCCAGAGTATCTACTTACATCCTCGGATAGCATCTCGTCATCAGAAACTGTGGTGGAGGATACGTTCTTTTCTGGCATTTCCGGTGGTGACGGAGAAGACGTCGGCGTCGGTGCTAAGAGGTGGAGTGGGATACACGAGGAGGAAGGGCAGCAATACCCCCAGTCATTGGTAGAATCAAAAAGGAAGTTTTTTTAGGAAAAAGCGCAGAGTGATTTGGGGTGTCAGAGTAAAGGTGGATTTTCATTCCTTAATGAAGTAAAGCGTGTGCAAGGTGTGTCTGAGGGAGGGGCAGGTCTATCTGTAACAAAGCAGGTCAACGATGCATGTAAACACATAAAGTAATCGTTAGCAACCTAATTGAAGGGGTCCAACATTTTAACGCAACTTCTCTTGGGCCCAACCAGGCAGAGGCCCAAATAGGAAGAAGGGGTGCGTTCAGAAAAGAAGGAAGCGTGGATGGGCCAGAGGGAGGGTGTAAGTGGGGAGGTGAAATTGAAGATAAAGACAGGGAAGGATCGACAGCATCGTCGTCGCCTCCGGCCACCTCTATCCGATCGAAGAAGGAAGACAATGTGGATCACCACGGAGCGACGACAGTGCAAGGGAGTGACTCTGGTATTCACCCCTGCTACGCGACTCGCCAGTACAGTGAAGGAGCGGGTTCTTCTATGGGTAGTTCAGCCCCTTACCACAGTGGAAGCAATTATTCCTGTAAGAAGGGGCTCGAGGAAGGGCTTGAGGAAGATGTGGAGAAGAGTAGGTCTGGGCCGGATGAGAAGGAGGGGACATGTTCAATTCCACTGGAAATTCGAAGGTTGTAGGAGCTACGGAAAATGGAAGCGTCAACTGCCCAACCCAAGTGGAGATCAAAAGGTGGAATTGGGACCTTACACCATGGAGCTACTTCCTCTTCCAGGTTAAGTAAATGCTCCTTTGCAGAATCTGTTAATGATATCGTGTTGTGTAATAATCGATTGAAGTCCGAAGATGATACAGCTGAATCCGTTAGAATTTGGGAGTTTAGTCAAAATCTGGGGATGCAGTGCTTAGGGGATGAAGGAAGTGTGGCTGGAGAATTGGGTCGCATGGAGGCTAGGGACAACGAAGTCAACAAGGTGTCCCGAGGGGGGAGGAGAAAAGAGGTACCATGTTGTTATCAACCCAATATCAGAGGTTTGGGGAGGGACGAAAAAACGGTATTTGAACCATCTAGTGGCTAAGGAGGGTGTTGAGTTCATGTGTTTGCAGGAGACTAAATCGTCCTCGTTAACAGATGCCAAATGTTTCTCCTTGTGGGGTGACAGCAACATTGGCTGGGTTCATTACGAGGGGCTCAATGGGGCAGGTAGTTTAGTAACAATGTGGCATAAAACAGCCTTCGCCTATGAAAATCACGTCGCGAGAGCGGGCTTTATTGCGGTTAAGGGACAACATCTCAAAACGGGCACTCAGTGTGTCGTGGTAAATATATACGCACCATGTAGCTTAAATGAAAAGGGTGGCCTATGGGAAGGGCTGACAACTCTCAAACAACAATACCCAAATCAAGCTTGGGTTTTCTGTGGAGATTTTAATGCTGTGAGAAGGGAGAACGAAAGAAAAGGCTTAAGAGGCCTCTCAAGTCAAAAGAAGGAGATCGAAGACTTTAATTACTTTATTGATAGTAATGGGTTATTGGATATCCCCGCTGTGGGTAAGAAGTACACCTGGTTCAAAGCCAATGGTACAGCTAAGAGCAGACTAGACAGATGTTTGGTGTCGGAAGAATGGCTCCAAATCTGGCCCGCTTCTAAGCAGTATGTACAACCGAGAACGGTCTCGGATCATTGTGCGCTAGTGATGAAGGCACGGGAAAAAGACTAGGGCCCCAAACCGTTCAGATCCTTTGACGTGTGGCTCATGGAGCCGAATTTCAAGTTGATGGTTAAAAGTAAATGGGATTCATATCACGTGCAAGGCGACAACATGTCCGTCCTCAAAGACAAACTGAAGCTACTGAAGGCTGACCTCAAAGTGTGGAACAGAAATACCTTTGGTTGCCTGGAAACCAACAAGAAACGAATAGTATCGAAAATTGAGGAGCTAGATGCTAAGGACGACAACGATGCTTTGGATGACATTGGTAATTTGAGGAGGATGGAACTGTTTAGCCAGTTGGGGTTGGTTGATAAGAAGTTGGACTCAATATATAGACAAAAAGCAAGAGTGAACTGGTCCAAATATGGGGACACCAACTCAAAGTTTTTTCACTCTGCAATCAGATGGAGAAGATTAAAAAATGAGGTCAAAGGTGTTGAGATTGACTCGCAGTGGTGTGAGGAGCCGGAGGTAGTTCGTAGGGAAGCAAAACGTGTGTTTGAGAACAGATTTAAGGCTACAAAAGACTACGGTGTTACCTTAGGATCGGTGGAATTCAAGTCCCTGTCTATGGAAGTTAGCAGGAAAATGGTATCTAACTTCACTGAGGAGGAGGTAAAGGATGCCGTATGGCAATGTGGAGGATCAAAGAGTCCGGGTCCAGACGGTTTCAACTTCAATTTCATCAGGAAATGTTGGGACGTCCTAAAAATGGATATTATGGAAGCTGTGAGTTTTTTTCAGGTTACGAGGTCTTTTCCCAAGGGCTGTAATGCATCCTTCATTGCCCTTGTCCGCAAGGTAAGAGATCCTTCGTCGCTCGAACAATTTCGACCCATATCTCTTGTTGGAGCCATTTACAAGATCATTACAAAGGTCTTGTCAGTACGGATGAAGAATGTTATGTCTATGGTCATTGATGATAGCCAGTCTGCCTTCCTTAGTGACAGAGGTCTTTTGGATAGTGTGGTTATGGCTAATGAAGTACTTGAGGAGTGTAGGAGGACTCGGAGGAGAGGAGTTTGTTTCAAGGTGGGCTTTGAAAAGGTATACGATTCTGTTAGGTGGAATTTTCTGTTTGACATGTTACGAAGGCTGGGATTCCATGAAAAGTGGATTATGTGGGTTAAAGGGTGCTTGGTCTCGTCTTCAGTGTCTGTTTTGGTTAACGGAAGTCCTACGGAGGAGTTTAAACCATCTAGGGGCTTAAGACAGGGAGACCCCCTAGCCTCTTTTCTGTTTTTAGTGGTGGCGGAAGGGCTAGCTGGGATTGTGCGGAAAGCGCTGAGTATGAGGGAGCTTACGGGGATAAAGGTAGGAAGGAACAACACTGAGTGTTGCTTACAACAGTTCGCTGATGATACACTTTTTCTCTGCCAAGACTCCTTCAATAATATTTTCGCTATCAAGGCCATTCTCCGATGTTTTGAAATTGCTTCAGGTTTGAAAGTTAACTTTCACAAGTCTAAGCTGGTTGGTATAAGCATCGACAACTTTGTACTGAACACCTATGCGAAGACGCTCAATTGCCAAACTATGCAACCTCCCTTTCAATACTTAGGGGTAGAAGTCGGTGGTAATCCTAGGAAGAAGCAGTTTTGGGAGCCGGTGGTTAAAAAAGTAGAAGCTAGACTCACTTCCTGGAAAAGCAGATCCTTATCTATGGCAGGTCGCATATGCTTGCTGAAATCGGTCTTCACCACCATTTCGCTTTTCTATTTATCCATCTTTAAAGCGCCAGTAGCAGTATGCAATAGAATTACTAGCATTCAGAGAAGATTTCTCTGGGGGTGGGGGAGAGAGAATAAACCGATCTCTTGGGTAAGCTGGGACAACGTTTGTAGGCCTCCTGGAGAAGGCGGGTTGGGGATCAAAGAGATAAGGAGGTTTAACTCAGCTCTATTGGCAAAATGGAAATGGCGAATAGTGAGTCACGAGGAAGGAAGATGGAAAGACATCCTTAAGTCCAAATATGATCTAGACCCAAGTGGTAGACAAGTTGGGCTGAAATATCAATCATGGTGGTGGAGGGACCTAGTCAAAGTAATTGGTGAAGGTGAGCAGGAAGGATGGTTCCATAAAGCAGTTCGGTGGAAAGTAGGTGATGGGGGTAAAGTCAGATTCTGGGAAGACATGTGGTTACAAGACAGTAGTCTTAAACCCATGTACCCAAGACTCTATACCCTGTCGTTGGATCAAGGTAAGACAGTGGGGCAGTTAGGAGGATGGGAGGAAGGTAGATGGCAATGGAGGTTAAGTTGGAGGAGGGATAGATTTGAATGGGAAGGAAATCTAGAGAAGGAGCTAACCTCAACGCTGTCTTTGGTAAGAATGTGCTAGGACGTCCAAGATCTTCTCACTTGGAGGGTAGATTCAAAAGGTATGTTTTCGGTGAAATTAGCATATTCTTTTATAGCCCAACATCAAACTCATGAAGCAATGGATAATGCTTTTGGCCTCTTATGGCAGTCGAAAGCCATGCCAAAGATACTTATCACTGCCTGGAGAGTCATTCTAGACAGGCTGCCTACCAACGACAATCTTATAAGGAGAGGGATACAGGTGCAGTCGCCATTATGTGCCCTGTGTGGTTCGGCAGACGAATCATCTCAACATGTCTTCCTTGAGTGTGTGCAGGCACAACGAGTATGGTCCCGTTGCTATCGCTGGATTGGCATCTTGGGGGCTAATAATAAGGACATAAGAAGTCACTTCGTAAACTTCTATTTAGTCCACCTATCCAGCACACAAAACCAAGTATGGAGAGGGTTATGGGCGGCAATTGTTAGAAGCATTTGGGAACAGCGGAACCATGTAGTTTTTAGAGGAGGGATACCTGATGCGGACGAAGTGTTCCAAAACGCTCAGTTATGGTCATGGTTGTGGTTAAAACATAAGACAACTGGATTCTCTTATGCGTTCTCAGATTGGATTTTGAACCCCAACCACTGCCTCTCTGCAGTTAACTGACAGGTTTAAACTGTTATATGATTTGTTGTGTCTGTGGTGTTTGTGTTTCTGGTGTTTATATAGGTGGTACTGGTTCGTTGTTGAATGAAGTAAAGAGCATGTTCTGAATGGCGAGAGATGATCTCAAGAAGGAACTCCAGTAACTAATTGTGAGAGGTTGGTAGTGTTTGCGGTTCGTAACAGAGTAAGGATAACGGTGTGGTGGCGGTTTGCTGGAGTCCATATTACAGAAAATGTGAAAGGGGCTCAGTCAGGCTGTGGTGGCTCATCCTATGTACATCCTTGAAGGATCTTGAGTCTGTTATTGGTACAGCTCTCAGCGGGTGGTATGAGTGATGTTTCTGTCTGCTGCAATTGACCAGGTGTGTTGGACCTAAGAGAGATCAAGATAACTCATCGCCTCCTTTAGATTAGGCTGGGTAATGGGGTGGCGCTGCTAGATCATTAACCCAGGTGTAGGGAGCAAAAGGACAATGGAATAGGTATGGAATTGTGGGGACGACTTCTATGTTTTGTCCAATCTGTTTTCACCTCGTTGGTCATTATTTTTTCTGGAGCTGCGATTGTATCACAACAAAACCTTCTTACCATGTCTAACCTCTAGAGAAGAGAGATATTGGAAAAGTTGGCAGAGGGCTTTGAACGTAGCTGGGTGTGGTAAGAATGTAGAGGTAGGTGCAGGGGTGCTACTCAAGCCATACCAATACCAGATGCTCAACGTAGAAGAAGTGAAGGGGGACGAGTCTGTCGTGGATAAAAGTGCAGCTAGGTATTCTTTGGTATGTTACTGGGAGGCTTGTTGGCTATGTCACTCGAGACAATGAAGTTTGGAGCTCTCAAAGCCAGACCATAGTTACAATTATGGAGTGCTCGTAGCTTTCGCTTGCATGAAGTGTTGTTATTTCTTAATTCTGGTTCAAGGTGCCGACCACAGAGTTGCAGGGGAACACGAGAGAAAACTGAAGTGTAGATCTCAGGCGCATTTTATAATGGAACTACGTCACAAAGGAGTAAGAAGGCAAGAAGAGGATGTTGGAGTAGGTTAGGTAGCAGGAGGAGCCCAAGTTTGGTTAGCAGATTATGGGTGTTTGGGTGGAGGTTTGGCTGCTGTTAGAATGCTGGTACAGTTTTTGGTTCGGTAATTAAAGTGCCAACACAATAGCCTTCATGGCATAGCTGCTGGTTTTTTGGCTGCAGGTGAAGCACCCTTTGATTCTGTTTTTTTGGTTATAGTTTCTGCTCTTCTTTTAAGTGTATTTGGCTTTTGGGAATAGGTACTACCAAAATTCTGGTGCAGTTCTGGTGTAGTTCTGTGCTTTTGGGTGTGGTTATGTAGGTTAAATCACGTCTTTCTCTGTCTTTGTTGTATACGAGTTGGGATACCCCTGAAGTATCCCCCTAATTTAATTTATTCATTGCTGATAAAAAAAAAAGAATCAATAAAAGAACGAACGAAAATGTTTCTTTCCCAACAGTCGTGCACAATGCCCTAATTGACACCAGTGACGTGAGAGGAAATGTTACCGTGTCGAAGGGTATTTTTGTCCTTTCAGCAAGTGAGTTAAAATTTGAATAATAGAAAATATTGAAGGGTGTTTTTGTCATTACACCAGCTGAGTAATAATTTGAAATGAATACGAAGAGAGCGGGAACTGAATAGGATGAGCAAATGGGGAGACAGAGAGTTGAAGGTTGTTTTTGACGAAGAGAGTTTGAAGCTTGAAAGGTTGCTCCTAGTGCGCTTTTTGTTGTGGTTTTGACGAAGAGGGAAGGGAAGGTTAATGTTTTTCTCAAGCAAAGTGAAGACGAAGAGCGGCGAAGGCATTTTCGAAGGGGAAACATGTGTGTTTGGGAACATTGGTAAGGTTTATTCGGATTTTATGGGTTTGTATGGTGGTCTTACATATAAAGTGAGTTTGATATGCAAGTGAGCAAGTGCGGTGACTCACCACTTCGTTGTCTATAAATAAGACCTATTGTAATTAATCAACAATAATACACATATTCTCTTATCTCTATATTCTTTCCTTCTATATTTTGTTTTTCTTATCTGTTCGGAAATCCTGATTGAGTTTCCCCTCCAGCTCTTATTTTCAGTGGCCTTAGCAAAGGAATCCTAGATTTCGTTCTTCTTCTATCAATTGGTATCAGCTTAGTTTTTTTTGGAGGACTTGTGACTATGGCCGATGCTACATGTTCCGCTCAAGCCATGAAAAAATGGAAGAACGTTTGTCAACACACATGGATTCTGGGTTTATCGAATTAGCTAAATCTTTGACAAACACCATTCAAGATTTGGTGAAACAAAATACGGATGCCAAAATCCTCAATCTGGAACCAGAGTCAGCTGCACACACAAGGCGTCATTCTTCTTCTTCATAAGTTTGTGGTACCTGCTTGGCCAAAATCGACTTTCCTAGATTTAATGGAGACAACGTCCTTGGATCCATCAATGCGACAATTATTTCTAGATCGATAATACCCAGATGAATTTAAAGTGAAACTGGCTATTGTTCATTTGGAAGGTAAAGCTTTGCAGTGACACACAACTTTAACCAAGACTTTTTCCCATTCTTCTTTAGTGTCGTGGTCTGATTTCACTAAACGATTGATCGAGCGATTTGGCAATATATGTGATGATCATATGGCAGAACTCATGAGACTGCGAAAAAGACATTTCGTGACTGAGTATCATGAAGAATTTGATTCAATTATTACAAGATTGAATATTTCCGTTACTTATGTTTTAATTTGTTTTGTTGGTGGTCTCAAGAAAGATGTACAAATGATTGTCAAAATGTTTCAGTCTCCAATTGTGAGTCGGGATTTTGCCCTTGCAAGGATGTATGAGGCTGTTAATCCTGTCTTTAATTCTAACAAGAATCAAAGAGGAGTATTGGGTCCTGCACCAACGTCTCGAATGGGGTCTCAACCAAATTCACATACCAAGCCCAAATTTCAGAGAAAGCTTACATCGACATACATGTCAGAGAGGAAAGCGAAAGGACTATGCTATTTTTGTGATGAACCTTATTCCATTGAGCATAGTTTGGTTCATAAGAAATTGCAGATTCATGTGATGGAGATGGACAACGATGACATTACCGTTGATGACACTACTGGTGAGGAGAGGGAGCCAACACAGTCGGCTGAACCACAAATTTCTGTTAATGCTTTAAGGAGGGTAACAGGATTTCGAACCATGAGAATTACGGGATATTATCAGAGAAAACCAATGCGCATTTTGATTGATAGTGGCAATACCCACAATTTCTTGGATGTTCAAGTTGCTAAAAACTATGGGTGTACAATTGAACAAATGCAGCCTTTGAATGTTGTCGCGGCGGATGGATCTAAAATCTCAATTTCTTTTATGGTCAAGAATTTCAAGTGGACTATTCAGCATACAACTTTTACCGCAAATATGTTGTTACTTCCCTTGGGGTGTTGTGACTTGGTATTAGGCATAGAATGGCTAATACATCTAGGAGATATCATCTGGAACTTTGATAAACTTACTATGGAGTTTAAAGTCCAAGGAAGGAGACATGTGTTAAGAGGAGCGACGACAAATAAGGTAAAAATGGTTAAGAAACAACATTTTTGTAAACATTAACCGATGGAGTGCACCTCTCGTTGATGCAAGTAGCGGATGAAACATGAACTTTATTACAGTCCTTAACAACCCATGCCCACGCCCAGGTGGACCAATCAGGATTATCGCTTGAAGTAGAAGAGTTACTTAAAGAGTTTCAATATGTGTTTCAAGAACCCACTCAATTACCTCAATTCAGAACAGGACATGATCACCAAATAACCTTGAGTCAAGGAGTATACTTGGTAAATAGGAGACCATATAGGTATGCAAAAACCCAAAAAGACATTATTGACAAACTTATACATGAATATTTGAAGTTTGGAATCTTTCAGAAGAACAATAGCCCCTATGCAAGTCCAGTAGTGCTGGTGGGAAAGAAAGATGGATCATGGCGGTTATGCATGGACTACAGGGAATTAAACAAAGGTACAGTGAAAAACAGGTTTCATATTCCCTTAGTTGATGACTTGTTAGACGAACTTAACGGCTCCACAATCTTTTCGAAAATTGACTTGAGAGTAGGGTACAATCAAGTCAGAATGGACCCTGCAGATATATGGAAAACAACATTCAGAACACACTCAAGACATTATGAATACTTGGTAATGCCCTTTGGGCTCACGAATGCACCTGCTACTTTTCAGGGACTCATAAACACAATATTTCAACAGTTTTTGAGGAAATATTTATTGGTTTTGTTCGATAATATTCTCATTTATAGTAAGAATTTGACGGAACATCTCCAACAACTGCGACAAGTCCTGGTAACCCTTAGACTCAATTCTTTATTTGCTAAAAGATCTAAGTGTTATTTTGCAGTGGATAGTGTGGAATACTTGGGACATATCATATCGGGGAAAGGTGTTTCTACTGATCCTAATAAAATTGCAGTCATTGTCAATTGGCCTTTACCTCCGACCCTAAAGCAGTTGATGGGTTTTTCGAGGCTAGCTGGTTATTACAGGCGATTTGTTAAAGGCTATGGAGTCATGACTAAACCCTTAATTGATATGTTAAGAAGAGACAATTTTACATGGACTGATATAGTTGTACAAGCTTTTGACAAGCTGAAGACATTAATGAGTAACACACTAGTTCTGGCACTTCCAAACTTCTCACAAAATTTTGTTATCGAGGTAGATGCTTGTGATACGGAATTGGGGTAGTTTCAATGCAGGAAAGTCATTATATTTCTTATATTAGCAAAGCTTTTAATAAGCAACAACAGTCTTATTCAACTTATGAAAAGGAATTGCTGGGAGTAGTCTTTGCGGTACAGAGATGGAGGCATTACCTATTAAATAGGCATTTTATTATCAAGACAGATCATTACAGCCTAAAATACATCCTAGACCAGAGGTGGACAATTGATTTTCAGCAAAAATGGTTAGTGAAATTGATGGAATTTGACTTCTCAATAGAGTACAAAAAAGGGCAAGACAATGTTGTAGCTTATGCCCTTTCTAAACTGGATAATGTGGAATGCAAAAGCCTTATTATTCTTCAATTAGAGTCACATCTGCTAACTAGAATAAAACAATCTTGGGCTGATGATTCAAATTTACAGAAATTGATTACAGAGGTGCAAAAAAATGTAACTGCCCACAAACATTATACATGGCAGCATGATGAATTGAGGAGAAAAGGAAGATTGGTGGTAGGAAACAACTCCCTATTGAGGAAAGAAATTTTGCAGTGGTTGTATGCTTCAGCTAGTGGGGGACATTTGGGAGTTAATGCAACTATAAAGAGAGTTAAAGCAGTGGTTTACTGGAAAGGGTTGAATGTTGATATAAAACATTTTATACAGTGTTGCACAACATGCCAACAAAATAAAAGTGATACAGCTGCAAGTCCAGGTTTATTACAGCCCTTGCCCATTCCTAAAAATATTTGGTAGCATATTACTATGGATTTCATTGAAGGATTGCCTAGTTCCTGTGGCAAACAGGTGATTTTTGTGGTTGTGGACAGACTGAGCAAGGCTTCTCACTTTATGGCTTTATCTCATCCTTACTCAGCAAAGGAAATAGCACAATCTTTTTTAGACAATGTGTTTAAATTGCATGGGTTCCCAAATACTATAACTAGTGTAGAGATTATGCTTTTGTGAGCCAATTTTGGAAAGAACTGATGGCGGTGCAAGGGGTTAAGATCCAACTGTCTACAAGTTACCATCCACAAACTGATGGACAGACGAAAGTAGTGAATCGTTGTCTTAGGACTTATTTGAGGTGTATGTGTGTTGAATCACCACAAAATTGGGTGAAATGGCTACCCCTGGCTAAGTGGTGGTATAATACGATATATCACACTGCTACTAAGGCTACACCATACGAAATTATGTATGGACACCTCCCCCTATACATATGCCATATTTGCCTGGGGAATCTAATATTGAACTAGTGGACAAAAGTCTTAAAACAGGGAGGAAATGCTAAAAGTAATCAAATTCCATTTGAAAAGGGCACAATAAAAGTGGCTGATAGGCACAAATCTGATAGGAAATATGAGATTGGTGATAGAGTTTATGTGAAGTTGCAGTCCTACAGACAAATCTCAGTGAGCTTTAGGCCTAATGCCAAACTAAGCCCCAAATATTTTAGGCCTTATCGAATTTTAGACAAGGTGAGAGAAGTAGCCTACAAATTAGAACTTCCTGTAAACTAAAAAATTCATAATATGTTCCACGTATCTCAACTCAAGAAATATGTGGAAGATACAGTGATATGATTCCAATTGCAAGATATAGATGATTCTTTGACATTTTATGGAATCAACTTGAGTTGGAGAATGAAGAGGCACTTTTTATAGAAATGGATCAATGTTCTATGTTTCAAGAACTCACCAAAACTTGCGCCAAATACCAAAGCTCACATGGAAGTTCCATTTCTTGTCAATTGAACCGATTAAAAGATGCAAGAATGCAAATGAACCGATTAAAATGCTTGACAATTGAAATGCACCGAACAAAGTAAGCTTAGAATGAAGATGAACCGTTTAAACTCAGCAAGGAAGAAGATGAACCGAACAAAATGTGAAATAAAGGCAAAACACCGAATAGAATTGCAAGAAAAGGCCTAAGACATGTTTAATGAATTCAAATGGACATGAAAATGGAAGAAATAGATGGAGAAGAAAGAAGACTTATGTGGTTGTAGTTCTTGGTTGATGAACATGCCACTTGAAGTGTGAAAGCTCCAAGATAAGTGTGAATTGCCGCCACTTGAGGGAACCAAGGCTCTCAAGATGAGACTAGGAAGAGGAGAAGGCAAGTTCTCACTACACTCAATCACCAATTTGGGAGAGTTTTGTTACTTCAAATATCAAATCTATTATTTGAAGGACCTAAGCCCTCCTTTTATAGGAGCAAGGGCCGGTCATGAAGCTTACAAAGCTTGCACCACAAGCTAACCAAAAGTCCCCTAAGCTAATGCCTATAGTGAGTCATGAAGAGTCACCTTCTAGAAAATTCTAAACTAAAGCCTAAAGATGTTTTACAAAAGAGGTATCTAATGTTTTCCTCTAAGCACCTTCCTAAAAACTATATATTTAAACATTCTATATTATTTACAAATTTATACAAAATAAACTATAAAGAAAGACATTAATTGAAGCCTATTCTTGAAAGCTTGTAGACTTCTTTGGCTTTAGGCTTGTTCCTCTCTTTATTTTATGTCTTCTTTGAATTTTGAGAAGACTAGAAGGAAGAACTTCAAATGTGTGGGTGAATAACCTCTTCCTTCATTAATAAAAGCCTTTCTTATGTGATCTCCATCATACAGTAGTCTATACTAAGTTGCCTTATCAAGTTGAGGAAAGGTTGCAGGAGAAAGAGCCCGAAGCCATATTGTATAGGATGACTATAAAAAGAAGGGGAATGACAGCCACCAAAGTGCTTGTGAAATGGAAGCATGACCTTCCAGAAGATTCTACATAGGAGTTTTACTATGACTTCAAAAGAAAATACCCTTCATTTCATTCTTGAGGACAAGAATGTATTCATGGGAGGGGTATTGTTACATATAAAGTGAGTTTTATATGCAAGTGAGTGATGTGGTGACTCATCACTTTCACCGCTTCATTGCCTATAAATAAGACCTATTGTAATCAAAGAATTTTAATCAGCAATAATACACACATTCTCTTACCTCTATATTCTTCCCTTTTATATTTTGTTTCTCTTCTCTATTCAGAAATCCTGATTGGGTTTCCCCATCACATCTTATCTTCGGTGGCCTTAGGAAAGGAACCCTAGATCTCATTCTTCTTCTATCAGGTTGTTAAGGGTATTTAGGATTTTAGGGTTCCTGTTTTGATTTTCAATTTGGTGATTAGTTTTGATTATTTTGTTGGTGGTTGTGGCCACGATACATTCTTGGAGGTTTGCACTGTGTTTTGTTAGAAAAAGGTAACTCATTTGTGATTGTTCTATTTGTTTGTTTTTTGAAAAATTTATTTGGTAAATTTGGTGATTTATTTTTTGTGTCTTGAACAGTTTGGTAAGGTTTGGAAAATGACTTCAAGTTAAAAAAATATTCACCTGAAGGAAACAAAATGAAGGTATGATTGTTTATAAATTTAGCTTGATAATAGTTCAATTATTTTTTAAAGGAAGAAATTGTATTGAATACATAATTTTTGTTGTGTTATGATTTTGTAGGTTAGAGTGAGTCATAAAGTTCAAACTGAGCATATTGTGGAAACAAACAAGAGTCTGATTTCATTCCAACGCCAAAGAATGCAACAAACACCATTTAAGTGGATGCTTGAAGTAGAAGACATATTGGACATATCGAACATGGTTATGCGTGAACTAGTTAGTAGGTGACATAACAATTCTTTGATTAGGCAACATTTAATGCCTTTTTTTTCGTTTGATGTATGTTTTGGGTTGGGGTTGCAAGTGGCGGGGGAAGTTGTAAATTTGGAGGATGATGGGGGAAGGTTGGTGAATAACTTGTTTGACGAAGAGGAAATAAAAAAATAGATAGTATTTTGAAAAAATTGGGCGATAAAAATTATAGAAAGAAAAATATGTTGATGACTTTTGTAGGTTGTACATACTGCTTTCATTAATTGTTTTCTATTTTCCTAGGACTTTTTCTTTTTCTTCATTTCTTTTTAAAGTGTTACACAATTTAGATGCACTCCATGTCTACAATTAGGAGTCCAATTCATGAGTTAATAGTTTCCAGTTTAATGCAAGCATCTGAAGTATATAACCAGTAGAAGAAGGCCTGTGAAATATACTTGGCTAGTTGTGTTTTCGTGTTGTGTTTTAGTCTTGTAGTTTAGTGCCAATTTTATGACAAGTAACTTTGTAATCCAATTTTGAATTTGTTTAAATATTAATGACTGAGTACTATTTTTTGGCAACAATCGTGGGCAACATGATTATCAAACTCATGAGTTAACTCGTTTGAGCTTATGTTCTAACTCATCCTACGTGAGTTAACTCAGTAGCAAACTTGTTTTTGGAGTGAACTCGGTAGACTCGGGGTAAACTCGAATGAACTCGCAAGTCTGTTTTTGAGTTGGCGAGTTCATAGGGGTTTTTGTTTTAACCCAAAACGAAGTCGTTTGTAAATGCAAAATCAAATAAACTCACCTCTTTCGCTGGCATTAAGGTTCACGGGTTTGTTGACATTCATTTTCGTGGTTTCCTTTGTCGTGGTTGCTCGCCTCTTCTCTAATTGTGTGGTGGTGGTGGTGGTTATCGTGGTCGTGCAGCTCGCGTTCATCTAATGCAGTGGTCGCGTGGGTTGTGTTCATCTGGTGCGGCGGTGATGTTCATCTGAGTTCTTATCCCCAATGGTGATCTAATATCCGGTTAGAGGAAACAGGGTATTGTTGGTGCTATGTTTTGTTTGATGTTTTGTTGTAAGGTTTTCTTTTTAAGTGCAAATTAGGGTTTATATGTAGTTTTATGTTTAAGAGAAAATTTGGTGCATAGCAAATATTTTCAGTTTTTTTTTTAATTGGGGTATATCAAATTGGGGAAAATGTGGTGCATTTTTTTTTTAATTTGGCAGGTTGGAGCATTACATTTACACAGACTGTGAACATTATTAAATTTTTTCAATTAAATTTTGTTTTTAATTTAAAAATATTTCATGGTCTTTTAAGGAATGTTTAAGATTGGATCAAATTCAACTAGGGACAATCCAATTGCATCTTCATCTATTAAAAGTATGAGTAAAAATGCTTCAGGAAATAGACCAGATAGATGGAAGCATGAGATAAATATTAATGGAAATGATAAAAATGTGAAATGTAATTATTGTTCAAAGATTGTGAGTGGAGGAATATTTAGATTCAAGCATCATTTTGTTGAAACTATGGAGGACTCTGAACTGTGTGCTTCTGTTTCATAAGAAATAAAAAAATTGATGATAAAAATTGTTGTAGAAGCTAAGCAAGCTTCATTGAAGAAAAGAAAGTTAAATATAATAGATGAAGATCATGAAGAAAGTGAGAGTGTTGAAGAAACACAAAGTATATTTGGTTCTAATGGAAAAGAAAGAGTTGGTAGAGGTAGGGGGAGTTTAAGCTACCATAAATCAAATGATGAAAAATGTTATAAAGAAGAAGTTGATGCTCAATTTGTTGACTTGTTTTTTACATAAGTGTCATTCCATTCAATGTAATTAAAAATCTAGCTTTAACAAGGATGTGTCAAATGATTGGAAAACATAGAGTTGGCTATAAACCTCCATCTTATCATGATATTAGAGATAAGATCTCAAAGCAAGCAGTGGAAAAAACTGATTTAATACTTCAAGAATATAAGGATGAGTGGAAGAGAACAAGCTGCACAATTATGTTTAATGGGTGGGCATATAAAAAAAAAGTGTTCTATTTGTAACTTCTTGGTGAATAGTCCTAAATGGAATGTTTTTCTTTATTCATTGGACACCTTAGACATATCAAAACCAACTAATAAAGTATTTAAGATGTTGGATGACATTGTTGAATTTGTTGGAAAAGAAAATGTAGTGCAAGTGTTGACTAATAATGCTACAAATTAAAGGCAACTAGAGAGTTATTGATGCAAAAAAGGGAGCATCTTTTAAGATTTTGAAAATAAATTGAAGGTGGAACAAATTACTATGAACTAAGGAAGAAAGATCTCCACTTACATTTATGGCATATCAATGTTAATTAACATGATGAAGAAGTACACAAAAGGAAGAGACTTGATAAGGCCGGGTGTGACTAGATTTGTCACGACTTATTTGACTCTAGCTTGTCTTCATGAATTGAAAGTGATCCTGCCGGTTGACCAGAACGCAAGAGTCTTGCCACGTCAAAGGTATCTTCCTCTAGATCGGCTTTGCACCATGCTAGCTTCCGTCCTTCACACCTCGATTCTCCTCAAGAACCTGAAAAAGACAGAGTGGCGCCGCTGCGACCGATCGCGCTCCGACGCTCAAGTCAGTGACGGAATCACCAAAACTCTAAGAGAGAAAGCTAAAAACTCAAGGAACCGTGCAAAAACTCTCTCAGCGTACTCAAGTATTCTCAAAGCGTAAAGAAGTGTTCTAAACGCGCGTACCTCAGAATCTGTTAAGAGTTCCTTATATACCTGTGCATTTTCTCTCTCCTGACGGTTACACCTCTGGACACGTGGCTCGCATCCAGCTGTACACGTGTCACCATCTGGAATGTCTTCTGCTTGAGCGCCACTTCTACTCTTCAGGCTGTTCAACTAAGTTACTCAGGTGAGGAGCAACTCGGTGCATAGCTGCCTTGGAGCGCGATCTCTTCTAATGGCGAGCACGGGGTGTCGCCATGCACACCTTCTCTGTGGTCTCGCCTGCCGCTATCACGATCTGCATTACTTGCTCATTGTGCATGTTCTGGTAAACTGTTCCCTTGCCTCAAACTCTGGCTAGGGAATGATCATCTGATAACTTCATCCTTCGTACTCGTGCCCCTTGAAAGCCTTGAACAAGCTTTCCTGATCTTTCGGCGATGTCCCCCTCTCGGCGATCTCTGACCACTTGGTCGCCTAAGCTCACATACGGCGACTACGACACTAGCCTGGTGACCGCTGGTTTAGATATGTTAGAGATCGGAGCACGCCAACTTAACGATTGGCGACTACACAGACTTCCCAATGTCCTTCCCTTCTGTCAGTCAGGTGTTCCGTTCAACACGCCTATATTATCGCTTGCTGCCACGTCATCACTCCCGACTACCTGGTCGGTACAGAAAGTGTTGAACAAGATGTTTTGATGTCTCCAAATTCGGTGGAAAGATTGAAGACCTTGTTGTTGTTGTGTGTGTGTCTAGTTGTTTGAAACTTGTTAATTCACTCCTTAAGATGATCCAAGTTCATTTGAATCTTTAACCTTTTGAAAATATGGGTTTTATAAAAAGCTGTTGAAATTTCAATAGGTTGAAATTTCGAAACAACAGGTTGTTTTACCTTAGTAGTTTTTGAAAATGTTTTGAAAAGCTTGACTTTGCTGTAGAGTCAATTCAACCGATTGTTTCGAAAAAAACTGTTGAATCAAGTGTGTTCAAGCTTTGAAGAATCCAAATCCTTTGTGTTTGATGGAAGACTGGATGTGCTTGTTGTTGCTGAGATGCTTTAGAATAGGATCTGGGGTTGATTATATTTGTAATCCACTCTTTGTTGAATCTAAAGCTTAAGTGTTTTCAAATCTTTTAAGATTAAAGTGTTTTTCAAACTAAGTGAAAAGCAACCTGTTGTTTTGTTGAAACAACCGATACTTAGGTATTTTTGAAAAGGTTTGAAAACTGTTTTGGATGGTTGACTTGCTGTCAAACCCAAACAACCAATTGATTCGCTATTTCAACCGATTGTTTGTTTGGAATCCTAACAGAAAATAGTTTTGTTTGTTAAAAGAGCTTTAATTGATTTCATAACTAAATACGCTCCAGCTTTAAATGCTTTGACCAAGATTTGAATACTATAAATAGTTTGTTAATATTTTCTAACAAACAACAAGAAAGAAAAACATATTTGAGTTTTTCAAAGAGTTTTGAAGCATTTTGAATTTGAACTTGAGCTTTGGTTATTCAAGAGAGAAGTGGAATAGGATTACTCTGTATTCATTTCAATTGATTCTGTAACAGTGTAATTCATTCTATGATTTATGTACATTCTGGTGTTGTAAAGCCAAGAATGGTTGTGTGCTCTTGAGGTTGTCAAGATCAACATTCTTGGTGGTGTATGTGCTGAGCCAAAGGAAGTGTGTGTCTTGAGGCGATCAAGGTCACTTCTTTGGTGGTGTGTGTATGTAATCTGGATTTGATTACCTAGTGGATTCCCCAGTGGTTTCTGGGAAACTGGATGTAGCTCTTGGGTTAAGAGTGAACCAGTATAAACTGTTTGTGCAATTCTCTCTTCCTTAAACTCTTTAATTTCAGTTGTTGTTATATTACTAGTATAAACAACTGATTGTTTCTGCGAAACAACCGATTGTTTTTCTGTTGCTTTTTTGTTTTGAGCTTTGTTCTTGGCAAACTGATTTTCTAAATCTGGTTTCTTGCAAATAATTTCATTCTATCTTAAAAAGTTTGCGAAAACCCTCTTTAAACCATTCACTCCCCTCTAGTTTAAAGTCATACATTCTAACAAAAACAACCGATTGTTTTCCTGAAAACCTTAACAAAATTCTGTTAAGTGGTTTTAATATGTTTTAAATGATCCTAACTACCTTGGCTCCTTTATTAAATGTTTTTGACCACTTGGTTGGTCTAAATAAAGGTGGTTTTACGCTCCTAATCTTGAAGTAAGAGAAAGAGTTTATCAAAAACAGTTTTTCAAAGATTTGAAAGAGCTTTGGATCATTCTTAAGTGTGTGGAATAGGATTGAGTTGTAATTCTGAACTTTAAGCTTTGTAATACTCAGGTGTATTTTATTCCCTTCTTCCTTGATTACTGTATTTTTGTTGCCAAAGAGTGTTGTGTGTTCTTGAGGGGTTCAAGATCAACACTCTTGGTGTGCTTTGCCAAAGGTAGTGTGTTTCTTGAGGGGTTCAAGGTCACTACTTTGGTGTGTGATGTTTGTAATCTGGTTTTGATTGCATAGTGGATTACCCAGTGGTTTCTGGGGACTGGATGTAGCTCTTGGTGTAAGAGTGAACCAGTATAAATCTATTTGTGTGATTCTCTCTTTCCCTGATCTTACATATATCTGTTTAAAGTTGTTTTTATTAATTGCTGATAAAAACAATCGATTGAATCGCAAAAACAACCGGTTGATTTTTTGGAAATCAACTAAAACAACTTTGTGTTTTTCTTTCATTAGTTTCGTTCTCTGTGATTCTTCATTGACTTTCATTATACCTTCAAAGTTTGCGAAAATCTTTCATAAACAATTCACCCCCCCCCCTCTTGTTTAAAGCCATATATTCTAATAGAAAGCATCATTATTGACCATGTTCAACTCTGAAAAATGGAAAACAAGCAAGTTTGGAACTTCACAAGAGGGGAGAAAAATTAAAAATGTGATATTAGATAGTCGGTTATGGAAGAATGTCTCCATGTGTCTATTTGTCTCCCCTCTTATGGTGATCCTAATATTGATGGACTCAGATATGAAGCTTGCAATGGGTTTTATGTATGAAGAGATGGATTGCACAAAGGAGAAGATTAAGTGCAATTTTAATCATATTAAGAAAATGTAAAAACTCTATAGCTTATCTCTTTCAAAATTGAATTACTTATTTGTGAAATTATTTCTAATATATGATAGTTGGTATTGAATGTAGCTATGAAGATGTTTGGAAAATAATTGATGCAAGAAGGGATAATCAACTTCATAGGTCTTTGCATGCAAATGCATATTATCTTAATCCCCATTTCCATTACATATGCAAATACAAGAAGGGTTATATACGTCCATGGAAATATTGGTTAAGGATGTTGCAAAAAGAAAAAAATAATAATTTGCGACTTGTTGATTTCCATTATGCTAGAGGACTTTTTACAATGAATGATGCAAGGGAATGTAGGAAAGCACTACTTCCTAAAGAATGGTGGGAGATGTTTAGGATGGAATTCTAGAGTTGAAGAGGCTTGCTATTCGAGTTCTAAGTTTGATTTGTAGCTCTTCTGGATGTGAGCGTAATTGGAGTTCATTTGAAATGATAATTTAAGTTATTTATAATTTATAATTTCATTTTTTAGTTTTATATTTACTAAATTTCCTATTTAATTAAAGTTTCATACAAAGAGAATAAACCGTTTGCATAAAAAAAAAGATTTGGTTTATGTGATGTATAACTAGAAGTTGAATAATAAGAAAACTAGAAAAATGGTTGATTTTCCTTTTGATGATATTCAATCAAATGATGAATGGATAACTAAGGAGAGAGATGATATTGATGAGATTGAGCAAGTTCGAGGTGCATATGATGGTGAAAATGTTCACTTAGATGGAGTAACAAGAGATCCAACTCTAAATCCATTTATCTTGATAATATAAATTTTTTTGTCAATGTGGATGTACAATTTTCGTCAGGGGAAGATGATGATTGTGATGAAGATGATGATGGAGGAAAGGATGATATCATTAGAAAATTAGACATAAAAACTTGAGATTTTTCCATTTCCAGTTATTTAATTCTATGACTTTAACAATTTAACTTTTGTAATATTTGTATGAACTTATTTATTTGAGGTACTTTGAAGTTATATAATTCTCATTCACTACTAAATGTTGTTATTTTAGTGTTGTGGACTTATTTGTTTTAACTACATTGTGTGGGTTAAATGGATGAAGAAACTGAATGGAGAAGATGAATTTGGTTGGTGAATATAGAGACTTAGAAGAGGTTAGGTCAACTCCTAAGAGATTCTAAGCTAGACACAAAACTAGTGCTAACAAATAGTGAGCAAAGAAGAAAAATTGTGCACAAACATGGGCAACCTTTCTTTATCAATTCTAAGCTAGCATTTACAAGAGGTACACACTTATTTATAGTGTTAAGGACAACCAATGTGTAATTTTTAACCCTAAAAACTCTTCACTCCCATGGTGACAATTGACTTCCTCTTACTGGAGAAAATCTTCTCAAATTAAAGGTTGACAAGTGACCCTTCTTCATTGGTGAAAATTCTCTCCATTGAGGGGGATGACATGTGGACCTTCATGCCTTCCTTGCCACTCCATGCTTTCTAATTTCACTTTAGGCATTTATTGGTGCACCCTAGATGATTTAGAATTGCATTGGGTCCAAAGATGTCCAATTGTAACTCTAGCTAGACTCTCTTTTCCTATTTACACCCTACTCTAATTGGCCCAATACATGACCCAAATGCAAGCCTAAAATAAAGTCTATAGTACTTTGTAAAAATTTTACAAGACTAGACCAAAAATGAAGAACAATCAACAACTGATTCTCCAATAAAAAAAGAGTATTATGAACACATTCTTCTTCCAATCTTCTAGCCATGACCCCTGTTAGATGCCTAATATGAATCCTTTCAGATTGTCCTCCATTAGACCCTTCCTCTTCAAAAGGATTTGTCCACATGTCCAATTTATTATTGTAGTCATCACCACCTGGTGTGGACCATTTCCTTGATAATTATTTTCTTTCTCGACCAGGATCAAATATTAATCTACAATATACATCAAACACATTATATAAGTGTCTTTATTAAAAGAAAGTTGAAACAAAGGAAAACATAACAGAAATAAGGCCTATTATTATTTTTGTACAGGGTATCAAATAAAGAAATAAAGTTCTTTTTAATTTTTTTTTTCACTTTGTGTTGTCCATTGCTTAAGTTAGGCAAGAACATAATAAAGTGTTGTTTTTAGATTTTTGTGAAGAAGAATTAGGATTATATGATTGAAAAGTGGAGTTTAAAGTATTGCAATCCGCCATCCGCCTTTAAGGATTCTTTCTCAATTGTGTTGCAGGGAGTATTATAAGAGACTATTTTTTATCTTTTATGATTTCTTCTTCTTTTTCAACCACACCTTTAGTTGATTTAGTTGATTTTTTTTTTCTGGAGAGGAAAATTTTTTGTTTGTATCTGGTTCAGCTTCATACACAAACTTTTTTGTACTTTCCTTTACTATTCTTATTTCCCCATCTTCCTCGTGTGACCTTTCGTACTTGGATTTGGAAGAGTAACCCTCCCTCTTGAACTCTCTCCTAGAATAAAATGTGTTAGGATAATCTTCCCTAGAGGTACTCTTTCTCTTGGGCTATTGTTCTACCCTAATACATAGTTGAACCAAGTCATCCAAATTTTTAAAGTAATTAAAAGGAAAAAATTCCACCATATCATGTATTTCAAGGTTAAGACCACTCTTAAATCTAGCAATAGTAATCGTGGCTTTTCCTTGACACAAGCCCTCAACATAAGTAATTCCCTTTTCTGCCTACATTCATTTATAGTTAGATCTCTTTGTCAGAGTCTTTGGATTTGATACATCAACTCCCTTCCATAGTAAGAGGGAACATGGCATCTCCCAAGGACATTCTTTAGCTCATTCCAATTGAATGTTAACAAAATAGTGTTTCATTAAAGAAGTCCACCAATACATGGCTTGTTCCTGAAAGCTCAGTGTAGCCAGGGATACCTTTCTATAATCTTCTACACGGTGACTATTAAAATTTTTCTCCATCTTCACCTTTCAATATAAAAATTCACACTAGGACAAAAATAGAAATCAATGACGACTTATTATGATGGTTGTAAGTCAACCTATCATAAAAAGTAATCAATGACATTTTTGTAATAATCGATATACTTATTATGTTAATTAAAAATAAAAATGGCATAATAAATAATTAATACGCTAGTTCTTAAATAAACATAGTGAGTTTTCATCATTAATGCTCTAAAGTTCTTCCCGATCTACAAACTCTCTTCTCCAACTACAAACCCTGAGTATGACTCCAATTTTTTTTTCTCCATTTTCAAATTGACTGCAAACATTCATCCATTTATTAGTATTGGAAATGCTTGCTATTGAGAAGCGCACAAAGAAAAAAGAAAGATGATGTTATCGCGTCCCTCACCATCGAAATCAACGGATCTGGACCTCACCATTGTGGCGGCAAAGCACCTCAATAATGAAAACTGGAAGAATGGCGATCTGAAGTGCTACATCATCTTCTAGTTCCCAAGTTACGTCTCACAACCTTCACATCTCCACAACCTTCATGTCTCCACAAGTTCCCCTTTAAAGCTCCCACAGTAAGATCCACCTCCACAATGTTGTTGTTGGAGCTCTTGGTGGGCTTCCTCTCGAGGAGAGGCTTAAATACGAAGAGGACAAAATCACGTAGGTCAAAAATGAAATTTGTTGCTAGTGTTATGCGTAATGATTAGAGTGATTCTCAAGTGGATTATTCAACCAAACAACTCCTACTGGCTTGTGTTATCATAAGGTTTCCAAATTTATAAGTTATACCTCGCTATAATGTTATTCCAATGTATATTACAAATATATATATAACTATTATATATTTATGTATAATGGTTTGACTTGGTGTTGAACTGATGAATGCATCCGTGTTACTTGTTGCTTATGGTGATTTAGTATTGTTCTTAAGACTTGTGATTAAATTCCTTGAAAATCTGCAATTGTCACAATTCTACTACTTTTGCTTGCTCTAGTTCAAGCTATTTGTTCAATCATCTCAATATTTTAAGGACAAGAAACTATAATACATTATTTATGCTTTATGTGTTATATTAATTGATGGGGAAAGTTATTGGACGAGCATGAAACACAAAATCTAGAAGCATGATTTTAATCCACCATCCAATATACTTTGTTGCTATTCGACTCAAAATTTTGACAAGGTGATCAATGTAAACCGTAATCTAAGTCAACCATAACTAAACAAACTAAGACTAGATTTATGTGAATGGTCACTCATTTTATTATTGAAGACAAAGAACAAATTTAAACAAAAAGGTTGAAATGTCAAAAGTTCACTTTCAGAAAAGAGAGGTAAGTCGCTATGACTACTTAAATATCTAGTTTTTCTTAGTCATAATTCTCTAAGTTAGCTTTCACAAATCTCTCTTAATAAAAACTCATTTAAAATCTTCACAAAATGAAGTGTTTAAAAGAAAGAAAATAAAAGACACTAAGATAAACATTAAACTAACCACTAAACAAAGCACTAAGTAAGACTAATGTGTGCAAAATAAAGTAAACTAGATATGCCTGGGTAAGATTTATTGGTACTTGTGAACCTTTAAGATACTCCCACCGTCTACTTGCATGATTATTAGTCCACTAATGAGTTAGAGTAAAGTCAATACTACTTCACTTTTACTCTTTTTTGTATCACTCTTTTACTCTCTTTTTTAGTATCATGCATTTAGATATTTGATCCTTTTTGTACAAAATTTCTACAAAAAAAATAATAAAATATTATTTTTATCTAAAAAAATATTGTATTTAATTATTCAAATAATTTATTGAATTCGTATGTATAAAATATGAAGTTATATACTAAAGGAAATATATTTAATTTTATATTTTTGATGTTCAAACTAAACATTTACTTTAACCTAATAGTTGTTGTCCTATTATCCTGCGAAGAAGTTATAGTATTAAATCTTTATTGAACTAAAATATTACTAGTTTTGTTCTCTTTAACCTAGATTAGAGGATCAAATCATCGATTTACAGTGAGACTAAACCAGCTTTCACAACAATTATTATCAACTTTCTTACTATAAAATTGTCTTCTTTTCAAAGGTCAAATCTGTAATCTTTATTATCATTAGTCATATTTATCATAATTCCATATCCACATCAAGCACCAAAACATTATTTTTGGATCAACAAAAGATGGAAAGAGGTTAGAAGAAAACATTGACAAAATAAATAATTTAGATGACCATGTTAAAATAAAGTTCGAGGTAAATGTTGACATAAAAAAACAGAGAACCAGAAGAAAAATAATATAATTTTAGAGGTCAAAAATTGCACTCATTCTTTTTATGACTATATATTAGATTATATATAGTGCGCATCATCAAATCCAAAGGAAAAAAATTATAAAGCATCCACCATTAAAAATATTGTACGAAAATTTTGTATAATTATGTCGTATAACTTTCTTTGTCAAAACATTACAGAATTCAAAATTGTTTTGTTTAATGCACGACCTAGTTGCATAATATTATTTGGCTTATATTCTTGCTCACGATCACTTGACATTAATTTAAATTAAAATGTCTTATAAATAGAAAATTCCAATGCCACAATAATTACATATTTTCTGTTTCAACAATATATCAATATCATGTAAAATATATAAAAACATGCAAATAAAAATATTGCACTATAGTAAAATTTTCCAAAATACTAATACCATTACAATGCATATAACAATATAATAAATTTCTTACGTTTTTATAAATAGAACACCAAAATTTATGTTTATGATGACTGTCAAAAGACCAAAGTTTGAATTTCACTTGAGATGTATATTTGTAAGTACCTTTTGACTCTTAAAATTAATTTTACTCATAAGAATCTTAATTCAACTTATCTGAACTTTTAAGAATAACAAATTAACTTAAATAAAAGGATAACTTTTTTTCTTGAAAAGATAGTTCAAAGGGTACTACTCTCTCGTGACTCTGTTTCTTATTTTTTTAAGGCACATGGTAGGGTACTATGTGTACCTGTTTTTCTACTATACCACAGTCAATATCTAAAAATCTTAACCCTAGTTCTCCAAGCAACTCAGTTCTAATATCACAAGACCACTACCACTTAACTAGTCTACAGAACAAAACCCTTGAAACAGAGAAGAGTGGTTGCCTTAAATTCATTTCTGAAACTCAAGAACAGTGTAGAAATGGTCAACGTTGAAGGCTCTGAAACGAGGGAAACCTGCATCATTGGCTAACTGCCTGAACTGTTCTTCAGTCCTGTGCTTCCCCTTGGCTCTGTAGATTGTCATCACGAAAATGTCACCCTCAAGCAACGCCCTTGTTCTGTGACTCTCATCCGAGTGCTCTGGCAGTACTGGCTCACAAGCTATCAGTTTCCCTCCCTCAGGAAGTGCCTTGTGACAGTTCTGCATTATCTGCTTTATTTCCTCGTCCGTCCATGTTGTTAGCACCCACTGCCAAACAATGTAAAATACATTATGCAACAAAACTATAACAGATGTCATACACACACAACAATCAACACAATGAGAAAGACTAATCATTTAATTCTGTCACAGATCTTAAAATCTACTAAACAGTAGACTAATCATTAGACAAATTTTTACACACAATATGAATCTACAGATTGTTCATTACATAAATCTTTCCTATAACGTGTCAATCATAGATATTTAAGTATTGTACCAATCCGTCGTGATAATCTTCTTTTTATTATTCATAATTAGTGCTATGTAAGAAATATAGTTAAAATAAGTTATGTTTTATTATGCTTATAATAATATAAAGGAAAGAGATTGAAAGTAATGAATGAATTAATAATTATACGATTAATTACACTCTTTTTATCCCCTACCATCATCTAAGAATAATTTTAAAAAATAAGTTTAAATCTAACTTGATTTGTAAAGTGAATGTTTGCCCTCACTAACATATACTATAGAATAATTTTATTTTTAGATGATATGAATTTTCAATACTCATCCCTCAAGTTAGGTTGTTAACTTGAATATAGAAATGAGTAGACATATAATTTCATCCGCTTATAACTTAAGAAGGTCGATTTTCACTCCGTTATATAATATAAAATTATCTTATCCTAATCCATGTTAAATTGTAACCGTGTCTAAAAGTAAGGTAATCTCCAATGACGGATATTATGAAAAGAAAGGAAAAAGTGCAATTTTATAATACAAGGAGCATTTCTCAAACTGCATAATACAACGACTTCAGTTTCATTGGCAATAAAGATTTTGGTCCAGACAAATTTTAGGAGACAGAGATTCTCGAACTGTCTTAAATTATTTATAATAAGTCATAATCAATCCAACACATTAGCATGACTTTACCTACCCCCACTGTATAAGATGCCTACAATAATATATTATATAATGGAAGTGCAGCTTACTGAAAATTAAAGTTATCATGTATATGTGGTGAATAAATGATTGCGCTTTCGTTGAGACTTATGGCTTATCTTAAGAAGCATAGTATTTTTTTAGCTAAAAAACCTTTATATTATGCACATAAAACATCTCTGATAAAAATTGCAAGAAAAATTTAATTAATTTAAATAAAAAGAAAAAAATAATTTAATTAATACTAACAAGTTTAAACAAAATATAAAAAACATATACAATTTTTTCCATAATAAATATCAAATAAAACGAGTATTTATACATCATTTTCCATTAAATAAAGGGTTAAGATCTCTTCGCAATTTTATAATTTGAAGATAAATGATAAAAAAAATAATACATATAAAATAATATAAAATTAGCATTTTCAGAGTTTTACGTTAGAGAAAAATGACCAGACAATCAGATAATGGTTATTTAGAAACAAGAGAACAAATTATATCTGACCAAATAATTCTACATAAAATACTTTCCTTATATTTTTAGGGGTGATCGTAATTAAGTAAGAGAATGATACAATTTTGTTTTGTCTAGTTCGTGAATAGCTAATATAACTTTTTTCTCAACCACTCATGCCATCTGCAATAACTATAACTGGCAATATCTACTATCAGCCAAAAGAGAGTTTAATAATGTTCACCGTAATTGCTTAAGCGAATTTATAAATAAATTTTAAATATATAAGAAATGAGAAATTCAAGGGTGATGAAATTGACATTCTGGAAAGAAAGGGAAGTTAATATAAATGATTTATGATTAAATAAAAATAAGGACTCACCTTCATGAAGATAGCATCTCCTTGGGGAATAGACTTGAACATGTCACCACCCACATGGGTTACACCTACAAATGAATGAGACGATGATAGAAATAAGATGTGTGATCACAATCTCATGAAATAAAAACCTAACAGTTACTCACATGGGGTTGGTGGTGCTTTGGCCACAACTTCAGGGAGGTCGAAGTTGATCCCTTCCTTGATGTTGGGGTATTTGAGCAGGATCATGCGGAGGCAGTCACCGCCACTACCACCCACGTCCACCAGCCTCTCCACACCTTGGAAGCCATCGTAGCCCTCCAACATGGCCCTCATAAAGGGCACTGACACCCCTGACATCGCCTTCACCATTAGCTCGTTCATCTCTGCCTGCTTCAGGTAATACGCATACGCTCCCTCCCCGTTCGCCCTCTCGAAGGGCTCCTTCGTAGGGTCCACCACTGCCTCGTGAACCAATGTCCACGCTCGCATCAGCGCGTCCTATCCACGCAACAACATCACTCACATCAGATCAGACTGTGTGAAACCCTTCAAATTCATCCTATTTTAGCCCTCAATACTTTCATTCATTCAATGGCCATTTCCTATCTACCAAGTTATTTTAAATATTAATTTCAATTGTTATCTTTTTTTTTATGGGAACACCTCTTTAACTTAAATTAATAACTATTTCCTTAAAATATTAAAATCGTTTTCTTAAGGATATTTATACTAAAAATTAAACATCACCAACAAACTTAATCTGAACAAAAATTATTTTCCTCTTTCTACTAACAATTGATAATCGGACCTGGTGGTGTTGGAGCACGTAAGCCCCGTAGGAGAGGCCTTGTTCGTCGGTGACAAGCGCTTTGCCGACGTCGGTCAGGGAGTACTTGCGTTCGCCGGCGGCGAGGTGTTCGTGGAAGACGCCGTAGCTGGTGAGGATGCGAAGGAGGCGCTGGAGGTTCTCGGCGTCGCCGTCGCCGACAGGGAGGATGCGGGGGAGGATCTGGGCGGCGGAGAGGGGGGCGTTGGCGCCGCCGTTCCAGATGGCGTCGGCGACGTTGAGGCGAACGACAGCGTTTAGGGCCATTGGAACGCTTATCATGTTGGCGAGTTCCATAATCGCGAGCCTCGATTGCTTTCGCGAATCCGTGCTTTCCTCTTCCATCTTCTTCTTGTTGATGTTGTTGCAGGGTTTGGAGTTTGTGAGAAGAGGAAGCGATGTTGAAGGGATTTATAGACGAATGAAGCTAACAAACCTGTCAGAGTGAAAGGAAAACCGGTTTAAAAGGTGAGTTGGTAAGGACGGTGATTCAAATAATTTAATGATTTATTGATAAGTTCAAAAATTTTATAATATCAAGAATTATATACTTTTAAAGTTTTGAAACCATCATTTCCTTTCAAATAATTTAGTACCACTGTCGTATAATGACTTAATTCTTTTACAGTTAACATTAAAATATAAACAATACTAAATATTTAATTTATTAAAATTATTCAATTGTAGTAATTTTATTTTTTATGAATATATTGTTTTTAGTTTTTTTAAATATAATTTTTAATTAATATTTTGAAATATATTACAAGCAATATTTTATTAATAATGGAAGGATAAATCAATGTAATTCTTTAAAGGTTAATTAAAGTATAGTTATTTTAATATTGAGAAAGTAATTCATTAAAAAAAATAGTATATTACAAAATGTAGACCATATCTTTAAATTAGTATATTACCAATTATATACTCTAACGGGAAAAAAAGTGATGTACTATGAGATAGTTTAGGATTGTTACTTTTGATATCTTATAACTAGCATAAAAGATTGTTTTACACGTAGTATTAGCATTAACTCATTTTAATACTTGTTTTATTATTTTTATTTTAGTATATAATTTTAAAAATACCAGTATACAAGTGCTAGAAATTTTAATCAAAATAAAATATTTGAATTATTTATTTCCTCCAATAACATATTATGTTAAATATTTATCTAAATAATACATTATGTTAAACAATTATCAAGTAGTATGATTTAGTTCAAGATTTAATTCCATTATAAATTTGATTTGATTTAATTTTTTTATTTGAAAATGAAAGAAAAAGAATTGTTAATTTTGAGTTTTTAAAAAAAATAATAATAAAATTAGTTTGAATTTTTTTTTTTAAATAGATAAATAATTATAAAGAATATAATAATTTAGGAATATAATTATTTGATGAAATAATTGTTTTTAAAAACATAATAAATAAATAAAATTTTAACAAAACTAACATTTATAAATTTTGAAATAACTTATTTTTAAAATTTTGGTTTTAAAAAATTCATAAAACCAAAAATTTTAATTTTTTTATATAATTTAAATTATTGATTTTATTAATAATGAATATAATAACAAAAATATTTGTAAATGTAATATTGAAAATTGATTTAGAATATTTTGTAATATAAGATTTGTTTTTACATTTACTTATTTGTATAGATCTATGCTATTTGGGTAATTATTTAGCAGAATAGTAAATATTTACCACAATATCCTATTGGAGAAAACAGATGATCCAAATATACTGTTTTTGTCAGAATTTCGTAAGTGGTTTTTTATTTTTGTTAAGAAAAGTATTTTTTTCTTGTGAACATAATGACATTTGTTTATTTTTTAAAAGAAAAATATGTTATTCTCCTTTTATTGTCTTCAAACAAAATTTAAGAATTTTATTTCTAATTTTAATAATATTTTCTATAATATGATAATTTTATTTCAAATTAAATTTTCAAACTAATAATTTTATTAGTAATATATATATATATATATATTTCATAATGTAAGATTATTTATTATTAACAATTGCTTATGTTATAAGCTTACTAGATATTTTTGATGATAAATCAACTTGTCTGTCTGACTATTATAAAAGTTTTCTTCGATTTATCGAAAATTTCTATATTTTTCATATTTGGTTAAGTTAACGTTGGAAAGCTTTCTTCATTCACTGTTTTATTTTCCTTTTACTTGCAAACTCTTCGTGTTTCTCTCAGATTCACTGTGCCTCCTTTGTGAACCTAGGAACCTCCTCTTTCTCAATCGCTCCCTGAAACAAGGTATATCCTTTTTTCAACTCATTACTCTTGTATTTGCATGATATCTGTTTGGAATATTTGTTGCGATCACACTGTCTGAGTTGTGACTATTTTGAATTTATTCTTTCCTGCTTATGCTCATCTCTGCTGGTTATGTGGTTTCGGTCGAATCTGAAATGCGTCATTGCATGTGGTTTGCTTTGCTTGAATGTATGTCTGCATTTGCTTATGTTTATATTTCTAGATACTCTTGCAATGATTTACCAAGCTCTATACCCCTCGACACCCCATAACCTATTAGAAGAAGTTGTTGAATCAAGTGTGTTCAAGCTTTGAAGAATCCAAACCCTTTTAAGGTTGATGGAAGGCAGGATGTGTTTGTTGTTGCTGATGGGTTTTAGAATAGGATCTAGGGTAGATTCTCTGTGTAAATCCACTCTTGATTGAATCCAAAGCTTAAGCATTCTTAAACCTTTTAATTGAAAGTGTTTTTCAAACTAAGTGAAAAATAACCTGTTGTTTTGTCGAAACAACCGATTGTTTTATACTTAGGTGTTTTTAGAAAGGTTGAAAACTGTTTTTGATGGTTGACTTGTTGTCAAACCAAAACAACCGATTGATTCGAGTATTCAACCGATTGTTTGTTTTGGGACCATAACAGAAAACTGTTTTTTGCTTTGACTGAGCATTAAATGATTTTATAATTGATTACGCTCTAGTTTTAAATGTTTTGACCAGTCTTTGAAAGCAATAAATAGTTTGTTCAGTTTATGTAACAAGCAAGAACTAAGATTTAATCAAAGAAAAACATATTTGAGTTTTTCACTGATTTTGCTTTTGAAGAGTTGAAGTTTGCTTTGAGTTTGCTTCGATCAAGAGAGTGTGAAATAGAATTTTCATCTTGTATTGATTTCATATCTTTTTGTAACAAGTGTAATCCTTTGTACTTTGAAGAAACTCTGTGTGTGAAGCTGAGAAGTGTTGTGTGTTCTTGATGTTGTCAAGATCAGCATTCTTAGTGGTGTTTGTGCTGAGCCAAAGGAAGTGTGTGTCTTGAGGGGATCAAGGTCACTTCTTTGGTGGTGTTGTAAGTAATCTAGGGTTGATTGCTTAGTGGATTCCCCAGTGGTTTCTCGGAAGACTGGATGTAGCTTTTGGTTTAAGAGTGAACCAGTATAAACCTCTGTGTGCATTCTCTCTATCCCTTGAACTCTTTAAATTCAGTTTATATTGTGAACTGGTATAAACAACCGATTGTTTTTCTGGTGCTGTGCTAATTTGCTTTGTGTTTTTGGCAAACTGATTTCTTAATCAAGTTTTCTCGAAGTAATTTCATTCTAGACTTAAAAGTTTGCGAAAACCCTCTTTAAACCATTCACCCCCCCCCCTCTAGTTTAAAGCCATACATTCTTACAATTGGCATCAAGAGCTTGGTTCTTGAATTTATTCAAGTGTGATCCTAAAACTGTTTTTTATGGCTGATAGACTACCTTTTGGGGAAGGTGCTTCAATCAACAGACCACCTCTGTTTTGTAGTTTGAATTACCAAGTTTGGAAAGTCATAATGAAAATCTTTGTAGAATCACTTGACAAAGGTATTTGGGATGCAATTGAAAATGGCCCCTTTGTTCCAAAATTTGAAAAAGATGGATCTTCCATTGAAAAACCTTGGTCTCAATGGACTGATTTTGAAAGAAAGAAGGCCAAATCTGATTGCATTGCTAAAAACATAATAACTTCTGCCTTGAATTCAGATGAATTTTTCAGGGTCTCACAATGCAAATCAGCAAAGGAAATGTGGGACACCTTGGAGGTAACTCATGAAGGTACCAATGAGGTGAAAAGAGCCAGAAATCATACTCCAATCCAAGAGTATGAAATGTTCAGAATGCTCAAGGGTTAGACCATTGCTGAAGTTCAGAAGAGGTTCACTCACATCATCAATCACCTCATGAGCCTTGAGAAAACCTTTGAAAAAGAAGAGCTAAACATCAAGATCCTCAAATGTCTTGATAGGTCATGGCAACCTAAGATAACTGTTATATCTAAATCAAAAGATCTAACATCTTTAAGTATGACTTCTTTGTTTGGTAAGCTTAGGGAACATGAGTTGGAGATGAATAGACTCTATGTTCAAGAAAGTGAAGACAAGCATGTAAGGAGTATTGCCTTAAAAGTTGTCAAACACAAAAGCAAGCAAGAATCCAGTGATGAAAGTGGTGAAAAGAACCTTAGTTTGCTATCTAGAAAGTTTAGCAAATTCTTGAAAAGGAACCGCAACAAAGACACAAACAAAGAAAGGTATGGAAACAAAAAATCCAATGATTTTAATTCCAATAACTATACTTGTTTTTATTGTGGTGAGCAAGGGCACATAAAGGAAGATTGCCCAAATAAAGAAAGCAAGGAGAAGAAGTCAAGCTACAAAGAAAAGAAGGGAAAGTCAAAAAGGGCCTACATAGCTTGGGATGAGAATGAAGTCTCCTCATCAAGTTCATCATCAAGTGAAGAAGAAAAGGCAAACATATGCTTCATTGCAGAAGGGGATGATGAATCATGCAGTTCAAGTGATGTAAGTTCATGTGCTTCTCTAAATGTTGAAAATTATAGTGAATTGCTTGAAGCTTTTCAAGAAACACATGATGAAGCTAATAGATTGGTTCTTTCATACAACTAATTGAAAGAGCTTAACAGCTGGCTTGAAAAGAGAGTTAAGGCACTTGAAGAAGAGCTGGAAAAATCAAAAAGTGATTTTGAAAATCTAGAAACTCATTGCAAAAACTCTTCTTGCAAGTGTGACACTCTCATTTGTGAAAATTGTGAAAATCTTGAAAGGAAAGTGCATTATCTTGTGAGTACTGTGGATAAGCTTTCAAAAGGAAAATCCAACTTTGAGAATGTCTTAGCATCTCAAAATTGTGTTTTTGGAAGAGCTGGATTAGGTTTTAATCCACAAAACAAGCAAGATAAGTTTTCAAAGAATTTTCCAAAACAGCCAGTAAAACAACCGATTGTTAAGTCGAAACAATCGGTTGTTACATGCTTTTATTGCATGAAGAAAGGCCATTCTGTTAGATTCTGCAAAATAAGGAAATTTTCTGTTCCTAGAGGCTTTATGAAATGGATTCCCAAAGGTTGTGAGGTTTCAAATGATAAAAGTAAACCAAATGGACCCACATTTATAAGGGGACCAAACCTTGTTGCTTGAATTCATGTTTATGTAGGGAATCTAGAGAAACATGAGGCACTAATTCATCTGATCAGGTTCTTGAAAGGAAAAGATCATCATTGAAGCTGAATCAATGTTATGTATCAATCCAAGGTACACAATAGTCAAAATAGGTTTATTGATCAAAAGGCATATGACTCATTGAAGGAACATCACAAAGGATAAGACCTTCCTTATCTCTATCTTTAATTCCTTTTTAAATTCATATTCATGCTTAAATATCTCTTTTAAAATGTTCAAATACATTTGTTTTGAATCCTTTCTGCTCATGATTAAAAATTTAAAATTTGTTTTACTGTTGCAGAAAAACAACTGATTGTTTCCTCGAAACAACCGATTGTTTTGTATCTGACAACACTGTGAAAGAATGGATTTAATTCATTTTTAATTTCTGTCTGTTGCAGATATCAATTACGAAAGGATTTGGGTCAATAAAGCTATGTTGAAAGCCTGGTTATGTTCTGGAGGAAGTTACAACATGTCATAAAGGAATGTATTCCAAAAATCTTGAAAATTTAAGAGCCTTTATGACTAGTCAAAGATCACATGTGATGACCATGTGATTTTATGCTTTTTCTTACGTTTTCTGTGCAGGTCTTGGTCAAGTCTTTTCTCTCTGAAAAACTGAAACCCACTCACATCATTGAATGCAGTTTGGTTCTGTGTTTCTTTAAATTTTGTTGCAGTTGTTCTCTTTCACAAGAACAATCAATTGAGCCATCTCTTGCAACAACTCTTGCTCTCCTTGTGTGAGTCTTCTTTGCCCTTTTTTTTGCTGTCATGGAATCAACTTCTCCTAGATCAAAGAGGGTCAAAACCAGAGCATTGAGGTCTGGAGGGAGATTAGAGGGTTGGTTTTCTGGAGACAATGAGCTCATTGAAAGGTATAGGTTTGAAACTAGCACAAAAGTGATCAACAACCCCAAAGTTGTTTCCTTTGATTGGCTGAAAAGCCAAAAGCTAGATAATGTGACGAAGCTGCTCAAAGATCAATCTCTAAGAAGGTTCTTGGAGATGAAGGGGAACATATACCCTGATTTGATTCGGGTGTTCTACACCAACCTCAAGTTTGAGGGAAACAACCTTGTTTCTCATGTGAAGGGAGTTGACATGGAGATCACTTATGATGTGTGGACTGTTGTTGCTGGTCTGAAATATGCTGGCCTAAGAATCAACAAGGGAAATCTTGGAGTAGTGGAGGACAAATTAGATAATGGTTATTTAGAAACAAGAGAACAAATTATATCTGACCAAATAATTCTACATAAAATACTTTCCTTATATTTTTCGGGGTGATCGTAATTAAGTAAGAGAATGATACAATTTTGTTTTGTCTAGTTCGTGAATACCTAATATAATTTTTTTTCTCAGCAAGTCATTCCATCAGCAATAACTGGCAATATCTACTATCAGCCAAAAGAGAGTTTAATAATGTTCACAGTAATTGATTAAGCGAATTTATAAATAAATTTTAAATATAAGAAATGAGAAATTCAAGGGTGATGAAATTGCGAAGAGATCTTCAACAAAGTCCAATACTACAAGAGTTGCTTGAAGAATCAAAATGTCCAAGTGAGAACTTGTTCGGTTGGAGGCTTAAAGCTAGATGAAAGGGTGTTTGCTCTTATTGTAACCTGGATTCTTACTCCAAGGGGGAGCAATCATTTTGTCCCAACAGAAAAAAGACCTTGTATACATCTACTGCATCATGAAGAAGATCAAAATCAACTGGAACCACATCATCAAAGAACACATGCAAAAAACCATGAGGTTAAGTGATTATCACTATCCCTATGCTGTTTTAATCTCTAAGTTCTTGCTCTATTTTGAAGTGAATCTTAAGGATGAGACATCTGAGCTGGTCAAGTCAACACAAGAGATGAACAATGGCTTTCTTAGCAAGATGGGATTCACTAAAATAAGTGGGAAATGGGTGAGCAAAGATGGTGATCATGGTGCTTCATCTAGTGCTGCAACTACGGATTTTGATGAGGAAGATCAAGTTGTTGACATGGATTTTCACCATGAAAAGCAACCTGAAACCAATCTAGGTGCTGGAACCAGTGCAAGAAATCAAGGAGATGAAATGCCATCCATGTCTTCTTTTGAAAGATACATGGTAAATAGGCTTGATGGTTTTACCGAGAACCAAAGAAATCTTCATGATTTGTGTGTAAGCAACTTTCAGAGTATAGACAACAGGTTCAACAACATGGATACACGATTCATGACCTTGGATGAACAAATAGAAGTTGTTCAAAATCAGATTTTTGAACTCCAGTATGACAAAGATGATTAAAGGAAAAACAACAGGTTGATTTCACGAAACAACCGATTGTTTTTGGTCTTGAATCAGTTTTATTGCTTCTGTTCTCTATTTCTGTATGATCTGGAACAATTATCTTATTATCTCTTCTTTTTTGTCTATTTGTGAAGACAAGTAGGGGGAGATTTATGCTGTGTTGTCTTTCATTATCTTTTATTTCTGCAAAACTCTATGTTGTGTATGAATGTTTAAGTAAGCCTTATTTCTGTTGGTTTTTAAAACTACTGATATACTGTTTTCTGTTTTTTGCTCTAACCCTATATCAGAGATATTGTGCTTTGCTTAAACTTTGTCTTGTACAAACTGCTTCAGATTCAATCACATCCAATACAAGCAACCAGGGATTTGTCTTCATCAAATAGGGGGAGATTGTTGAATCAAGTTTGTTCAAGCTTTGAAGAATCCAAACCCTTTGAAGGTTGATGGAAGACAGGATGTGCTTGTTGTTGCTGATGGGTTTTAGAATAGGATCTAGGGTAGATTCTCTGTGTAAATCCACTCTTGATTGAATCCAAAGCTTAAGCATTCTTAAACCTTTTAATTGAAAGTGTTTTTCAAACTAAGTGAAAAACAACATGTTGTTTTGTCGAAACAACCGATTGTTTTATACTTAGGTGTTTTTAAAAAGGTTGAAAACTGTTTTTGATGGTTGACTTGCTATCAAACCAAAACAACCGATTGATTCGAGTATTCAACCGATTGTTTGTTTTGGGACCATAACAGAAAAATGTTTTTTGCTTTGACTGAGCATTAAATGATTTTATAACTGATTACGCTCTAGTTTTAAATGCTTTGACCTGTCTTTGAAAGCAATAAATAGTTTGTTCAGTTTATGTAACAAACAAGAACTGAGATTTAATCAAAGAAAAAAATATTTGAGTTTTTCACTGATTTTGCTTTTGAAGAGTTGAAGTTTGCTTTGAGTTTGCTTGAATCAAGAGAGTGTGAAATAGAATTTTCATCTTGTATTGATTTCAGATCTTTCTGTAACAAGTGTAATCCTTTGTACTTTGAAGAAACTCTGTGTGTGAAGCTGAGAAGTGTTGTGTGTTCTTGAGGTTGTCAAGATCAACATTCTTACTGGTGTTTGTGCTGAGCCAAAGGAAATGTGTGTCTTGAGGGGATCAAGGTCACTTCTTTGGTGGTGTTGTAAGTAATCTAGGGTTGATTGCTTAGTGGATTCCCCAGTGGTTTCTGGGAAGACTGGATGTAGCTCTTGGTTTAAGAGTGAACCAGTATAAACCTCTGTGTGCATTCTCTCTATCCCTTGAACTCTTTAAATTCAATTTATATTGTGAACTGGTATAAACAACCGGTTGTTTCTATGAAACAACCGATTGTTTTTCTGATGCTATGCTAATTTGCTTTGTGTTTTTGGCAAACTGATTTCTTAATCAAGTTTTCTCGAAGTAATTTCATTCTAGACTTAAAAGTTTGCGAAAACTCTCTTTAAACCATTCACCCCCCTCTAGTTTAAAGCCATACATGCTTACAGAAGTTTCCATATATACCTCTCACGAACAAATAGTGGCCTTTATGAAAAGCGATCGCCAAAAAATGTGTCATTTTGGCAGAGAAAACGATGGAGCTCTTAGGGTAATCCCGTGTAAAGAGGATGAGTTTGTCTGTTGTGACGAGTCCTTGGACCCTGAAAGTCCCTTTTGTTATTTTTATGCCACCGTCTTCAAAAAGATTGCTCTTCGTTTACCTTTATTTAATTTTGAAAAAGAACGTCTTACCGAGATCAACGTGGCCCCTATCCAGCTACATCCAAATAGTTGGGTATTTGTTCGGGGATTTCTCCATTCTTTGCACATAGATTGGCCTTTTCCCATCTGTGGAAGTCTTTCAATATTTCTTTGAGGCCAAGCACTTAGGTCGCAAACTCTGGATTTCCTTCAATGGGGTGGCTGGGAGAGCATTGTTATCGCTTTTCCAACAATTTTAGAAAGGCTTCAAGGGTAAATTCTTGAAGATACGGTGCAACAAGAAGGACCCAACGCTTCTAGATGTGTTTCCTTTATACTGAACCAAGAAACCAAACTTCCAAGGTGCTCGGTGCCTAGAAAACATGCCCCCGCGTGACTGATGAGCATATATTTATTCACACTTACTAGCCTTATTCATAGATTATTGGACTATAATAATAAATAAATCCATTGTTTTCATTAATATTTTTATAATTGGGTTTATTTGGGCCTTAACTATTATTATTGTTAATTTTGTATTTTTAGAGTAAATTATCCGGAGGAAGCATCTACCTTTGTGAATGGGCCAAATATGCAAAAGTCCAAGTTGCTCTTGAACCAAAACAGAAAACAAATTCTGAGGAGAAGAAAGAGAAAATAAAATCTACAATATCTCAGAAACAGAATTGGAAGCAAATCTTCTGCAAAATAAAAAGAATTATGGAAAGGGAAACTGTTAACAAAATATAAACTACAATATTTTCCCAAGATCCTTGGAGCAGAAAAGCCTATAAAAGGACACAAGCATCAAGGAGAAGAAGAGAGCTTCATAGGGTTTTCTTAGTTTATTTTCTTCTTAGTAATTCTTTTGTTTTGCCTCCGCATGGAAGGCTAAACCTTTTTGGTTGATTCTTTTGTAATTCCCCATTGAGTTCTGAGGTTTTGTTCAATAAAAGTTTCGATTTTTAATTCTCTATAACAGTTGTTTTTATTGTCTAATCTCCTGGAAAACTGGTTTTTGTGAGAGGTTGTACTTGAACGCATGATTGAGAGTCTTCCTTATCTTAAACTTTGGTTTCTTAGTTAGTTTCATTGTTCTAATTAATTTCTTGGGCGCATGATTCAAGGGAGAGGAGGTAAGCATTCCCATGGAGTATACGCATGGAACAAAGTGGGTATTGATTAAACTAGTAGACGCATGCTTTACTGGTGAGTTTCAGTTGAATCAGATCGGCGCATGTTCAATCTGGTTTAGCTCTGTTGGAGGATTGAGAAAAGATTAATCTTTAGAGAACGTGTGAAGAATTCATTGGTGGAAGAACTTGGGATCAACCGCTTTTTATTTGCTATTTTAATTTCTTTTATATTTTTTGCACAACTATCTCAAACCCCCTTTTCATCTTTATTGTTATTGCTAACTTTTATTGCTTGCAGATAGATTTTAAACCCTGATCAACTGATTTTACTATTGGATTCGTTGGGAGACGACTTGGGGACATTTGTCCACAATTATACTATTATCTCTCTAGTGTTAGACAAGTCTACGCTAGAATCATATTAATTTGACAGCAAAACGACAGCTATCTGTGACCAAGAGGTCTGCCATTTCTTCTCAAGCTTAAAGGTGATCTTTGATACTACCACTCTCATAAGCAAAGAGTTCTCCCAGGGGGGCTAAAGGTTTATATTGGTACCATGCTGGCCCAGATTAACAAGAAGGATATGGCAGAAATGGCCAAGAAGATGAGGGCAGTTGCTCAAGCACCCCAAGCCCAGGATCTCAAACTCAAGGCTCTTGCCATAGCAGCTCCAACCCCTATGGAGGACGAGGAGGAGACCTACTTTGAGCTAGTCTTTAAAAGGAGAAGGAACACTACAGTTGCCCCTTCCGAGCACTCTACATTAGATGGGCATGTTTCCTCCCTCCATGCTCCTCCGCTAAGCCCATCCCCATCACGCGACATGGTAGTGGTGCGAGAAGACGAGGGCACGAGCTTCCAGGAAGAAGGACTATGGGACCAAAGCCTGGACGCTCCCTCTTTTCTCGAGAAGGTCCTCCTGCCCAACAAGGCGAAGGAGAAACTTATGAGCCTAAAGGAGGACCGCCTCGTCCAAGAAACCATGAGACAAATGGGGTAGGGCCTTGCTGCAAGCTACTTGGTTGTTACCAAGTTAAAAGAGTTGAGAGGGTCGGCTGACAAGAAGTTCCACAAGGCTGCTGAGTTCCAACAACAACTGGAAAACCTTCAAGGAGAGCTTCAGCGAGAGACGGCGAGGCTTTAGGAGGAACTCCATCAATCAAAACATTTGTAACAAGAAGTTGAGACTCTTTTAGTTGAGAAGTCCAGGGAAGCCTTAAGCTTATCTGAGGAGAAGACGAAACTCCTAACTAAGGTGGAGAGGCTCAAAGAAGAACTGGAACTGAAAGATGAAGAGCTAGCCAAGGAGAAAGAGGCCTTCACCAATGATGCTGCTAACTCTTACCTAGTGGGGTTCGAGGATGTTGTCGCCCAAGCCTCGGGTGTTTACCCTAAGATGAATTTCTCCCAACTTGGCCCGGGCAAGTCTGTGGTTGATGGTCAGCTTGTGGAGGAGTAGCTTTTACTCTCCATCATACCTTGTAATTTCCTCTTATGGAGAACACCTTGAAATGGGGTGACCTATTTTGAAAAGTTTCATTTATCCTCGAACTTATACTTCTGTCATTCTTGTTTGTATATGTGATTTTTTTTTAAATTCTTTTAGTTAAATTAATTATTTATAAATATATAAAATAAATTATTTATATTCTTCTTCAAATTTTATAATTTTTTATAAATATAATAAATTTATTTATAATTTAAATGTTAAATTAATTTTAAAATACATTGATTTATTATTATATATATAAATATAATCAATTATATCTATATCTATGTATAAAGGGATTCTCCACTTTAATTTCTCTAAATTGTTTTCCTATTTTATCCTTATTTAATATTTTGTTTTATTAATTTATTCTTGTTATTTGGACATTTTATAATTTTAGAAGTTACTAAAGAAGTTTTTTAATTTTAAAATTTTATTTTATTTGTTCTCACTTAACTAAGAGGAGAGTCGAGATATTGATACGTTATTTTATTTTGTTGTCACCTAACTGGCAGGAGAGTGGAGAGATTGGTTACATTTCTATTTTAAATTGATGTTCTTCTTTATTAAATAAGCAATTTATTAGAGAAGAGTGGAGGGAGAGTGGTGAAATGTGGATTTATGGACGGTTACTTTTTTTTAGGCAAAATAGTGATATATAAGAAAATTGTGAGAGAAAGAATATAAAAACATCTTAAAAACTGTTGTCTTGTGCTATTTGATATTCTTTCTATAGAGCCCCAAGTGCGCTCTTTCTACAGAATCTCAAGTGTGCGCAAATTCAACAAATTCAATTCTGGTGTTTTTTTTTTCTACAGATGGTCGAACTCACCAAAAACCTTCGGTAAGAAAACTCGAAACAAACTAGATAACAAACCAGAGTCATTTGATGGGAACTAAGGATTGAAACACCAACACTACATTGTTGTACGAAAATTATATATTGTTTGGGATATTCAAAAAATTATTCAAACTGTATCAATCCAAGTTTTGCATAGAGAAAGACAACTTACATCTACAAGATCGTCCCCATCCACATCATCTTCCTGGTAGATAGATTATTCCACTCATTGATTTTTGTTCTTTGTGTAGAGTCCTAGGTGCGTGCAAATTCAATTTCGATGCCTCTTCTTTCAAAACAAAGGTATATTTCACAAGCACATGAGCAAGAACTGAAATCCTAACGGTGAGTCAAAAATCAAAGTGACTAAAGACGAGAGAGGAAGAAGTCGAAAAGTTCAAAGTTGTTGTACCAATCAGGTAATCGGAAGTGATGACGTGGCAGCAAGCGATAATATAGGCGTGTTGAACGGGACACCTGGCTGACAGAAGGGAAGCACATCGGGAAGTTTGTGTAGTCGCCAATCGTTGAGTTGGCGTTCTCCGATCCCTACAATGTATAACCGGCGGTCACCAGGCTTGCGTCATAATCGCCGTATGTGAGTTTTAGGCGATCAAGTGGTTAGAGACCGCCGAAAGGGGCACATCACCGAAGGATCAGGAAGGCTTGCTTAAGGATTTCAAGGGGTACAAGTACGAAGGACGAGGTTATCAGATGATCATTCCCTAGCCAGAGGTCGAGGCAAGGGAACGGTTTCCCAGAACATGCATGATGTGCAAGTGAAACAGATCGAGATAGCGGCAGGCGAGACCACAGAGAAGGTGTGCATGGTGACACCCCGTACTCGCCGCTTAAAGGGTCGAGCTCCAAGGAAACTATGCACCAAGTTACTCCTTGCATGGGTAACTTAGTCGAATAGCTTGAAGAGTAGAGGTGACGCTCAAGTAGAAGGGGGCTCCAAATGGCAACACGTGTACAGCTGGATGCGAGCCACGTGTCCAGAGGTATAACCGTCAGGAGAGAGAAAGTGCTCAGGTATATAAGGAACTCTTAACAGACTTTGAGGTACGCTTTTCAGAACACTTGAGTACGCTTTGAGAATACTTGCTAAGTACACTGAGATTCACTGCGCACGGTTCCTTGAGTTTAGATATTCTCTCTTAGTATTTGGTGATTCCGTCACTGACTTGAGCGTCGGAGCGCGATCGGCCGCAGCGGCGCCACTCTATTTTCTTCAGGTTCTTGCGAGGAATTGAGGCGTGAAGGACAGAAGCTAACGTGGTGTGAAGCTGATCCAGAAGGAGCATCCTTTGACGTGGCAAGGCTTTTGCACTCAGGTCAACTGGTAGGATCAGTTGTGATACACCATTGCATGAGCAAACGCCTTCATTGTTGACCCTCCCAACGTCTAGATGTAAGCGCACACGCGCGCACAGTCTTCCTTGGTTGTCACTACCGTCGTGCCTTCCGCATCCTTTATGCCTCCGAAATCCTAATTTTGAGATTCTGAAACGGTGTATTATTGTTCCTCTTCACATTTCATCACCGCCACTCCATCGTGTCTTCTGCCTCCTCAATGCTTCAAAAATCCTAATTTTGAGATTTTGAACCTATGTATTGCTAATTTACTTCATATTTCATCTCTTTTATTTATCTTATTTTGTTTTTCCTATTTCTTTACTGTATACATTTTATTTTGTTTTTTTCAATAAAGATGTTTAGTTTATTTTATAAAATAATAACTTCAATTTCTTTACTCATTAAGAATCACATTGTTAAAATATTATGTTCTTCAATAATATTACATTCGATTTATTGTGATAAAAAATATAATCATTTAATTATTTTAAACATATTTAATTAAAAATAAATATAAATATAAGTAATAAAAGATTAACACAAATAGTAATATATTATTTAATTTGATTAAATTTTGTATTTAATTTTTTTCCACATTTTAATATAATTAAATAATAAAATAAAAAATCTATAGTTATATATAAAGGGGATTTTCCACTTTAATTGCTCTAAATTATTTTCTTATTTTATCCTTACTTCATATTTTATTTTATTAATTTATTTTGGTTATTTGAACATTTTATAATTTCATAAGCTAATAAAGCAATTTTTTAATTTTATTTTATTTGTTGTCATTTAATTGAGTAGAGAGATTGATACATTAGTTTTCTATTTTAAAGTGATCTCCTTTTCTATTAAATAAAAATTTCAAGATATTCTCTAAATTCTTTTCTTATTTTATCCTTATTTTATATTTTATTTTGATGATTTAGACATTTTATTATTTCAAAAGTTGATAAAACAGTTTTTTAATTTTAAAATTTTATTTTATTTGTTGTCATTTAAGTGATAGGAGAGTGGAGAGATTGGTATACTTTTATGTTTTAAAAAAAATAGTTAATATTAAATTTGAAATAACTGTTTCAGAGGTGCACTATATTTATTATTCCTAATTACTTTCCACTGTTGTAGCAGTTTTAAAATTTATTTAAGAAACCGTTTTTATAATTCTCTAGTGCACATAAACCACTTACCCTACTTTCCACTTTCTCTCTCTTTCCTTCCCACTACCTCATTTCCACATTCTTTTTTTACCATACTTCCCACATTTTGTGAAAAATTGATATATTATAAAAAAAATAAGAAAATTAATAAGAAAATTGGAGAGAGGAATAAAGATTAGGAATAAATTGATAATATGTTTTTCATGTTTTATTAATAGTTATAAACTTTCAATTTTTATTGTGTTGTAATATATGAGTTTTTAAAGACAAAAAAAAGTCTTATGAAATCACTTAAAGAAAGTCTTTTATAATGTTATCATTTGCATTTAAAATTGATCAATTTCATATTTTGGATATTTTTTTTCCTTAAATTTTATAATAAAAAATATAACATAAGTTCCTTTGCAGATAAATTAATATTGTTAACAAATATGAAATTTACTTGAAATTAATATATAAATACCCTTATGTTTATCTTATTATTTATTAGCTTAGTTTTCTTTACTTTAATTAATTTGATCAAAAAATAGTATTAAAAAATATTATTTAGAATTTTAAAATTTTCTAATTAAAATTAAAATTAAATATTTATTTTTTATAATTTTTAAATATTTTTTAAATATTTATTATTTTTCTAAATTTTAATAAATTACATAACAAACACAAATTTAAAGACTAAATATTGGAAATAGAAAAGAGAAATAAATACACGAAAAAAAAAACTTATAAAGAAAGGAGAAACAACACTATTCATATATGACAAATATTGTTTCAAAAATAAGATTGACATCTATTTGACATTTGTCTCAATCAATAAAAAATGCAGTTAACAAAAAATGTTATTACTGTTCCATACTATGATTTTATTTTTATTGGTGATAATCTTCATTGTAAAAATTTATTTAAATTTTGAAAAATTTATATTTAATCAAAATAAAACTAAATTGAATAATCAGTAAATTTATCATGTATTACTACTATGTTAGCTATGTTTTGATAAAATTTATGTGTCTTCTTACATGTATTCGTATTTTTAATAAACTTAAATTTATACTAATATAAGTGTGTGTGAATAATAATATCGTTTATTCAATTTTAATATTAAACATAATGATATATAAATAATAAAAATAAAACATGCGGATACACAGGCATGTCATGCCTGTGTTCTTGTAGTATATATAAAATCGATTATACATATAATTGACTGTATTTAATATAATATAATAAAATAATATTTAATAATAATATTAATAAAAATAAATATTAGAAATTAATAATATATATATACAATTATTTATAATGAAAATATAAATTTATGTTTCCGCTAGTATATATAAAAAATCGATTAAAAAATCGATTATACCTATAATTGATTGTATTTAATATAATATAATAAAAAAATATTAAATAATAATAATATTTAATAAAAATATTAATAAAAATAAAAATAAATATTAGCAATTAATAATATATATACATATATATACAATTATTTATAATAAAAACATAAATTTATATAATAATAATATTATTAATCATAAAATAAAATATAAAAATAATATTGTTATTTATTTTTATAAAAAAAAATTCAATGTTTAATGATAACAAAAATTATTATAAAATTTTAATTAACTTAAATTTATAGAAAAATATCTCATAATTTGTTATTCAAATATTTCTAAAGATAAAATTAAATTTATAAACTTACATATTAAATCTTCTAAAAAAATTAAAAATTCATTCATAATTATCACATCGATTACAAACTTCAATAAACTTTTCCCTCAAATTCACTATAGTACCTTATTCCAAACAACTCACTTTCTTCACATTTTTTTCTCAAATTATTTGTAATCCACTCTCAAGACATCCCTTTCCTAATCTAAACACACCATCGTTAGTAATTAATACGTCATATAACTAAATGTCTATTAATTTACTTTCCCTTTTTCCCTTTTAATATTAGGTGAAAAGCATTCTTCAATCTCCTTTTGAAAATAGAAAATATTTTAATAACCAAAATGTGTTTTTATTGAAAATGCAACTTTAATAGTCCCCTCTATCCTTATTATAAAAGAGGTTTAATTATCTTATTCGTCTGTAGGGGCAATAGTCAATTTAGTATAGTGGTTTTTAAAAAAATCAATTTTTTTTTTAAATGTATACAAATTGGTCATTTTCGTTAAATCTCACCTTACAACGTCAAATGTTACTTATGTGGTAGAGAGATGTGATTGAGAAATGTGACGTGTCAAGATCAGATGCTGACGTGGCGGTGTGTGGTTGTGGTTTTTTTTTTCTTCTAATTTCTCTATCTCTTTGTTTAACTACTTTTTTTTTTATATTTTTAATTACTAAATATTACCAGATATCATAATTTTTTTTATATTATTGAATATTTCAAACCTGGACATAGTTTTATTTTATAAAGTCCACCATTAAAATTTTAAATATATTTATAAATAATTTTGTACCGTCCCGTCATCGGGCGTTGACTGAAGGTCAGAGTCAACGCATGATGGGGACCCCTCCAGGGATCCAAGGAAGAGAAGTCAGCAGGTAGACCGCTCGAGTCGTCGCCCAAGTGAGGCGTCGCCCAAAGAGAAGCAACGCCCGAGGGAGAGAAGCGTCGCCCAAAGAGAGGCATCGCCCAAAGAGAAGCATCACCCGAGGGAGAGAGGCGTCGCCGGAGAGGCTTCGGGCCTCGACAGTCCAGAACAGCAGTAAAGAGAAGAGAAAGGCGGCTTCAAGGCCGCAAGTTTAGCACCAGAAGGCGATGCCTTAACTCATGAAGTATCCACGCCACTGCTGGGAGACCCTGGAACATATACGACCCGTGAGAGGGCCATAACCAGGGAGAACCACGTGCATGGTACGAGAGAAAGGTAGATATACCCCAGGGCAAGTAACCAGTGATTGGGACACATGAGTTGGCACCCAGAACGTCAACCCACGAGCCGGAAGCACTTCGCAGGAAAGAGGGCTCACACGATAGAATAACCCTAAGTTTGGTGACGGCGTTGTGGGACCCTCTACACAGAATAAACGATCAAGTCAAAGGGACACGTGGCAAGGCACACGTGCTCATTAAAGGTTTCAGTTAAAGTTTGCCAAGGTACGCGTTAATTTAGTTAAGATTCGAATGTTCCAAGGAATGTTTTTATACGCTTTCAATGCGCTTTAACGCGCTTTAACAGATGAGAGGTGTATAAAAAGGGACCTTGGGGCATTTGAAAAGGGACCGAGTTTTTAACCTAAATTCACACAGATACACAGAGAGAAAAACCCTAGTTGTATTCGCGGCGCACTCACAGTGAGCACAAGGCAATTAGGGCAACACCATTCTAGTTCTGAGTTTTTTTAGTCACTTAGCACAGTTTCTTCGACCACCTCCCAAGGGTGTGTCACTTTGATGTTTCTCGCTAGCTGACTTGATCGTCCGAGTGCAAACGGCCGCGAGGGCGCCCCTTTGTTCACTTCTTTCAGGTACTCACAAACGGAGCAAGACGAAGGTGCCCAAGCTTGCGAGGACATGCCACGCGCAAAGACGATCCCGGTCAGCCGGCCGGAACATTTGGCGCCCACCGTGGGGCTCGATATAAAACATCAGTCCCACCACACACGTTTTCAGTTCCAGTTCCAAAACCCGGATAAGTCGAGAAAGTTTCCAGAAAGCCATGACCACAAGACCTTCGCGCTCCAGGAGCGAAGAGATGACCATGCAACCATTTCTTGGTCCTTGGAGGCCAAGGCAGAAGTCAACTCCTGAACCTTGGCCTGGAGGGTGGCATTTGCAGTGGTTAACCGGGCGCATTCATCAGTTTTGGACTCGAGCGCAGCCTCAGTTTTCCCCAGCTTTTGCTCTCGATCCACGCACTGATCCTCGAGTTTCTTCTGGTAGGCTTTCGAAGTTTCTGCAACCGCTTCGAGATCAGCAATTTTTGTGCGAAGAGGGACCACTTCATTAAGAAGCTCTGCTTGGGTTTGGGCCACCTCGTGCAGACGTTTGTTGGCCTCTTCCCTGGCCTTTTGTGCCATCCTCAGGGACTCTTTATAGGCACCCTCTTGACGCCCCCAGTGGGCGGCCAACCTCTCTTTCTCCTCTTTGAGCTTCTCCTGCCCCTCTTTCAGAGAAGCTACTTCCTTCTCCAAAGCTTGGAAGGCAGAAGCTTGGGCGGTCTTGGCCCTGGACTATTTGTGCCAAGTGTAGGCACAAGACATGAAGAGGCCCATGTAATAGTACATGTTCTCCCTCTGAGGCTCTTCAGCTTGGCCACTAGCAGATCCCAGGCTCAGAAACCCCCTCAATGACTCCTGCATGGAAAGAGGGATTTCTGGGGCAGGGGGAAGAACGACCACGGGTTCAGCTTCGAACCCCCTCTCCTGATGCACTGATTGGGGAGGGGAGGTGGCGCTCGGTGGATCCTCCCTTAAGGACTCCGCCCCATAAGAAGAGGAAGTGGCGGAGGCGACCATCTGAGGGGCATGTTAGGTCCTTTGTCGTTTGAAGACTTGCCCCTCAGCAGAGTCCTCATCATTAGAAACAACCTCCACCACCCACTTGCCCTTGTCAAGGGGGGCTGAGGAAGCACCCGCCTCAACCAGCGCGAGAGGCACGGTGACGATGGGAGGTGGAGAGCTTGGAAGTGGACGGGGAGAAGCTGGGGTTGTTGGGTTCGTTGGTGTTGTTGCAGGTTGAGGTTGGGGGTTAGGAGAAGATGGAGGTGTGGAAGAGGCCGAGGGAGGAGACGCCAAAGCTCCATCTTTGGGCCTCAGTAACTGGGCTAAACGCAACCGGCGTTGCCTATCCATTTTTGAACCTACACCAATAAAGCAAACATAGCAAAAGTCAGGCATTGGGCGAAAGTAAAACACAAAGAAGCAGGAAAATCGCGCATTAAGCAAAGATCCAACAAGAGCAAAGCCCAGAAAGTCGTAGGAAAAGACGTTCATACTTATGTATTTTTCTAAAGCATCGGCATTGAACTCCAGGCTTATCAGGGTAGCGGTATCGAAGCCTCCCACACTGGTCAAGATCTTGCAAGCCTCTCGATCGTTCGAGGGCAATTCATCCAGAGACTTGGACTTCATGGTTTTGACCTCATTCACCCAATATAGGGGAAAACCGTCAAGGGCAGAAGGGTCGTAGTCAGAGCAGCAGACTTTGAAAAACTTCCCCTTCCACCCCTTGAAGGATTGTTGGAAGAGAGATAGAAGAACCCTTCCAGGGATATTGCTGAGGCTCACCCAGAGGCTTTTCCCCTGTTTCTTCACTTCAAAGAAATGCAGGAAGATGTCAACGGAAGGAGTGCACCCGAAGAAGCCGCACAAAACGCCAAAGGCCTTGACGAAGGCCCAACCATTGGGGTGTAGTTGGGCTGGGGCGATGTTAATCTCCGTCAACAGCTCCCTCTCAAATCGGGAGAAGGGCAGACGCATCCCGATACGCTTAAAAACAACTTGGTAGAAATAAAAGAAAGGAACCCCGTTATTGGCCCGCTCATCCCCACAAACAGGCTCTCCTAGAGTGCAAGGGAGCACTGCAATGTCATCATCATGCCTCTTCCCAAAGGCACGATGGTCGTAGGTACATGGTTCCCCTACGTGGTCCCTCCAGGCTTTAGTGGACACTAAGCTTGAACACTCGTCGAGCAGTTCGACTGAAGCCCACGAGTAAAGGTCTCTATAGTTAACGTTGAGGGGTGCAGGATTGGCTGTTGTTTTAGTACGAGCCATTGGCGAAGAGACTGAAGAATAAAGATGAGAAAAAGTTTTAGCAAAAAAGGATAGGAAAGGGGGAAGAAACAAAAACCTTACAAGAATCCCTACCCGCACGAAGAAGCTCAGAAAAGGGGAAGGGGAACAGGAACAGAGAAATGCGAAAGAGAATACAAGAGATACGAGGAAAATAAACAGTCCCAGGCAGTTGTATCAGTACGAAAGTTAAAGGGAGGGCCAGTGATGGAGAAAGATCATACCTTTTTGAGTATCTAGAGATTCGAGGATCGAAAACGCGAGAGAGAAAACGAAGATTGCAGAGAGAGTTTGGGGAAGATGAACAGTAGAGAAAATGCAAGAGGTGAATGAAACAGTGGATTGGAGCGCGCGCTTTCGAAAGATGTAACGTTAACTTGGAAGCGCAAGCGACACTCGTCCTCAATCGTTGGATCGCACCACGTGTCAAGAGATTAAAACATAACTTAAACGTCGAACACAGAGAACGTCGCGTCAGATGTCTCGAGAGTGTCAAATCAAACTGAACAAAGGAATGTCACGTCAGCAGGGAATGCCACGTAGATAGTGGGGGGGGAGGCATTTCCCTTTTCGTTGACCAAAGATCAGAGTCAACAGGTTGACTGCGCGAGTCATCGCCTCGTGCAGGCGTCGCCCAAGAAGACTGCTCGAGTCATCGCGTCGTGCAGGCATCACTTAAGTAAGCGTCGCCCAAGAAGACAACTCGGGTCATCACCTATGTAAGGCATCGCCCAAAAATGCACACCGCCTATTCCCCAGTAAACTCAGTTGAAGTTGTTGGGGGTGCAGGCGAGGAAGTTCAAGCACGTGAACATCCCTCACAGGTACTAAGAGCAAACGAGGCTGTGAGAAAGGGAATCAGGAGGAGAATATGTGTCACGACTCAAAGGGAAAGAACAAAGAACAGAGGAGAAGGGCACGTGCTACTTAGAGAGTTAAGGTCGAATACACGAGAGGCGAGTGCTGAAGGCGACGCACGCAGTATAACAAAGAAAACAAAAGCGGATGCGAGCAAGCAAAAATAAATCGTGTAGCGTTTAACATAAAGAAAAGCGTGAATCCAGAGTTATGGTTACAGATAGAGTTCATAATAGTTGCAAGTTAGGTGAAAAGATAATCCTGTACACATTCTAATGTTCGCACGAGAAGCAAAAACAGGTCACTCTTCAGTGGCCCCCGGAGTTTGAGCAGTGCGACGAAGAAGCTCCGTCCCCGAATCTCAATGCCTGGGCCAGCAACGACCTTTGTTGATCGTTTATCTTCGAACCTATGCAAAAAAAGGACAAGCACAGTAAAAGACGGGCACAAAATAAAGCACTTCAAAACAAAATGATACAAGAATCCAATGAAAGCAAGGAATAGGAAGGTCATAAGGGAAGTCTCCCGCACATATGTATTTTCCCAGAAGCTCGACATTATATTCTAGGCTTATCAAGGAAGCCGCGTCAAAGCCTCCAGCACCCGCCAGGATCCGGCAAGCCTCCTGATCCCTCGGGGACAACTTCTTAAGAGGCTTAGATTTCAAGGCCCTGGCGTCTTTCGTCCAATACAATGGAAAGCCGTCCAGAGCAGAGGGCACAAGGTCGGAACACACACCTTGAAGAACCTGTCTTTCCACCCTGTGAAGGTTTGTTGGAAAGGGGTCAAAAGAATCCTACCGGGAACGTTGCTGAGAGTCACCCAGAGGTTATTTATCTGCCTCTTCACCTCAAAGAAGTGAAGGAAGATGTCTACAGATGGTGCACATCCTAAGAAACCAAACAGAATGTCAAAGGCTTTAACGAAGGCCCAACTGTTAGGATACAGTTGGGCTGGGGCAGCGTTCATCTCTGATAGCAGCTCTCTCTCGAACCTAGAAAAAGGAAGGCGCACGCCGACGCGCTTAAAAACCACCTGGTAAAAGTAGAAAAAGGGGACCCCATCGTTGGCCCGTTCGTCTCCGCATACCGGCTCCCCTAGGGTGCAGGGAAGCACGGTGATATCATCGTCGTGCCTCTTCGCGAAGGCGCGGTGATCATAGGTGCCCGAGTCCCCCACATGTTCCCTCAAGGCTCTGATGGAAAGTAAACTCGAGCACTCATCAAGGAGTTCGCGCGAAGCTCACGCGTAAAGATCCTTAGGGCTAACTCTAGCGGAAGAAGGGTTAGAAGACATGTTGAGACAAGATGTCAATAAAGGACCTAAATGATCAAAGAAGAAGGATCCGGCAGTAACACAGAAGGGAGAAGTCGACGATAAAATAATGCAAGAAGAACTCTTTAGAAGGAAAGATGAACTGCGCAGGGAAGATATGAAAGATATGGGAACGATGAGTGCAACTACGGGATTTCAAAGACCCAAACATTACAGTTGAGACGCCAAAAGACGCCAAACGGGGGCCGTGCGATTGAGCCACATGTCATAAGATCAAGGCATGACCTGGAGAGTCACTTTTCTTGCTCAGAGAATATCACATCGTCAGAGTCCTCGAGGGTACGTAGCGCCGACGATGCAAAAAATGTCACGTCAACCAGTCAGGGAGTGACACGTCATCAAGATATCGCAAGGACAACGGGGCGAGGCCTTAGCCTTAGTCTTTTCGCTGAAACTAGTTTCAGCTCAAGACTGGGGAGCTTGTGTACCGTCCCGTCATCGAGCGTTGACCGAAGGTCAGAGTCAACGCATGATGGGGGCCCCTCGAGGGACCCAAGGAAGAGAAGTCAGCAGGTAGACCGCTCGAGTCTTCGCCCAAGTGAGGCGTCGCCCAAAGAGAAGCATCGCCCGAGGGAGAGAAGCGTTGCCCAAAGAGAAGCATCGCCCAAAGAGAGGCATCGCCCAAAGAGAAGCATCGCCCGAGGGAGAGAGGCGTCGCCAGAGAGGCTTCGGGCCTCGACAGTCCAGAACAGCAGTAAAGAGAAGAGAAAGGCGGCTTCAAGGCCGCAAGTTTAGCACCAGAAGGCGATGCCCTAACTCATGAAGTATCCACGCCACTGCTGGGAGACCCTGGAACAGATACGACCCGTGAGAGGGCCATAACCAGGGAGAACCACGTGCATGGTACGAGAGAAAGGTAGATATACCCCAGGGCAAGTAACCAGTGATTGGGGCACGTGAGTTGGCACCCAAAACGTCAACCCACAAGCCGAAAGCACTTCGCAGGAAAGAGGGCTCACACGATAGAATAACCCTAAGTTGGGTGACGGCGCTGTGGGACCCTCTACACAGAATAAACGATCAAGTCAAAGGGACACGTGGCAAGGCACACGTGCTCATTAAAGGTTTCAGTTAAAGTTTGCCAAGGTACGCGTTAATTCAGTTAAGATTCAAATGTTCCAAGGAATGTTTTTATACGCTTTCAATGCGCTTTAAAAGATGAGAGGTGTATAAAAAGGGACCTTGGGGCATTTGAAAAGGGACCGAGTTTTTAACCTAAATTCACACAGATACACAGAGAGAAAAACCCTAGTTGTCTTCGCGGCGCACTCACAGTGAGCACAAGGCAATTAGGGCAACACCATTCTAGTTCTGAGTTTTTTTTAGTCACTTAGCACAGTTTCTTCGACCACCTCCCAAGGGTGTGTCACTTTGATGTTTCTCGCTAGCTGACTTGATCGTCCGAGTGCAAACGGCCGCGAGGGCGCCCCTTTGTTCACTTCTTTCAGGTACTCACACACGGAGCAAGACGAAGGTGCCCTAGCTCGCGAGGACATGCCACGCGCAAAGACGATCCTGGTCAGCCGGCCGGAACAAATTTTTACATGTAATAGGAATTAAAGTGTACTGTCTTGAAATTAACAATTTAAATTGATTAATTTAAATATAATATTTTAAAAAGAAAACATTAAACAATAATATTTTTGGTGGAAACACCTATGGAATATCTAAATACAGTAGTGGTTTGAGAATTGATAGTTCATTAAGGAATGTGAGAAGGATGTTGAACTAGGAGGATAAACACATTGAATACTAAATACTAGATTTTCATAATTGTAAAGAACTCTCTTTGTCTTCCAGATAAAGAGAAACTTCAATGGCACCCTCATCCCTATCACCACAACCAGTACCGTTCACAATCCTAATTGCATCTTTCAGACACTCCTCACTCTCACCGCTTTGTTGTTTCTTGCACAACCCATCACACAAAAAAGTCAGTAAAACAGGTGTAGAATCCCTAATAACATCAAAATTAAATAGGTTCAGCTTCATCACACGTCTCAACTCCTGAGCTATTCGAGTAAGGAAGCTCAAGGGAGGCATCTCAACATTATCCAAAAGCATCATCTTATAGTACCTATAGTCGATTCTTTCATCCCTTGCCAAATTTGAAACCTATGAAAACACTCATAAATCCTCCAAAACCCTCATCAACTCCTCCTCTCCCACGTCCGACAACTACTTTCGATTCACACACCTCACGCTCTCCCCAACCACTCCTCTCCTTCCGCTTCCAGATCCCCCGGTCGAACAGCTTCGTCTTGTCGTTTATCACAATTTGCTTCGAAATCCTAACACTCCAGGTTTGGTCGTCAATTTTCAAATCCAACACAACCTACAACATCGAAACCCGATTGTGGAGCCTCTCGATTGATTTTGGTGAGTCTAGAACAACGACATTCGAGTAATCTTCCATAAACTCCTTCACCCACACCAGAACCCCTTCCGTGCTTTCTGTTGGCCACCCAGGACCCTCTGTACATGTCGTGGAAACGCACCACGGACTCAAGATCACACCACGAGATACCACCTCACAATCGCAATGAAGGCACAAACCATAGGATCGCACCTCAAAATCCTTCTCACATTGCACCTTAGAATGTCCTTTTTCAGAAACCCTAAATTCGTAACCCCCAATTCAAAATAAAAAAACCCTAACCCTTATTTCAATTTTCACTAAACTAATGTAATCATCCACCTCAGTTGACACGTCACACCTCACAGTAAACCAAATTCCCTTTCTCTCTTTCACATAAGCAGTTCTTGATGTCGTAAGAGGTGATTTAACAGAAAGGACCATTTTGATAGATTTTAATAAACATAGGAACCAAATTGATTTCTTTAAAAACTACTATACTAACTAAATTGACTATTGCGCCTAAATGTTGAGACGAATAAGGTAATTATACCTAAAAAATATCATGAATCAAATTACATTATAAAAAAATGAATTAATTAATCTTATAAATATTTTAAAAATAATACTCACTTATTTATTTTATTCTAGATACTAAACATTTATCTCAATATGTAAATATAAAAATTATTTAATAAAAAAATAAATGTATCACTTACAAATATAACAAACAGTAGTAATAGTTTTTTTTTTATTAAATTTAAATTTCCATTATGACGTTTTGTGAGTATTCTGCAAAAACAAAAACATTTTATCAGTACTGTTGTCTTCTTCTTACATTAATTGTGCATTTGATTGTTTCTGAAGTATATGTAATGAGTAAATTTATTCCCCATCCTAATCGCAAACATTAATTTATTGACAAACCTAATAAATGCAATCACAATTCCTTCAAAAGAATTAGCAAAAAGGCCGTCAAACAGAGTAGATAGTTACGCCCAGAAAATATTAATCACCCATCCAATGATCCAAATTGAAGCAAAGAAGAGCAAAAAATGCGCAGCTTAACAACAACACTTTCAACTCAACACCACGGTTTCCACTACCACACGCAAACCACGTTCCACACTACCCTTATCCCAGTCCAATCTCTCTCCTTCCGCACTCACAATCTCAACTTCCGACTTCTCTGTTTCTCTTCAGACCCCTCGCCGCCACCGCCACCGCCGCCGCTGGTGGTCGTGGGCTCCGCCAACGCTGACATCTGCGTCGAGATCGAACGGCTACCGCGCGCGGGCGAGACTCTCGAGGCCACGTGCTCCTCCAGGCTCAATTACCCAACCTACTTCGTCGGACAGGTCGGGGATGACGCCTACGGGAGCCTCGTCACCGACGCGCTCCGCCGCAGCGAAGTTCTCCTCGACGGTCTCACGGTGGTTCCGTCCGCCACTACGGGTCACGCCGTTGTGATGCTCGAATCCAACGGCCAGAACTCCATCATCTACATTGGCGGTGCTAACTTGAGTTGTTGGCCTAGAATTCTGCCACGTCAGCATTTGGACCTAGTGGCCCAAGCTGGCATCGTTTTATTGCAGAGGGAGATTCCCGATTTTGTAAACGCTCAAGTCGCACAGGTTGGGCCGGGCCGGGCCTTTTATACAACGTTTTTAATTACAAAATTTAATTACTCATTTCCTCTCATAATCGCACGATACATGTATTACACTCACACTCTCTTTCTAATTAGTTAGTGAGATGAATATTTAACTCTGATCGAAGAAAAATACTGATAGTAGTTAAGATTGATTTTATGGTTCGTATTTGCGAGGCATTTTGGATATTGCATTGTGTGATATTATCTTGTAATGCATGAAGGCTGCAAGGAGTGCTGGGGTGCCAGTTGTGTTGGACGCTGGAGGAATGGATGGGCCACTTCCGCCGGAGTTATTGAATTTTGTTGATATTCTGAGTCCTAATGAAACTGAACTTGGTCGCCTTACGGGAATGCCAACGGAAAGTTTTGAAGACATTGCACGGGCTGCTTTGAAATGCCATGAATTAGTAAGTTCAAGTTGGGATTTTAATTGCAATTGCAGTTTTTCAAACTCAATCCTTCGTACCAAGGGAAACTACACACGATTGTAGTCGCAGTCGCACTTTAACTGCGATCATGAATTTTTTTTAGAAACATGGTTGAGAATTACTATTGTTCTGTTCTCAAACCAAAGTATTTGAGTGGTTTGAGTTAGTTTGTTGATGATAAGAAATATATTTTATAAATCTTAATTATTTTTAAAGTTTGAATTTTCCTCTCATAAGCAAATATTTTCTTATTGTTTGTTAATATTTTAGATAATTTTATTAAATCTTTGTATTAATGGTTAATAGGTCTATAACTTACTTTTTAAATAAATTATATTCTCTTATAATAACATATAAGAATAACTAATTAACTGTACAACTATAATAAAGAATGCTAATTTTTCAAATGTGGCCTCTTTTATATAAACTTTTTAATATGCATTTCTAGGTAAATGAATTGAAATCAACTTATGTACTTTAACTTGTATGTCAGCTCTCTTATTTATTTCTCCAAAAGTTGATTTAATATGTGCATTAGTAAAATTAACTTGTTGCAATAGTCTCAAGTGTTCTAGTTCTGTGGTTATTTATCTGGAATTTTCAAGGAGCTGAGCAAGTTGTTGTTATTTGTCTGAAATTTCAGGGAGCTAAGCTAGTTCTTGCGAAACTTGGCCACAAAGGATCTGCCCTTTTTGTAGAAGGCCGAAACCCGATTCAGCAGCCTGCCATACTTTCTAAAACAGTCATTGATACAACTGGTGCCGGTGATACTTTTACTTCTGCTTTTGCTGTAGCTTTAGTTAGGGAAAGTCCCACAGGGAATGCCTCAAATTTGCCGGTTCGTATGGCAAAATACAATTCTTTTTTCTTTGTAGAATTTTCTCTCTGGAATATTATGCTTAACTCTTATGTTCTGCCACAGCTGCTGCAGCTTGTCTTTGTGTTCAAGTGAAGGGAGCTTCACCCAGCATGCCTGATAGGATATCTGTTCTGGATCTTCTCAATTGTCAATGACAATTTTTTGGAAAAGGTCAATCTTCACTGAAACTAGTTTTACATGTGTTTCATTTGTCTGGATTTATTATCTTATTCTGTAGTGAAGAAAAACCATAATTTAGACTTCTAGAGAAAGTTCCTTGTATCCATATCTATATATGCTATTTTTTTGGTGGTCTTCCTTGCTGTTCAGTGTCAATTTTTATGTTCCTGACTGTAATTAAATGATCTTTGTCATTACCTTTTCTCTAATACAATTCAAATGTCCATTTATTAAACCTTTCTCTAATAGTTTGTGAACATATTTGTTTCTACATGCAAAATATATAGTTCTTAAATTGGAAATTATGTTAGTTACTTTTCTATTTTATTAATTACTTTACACAAGAGTATAAATTAGTGAAGATTTTGAAACAGAGTCTCAAAGACTAATAACAATCCACTTTTAGTTGTCAAAGGTCACAATTCGGACTACCTGGAACAAAATACCTATGAATGGCAGAGGAAAAGACTCTGAAAATGGAAACACAATGTTTTTGTGATAGGATGAAACTTAGGACTTCTTAGCAGTTTTTTTTTTATAAAGTTAAGGTATAATTACCTTATTCGTCCCATTTAGGGTCAATATTCAATGTAGTATAGTGGTTTTTAAAAAAAAAAAATCAATTTGGTCCCTATGTTTTTTTCAAATATATCCAAATTGGTCTTTTCTGTTAAGTTTCACCTTACGACGTCAAGTGTTGCTTATATGGCAGAGAGAAGTGAGATTAGGTGTTGTGTGAGGTGTCAAGTGGCGTGGATTCACATATTAGTGAAAAATCAATTGGGGGTTGGGGTTTTTTAAATTGCAACTAGGGTTAGAATTTTTTAATTACAATCAGTGTGGCAAGCAGTGAGTTGTGAGCTGCGATCCCGTGAGGTGCAATTGAGGTTATAATTCAATCCCGTGAGGTGCGATCCCGTGAAGTGCGATTGTGTGGGTCATCGATTGTCTGAGGTGCAACAATTGTGTGAGGTGCAACCATTGTTAAGCGTGGTATAGTTTTGTGTTTGCTCATTTCTAAGGTTAGGACTTTTTCACTTACCCTGTGTTGGTTCAATGATTACGTGGTCTTTAAATGTTGTTTAATCCATTGCCTTATTTTATATATTGTATGTTTTGTTTCTAATTACTTTGAGAGAACATTTACAGAGTAGTTTATGCATTAAGGTCTTACCATGTGCAAAAAAAATTGTGTGTGGTCCAACATTTGGTTTCTGAGATAATTAAATAAGGATTGATTTGTAATTTGTTTGGTATATGTGGTCATATGTATATTTTACAAGGATACCTTTTATAAACTCCATATCATGCCAGAAGGTTCACCACAAAAGGCAGCCCTTTATGAAGACTTAAAGAATGCCAAGCAATCCAATGCTCACTATCTTGAGGTGATAAGGAAGATGGAAGCACGACTCCAAAGTTTGGAGTTAAACCGAGAAGAAATGCATCAAAACCATGAGAGAAGAACTCCTCCTCCTATTCGGCATTCTTCAAGGCACTCCCATTCTTCTTATGGTTATTATGAAGACAATCCAAGGTCAAGACATCATCACCATGAAGAGAGGTGCCAACATGTGGTTGGCCCTTGTTCTCCTAATGTAAAACTTCCTAGTTTTAGTGGTGAAAGTGATCCCAATGTATACTTAGGATGGGAGGCTAAGGTTGACCAAATTTTTAATGTACATGGGGTAAGAGATGAGCATAGGGTTAGATTAGCTTCTTTAGAATTTTTGGACTATGCCATGCAATGGTGGCATCAATATATCATGGACATTGACCTACACAAGAGGCCGCCCGTGGTCTCTTGGAACGATTTGAAAGCATGTTTACGCGCTAGATTCGTACCCCCACACTTTAGGAAAGACCTAATGTTGAAACTCCAACGGTTTCATCAAGGCACGCTAAGTGTGGATGATTACTTTAAACAACTAGACACGCTTTTAATTCGAATTAATATGGATGAGAGTGAGGAAGCTAAGATCGCTAGGTTTGTGAGTGGCCTTCGAAGGGACATTCAAGACGTGGTAGAGTTACAAGAATATTCTTCTTTGGAAAATGTGGTGCACCTTGCTAGTAAAATTGAACATCAACTTGCAAGGAAAAATGCTTTCAAAAATTCTTCTAAGGATAACTACTACCACTCTTCTTGGAAAAATAAAAATAACTCTTTTTCAACTATCCCTTCTAATGACTCTACTTTCAAATCTAGAGAGTCTAAGCCTTCCACTTCCAATTCTAGGCCTAAATCACCACCTAAATCGTCTAGTAAGAAGTGTTTTAAATGCTTAAGCTATGGACATATCGCTTCTAATTGCCCTTCTAAACGAGCTATGTATATGCATGATGGGGTAGATAGTAGTGAGCATGGGTCCGAATCTTCTAGACATTCCTCACCTTCTAGATCCCCAAGTGAGAGTGAAAGTGAAAGCCCACATGAGGGTGACCTATTAGTAATAAGACGCATGCTTGGACAAGTGTTAAAACCTTTTGATGAAACCCAAAGAGAAAATATCTTTCATTCAAGGTGTCTTATTAGTGATAAAATATGCTCTTTAATTGTGGATGGGGGGAGTTGTGCGAATGTGGCAAGCACAAGAGTGGTAGACAAACTTGGATTGCCTACCATCTCTCATGCCAAGCCCTACAAGTTACAATGGTTGAGTGAGGTAGGTGAGATAGTAGTGAACAAACAAGTCCTCATTACATTTTCCATTGGTAAATATAAAGATGAGGTCTTGTGTGATGTTGTTCCAATGGAAGCTACTCATATACTTTTAGGTAGGCCATGGCAATTTGATAGAAAAAAATTTCATGATGGCTTTACCAACAAAATTTCTTTTAACTTCCATGGACACAAAGTCATTCTTAAGTCTCTCTCTCCAAAGGAAGTTCATGAGGACCAAGTTAAAATGAGAGAAAAGAGAGAGAAAGAAAATGATATAAAAAATTCCAAGAGAAGCCTTCTCATGTCCACACAACAAGTTCAAAAGGTAATAGTTACTCACAAGCCTATTTTTTTAGCTATTCCTAGGACTATTAAATGTGAGTCGGCTAAGGATAGTCCCACATGTTTGGACAATTTGGTAAAAGAATATGACGATATGTTTCAAGATCCTCCTAAAGGCTTACCACCTCTAAGAGGGATTGAACACCAAATAGACTTCATGCCTGGGGTTTCTTTACCAAATAGCCCTGCATATAGGACCAATTCCAAAGAAACTAAAAGAGGAAATGAAAAAACAAATGAAGTACATGATCAATCGAGTCATAATACCCTCTCAACTAATTCAATTTTTTTGACTCGTGCTACGCCTATAAGGTATCCTTCTTCTTTGTCTTGTTCATTACCCAAGGTTCCTACTTATACACCATATTGGATAAAGAATGTTAAGGATGATTTTTCATACCTTCTAGTTTTCCAAATAATATCATTTCTAAACAATCTTTTCCAACTTGGGCAATGTATAGGACATCTTTTTCTGCACTCCCAACGTTTCAAAGTGATAAGTCAAGTTTGCCTATTTCTTCTTGTATTCTCTTATCTAATTGCAAATTGACTTTGCTTTATGTAGGAGTCCTGAATTCGTGGACGAATTCTCTCCAACTTGGGGAGTATGATGAGAACCAAAATGGACAAGGGCCAAAGCATTTAAAGTTCTTCTTATTAGTCTTTGCAAAAGATGAGGCCCAAGCCCAAGAAGACCCAAGCCCAAGAAGCCCAAGTCCAAACCATGAGGGGCAAGGCCAAGCATTAAATAAAAGAGCATCATTTGAATGACTCTTGTAGGAGGTGTGGATATTAAATAAATAGGTGTGAATGTATTAGAAAGAGTCACATTGTCCATGTGACTTAGCAGGAGGGTGTAGGTGTAGTTTTTAGGAGGTGTCATAGTAGAAAAAGGTCACACCTCCCATGTGACTTGTTTTTGGTGGGAATTTCAAATGAGTTTCATTTGAATTTTCCCACCCATTTTTCAGCACCTCTTAGGCTATAAATAAGGTGCTTGCCTTTGTAAAATTCAGATTGGAATTTTATAGTAGAGAGACTATACTGAAATTTGGAGAGAAATTGTGAGTCTTGAGTCTTCTTCTTCCTTTGCCTTATCTTGTGAGCTATGGTGAGCTTCAAGTGGCGGCACTCCATCACTTATCTTGGATCAAGGAACCAAGTGGCGTGAAGTGTTCTTCCAATTCTCAAAATCCAGCAAACTCCTTCTATAAGTGTTCTTCCTTCATGTTCTTTCAATTCCATTCGGTAGAATAGCTTTGTTTGTTGTTTCTTTTTATTTGTACCGATTAGATTTCTGTTTCCAACATTGTTTTCTTGTTTCTGTTCGGTGCAGTTTCATTCATTTCCTTTTTCTGTTCGGTTTATCATTTGTGTTCTTCCATTCCTTGTGTTTTGATTCCATTGGACAATATATGGACTTCCATACGAGTCTTGGTTGGTGCTAAGTCTTGGTGAGTTCTTGAATTAGAACATTGATCCAATTCTAAAGTAAAGTGTCATTTATGACCAGCTCAAGTTGCTCCTAATAATGTCAAAGAATCATGTATTCTTGTAGTTACATTCACATCAGCTTGTGATCCACCTTAGTGGGACATTTTGTGAGGGGAGATATGTTGGTGGTGATACATCAACATGGTCACGTGTCTTTGATAAATGGAGTTACTTTGAAATAGTTGGCATTGTAAAAGAGATGGGGTTTTTAATCGTACATGAGATGTGATATTCACGTGGAGGTTGTGAAGGGTTGGAAAATAGATTGCAGCTTCTGGTTGATGATGGTGGTGCAATAGAAATGCTAAAAATTGAAAATACTTATGTTGAAGTTTATTTATTTTTACTGCACGTTGTTTCAAAGGCAGAAGTGATGTTGGTTTTAGGTGATGCTGGTGGTGTGCAAGATGATATTGGTGAGCATGATGGGGTGGAGCCTCATGGTGTGGAAATTGTGGTTGTTGAAGGTGATGTTAAGGATGGTGTGGATTCTCATAATGAAGAGGAGGAAGGTTGTGCTGGTGTGGAACCTAAAGGTGATGTTGAGGATGGCGGTGGTGCCGATTTCGGTGAGCATCATGGTGTGGAAGGTGTGGTTGAGGATGATGATGAGGAGGAGGAAGGTCGTGCTGGTGTGGAACCCGAAAGTGTTGAAGGTCATGTAGAGGATGATGGTGGTGAGGACATTAGTGAGCATCATGGTGTGGAAGGTGTGGTTGAGGGAGATGATGATGAGGAGGAAGGTTGTGCTGGTCTGGAACCCGAAGGTTTTGATGGTCACGTTGAGGATGATGGAGGTGAGGTTGAGAAATATGATGAAGAAAAGGAAGGTCATGGTGGTCAGGGTATTGGTGCGGCTATTCATGAAGACATGGAATGTGATCATGATGGTGGGGATGATTATACAATCAAAGCCAACAAAGAGATGACCAAGGACTCAAATTACCATTCACACTATGAGAAGTCATCTCAACTTTCAAGTGAAGACCCCACCAGAAGGAGAAATGGGCAAATACTAGAATATCAAATGTTCTTCCTACTGGTTTTCTTAAGAATGAAACAAGTTGTAAATAAATTGGGTTCACTTTAAAGGTCCAAATAGCAAGATAGGTTAGAATAGGTGCCTTTAGCATAATAGGGGATGTAATTATCATTTTAACTTGTTTTTGACCTAGTTTATAGAAGAAGTGGCCTAAGGTGTGATTTTAACTTAGTCAAACCCTAAAGGCAACACCCTCACACATTTACCATCCTACCCTTGCTTCTTGTTTTCCAAGGCACCATCTCCTATAAATAGGGTGTCTTCCTCGTATTTTTAGGTTGAATTTTGCAGAAGAAGGAAAACTCTACACATTTTTTGTGAGGATTATTTTCTCTAGCAATAGGTCTTATCTTGAGTGACTTTGAGAGCTCTGAAGTGGTGACCCTCTACACTCATCTTGGGGAAACCATACTCCAAGTGGCATGTTCCTTCTCAATTCACATCATTAGCTTTCTACTTCCATCCTTCTTTTTCATTTCCATTTCGCAACTTTATTCTTGTGTTTCTATACTTGTTATAATTCAATTTTCTTTTGTATTCTTGTGTTGTTCTTTCATTTAGCATTCGATCATGACCATCTTAATTGTTTCCTTTTATGTCTTTCAATTTCGGAATGCATCATCGCTATCACCTTATCTTAATTTTCCTCTTTGCCTTTGGAACTGAACCTTCACACTTATTTAACCACTTGGTTAAGTTCTCCCTAGGTCTCACCATATACTTGTTAAAAATGTCAATCATAAGTAAATTGTCACCTCTAAAATGGAACAATCTAAAATCAACTCACATCATGTGGTTATCAGAGCTTTGGCTTTTTAAGCATATTTGCTTTGAGTTGATTGACACTTTACTTTTCTTGTACCTTTAAATTTTTTCCTTTAAATTCAGCCTTTACTTTCTTGCCTTTTACATTTCGACATTCTTTTTGTTCATTAGCTTTCAATTTGCTTTTGAATGTTATTTTGTGTCCAATTTTTGTTCTTACCTCTTTTTCTTTGAGTCATATGTTCTTAGTGTTTTCAGGAGTCCTTATTTTTCTTCTACTTATTTTGCTTTTAATTGTGAAGGTATAAAAAAAAGCACATAGAAATTTGTTTAAGTGGAAGTAGATTTAGTTCCAAACATAGATTTCAAGTGTTCATTTAATTTGAATCCAAAACTTTTTTGTGACAATTGGAAGTGAATGAAAATATGCATGATAAGAATTATGGACATCTTATTTCCATAAACCAAACACAAGGATAAAACAAAGGGAATTGTGAAACATCTCTAGCAAGACCACCATTTAAAAAAAAAGTGAATTAATTTTGTTTGGCAAATTAATTTCAACATTGTGGAATTTGATCCTTTTGCTTTTACAATTTCTAGCAGGAGTAAAACTTCATTGTTAAAAGTCAAGTAAGTATCTTAGAGTCTTTTTGTGTGTTTTTTCTTGCTTGTCTTTCTTTAATAGTTATGTCATCATCTCTTTTCCCAACTTGGTTTAACTTATTTGTTTTGAGCTTTTCTTGTTTGTCTTTTAAAATTATTTAGTTTTGTTGTGGTTCTTTTGAGATCAAGTGTTAAGGGTTTTTACCTTTTTCATTTGAGAGCTTGAAATCTCAAGATAGACCTTTGTTGAGAGAAAATTCTTTTTTAGTGCTTGGATCTTTTCTCCTCTTTGCTACACAAAGGAGTGACACAAGTGAGGAGAGGGTTATTAACTTTTCTTTCACTAATTATTTGTTCTCCTCATGCAAATTTTATGGCTCATCCAAACCTCAGTCTCCCCAAAAGGTTTTTCTTATGGGTGAGCTTGCAACATCAAAGAGATCCTTAGCCCAAAAAGAGAAAGAAATGCAACAATTGGAGGAGAGACTTCAAAGACTTGAAACGGCACATGAAAGACAACCAAGAGGAAGGAGGTGGGAGCAAAGGAGAGCTTCAAGAAGCTATAGCCATTACGACAGCCATGAAGAAGATGAAGATTGGAGAATTCACCGATATGATGCAAGGCACCATCAACATCATCCTTCTAAAATTTCTTTTCCCTATGTGAAATTTCCTAACTTTAGTGGGAAAAATGAACGCAATATTTACTTAGGATGGGAGGCTAAGGTTGAGCAAATTTTCAATGTATATGTGGTCCAAGAGGACCAAAAGGTAAAGCTAGCCTCCTTAGAATTTTTAGACTATGTCATGCAATAATGGCACCAAGTTGTAATGGACATTGGGCTAAACAAGAGTCAACTGTGGTCTCTTGGTATGATTTGAAAATATGTATGCGCGTGAGGTTTGTTCCTCCTTATTATAGGAATGAACTCTTGTTGAAGCTCCAACGACTTCAATAAGGACCTAGAATTGTAAATGAGTACTTCAAAGATCTTGAAACTACTTTGACTAAAATTGACATGCATGAAAATGAGGAGTCAAAGATAGCTAGATTTGTAAGTGGCTTGAGAAGAGAAATTCACGTTGTGGTAGAATTATATGAGTATTGCTCTTTGGAAAAATTGGTTCACCTAGCCATCAAGGTTGAATCACAATTTTTAAATAAATCTTCTTTCAAAACTACTCATAATGATGACTTATACAAAACATCATGCCTTGGTGAGGTCTTCACTTAATTGATGAGATGACTTCTCATAGTGTGAATGGTAATGTGCATCCTTGGTCATCTCCTTGTTGGCTTGGTTTGTATCATATCCGATCTCAGATTGTAAGAACATTTTGGCGCCCACCGTGGGGTCGAAAGGAAAACCTATTGAAAAACACATGGTAGTGACGAGAAAGTGGCGTTGGCGCTAGTTCACGCTTCCCGGAGATTCTGACACTATTTCCAAAGTCATGTGATGATTGTCAAAACTGATTGCTCGATAAGCAAGGTGCTTAGAAAACTAGAGTTAACAAGGAGAATGATAGCATGGTCAGTAGAATAATTTGAGATTAAGTATGAACCTTGATGACCTATCAAATCCCAAAGTTTAGTGGATTTTATCTCAAAATTGCTAGACAACCAAACAATGGACGAATGGTGGACACTGTATGTTGACTTCGCGACAAAAAAAATGGGAAGCGGAGTCGGGATAGTCCTAGAAGGACCAAGACATATAAGGATTGAGCAGTCCTTACACTTTGAATTCAAAGCCTCAAATAACCAAGCGGAGTGTGAGGCTTTGGTAGTCGGTCTACTATTGGCCAAAGATATGAGAGCGCGAAAGGTGAAGTGTCGAAGCGACTCCCAGATAACGGTTAGCCAACTGAAAGAGGAATACCAAGTGAAGGACCTTTGTAACTTAGATACTTCCACCGAGTATCCGCCCTAATTGTTGATTTTGAAGAAGTCGAAGTACATCACATCAGGAGAGAGGAGAATACTCGGGTCGACGTACTATCTAAACTGGCTAATGTCAAAGGCAAGAAGGGATTAAGCACAATCATACAACAAAGCCTTCCCAGATCGACCATAATAATAGAAGAATGCTTAAACACGGACTCCGCTCCGCAAGACTAGTTAACCACCCTTAAGAAAGTGGTCAAGGACCGAGAGGCCAACAAGGAGATAGCGGATCCCGTGCTACGTCAGAAGGCATCCCGTTTTTTACTAATCGGACAAGATTTGTATAAAAGGGGGTTCTCGAAATCTATACACAAATGTTTAGACAAAACAAAAGTCGATTATGTCATGAACGAGTTGCTTAACAGGGTGTAAGGAGCCCACTCATGAGGGAGAAGTATGGCGAGTCGGGTACTCCGGGCAGGATAATATTGGTCAGAGCTCGGGGCCGATTGTGTCGAGTTCAGTAAGAAGTTTAAAAGTTGCCAAGAAAATGGACCCATCATCCACCTACCTGTGCAACACCTTCAAAAGATCTACTCCCCCTATTCGTTTGCAATGTGGGCAATGGATATCGTCGGTCCTTTTCCCCTAACGTCAAGGCAGAGAAAATTTCTCTTGGTAGTGGTGGATTATTTCACCAAATGGACTGAGGCTGAGCCGGTAGCCCGAATAACAGCTGCACAAGTGAAAGAGTTAGTATGGAAAAATATTATATGTTGCTTTAGCATACCTCATATGATAATCATGGATAACGATCGGCAGTTAACCGACAAAAAGCTGGAGAAATGCTTTGAAGACTTCACTATCAAGCACAGAGTAACGTCAGTTGAGCATCCTCAAATAAATGGGCAGGTCGAGGCCGCCAACAAGCTTATCTTAACCGAATTAAAGAAGAGGCAATGAGATGCTAAGGGATGTTGGGCCGATGAGCTACTGGAGGTGTTGTGGGTGTATCGGTGCACTCCTAATTCCTCTATTGAAGAAACATTGTACAACCTGACATACGACACCGACGCGACGTTGTCAGTTGAGGTAGGGGAACATACTACCCAAAGGAAACTGGTCGACCTGACGGTTAATAAGTAATGCATGAGAACATAATTAAACCTACTACAAGAGCTCCGAGACAAAGCGAAGGTCCAGGAAGAGGTGTGCAAAAGGCGAACAACCCGAAGATACAACTTGAAGACAAAACCCCAAGCCTTCTTACTCAGAGACTTGGTGTGGAGAATGAAAGGTGACGGTCGAAAAGATAAAACTGAAGATAAGTTGGCATCAAACTGGGAAGGCCAATTCTGCGTTATTTCCTGGAGCGTCTTAATGGACAAGCAATACCAACGACATGGAACGTCGATCATCTTAAGTTTTATTTCAATTAAAAGGAAATTGTACACTCTCTTTCCGGTCATGTGTCACCCCAAAAATAGAGCCTAGCTGAAGGTTGTGGCAACATGAATGGAATAAGCTCTTTTTACACGAACCAGATTCTCTCGATTAAGGAAGAATCCTAAAAAATGGATCCCTTTCGACAACAAAAACAAGGAAAATCTGAAAATGGATCCCTTGAAAAAGAAAGTCGGAACGACGAGAAACATGATAGCGATTAAACAAACAAGCACGACAGGAATAATAATCGAAAACAAGTCAATTAAAATAAAAAGTCGAGTAAGTAGAAGTTGCGAATAAATAAAAGGCCGAATAAGTAGACAAGCCACAAACACAACAATATCATACATAATATAACAAAAGTCACTACATAAATTTCCAAAAAGAAATAAAACCGCTAAACGGTGACCAATTATCAAAAAACAAATCGCCCACATTAGCGATATCAAAAAAGGCATGAGCAAATCTCGACCGAATCAAGCATGGCTCGGCCCTGGCCGGCATCATCAGCGGGACCGGAACAGCGGGTTGCCCAGCTCCCCCTATCGGGGATGTTAGTAACAGGCATCAACTCTCCTTTGTAAAAATCTTTATTCACATTGAACTTCCCTTCGGTAAGAGGGATGCCATAGAAGAACACGACATGTTCCAATCCCTTGTTGAAACCAAGCTCGTGTTGATGAAGGACGATGTCCTGGGTGCGCTGAAGGTCCTCACCCAACTTATGCAGAGCCTTCTGCAGTTGATTGACTTTCTCCTTATCGGCCAGGGAAGGTAATGTCATCCTCTCTTGTTCGGCCAACACGACTTTTTCCTTCTCTTCGGCCGATGAGCAACACGCCAACAATGCATCATTTTCCAACTTCATCCGGGCCAACTCAGCAGCAACTGTTGGAATCCAGTGCATATTGAAGAGAGGTAGCAGAATCGGCCATCTGAGCCTTCAGACTGGCTACCTCGGTACCGTCTTGTTCTTTAAGAACTGAGCCCACATGTTTGCCGAGAATAAGGGCACGGACGCTCAGTTTAAGAAATGATGTGGGCCAACCCCGAGGGCGAAGCCGTCATGAACTGCTCTTTCCCAGTCGAGCTAAGAGAAATAGAGACCTTCTCACTAAGGTACATGTCCCGGTTGAGAAATTCCCGCGAAAAGCTGGAGCCGAAATCCACATGGGCTCTTTTGTGAGACTTCCCTGAAGAGGATTTGTCTGAATGACGCCGAGAAGTCTTCTTGTGTTCTCGGCGAACCCTCTTCGAGCTAGGGTCCTTTGGAAGGAGATTCTTAGTGGCGAGAACGATTTGCAAAGAGGTCACCACCTCAACTTGAGTGGTCGGACCCTTCTGATCGCGACTTGCATATGCTTCAATAACTCCTTGTAAAAGAGCTTCCCATCTCCCAGAGTGGCAGCCACCATGATGGATGCAAAGGAAGAAAGTAAAAAAACAAAGTCAAAATGAGTCACAAAAACAAAACATACCTTCAATGTCCTGAAGTCGGGTAGCCGAGAAGAAAACCCTCAGCAACTGCCGAGTAGGGAGTTTCCGGGGGGAGTTTCTCTAAAATAAACAAGGTCTCCAAGTCCTCCTAGGTCAGTGATGACCGTGGCCATACACGAAAGCATGCGGGGTTGCAGATCCAACAAAAACGAAAATGCGGAGTGTTGCCATCATAAAACAAGGGACGACCCCCCTCCCCAATTACAACCTTAAAGAAACTCCCTTTGAAGTTCTTATAGGAAGAAGTAAAGGGGGTTAGCAGGCACGGCCTGTATTGACTTATTAAGGATAACCACCCTACTCGATTAACCGGCATCGTACTGTACATTTGGAGGAAGTCATGAAGAGATGGCTTTACATTAAGAAACAAACAAAGAAGCCGAAAATCTTGGACCTACGCCCAATTATTCGGATGAAGCTGCACGAAGCCACGTTCAAGGCATGCAACACGCTAATGGAAAAGTCACCGAAAGGAAAACGAACGTGAGCGTCGGTTAATAAACAAGAGTAAAAGAAAAAATAATTAGAAGACTCGGGAATCAAACAAACTGAGTTAGAGGGCAGACACCTTTGGAGGGACACAACCCCATCCGGTGCAACCGGGTCCAACATGTCAATACTTGCACTAAAGGACTTCAAAGAGGTCATGGTCCCAAACCGAGAAGAATACCCGAAAACATTTGATTCAACCCACTCGTAGTCAGCAGGTCAATTGAGAGACGAATGTCTTCGGCAACCCCTCCCACACTAGCCTCCCCGCTAATGCGAGAAGACTTGGAGGAGCTCTCAGTACCATCAGAAGCTGTCTTCAAAATATGGAAAACTTCACAAGGCAACATGCTGCCAACGACCCTAGACACTCTTAAGGTGGAACTACCAGAAGAAGACATGGTTACCTCAGCTAGATCGACGATTTATTAGAGAAGGAGAAAGATGGAGACAATGTGCAAAGAGGGGGCCACCATAATGCTATTTATAGACATAGGATTCGCATGGGGACATGAACCGTCGATCAACCCTAACCGTTGGATCAAAAGAAACCAACAATTCAGATCATGCAATTGTTCAAGAAGTAACAGCAACACGCCACTCACACATCAGTCAGCTATAACACGTGAACCAACTTATAGTGACGACAACATGGATTGACACGCAGAAGGCCTGTCGGTCTAACAACCAAGAGACTTTTCGTTTTCAATGAAAAAACTCACGCTTAGAGCCTATGTCCTATTTGGTTACTAACGACCAAAAAGCTGACAAGGTAAATGGTCACACGATCATTCGGCTATTAGAACAAGGAGACAACCTGGTTGGTCAATTAGATTAGCTTGGGAATGATAAGGAGCTAATCGAAATTAGGGAGTTATTGGGCCTGAGCCAACGTCATTAAGAAAGAAAACCCAATAGAAAGTTTTAAATAAAACAGAATTCTCATGGAAAAAGGTAATGACTCTTTTAGTTCTGAACTTATAAACATTCCAATTCCTAGCTAACTTGAGCATTGAAGTGTCTTTACATTTACCCCACTCCTCGAACACTGCTTATGGCTAAAGAAGGAAGATTGGATGGAAGAACGATTGATAGGAGATATCTCAAATTGTAAGAACACCTTTTTCTATTGATATTGATTTTAGCTATGTTTTTTTGGTAAATGTTATAATCACATTTCATCTTAAGATAGTACAATTAACACAAAGAAAGAAAATCAGTGTGAAAAATTATTTCATCTTAAGATAGGACAATTAACACAAAGAAAGAAAAACAGTGTGAAAAATTTGCCCATCATTAGTTTTTATACCTAACTAGTTAAATCAATACATAGACTGTTAAAGTGTAACTGTGAATATTTTTGTAAAATTTATAAATTTTATTGAATTTTATTTTACAAAATTTAATAGAAATTTCATAGAAAAATTTCACAAAATACAAAAAAGAGATTGTAATAGGAAGAGAAAGTATTAATCAAAAGTTTGCATGTTATAAATTTCTCTCACATAAAGAGTTTTAGTTTTAGTTCGTGTAATTAAAAATTACAGCTTTTATACTTAATATGACATTTGTTCTACCTGTTTACTGTTTAGCGATAAATTATTTCAAATGACATTTAGTGACATACAAAATGATGTCATTATATAACATTTTTATTATTTATTTATTATAAAATAAGTATTAATAATAAAATAATCATTTTAAATTTTGGAGGGATGAAAATAAAAATTGTAGGAATTAAAACTAAAATTACATATTACATAAAAAATTAAAAGTAAAATTTTTAAATTTTAAAGAAATAAAATATAAAGAAAACATTTGACAAAATTGAGCAGAAAAAACAAAGCTTATTATAATTAACTAAGTTTATATTAATAAAACTTTTTTTAATGGAGTCTACATCATGATCATAGTTATTAAAAATTATAGTCTTATAAAGGTAAAGAATAATTTATAAATTTAATCCCCGTCCCTGTCCCAATTATTAAAATATTAACAAATCCATAATCCTTTAAGAAATAGCAAAAAGGCATTAGAAAAAAAGTGACATTTTTTCCTAGTAAGTAGCTCCATCTGTTGGACCCTCACTGCACATAGCTACGCCCAGAAGAGATCCGTCGATCCAACGACCAAACGAACCGAATCCAATCCAAAGAACAAGAATGAACAGCTTAACAACAACTTTTTCAATAAACCACTCCTTCTACTCTCACCTCCCAACCACTCTCCACAGTACCGTTACCCCAATCCAATCCCTCTCCTTCCGCACTCTCAATCACAATTTCAGACTCTTATGTTTATCTTCGGACCCCTCGCAGCCACCGCCGATCGTCGTCGTCGGCTCTGCCAACGCCGACATCTACGTCGAGATCGACCGCCTACCACTCGAGGGCGAGACCCTGGCTGCCAAATCCGGCGAGATGCTTGCCGGCGGCAAGGGCGCCAACCAGGCTACGTGCTCCGCCAAGCTCTCCCACCCGACCTACTTTATCGGACAGGTCGGTGATGACGCTTATGGCAGCCTCGTCACTGGCGCGCTTCGCAGTGGCGGTGTGCGCCTCGACAATCTTACGGTGGTTCCGTCCGTGCCCACGGGTCACGCTGTTGTGATGCTCCAGTCCAACGGCCAGAACTCCATCATCATCATTGGGGGTGCTAACTCGAGTGGTTGGCCCAGTGCCCTGCCAGGTCAGCATTTGGACCTCGTGGCCCAAGCGAGCATCGTTTTGTTGCAGAGGGAGATACCCGATTATGTCAACGCTCAAGTCGCGCAGGTTGGGCCGGGCCGGCACAGGCCTTTTTAGCGTAGTTTTCTTAGCAGAATTAGAGTTTTATGTCGTTACATGTTAACAACCTAGAAGCAATGATTTTGTTCTAAGAACAAAAGTAAAATCGCATAAGAAACTTTTCGGTATTGCGACGTGTTATGATCTTGTAATGCATGCAGGCTGCGAGGAATGCTGGTGTGCCTGTTGTGTTGGATGCTGGAGGAATGGATGGACCATTTCCGCCGCAATTATTGAATTTTGTTGATATTTTGAGTCCTAATGAAACTGAACTTGCTCGCATTACAGGAATGCCGACTCAAAGTTTTGAACAGATTGCACAGGCTGCTTTGAAATGCCATGAATTGGTGAGTTCATGTATGGAGTTTGGATATCACATTAATATGATTTGTGCATTTTGCTAATTGAATGCATTTTTGTTGCCTGAGGATTTTTAACGTTTTAAATCTCGATTATAGTTGCAATGACGGCTTTACTTTGATTCCTATTGTTGAGGAAATTTGCAAATAAATGTGGTTGCAATTGCCATTGCTTACTGTATGAGTATCTTGCTTAGAATTTTGACAAATGTGGCTATATATGCAATTGTGGTTTTATTGTGATTCGTTATATTGAAGAAAATTTCTGACATATGAAGTTGCAATTGTGGTTGCGGACTATTTGTTAAAGCACAATTTTCGAATGTAATATTTGAAGATCTGATGTAACTTTGAGATTTTCTGTTACTAATATCATTTGCTTTAGTAGCATTTCAATTTTTTGGCTGCAAAGATGGCATTCACATTGGTTGCAGAAAGAAATGGCCATCATACTGATGTTTATTAGAGAGATATCCTTCTACAGAAAGAAATGGCCTCACATCTGGGTCTTACTGCCTTTTTTTGGTGGCACTATCTAAACAAGGTGTTGAACTGTTACTGCTATAATAGAGGGAAATGGAGCAATTTAGTGGCCAACCGGTGGGTTGGACCGGAAATGAAAATACTTTTACAATGGGTCAAACAATTGCACCCGACCCAGTCCACCATGGGCGTGTTGGACCGAATTGACCCACCTTAAAAAATGGAAAAAAAAAATCACCTAATTGTAAAAATAGTGTTATTCACTATGTATTATGATTTAGGTGAAAACGATGGAATTAAAATCTGGAAAACTTGAAGTTTATCCTGACTGAGGAGTGAGTTGGTGTGATATTTTTAATTCTTTAATTTGTTATGAATTATGTATCATATTAAATCTTTAATTTGTCATTATGAAGTCTGATTTTTCATGTATTATGTTTTGTTAAATATATACAAAAATTTAAAATAGAAATTTTTGTTTCTATTTTAAAAAATAACTGTTTTAAAATTTAGGTGAATAAACTCCTCTAACCCACCAATCCGTAATATACTTACCAGGTTAATATATTTTTTTTATTACATGTTAAGTGACCGAATGAGGCTAATTTGTTTATAATATGAGTGGAAGTGAGCGAAGCTGGCCGTTTTAATCCTCTTGGCATTTACAGCTTGCCTGAGGAAAATAAAGGGGAGGGTATTATGATTTTATATTTGATTTTCTTTTCGTTGAATCCAATAAATGTAAATGCATCATAAGGGAAAGGAAACTACAAGGAAGCAGGATGGCTAATGACCAATAAACTATTGGTTCTGCTTTTTCTTCTATTTCTTCTGTATTGTTACTCAATGGTTGCAGTACATTTGCAGCTGTCAGAGTTATCTTAAAATGTCTTGGTTGATTCCTGAAAGTTGATAGTATGATAGATAAATTTTATTGTCATGAACATTGCAATTCAACGGTTAATTGTCTGACATTTCAGGGAGTTAAACAAATTCTTGTGAAACTTGGGCATAAAGGATCTGCCCTTTTTGTAGAAGGAGAAAAACCGATTCAGCAGCCTGCCATATTCGCTAAAACAGTCGTAGATACAACTGGTGCTGGTGATACTTTTACTGCAGCTTTTGCTGTGGCCTTGGTTGAGGGCAAGTCCAGAAAAGAATGCCTCAGATTTGCTGGTATGTATCGTGTAATGCAATTCTTTCTTCTCTACAGAATCCTCTCTTTGGTTAAACATGGCTAACTATATTGTTCTGCAACAGCCGCTGCAGCTTGTCTTTGTGTTCAAGTGAAGGGAGCCTCTCCCAGCATGCCAGATAGGAAATCTGTTTTGGACATACTTAATCGTCAATGATACTTGCAAAAGGTCAATTTTCACTGAAACACTTTTGCCTTTGTTTCAATTGTTTGGACTTACCGCTTGTTCTAGTGAAGAAAGTCAATAATTTAGACTTCTAGATGAAGTGCCTGGCATCAGTATCTTTATATGCTATTTGTTGCTTTCCTTCTCATTCTGAATCAATTTTCTGATGTTCCTATCTATAATTAGATAGTCTTTGTCATTACAGATTCACCCGTGTCTCTCAACTACATAAATAAATATTGTTTAGTTTCATTAGATGCATTGCTAGTACAACTCGCGTGTCCATTTATTAAAATTTTCTATAGTCTGTCCTATTATTGGTCCTGGTTTGTGGACATATTTGTTTCAACATGCAAATGAGCAGTCAGTGCTTATATAGGAGAATCTTGTAGTTTCTTTCGTATTTTATTATTTTTTTATACAGAAGAACGAATCAATAAAGATTTTGAAAAACAGATCTGGTTTCATTAACTGATAATTGTCTTATCTTTTACTGTCAGTGGTCACAAGATTATCAGGAACAAAATAATGTGTATGGCAGAGGGAAAGACACTTCAAAATGGCAGCAAGAAAAAAAAAGTCCTTTACAGAGCATTTCTGCTAGATGGAATAGTTTGTTGTTTTTGTAATAAGATTAGGCCAATCACTCACCCTTTGACAATGGAAGCAAAATGAAGAGAATAAAAAAAAACACGATGTTTGGCTTAAGAGATAAAAGATCAAAAGAAAATAGGCGATTTCCTCTTTGTTTGGTGAGAAAAGTGGGGAAAAATTAACAAAATGAATTACATATCTATCCTGAAAGATGTTATTCATTCCAGGACTTTTATTAAAAAAAATTATGCCTGAAGGTAATCATTTGTTCAACTGCTCTATACATTGATTTCAGTGGGGAAACTGAATACTTCCTCAAAATTGATATATCTTTTTCATCGACCATGATTTTGACTAGCAGAAAAATCAATTATTGCCCGATATAAGTTGGCTATTTCAAGCCAAATTCTTTTTAAAGGAAACAATGACTTAAAGATAAACAACTTCATTATATCACTGGGGAAATACATTCCAGTTTCTATTTCTATTTGAAGGAGGGGGAGGCAGTGGCCCAAGAAGTGTAACAAATTGAAGAGAGTGGAGATAATGATTCAAATTTCCAGCCACTACCACAATGACACTTCCTTGGACGCACTGTGCACCAAGTGTGAGCTTGTACCGAAGGACAAATAATCCATGGCTTGTCTCTGGATAACATGTATCCGATTACTTTGAATTCAGGCAATGTTCATGAAGGAGACAATGCACACTTATTATATTCTTATCGGTGTTATAATAGTCCTCTCTTATTACCAGGTTATCAACTTAAACCTCAATTTTCTAAGTTGTAAAGGCAATACCGTAGTCGTTCTAAAATGGCAATGCTCATTTACTTGAGATGAACATATGTTTGGAATCAAATTTACCTTGTATGTAGAGGGACCATATTCAAGTGAGATTACAGAAAAGTGTCTTTTTATTTTTATAAATGGGTTGTAAAATATTTTGTTTTTTGCTTTTTTCATAAAGTTTTCTTTAATTTCAGTCGGCGCTAAAATCTCCAATACTAAACATGTTAGTCAAGTTTCAAAAAAGAAAACAAATAATTTTAAACCTCTTTTAACACAAAAAAGGATAGGAAGATAAGTAAGAGATAAGATCAGATATTTGGTAGAGAAAACAAATGTGTAAAGCAATAAAGGTTGATTGCCAGATTACTTTAAGTAGTAATTTAAATTTGAATATATATATATATGTATTAAATATATTAAATATTTATGCCATACCCATGGACACATTATGATAGTGTCCATGCAGGGAGAGTAACTGAAATATTCATACAAAAAAAGTCAAAATAGTAGGATAAGGCATGAAAAACACTTCGAATATTTGTTCAATCACTATCTAAAAAAGAAGAACCTGTATTTGTAGACACTACATATACTATAGTAAACAGATGTTTACTACTCAAACTTTATCCAACGACAGTGTATGTATGGTATATTCTTAATAATGTTTGTGCGGGGTACCCTCACATCATATGAATTTCTCTTTTTGTAAGCCTCAAAACATGTGTTTTCCTTTAAATTCCCATAAGCTAACAAAAGCATGCTAGCTAATCATTTTTCTCTAAAGCTGCATGTTCACCACTTTCATGAAACCAAAAATATGAATCATTCTTCCAGCTTTCTCATAATTTTTCTTCTGCTATCCCAATTCTTCCCATACTCAAGCTCAAGCACAAGAATAATGATTCAACAAGTCACAGAAACAGATCATCATCATCATCACCCAGTAAGTGTATATATAATTTCTTTGATATGATCCACCATCACCTTTTCTTTGTGTAAGCAAGAGAAGATGCTAAGTCATGTTTTCTCATACCAGCCAAGAGGAACTGAGAGGGATCATGTTCAAAGGAAAGCATTGCATGAAGTACACTCAGGGCCTAATCCCATCAGCAATTCCATTCCACAGCAAAAGTTGAAGTCAGATACACAAAAACATTAGGTCTTCTTTTGGATATGTTAATTAGTTTTTCTCTTACTTTAAACTCTATATCTTTCCTTTTCTGTTCTTTCTTCCTTCATCATATTTGGTATACATATTCTGAGTCAACTTATTGAATCATACATAATGAATATAAATTCAGTTTGAAACAAGCATAGTCATCTTCATCAGTTCTTCAATCTCTTGATCCACTTGTTATACTGTTACCCCTCTCCCCCCCACACACATATTTATATATATATATATATATATATATATATATATATATATATTTGCATATAAGTTCAATCATCACTTTCGATTTAGTTTTTGCTACTGTGAATTATTGGGTAAGGAGAGTTTTCATTCAGGTTAAATAGAAGTGAGAGTCATGCTGTTTAATAATTAAAGTTTGAATTCATTTGGAGAATTTGATTTTGATGTTTAAATTATTATTTCTTTTTGGTATTTGAGTTTGACACATGAAACAATAATGTTGGGGGAAAATACTGAGATCTTAGTTTGGTGGGCAAGACAGAAAAATGTAAAGGACTTAATTTATTGGAAGTGCAAGTAGCACTTAGGAAAGAATGATTGATATCTCACTACTCTAATTAGCATAATTATGTCATTAATATACTAATACTATTTATGATTCAAGGTGTCCATTTATATACTTTACTTCACTTCACAAAATTTTGTTGTTGGAGAATTATAAGTGTTTATTGATTTAGTCATATCCACTAAATAATAATTATATAAAAAGAAACCACCCTACCAAATAAATTAAGTTGTTGTGGTTCTTTGTTTAATTAGGTTTGACCAAAATCAATCAAATAAGACTTGACCTCCAATGATTTGGATATCAGGTGTATGTTTAACACATCATCCACTATTTTACTACTCATTCTCCTTTTTTATTTACTTTTATTTTCTATAAGTCCTAAACATAGATTTAAAAAAAAAAGTTTTGTATTAAATTTGAATAAGTAGCAATCATAAGAGGGACTTCATTTTTTTAACAATTTGTTAATTTTATTATAATATAATAAAAGAGTAGAAATGATTTAATTTGTCTTTTTACCAAGTTTTGGTTTAATTTTTTTTTAAATGTCTCAATTGAATCAAACAATTTTGATTGATTAGATTTCTTTACGTCAAACTAAGTAAAAAACAATCCAACACACTTGTGGAGAATGTTGAAATATTTCAAAAGATTGATCTAGAAAATAAATAAATAAAAATTTTTATAAAAAAGAGAGTATTATGAGTGTATATATCTTTACCAAAATTTTTAATGCACTCCTGTTTTAGTTTCAATGGATTATTTTTTGGTTATTTAACATAATTACTCTTATTGAAGGGATAAACCATAATTATTGATTTTCAATCATTTTCCTTGAGACACTATTTAACTAGACATTATTAAGAAAACTGGAAATAACTATTGATAAACTTATTTAAAAGGATTTAGAGATGAATATATTGTAAGTAGATATAGATAGTGATAATTTGATCATTTGAAGCAACCCATATGATGGAATAAGGCTTGATTGATATTGTTGTATTTGTTTGACTTATAAGCCTATTTGCATAAATAATAATGTGTATTGTGTGTTGAAACCTTTTCAGTGGATATTGATTTTAACTATGCTTTGGTAAAAGTTATAATGACATTTCATCTCAAGATAGTACAATTAGCACAAGAAAGAAAAGCAGTGTGAAAAATTGACCCATCATTACTTTCTATACCTAACTAGTTAAATCAAAACATAATACACTATTATAAGTGGAACTGTGAATATTTTTGTAAAATTTTATAAATTTCATTGAATTTTATTTTACAAAAGTTAATAGAAATTTCATAGAAATTTTTTACAAAATAAAAAAAAATGTAATAGGAAGAGAAAGTATTGATCAAAAGTTTACATGTTTTAAATTTCTGTCACATAAAGAGTTTTAGTTTTTATAATTAAAAATTACAGCTTTTATTCTTAATATGACATTTGTTCTACCTGTTTGTGTTTAGTGAAAAATTATTTCAAATGACATTTATTGACATACAAGACAAGACATGATGTCATTACAAAACATTTTTATTATTCATTTATTATAAAATAAATATTAATGATAAAATAATTATTTTAAATTTTGGAGGGATAAAAATAAAAGTTGTAGGAATTAAAACTAAAATTACATATTACATAAAAACTAAAAGTAAAAATTTCAAAATTTAAAGGAATAAAACATAAAGAAAAAAATTTGACAATCTACGTGAGAAATGTGAGAGATCCTAATTTTAATTTGTATTATGGGTAATTTAAGACATTCTAATTTGAAGTCCTCCCTTTACTCTTTCATATCAATAAATCACATTATTGCTAAATGATTTTGAACAAATGTATTCTTGGTTGGTGCCAATGTTAAAAAAAATGTAATTATATTGTTTGAACCCTACTATAGAAACCCTAGTGTACAATCCAAGACTTCCTTTTCAATCCTATGACAATCAAATAATTGTGAAACCTCCACCATAGAAATTTATAGAAATAATTGACAGAAAATGAAATTATTGAGAAGAAAGTCATGTCCATTAGTTAATTAAAAAGTGGTGTGACCTAGGGAAAAGAAAAAGAAAACAAGAGAAGAAAAAGCAAAGGCAGACATGATTCTATTCCCTATAATTGACCATCCTCACTCACGTACCAAGTTTGGCATCTTTCAGCAAAAGGACATCCATTTGTTTGGAGGTCTTTAGAAATGTTAACTCCACAAAAGATTGCATTGGTCTAACTATCACCAAAAGTGAAAAAGAAAGACCAAATAGGGGTCACCATGAAAAGCATAAGTGTTCAAAATTTAGCAGAAAAATAAAGCTGATTATATTCAGTTTTGGGATATTAGCTTTAGAAAAAATAGTACCATATATGCACTCAGATTGTGTCACTTGCTTGTATCACTCAAAGGATTTTCATACAACTCAACACGTTACTCACCTTGTCACAATAGAATAATCATGCACACCGAAAATGACTAATTTACAACTTTGATTTGATTAATTTTAAATTTTTTTCATTTCACTCAAAATTTATTTATTTTTTTCAATTGTAATTTACTGCAACACTCATACAAATTATGCATATATATTAGATTTTTTTTTAAAAAATCGTCTTAAACTATACTTCTCTCTTATTTTTATAAGTATAAAATTTGTGGTTCATTTTCGTCAAATAGTAAGTATATTTATACTTTCTCTCTTGTAACAATTATGTTAAGTAATTATAGAAAATAATAAATAATTACACATAACTAAAATTTTATAACAATAATAATATCTATTATTTTTTCAAATATTAAGGAGAAGTAATTAAAGAATTTAAGTTAATTTTGTAAATATGAAATGAGTTGAATCATTGAAAAGAAAAATGAATAATTGCGTATAGGAAAAAAAGAATATTTTAAATAAAATGAAATTAAAAAGTAAACAAAATAACTTTAGATAGTAACATTTTCATGTGAGAAGAATAAATAAAAAATTAAAAATTAAAAATTAGGATCTTATAATTGGTGTTAAAATAAGTCACATAACAAATTTCACAAATTTCTACCGTAAATGACACAAATCCAAATTGATGGATCAAACCATATCATGATAAGTTATGCCTCACCACCACATATACAAGCATGAGAAGGGATGTCTCATGGCACCCTCTCAATATTAAGTCAAAAAGGAGATTATCGATAAAATAAAAATAAGATTGAAAACTACCTACATTTAGAAATTTATCTACATTTATGAATTTATTTCCTATTCACATGTTTTATTTATGTGTACCTTTATATTCTTGTATTTTTTTATTTTAATTAAATTAAAATTTAAAAATATTTTTAGAAATAGAAAAAGTTAACCAAATATATATTTAGAAATTACTTTTTCCCCATCAAATTTTCATAAATTACATTTTCAACAATACAAAATCATAATTTGTAAGGTTAAGTTTTATAATTGCGGAAACCTCTTACTCATATATTATTCAAGTTATTTATTTTACTCTAAGTAACAGTTTACTTTTATATAATGATTAACCCTGGTGAAGCTTTTACATAATTAATGTCACTTTTTTCTGGAGAATTTCACACTTTAATCTTCAATTGCAAATTTCCTTTCAAGTTCACACTTTTTAGGCATATCTTATGATCTTATGAATAACTACTATACAACTAACGGCTTGTTTGTTTGCACGTTTCTTTAACTGTTGTTAGTGTTCAATAATTGGTTATTAAGAAATTATATAGAGATCATTCAACTAGGGTAATTGCACCAGAAATTAAGTGTGCATTTGATTTCATATCAAATTAATTGTGGTTGTTTTCAAGCAAAAAAATTAAGCAATTTTAAAAAGCATAATTTTTTGCGTTTTAATTAAGAAAATAATATAATTCAATTTGATTCAGTTTTAATTTAATGTACAATTTAAATAAAAACAAATTTTAAAGTTCGATTTAAATCAGTTTTTTCAAATTTTAAGTATAAAATTAACATTTTTTTGCGAATATTCAATGGCTACCTTTAACATACCCCAAAAGTAAAACTTACAATAATAACTACTTTAGGAAAATCTTTTATGGTGAGTCACTACAATCTTCAAGCAGTTTTACCATTTTTTTTTCTCAAATTTTTTAAATAGTTATAGGGAATATGATATAATCAAGATTTTTTAAAGGTGGGCTAGGGTGAAAGAGGTCTTCATTTTCCGAAGACTCAATAGATGGAGAAGAAAATTTGATTTTGTTAGACTTTTTGACGTGGAAAATGTGGGAAGACTTGAAAGGGTGTTGGATTAGATATATATCGGTAACATGAAGTTACATGTTAACATCCCTAAATACATAAGATATGTGGTAGAAGAGAAGGCTAAGGCATAAAGAGGTCAGTAAACAAAATGCTTTTGTTCTTGGCTACTCAAAGAATTATTTCAAGGAGGTTCAAAAACCTTATGAACATGGGGTGAGGCAAGGAGGCACAAAAGGTCGGTGGTATGGAGAGAAAAGAAAGGGAAGGAGGTTCGAAGGGTGCACAAAGGGACGCAATCCTATGCAGAAGTGGTGAGAAGACCGACTAAAGAACAATGGAAAGGGCTCGTTATCAACATCCAACACCAACTTTTGCCATGGATAGTTGATCCTGCCTGTTGACCAGAACGCTGGAAACTGCCCCGTCAAAGGATCGACGTGTGCACCGCTTCACACCTCCGTTCCTCTTCGAGATCCACCTCAAGAACCTGCAAAGAAACAGAGCGGCGCCGCTGCGGCCGATCGCACTCCAACGCCCAAGTCAGTGACCGAATCACCAAATACTAAGAGAACAAGAACTGTGCAAATCCTCTCTCACAGTAAGCTCTATAACTCGCAAGCGTAAAGAGTATAATCTGAACGTGCGTACCTCAGAAAGTTCGTTGAGAACTCTTATATACCTGGTTACTTTCTCTCTCCTGGCAGTTACAGACTTGGACACGTGGCTCGCATCCAACTGTACACGTGCCATCATCTGGAGCCTCCTTGACTTGGGCGCTGCTTCTGACTTTCTTTTTGGCTAAGTTATTTATGCATGGTGCTGCCCGATACATAGCTAACTTGGGAGTGCGATCTCTACTGGAACTGGCGAGTTAGGGTGCCTTCGTACACCTTCCCTGTGGTCTCGCCGGCCGCCTTCATAATCTGCACCACCTTCATCTCTGGCGATGTGCTTTCTCTGGCGATCTCCAACCTCAAGGTCGCCTGAGTTTACATCTGGCGACTTCATCTCCAACCTGGTGATCGCCGGTTCTGGTATGCTGGAGATCGGAACACGCCTACTTAATAACTGGCGACTTCACGAGCCCCCCGACTTCCTTCCCTTCTGCCAACCTGGCGCCTTGTCAACACGCCTATACTGTAGCGGGATGCCACGTCATCACTTCCGACTACCAGGGCGGTACACAAGCCCCCTAGTCTTAAGCGAAGACTTGTCCAGCGAAAAGACTGAAAGAGTCACGTCAACACCGGTCTACGTGGCACTGACGCAGAATTCCAAGCGGTTGTACTTTCTGCTGCTCTGACGCTCCACCAAACCCCTCGTCCATCACTCGACACGTGGCTTCATCAACGGTTACCTTCAGTTACCGTTTGCGCTTCCCAAACCCATTTTCAAAAAAACTCTTAAACCCATTTTCACTCTACTGTTCCATCACTCTTCTTCGTGTTCTCAAACGCTCTCACCTTCTCCTGCAAAAACTCTCTCTCAGCGCTCTTCAACATCCTGAACCATCATCAACCTTCATCGTCTTCCTGATCGTCGAAAGGTACCTACTTTCCTTCTTCTGCTGGTTTTCCTTGCATTTTAACCGATTCGCATCATCCTGTAACTGCCTGGTGCATACACTGTGGGTTGCTTTTTCCATTTCTCCTTCTACGTAACTTAGGGCTTCGTCAATCATCGCAACGAACCTACGTTCGTTCGTTTTTCACCTTCCTTCCATGATCGAGTCAGCCTCTGTAACCCCTGATCATTTTTCCTTTTCTTCTTCCTTTGCAGCTGCAACAATGACTCGCACAAAGATCACCCCGAATCCTCCTCCTTCATCACGAAACCCCCCTTCACAAGCACACGACCCACCACGAGTTCGTGGCGCTTCATCTTCCCAGGCTGAGAGGCCTGCGTCTTCCCGCCCTAACCTGGCCCAGGCGACTCCACCCATCGCCGGAGGAGCCCCCGTTCCCTTGCCAGACTTCAAAACCCTGTATCCCTGGGCCAACTCGACCCTTCTGAGGGAGACATCCTCTGTGAACACTGCTGGAGCAGTTTTGCGGCTGACAAAGGGGGATGAGCCCAACCAAACATTTCATAAGGAGCACGATGAGAAAATGATAGTGCTGCCTTGCACCCCCGATCTGCCCGTTTGTGCTGATGACAAGGTGAGTGCTGACGGGCCCTTCTGCTTCGTCTACACAACGTTATTCAAGAAGGTGAAACTGAAGTTTCCCTTCACCCGATTCGAGAGGGAACTCCTTACCGAGCTCAACATTGCCGCCGCCCAGCTTCACCCCAACAGCTGGGCGTTTGTTCGAGCATTCCAAGTGATGTGCGACCACCTAGGGCTGCCCGCATCCGTGGACATATTTTTGTTTCTCTTCGAAGCCAAGCACCCAGGAGACCGCCTGTGGGTTAGCTTGAACGGGATTGCTGGGAGGTCCATCTTTGCTATATTCCAGCAATCCTATAAAGATTGGAAAGGGAAATTCGTCCAAGTGCGCCCTAACGACAAGGACGCCTCCCTACTCGACGGCTTCCCCTTGTACTGGGTGGACAAGGGGAAGAAAGAGTCCAAGAGCTGCTTCAGGAGACCCAGAAGTCCTGACAGCATGGGAGCGTTGGACCGAGATCTCTGCCTTTTCTGGAAAAGGGTCGCGGATGCCAACATCACTTTCCTTACCACCACCCTGATCTGCTTCGAATTCTACGAGGACCAACTCGAAATTTGAATAGGTTAGAACATTTAAACTGTTGTTTTAATACTGCTTCTATTTGACTGTTTCTGGGCGTCTTGTGCGTTATGCGCAAGACTTTGGTTTTATTTTTCCTGCACTGATCATCTGCTTTGCTGCATACTGCCTTGTGCACTTATTTTCTCCTTGAGTTAACCCATGTATTTTCGTTCCATGCAGATAACATGTTGGGCAAAGGTATGCTTGCTGAACTGAGGGCGCTCGCCCGAACCCACGGGTTGGCGACGGGTTCTCAAACAGTGCCCAACTCGGTGGTGGAGACAGCCATCGTCCACGGGCGATCGCCACCTAAGGAACCCGCCGCCCAACGCAAGAAACTAGTCCTCAAGAGGCCCAAGAGGAAAGCTCCTCAAGTGATCCACGAAGAAGAAGAGGAGGACGACGAGGTCACCGAAGATGGCCTCGTTACAAAGAGGAAGAGGGTGGCACCTTCTTCACCACCTGCACCACCCCCTCTTCCTACGTCAATGCCACCGTCCACGCCTGCCCCTCCTCCATCATCGCCACCCCCACAAGCTCCTGCTTCACCAGTCCAAGCGATCCCGCTGGCCACTGCGCCACCTGCAGTTGAGGCCCAAGAGAAATTTCATGGAGGACCCCCCGAGCGCCTCCACACCATACGTATCAGCTGGAGGGGGTCCCCCTTCAAATGCTTCACCTGCGGAGGTTGCTCCAATCGGGGATGAGGTTGCTCATACCTCTCCGATTCTGATCACTGAATCCCCGATTCCGTCACCACGCCAACAAGCGCCCACTGAAGAACCTGCTAAGGAAGGTGGCGACGAGAACCAACAACAGGCTCCCACAGCGCCTCTACACGCAGCAAACCTCCCTCTCGAGGTTACAAGGATGTGGGAGCCTCTATCTGCTAAGCTGAAGACGATAGCAGATGACATCCCGGCCGTCATAACCAGAGCCGTGGAGGGCTCCACCAGGAAACTCCAGGACGACCTCTTCAACCTCAAAACTGAAAACAGCACCATGAGGGTCGAGGTGGAGAAGTTGTCCTTCAACCTGACGCTCGCAGAAATTGAACACTCCCGAGTGGAGGACGCAATGAGCACCGAGCTCAGGCTGGCGCGCAAGGAGGCCACTGACCTTCGCCACAAGGTGCAACAACTTGCTCAAGAAAAGATTGAACTGAAGAGCAAGATTGTGCCCTATCGCGTCAAGGTGGCTGACCTGGAGGCTCTCATAAAGGCCGACGCCGTCAAGGTGCAGAAATTAGAGAAAAGGTCAGCCGAACGAGAGACCCTCCTTGGGCAGGTGGAAAAGGCAAGGGACGACGCCATAGCTGATCTCGCCGAAGCCAACGAAGAGAAGGGAAAGGTAGCTGCTGAATTGGCCCAAGTGCAAGCGGAATCCAAGAAGGTTGCTGAAGACCTTCTCCAGCCTCAAGAGACAAATGAACAACTCAAGAAGCAGGTTGAAGAGCTGGAGCAACAGAATAAGGAGCTGAAAGAGCAAACTGAAGATCTCAAGAAGCGGATTGAGGAACTTCAGAAGCAGATTGAAGAACTCAAGCTGAACTCTGCTCAAATTCTGGCCACTGGATTCGAAGCTGCACGGGAACAATTTGCCTGCTTGTTCCCCGACCTGGATCTCAGCATGGTGTCACTGAATAATGAAGTGGTGGATGGAAAAGTGGTGCCCGCCGAAGACTGATCAATTTAATTCATCCATCGCTTTCATACTCTCCCTTGCATTATAACTTGTAATAGACTTTATGTCCTTTTGTATATATGTTTTGAACTGTTATTCACTGTTAATGACAAAGTCTAAGTTTTTCCTCTTATGACTTCTTCAATCGCTTCAACTTTCCTTGCGTGTTTGATCTCAAAGAAATGTCTTAGCAAAACCGTAGGCACGATCTTTGACTTAACTGCTTCGAACCACTTCAACCTTTAAGCAACAATCACTTTATCGATTCGTAAACTTAAGGCAATTAACCTTATCGTAAAAACATTCCTTAAGCAACAAACTTTGACTCAGCTACTGGTTTAAACACTGCTTCACCCGATCTGCTCCACCAAAACGGGTCCTTTAACTTTCTCGCCACTGTTTGAACTTTTCCTGGTCGCCAGAGACTCTTGGCGATCAGCTTCTTTCTGGCTTCACGCCTTGGCCATTGTTCTTTGATCTGGGGGTAGAGGCGCCTTTCGGATCCTCCTCTACCTTCCTGAACTTCAGGACCACAGGCCGGGTGGCTAGGCGCTCTCTTCGAGCCTGCCTTAGCCACCTTCCAAACTTCGTCCACCCTTAACACCATACCTGAACTCGTTCGAGACGAGAAGGATTTTATCTTGCCTGAACTCGCGCATAGGCGAGAAGGTCTTTAACTTGCCTGAACTCGCTCATAGGTGAGAAGGTCTTTAACTCGCCTGAACTCGCTCATAGGCGCATCTTCTCGCCCCCAGAAACACTGAGGACTTTTCGCGGGTGCCTCTACATTGCCCCAGGGGTTACATCTTCTCGCCCCTAGAAACACTGAGGACTTTTCACTGGTGCCTCTACATTGCCCCAGGGGTTACATCTTCTCGCCCCCAGAAACACTGAGGACTTTTCACTCTTTCTCCCTTGCACTCGCTCGACGGCGAGGAGGTCTTTTACCTGCCTCGGAACGCGCGCGGGCGTTGAGGTCTTTTAACTGGTGCCTCCTATCGCCGAAAGACGATGAGGACTTAAAAAACTTTTTAGAAAGCATGCAATATATCTTTAACTCGCCTTAAATCACGTATAAGTAACAAGGTCTTTCTTCAAAACTTTTTTGGAAAACAGCAAGCATGCAATTTGAAAACGCCTTATACTTCGTAAACTCTTCTTTTATTGGGTGGCCTCATTAACAACCCTCCTTAGGGAAAAAAGAGTGCCCCCTTCAAACTGTTTTATCAGAAACATTGTAATATAACTTTTGTGTTCGTCTTTACTTACAAAAGTTCTCAACTGTAATACAACTTCAAGTGCGTGGCGTTCCAAGTGCGAGGAATCGCCCCTCCTTCCAGCGTTTCTAAGCGGTAGGCGCCGTTCCCGAGCGCCTCGGTTATCCTGAAGGGTCCAGTCCACTTGGGCGACAGTTTATTCTCCATCTCGTACTGGTGGGCCTTCCTCATCACCAGGTCGCCTTCTCCAAACTGCCTTGGCATCACCTTCGAGTTATATCTTCGTTCAATCCTCCTCTTCACCGCCTCAGCCTTCAATCTCGCTTCCTCTCTAACCTCATCCAGTAGATCCAGGTTCAGCCTTCTCTCTTCATTCGAGTCTTCCTCTACAAAGTTCTGGAATCTCGGCGAGCTCTCCTGAATCTCTACTGGAATCATCGCATCACACCCATAGACTAAGCTGAACGGGGTCTCATGGGTTCCTGACTGCTCGGTGGTATGGTATGCCCAGACTATACGGGGCACCTCCTCAGCCCAGCTTCCCTTGGCCTTTTCTAGCCTTCTCTTCAAGCCTCTCAACAACACCCGATTAGCTGACTCCACCTGGCCATTTGTCTGAGGGTGCTCGACGGATGCAAACACTTGTTGAATTCCCACCCCTTCGCAAAGCTTCTTCAACAGGTGGCTTGCAAACTGAGTCCCATTATCCGACACCAGGCGTTTAGGCACTCCAAACCGGCACACGATGTTCTTCCACACGAAACCTTCGATCTTGTGTGCGGTTATCTGGGCCACTGGTTCTGCTTCGATCCACTTGGTGAAATATTCAATCGCCACCACCAAGTACTTCATCTGTCTGATCGCCAGCGGGAAAGGTCCCAGGATGTCGATTCCCCAGGTATGAAACGGCCAAGGGCTATAGATCGACTTCAACTCCTCGGGAGGCGCCTTATGCCAATCGGCGTGCTGTTGGCATTGTTTGCAACATTGGGCATACTTCTTGCAATCTTCTCTCATCGATGGCCAGTAGTATCCTGCACGGAGAGTCCTCGCGGCCAGAGCTCGACCCCCGACGTGGCTTCCGCAAATACCTTCGTGGAGCTCCGCCATGATTCTCGTGCACTTCTCGCCATGTATACATTCCAGGAGCGGGTGGGTGAACCCAAACCTGTACAGATCGCCATCAATCAGGGTGTACTTGCTAGAATTCTTCTTTACCTTCCTAGCCTCAGTCGGATCCAGCGGGAGAAGGCCATCCGCCAGGCACCGCTTGTACTGTGTTATCCAAGTGTCTGGCTCATGGGTAGCGCAGACCTGTATCACGTTCACCTTCTCTCCCCGACATGCTCTAATTCTCGGCGATCTCAGAGTTTCTTGCGTCAGGGACTTATGGCTTCTCGCTGCTTTCTCCGTCGATTTGCTTATCTGAAGGACCAGGTGATCTGCCACAAATGCTCTCGGCGTCTTCAGAGTTTCTTGAATCACCGTCCTCTGCCTACCCCCCTTGCCTGAGCTGGCGAGCTTAGCTAGCAAGTCAGCTCGGGCATTCTGCTCTCTGGGCACATGCACTACTTCAAAGGAGGCAAAAGAACTCTTCAACTCCTGCACATATTCCAGATAGGCCGCCATTTGTGGATCTTTAGCCTGGAACTCGCCTGTTACTTGCCCTGTGACTAGCAGCGAATCACTTTTAGCCATCAGCACCCTAGCTCCCATCTCCTTGGCCAGCAAAATTCCGGCGATCAGCGCCTCATACTCTGCTTGATTGTTACTGGCTTTGAAGGCAAATCTCAAAGATTGCTCGATCAGCACGCCGTTGGGCCCTTCTAAAATGACTCCAGCACCGCTACCCTGCTGGTTCGACGATCCATCCACCGAAAGTACCCAACGGAAGTCGTCCCCCTCAACTCGTGTCGCCTCAGACGAGAGCTCGACCACGAAATCTGCAAAGATTTGCCCCTTGATCGGGCCTCGGGGCTCATACTTGATGTCAAACTCTGACAGCTCCACTGCCCATTTCACCATCCTTCCCGCAACATTGGGTTTCTTCAAAACTTTCTGGATGGGCAGGTCAGTCATCACCAGTATTGTGAAGCTATGGAAGTAGTGGCGCAATCTCCTCGCCGAAAATACCACAGCCAGCGCAGCCTTCTCCAGGGCTTGATATCTCGTTTCGGGGCCCTGCAACACCTTGCTCACAAAATAAATAGGCTTCTGAGCCTGACCTTGATCCTGGGCGAGCACCGCACTCACCGCCCTCTCAGTTACAGCAAAATACAACCTGAGAGGGGTTCCCACCAGCGGTTTGCACAGAACCGGCGGGCTCGCCAGATACTCCTTTAGCTTGACGAAAGCTTCCTCGCACTCTTTCGTCCAAACAAACTTATTGTTGCGCCTCAGGCACTGAAAATAGGGATGGCCCTTCTCCCCGCTAGCGGACACGAAGCGGGACAGGGCTGCCATCCGACCTGTTAGCTGTTGAACCTCCTTCACCGTAGCTGGGCTCCTCATCGCCAAGATGGCGGCACACTTATCAGGGTTGGCCTCTATGCCTCTTTCAGTTAAGAGGAAACCCAAAAACTTCCCAGCTTCCACGCCGAAAATACATTTCTCTGGATTCAGCTTCAATCTGAACTTGGCGATCGTTGTGAACAATTCCTCCAAGTCGGCAACGTGCTTGCTCTTTTCCGGCGAGGTCACGACCATGTCATCGACGTACGCTTGCACGTTCCTTCCCAACATCGGTGCAAGTACTCGATCCATCAGCCTCTGGTACGTGGCCCCCGCGTTCTTCAGCCCAAACGGCATCACCTTGTAGCAATAGCACGACCTCTCCGTCATGAAGGCTGTTTTCTCTTCGTCCATGGGATGCATCTTAATCTGATTGTACCCCGAGAAGGCATCCAGGAAGCTCAACAGCTTACACCCCGCAGCACTATCCACCAGGGCGTCTATGCTTGGTAAAGGATACGAATCCTTTGGGCAAGCTTTGTTCAGGTCGGTGAAATCGACGCACATGCGCCATTTCCCGTTGCTCTTCTTCACCAGCACGACATTCGCCAGCCATTCAGGGTACTGGACTTCCCTGATGTGGCCTGCAGCAAGGAGTTTCTGTGTCTCATCTCTAATCGCCTGCCTCCTTTCTTCGTTGAACTTTCTTCTTCTTTGTCGCACTGGTCTCACCAAGCCGTCCATCGCCAGATGATGGCACAGGAAGTCGGGATCAATTCCGGGCATGTCCGAAGCGGACCATGCAAACGCGTCCAGATGCCGCTCAATCACCTTGGCGATCTGGTCCTGGAGCTCGACCTCCAGAGATCTTCCCAGCTTGAAGATTTTTCCCCCGATCTCTTTCTCGAGCCACTGCTCGACAGGTTTTGGCCTGGCTTCTCGGGCGATCACCGCCCTGGCGATTCCCTGCTCTCTCGCTTCCTCAGGGCGATTCCGCGCCTCTTCCTCCTCCAGACCAGCGTTCCCCTCCCCCAGTTCAGCGTCCACCATCTCCACGTCCCTTCCGGCGGTCTCTTCCGTTACCGTCGACCTGGGCTTCACGCCGGGAGGTGGGGTGGTTGTTACATAACTCACTGATCTCTTGTTTTTCAGGCTATTCTCATAGCACTTTTTCGCTTCTTTCTGATCAGACTTGATCGTGATCACCACCCCCTCCATAGACGGCAACTTCACCTTCATGTGCTGAGTCGACGGAATGGCGCCTATCTTGTTAAGCGTGGGCCTTCCCAACAGGATGTTGTATGCTGAAGGAGCGTTTACGATGAGGTACTTGATTTTCTCCGTCCTTGAACCAGCCTCGTCTGTAAACGTGGTTCTCAACTCAATGTACCCCCTGACCTCCACCTGGTCACCAGCGAACCCATATAGGCACCCTCCATAGGGCCTTAGCTGGTCAAGGGGCAATTCCAGTTGCGTGAAAGTCGGCCAGAACATAACGTCTGCCGAGCTTCCCTGGTCCACCAGAAATCTGTGGACCTTCCTTCCCGCCGTAATTAACGAAATGACTATGGGATCGTTGTCATGGGGCACAACGTCCCGAAGATCCTGCTTGGTGAACGTAATGTCCACCTCCGGCGAGTGATCTTCAAACATATCCACTGTCATCACCGACCGCGCGTACTTCTTCCTCTGCGATGCGGTGCATCCACCACCTGAGAAGCCTCCTGCGATGGTGTGGATTTCCCCGTGGATGGGCATCTCGTGTTGCTGGACTTTTCCACCTGCTGGCTGGGAACTCGACGCTCCCCCCGTCCTTTTGTCCAACAGATAGTCATTTAGGAACCCGCTCTTTACCTGATCATCGAGCTGATACCCTAAGGACAAACATGAGTCCAAAGTGTGGCCAAAGCCTTGGTGAAACTCACACCAGGCGTCTGGCTTTGGTCCCAGCACCTTGTCGCCCACCTTCTCAGGCGCTTTCAACCTGGCGGATATATTGGGAATGGCGATCAGGTCCGCCAATCCCATAACAAACTTGTGCTTAGGCGGGCGATTGTATTCCCGGCGTGCTGGTTGCTGGCGTCCCTGGCTCCTCCCCTTGTTCCTCCTATCGTAAGGATGGCGAGTCCTCTGGTCCTTCCTGGCCGCCGCCGCTGTTTCCAGCACCCTTTGCGGCTGGATTCTGGTCTGGGCGCGTGGCCTAGCGGGAGCCACGCTCCCTCTCTTCTCAGCGACCTCACTTTCGTCGGCGATGTGAGCCACCGCAAGTCTCCTGACCTCAGCAAACGTTGCAGGGTGAGCCCTGATCAAGGCCTCGCAGAATGGTCCTGGCAGCACGCCCTTCTAGAATGCATAGACCAGCATTTCTTCATCTTTGGCCGGCGATCTGACCATCTGCGCTCCAAAGCGATTCAGGTAGTCTCTGAGGGACTCTCCCTGGTACTGCCTTATATCAAACAGATCATAAGACACCCTGGGCGGTGCCTTGTTCACAATGTATTGCTCGACGAAAACCTTCGAGAACTGCTGAAAATTGGTTATGTGACCGTTAGGTAGGCTCACAAACCACTCCAACGCCGTTCCCTGGAGCGTGCTCACAAACATCTTGCAATACACAGCGTCTGACCCTCCCGACAGCATCATCTGTGTATGGAACGTGGTCAGATGGGCCTCTGGATCCTCCACGCCGGTAAAGACAGCCTTAACCGGAACCACGCTCGTAGGAATAGGCGTGTCAGTAATCGCCTGATCAAAAGGCATAGGGAAAACGCGAGGTGGCGATGACGGCGCCACCTCTTCAGCAGAAGAACGCCCTTGCTGCTCCTGAAGAGCTTGACGCAGCTCCTCAGGCACCTTGCTGAGCTCCTCATTCCTGGCACGAGAGGCGACCAGGTCCTCATGCATTCTCGCCTGCTCTATACGTGAGGCTTCCACAGTTGCCTGCAACGAACGCATCATTTCTGCCATCTGCGCCATGGTCATGGCAGCGGCGCCTTCAGCAGCGACGGGCGCAACTGGACTTGAGCGATTGCTTCTCATTTTTCTCATGAAACTCAGCGAATCACAGAATGCAGCGAATAACACTTACTTTAGCTACGATTGAGTCAGCGATCAATCGAAAAACAGTGCGAAACTCCGCGAGAAAACTCAAGAACACCGCAAACCTTCAAAGAAACTTGCAACTTCACCAGAAACCACTGCTCTTCCCACGGACAACCGAACGAGCGAAACAACTCAACTCCACCGAACAAATTACGCGTAAACAGCAGGAAAACCTTTCTTCACCGATCGAGAACCCAAACGAACGGTATAAAACGCGAATTCACCGAACGAAACTCAAGAAAACAGCGAACGATGGTTGCACCAGCACACAACCACGCAGAAAACTTCGAAAACCTCCAAGAACTCACGCTGTGGATGGGAGCAAGTTTTACACGGCCCCACGGTGGGCGCCTGATGATCCTGCCTGTTGACCAGAACGCTGGAAACTGCCCCGTCAAAGGATCGACGTGTGCACCGCTTCACACCTCCGTTCCTCTTCAAGATCCACCTCAAGAACCTGCAAAGAAACAGAGCGGCGCCGCTGCGGCCGATCGCACTCCAACGCCCAAGTCAGTGACCGAATCACCAAATACTAAGAGAACAAGAACCGTGCAAATCCTCTCTCACAGTAAGCTCTATAACTCGCAAGCGTAAAGAGTATAATCTGAACGTGCGTACGTCAGAAAGTTCGTTGAGAACTCTTATATACCTGGTTACTTTCTCTCTCCTGGCAGTTACAGACTTGGACATGTGGCTCGCATCCAACTGTACACGTGCCATCATCTGGAGCCTCCTTGACTTGGGCGCTGCTTCTGACTTTCTTTTTGGCTAAGTTATTTATGCATGGTGCTACCCGATACATAGCTAACTTGGGAGTGCGATCTCTACTGGAACTGGCGAGTTAGGGTGCCTTCGTACACCTTCCCTGTGGTCTCGCCGGCCGCCTTCATAATCTGCACCACCTTCATCTCTGGCGATGTGCTTTCTCTGACGATCTCCAACCTCAAGGTCGCCTGAGTTTACATCTGGCGACTTCATCTCCAACCTGGTGATCGCCGGTTCTGGTATGCTGGAGATCGGAACACGCCTACTTAATAACTGGCGACTTCACGAGCCCCCCGACTTCCTTCCCTTCTGCCAACCTGGCGCCTTGTCAACACGCCTATACTGTAGCGGGATGCCACGTCATCACTTCCGACTACCAGGGCGGTACAATAGTAAATAGTGTAGTCGGGCATTTGTCTCCAGACGTTAGCTATGATCAACTGTGTGATGAAGTTTTTAAGGGAGGTTTGAATATGATTAAAGTGCGATTCCTGGGAGATAATTTGGTCCTCCTAACACCAAAGGGGGGTGAACGTATGGATGATTTGATTAAGCACAATAAAGAATGGTTTGAGAGTTTTCTTGAGGTTATTGATACGTGGTCCGAGTCTTTGGTAGTTGACCACAAAATTTCCTGGGTCAGATGTTACGGGCTTCCCTTTTCTCTTTGGTATATGTTGATGAAGCCACATAGACTTGGGAAATTCTGGAATATGCAAGGGTACAAGTGCGAGTGCTTAAGTCATGCAGCGCAAGGGTAACCAAGAGATTCAGAATCAATGGTATTGGTTACAATATCTACTTTTGAAGAAGAGAATCCAAGTAACGAAGGAAGGTCGTGTAAATGCACCTACAACTGTTATGCCTCATCTGAAAGCGCTCAGTCAAAAGACTATTTCGTTGAGGAGACTGATATGTTTGTGCAGAGTTATGATGGAAGGGATAGGCAAGGGGGATAGACATCGTTTCGGTCAGAGAAGGCTAACAGAGGTGGATGGAAGTGGGAAGCACAAAAGACAAAAAATGAGTATAGAGAGGAAGAACTAGAGCCTCCTTTCGGGGTGCAGGCGAAAGATGCTCCTTTAAGCACAAAAGAGGCAATGCCCATAGGGAAGGTTGCTTTTCATGTCCCACGCGGAGTCAACCCTGCTAGATTTTCTAACCTTGTCCAAGTAGCTCTAATTAAGCTAATTGAGGCAATAGAGGCATCTAGAGGCAGTCAAACAAGACCAAGTGTGAGTGAGGCCCAATCGATGTGGTTCACGGCCTAAGTAAAAGGGGGTGGAAGTGGAAAACTTTTGGTCAACCCACATTGTGATGCAAATTGTGATGGAGAGGGGGGTATAGGAACAGTTTCTAGCACAATAAGGCAGAGCTTTCATAACATGAGTGCCGATGGGGGTTTGATCGGGATCGCGCCACCGCCATCTTCAGAGTCGGTGCGACTGCTGCATTTCTTTCTGTCAGAATGGACACCGACGATGTGTGCCACGCAGGGAACTTAGTCTCCGTCGACTCTACCAGTGAATATGTCGTAAAGATCGCATGGTAAAGCTATTGATGTGAACTTGGGTCACGAAGGAAGGCCAGGGCTTGAAAAAGGATCCTAATATCGAGCAATTGGTGATGGATGCGGTAGGGGAGATTTAAACATGGAAGTCGGTGGCCAGGTCGTTCACTGTGAGCAGACGAGGGATGCAGGTGTGGTGGCGGGGGATATATATAATACACCCGTAAGGGTTAGACAACAGCGGTCACTATGGGAGGCTGGGGAGTCCAATGTGCAGCAAAAATGGAGATCAAAAGGGGTTGTAGGGTCTCCTCATATGGGTATCCATTCCTCATCTAGATTGAGCATTAACTCTAATACTCTCATCGATGGGGATTTCGGCGTTTGCAATGACAAATTCTGGAAAGTTGAGTTCATGGACAAACCTTCTAAGTTGTGGGAGCTAGTTAAAATTCTGGGGGTGTCTTGTTGCAGGGAGGAGAATGCGGTTATTGAGAAAATTGAACGTATGAAATATCGGGATGCTGAGGTTAAGAAGAAGCATGAGGAGGATAACAAAAGTGGGTATTGATGGTTATTGTCAACCTTAATATTAGAGGATTTGGGGGAGGGACAAAAGTTGGTTATCTCAAACAAATTCTTGCTAAGGAGGGAGGGGATATGTTATGCCTTAAAGAGACTAAAACGTCGTTATGTCCGATTCCAGATGTTTTTCTCTATGGGGGGATTGCAATGTTTGTTGGGTGCATAATGAGGGTCTAAATGGGGCTGGGAGTTTGTTAACTAAGTGGTGCAAAGACGTGTTTCAACTTGATGATAAAGTGATGGGAAGGGGTTTTATAGCTTTGCTTGGCCTGCACATCAAGTCATGCTCCAAGTGTGCAGTTATCAATGTGTATGCAGCTTGTAATTCGGGTGATAAGGTGGTTGTATGGGAGAAGCTGATGAATATCATAAAAGCACACCAAAACTTTGCGTAGTGTGTGTGTGGCATGTTCAATGTTGTTATACATGCGTTTGAAAGGAAAGGAACAAGGGAAAGGAGTGGACAAAAGAACGAGATTACTTGCTTCAATAACTTCCTTTCTAGGAACTTCTTGTTGGAGTTACCGTTTGTCGGTAAGAGGTTCACTTGGTTCAAATCAAATGGAACCGTTAAAAGTAGATTAGACATGGTCTTAGTTACGGAGGAGTGGCTTCAAATGTAGCCAATGAGCAAGCAATATGTCCAACCAAGAGTGGTGTCAGACCACTACTTGTTAGTTGTTAAATATATGGTCAAAGATTGGGCCCCAAAGCCTTTTAGGTATATTGATTCTTGGCTCTTGGAATCGGGGTTTAAGGAGTGGGTCATCAATAAATGGAATTCTTTCTTTGTGCGTGGAAACAATATTTCTAAGCTTAAAGACAAGTTGAAAATGTTGAAGACTGACCTTAAAGTGTGGAATCGTGAAGTGTTCGGGTGTTTGGATTCGAGTAAGAAGAATTTATTGAAGGATATCGAGGCTTTTGATATACGAGATAATTATAGTGACCTTGACGAAGAAGCGCAGCTGAAAAGAATGGAGGTTATTAGTCAACTGAAAGTGACTGACAACAAGATCGCATCCCTATGCAGGCAAAAAACTAAAGCTTCTTAGATTATACACGGAGATTCCAACGCCAAATATTACCACTCGGTAATAAGATGGCGAAGACTTAGGAATGATGTCAAGGGGGTTGAGGTAGGGAATCAGTGGTGTGAGGATCCCCAGGTTGTGAGGCGGGAAGCCAAAAAGATGTTTGAAGGCAGATTTGCGGCTTCTAATGACCTTGGTGTTAAGCTTACTTCTGTAGAGTTCAAGTCTTTGTATCTAGAGGATAGTTTGAGCTTGATCGCTGGTTTTTCTGAGGAAGAAGTAAAGGAAGCAATGTGGCAATGTGATGGTTCCAAAAGCCTTGGTCCGGACAGGTTTAATATCAATTTTATCAAGTCTTGTTGGGATACTCTTAAGTCGGATATCATGGAAGCTATGCTTGCTTTTCATAAAACGGGGGGCTTTCCGAAAGGATGTAATGCATCCTTAATTTCCCTCATTCCTAAAGTGCACGACCCCATAAGCCTGGACTAGTATAGACCTATCTCTTTAGTGGGCACGTTGTATAAAATCATTACAAAGGTGTTATCAAGTTGTATCAAGAGGGTTCTACCCCTGGTCATTGATGATTGCTAATCGACTTTCTTGAGGGATAGGGGGATGTTAGACAACGTTATTGTGGCCAACGAGGCTATCAAGGTGTTGGAATATATGGCCTTAAATGAGAGGGGGATGAATTGTTTAAGAGAGGTTTTTGAAAACTTTTCGAGGTTTAATAAAATTCTTTGTGTGAATCCAGAATATGAATCAAGTTAGCCAAGAATATAAGCAATGAAACAACAAAGTAACAGAAAAACAATCGGTTGTTTCTTCGAAACAATCGGTTGTTTATACCAGTAAAGCTTAAAACAGAATTTAAATGAGTTTAAAGTAAGAGAGAGATACACCAACAGTTTATACTAGTTCACTCTTAAGCCAAAAGATACATCCAGTCCCCAGAAAACCATTGGGTAATCCACTAAGTAATCAAACCAGATTACAACACACAAACCACCAAAGTAGTGACCTTGAACCCTTCAAGAAACACACTCCCTTTGGCAAAACACACAAAAAGTATTGATCTTGACCACCTCAAGAGCAAACAACACTCCTTGGCAACACTACACCAGAAATACAGTAGGTTGAGAAGGGATTACACTTGTTCACAATACAAACTGAAATCAATACAACTGCAATCCTATTCCACTATCTTTGAAAAACCCAAAGCTTGATGTGAATGTTCAAATCTTAGAATCAACTTTGTTACAACTGCAAAACTCAAATCTGTTTTTTTTTAAAACATAAACAAACCATTTATATTTTCCAAAGATTGGTCAAAGTAATTAATGAAGGAACGTATTAAGTTGAAAATCATTTAAAGCACATTCAACAACCAAAACAGAATTCTGTTAGGATTTTCAAAGAAACAACCGGTTGAAACCACAAAACAACCGTATGTTTGGTTTGGCAGTTAAGTCAACCAAACTAAAATAGTTTTCAACCTTTTCAAAACTCCTAAGAGTAAAACAACCGGTTGATTCGACAAAACAACAAGTTGTTTTTCACTTAGTTGGAAAAACACTTTATTTTCTAAAAGGTTTTAAATCACATCAGTTTTAGATTCAACAAAGGAGTGGATCACATTCTATTCTACCCAGATCCCTCCCAAAACACAACAGCAACACCAGCCTTGCATCAAACACTTTGGATTTGGATTTTACAAAGCACTTGATCACTCTTGATTAACACAAGGAACTCTGGAGGTATGGGAGGAGCGGGTTATGTTTGAAAGTGGACATCGAAAAAGCTTATGATTTAGTAAGGTGGGTCTTTTTATATGATATGCTTCAGAGGCTAGGTTTTCACAGTATATATATTAAGTGAACCAAAGGTTGTGTGGAGTCTTCCTCTGTGTCTATGCTGGTCAACGGAAGCCCTACTGAAGAGTTTTACCCTTTGAAAGGGTTGAGGCAGGGAGACACGTTAGTTCCATTCCTTTTCCTAGTCATAGCTGAAGGTTTATTTGGGTTAGTAAGACAAGCTATCAAGTCCAACATGCTTACAAGGGTGAAGGTGGGGAGGAACAAGGTTGAAACTTGTGTGCTTTAGTTTGTTGTGATACTATTTTCATGTGTGAAGACTCTTTCTCTAATGTGTTCACTCTGAAAGCAATCCTTAGGTGTTATGAGTTGGCTTCCAAGTTGAAAATTAATTTTCATAAATCTATGATGGCAGGTATAAATGTGGTCAGGAGTAACCTTGAAGGCTACGCAAGATGTCTTAATTGTACTCTAATGAGGACCCCTTTCAAATATTTGGGGCTTAAAGATGGTGGTAATCCGAGAAAAAGGAGTTCTGAGAGCCAATCGTGAACAAGATTAGTGCGAGGCTTAGTGCGTGGAAGGGGAGATTCTTATCATTGACAGGAAGAATTTGCTTAATCAATTCAGTGCTCACAGCCTTACCCATCTTTTATCTCTCTTTTAATAAAATGCTGGAGTCGGTTTACAATAGAATCATAAGTCTTCAAAGGAGGTTTCTATGGGGTTTGGGTAAGAATCATAGAGCCGATCTTGGGTCAGTTGGGACAATGTATGCAAACCTTTGGAGGAAGGTGGGTTGGGGATTAAAAACATTAGAAAGTTCAATAGAGCTCTTCTAGCCAAATGGAAATGGCATCTGGTGAGTGAAGAACGAGGAAAGTGGAAGGATATTTTATTTTCTAAATATGGTGTTGAATCAAGTTGATGTCAGATACCTAAGAAGTACCCGTCTTGGTGGTGGAGGGATCTGTCTAATGTATGCAGCGACGGCGTTGCAAAAGGAGGTAAGTTTAGCAACTCATAATGAAATCTTATAGTAAATGCTCAAGTATTAGAAGCTAAAAAAATAACAAACATGGATCCTTTGAATGTTGTAGGTCAACTTAGGCTATAATAAGCGCTAAATTGTAGTAATTTTTATAGTTCAATAGGCATGTAATTTAAGTAAAATATGTGTAAAAACTAGTGAAAACATTCCAAGAAATCTCCAACTCCAACTGCACATGAAGACAAAGAGGAAAAGAAGCAAATTGCATAAATTATTGCAGAAAAGTACAAAAAAAAAAAGCAAACAAAGATTCAGCAAAAGGGCCAATCTGCCTAAAGCATGAAAAATGGCTCAATGGATTAAGTCCAAAGAGTAAGCTCCACGGAAAACACTCAAAATGTTGAGTGCATCTGCATGCGCTGAGCGGATTGAGGCCATAACTACCAAAGAAATCCATAGATCAAAAGGCTGAGTGAATTTCAAAGGGTTTAGGGAATCAACATCTTTAATCATGAAGAAAGCCTAATTTTTCTCAGAAAGGACTCAAGCCAACCTGCACCAAGTTTGGGAAGAAACGAATTTCACTTGAAGCCTAAGCCAAGCAAATTTTGCTTTATGGCTAAGAAATGTTAATGTTGGGCTAGATTTGGAGTGAATCCCTGACTTTGGAAATCTCAAGAAGCCCTGGAATTGAGCTTGAAGCCCAAAGATTGCTTAAGGATGAAGAAAGTCAATCCACTGAGCAGATTGACTTGCATTGAGCGGATGTTAAATCCCCTTGAATCCCTGAGAATCCCATTTAAAAAAAAATCTATAAATAAGAACCTTGGGGTAAATTTCAAAGCATTTAGAGGCATATAAAGGCACAAAGAGATATTAAGAAGTATAGAGGATCTAATGAGATCCATAAAGAGGTTTAGATATAGAGTTTCTGTTTGTTTAGATAAAAAAGTCTGAACTTCAGAATCAATCAGGCTACAAAGCCAAAACCTCATAAGAAGTTAAGGCTAATCTATGGAGAAAGAAATCATGAAGCCTATGTTGACCACAACACTCACATATCCATGTTTGATTTTGTTCTCGTCGGTTGACCTAGTCGCCGGTTGATTCTAATCCCAAGCTCAGGCTCCGTCTATCTCTGGTGGAATCTGTTCTTCCCTTTGGAATGCTGGAGCGCGACTCCGTTGAGACAAAAGGGGGCTCTACCTGTTGATTGCACTCAAATGATCAAGTCAGTAGAAGGCTTATAGAAATAAGAAGTAACTAGTTTCAGTCTTAGAAACAACATAACTTTACTTGGGATCTCAAGTCCTTTTTATAGCCTACCTCTTGTAATAACTTTCCATCACGAGAGTCTTATCTCAACTGAAAGCCTATGCATTAGGAAGATATTATGTTTAAGGCACATTCTCTTAGCGCCGCAACTGAACAAAATCCTTCCCTCAAGGAAGTGCATCAAATCTTAACAAAATAACCGCCAAGGTACCAACTCATGTGTTAGAATATATGGCCTTAAACAAGAGGGGGGGGTTGAATTGTTTATAAGAGATTTTCGAAAACTTTTGAAGGTTTAATGAAACTCTGTGAAGAAATCCAAAAGAGGAATCAAGTTAGCCAAGAACACAAACTGTTTTAAAGTAAAACACAGAAAAACAATCAGTTGTTTCTTCGAATCAATCGGTTGTTTCTTCAAATCAATCGGTTGTTTATACTAGTTAAAACTTAAACAACTTAAAAACATAATTTAAAGTAGTTCAGAGAAAGAGAAATGCACACAAGCAGTTTATACTGGTTCACTCTTACAACAAGAGCTACATCCAGTTCCTAGAAACCACTGGGTAATCCACTAAGCAATCAAACCAGATTAAAAAACACCACACACCAAAGTATTGACCTTGAACCCCTCAAGAAACACACTACCTTTGGCAAACCACACAAAGAGTATTGATCTTGAACACCTCAAGAACACACAACACTCCTTGGCAATACAACAACAGAAATACAAAAGATTGAGAAAGGATTACACCTGATCAAAGTTCAACTGAAAAGAATACAATTGCAATCCTATTCCACTTTCACTTGAATATCCAAAACTTGATGTGAATCTTGAAAACTTGAGATCGAATTTGTCAAACTGAATTTCTCCAAACTTTTTCTTACCCTTCAGAAACATATAACAAACTATTTATATTTTCCAAAGATTGGTCAAAACATTTAATGAAGGAGCGTATTTAGTTAGAAATCATTTAAGACAGATTCACCATTCAAAGCTGAATTCTGTTAAGATTTTTAAAGAAACAATCGGTTGAAACCACAAAACAACCGATTGATTTGGTTTGACAATTAAGTCAACCAAGTTAAACAACTTTCAACCTTTTTCAAAACCTCTAAGAGCAAAACAACCGGTTGATTCGACAAAACAACAGGTTGTTTTTTACTTAGTTGGAAAAACATTTAATTTCAAAAAGGTTTCAATTCACATACGTTTTAGATTCAACAAAAGAGTGGATTACACTTTATTCTACCCAGATCCCACCCACACACAGTAGCAATACCAGCCTTTCATTAAACACCTTGGATTTGGATTATTCAAAGCTCTTGATCACTCTTGATCAATAATCTCCCCCTATTTGATGAAGACAAATCCCTGGTTGCTTGTGTTGATCTTTTTTGAATATGAAACAGCACCTGCAAAGCAGAAACTATGCAATCCAGAACATCTCTAATAGCACGTTATGATGATACATCAACTAGTTTTTCTACATAACCACAAGAGTAGAAAAACCAGCCACAAACTATGCAAAAAACATCAAAACTACATCACCAAATCAAACAACATATGCAGCAGAAATTAAAGCATACTTAAATCAGAGTTATAGCAGTTTTAAGACAACACATAAACCATATTTTCCACCTATTTGTTTTCACAAATAGAATTAGGAAGAGATAAAAATAGATTTAAGAAAGAGTTTGTGAATCAAGAATGCCTAACTCATTTCTTAAAAAGAAAAACCTGTCTTTTGGCAAAGGTTTTATGAATATGTTAGCAAGTTGCAGTCTTGTTTCAATGAATTTCATCTCACAATCTCCATTGTGTTGGGTTCAATAGTGGCCAAGTTCAAGAGGGGGGGTGAATTGAGCTTTTAAAACTTTCGCACAGATTCAGTTTTTATCACAGTACAAAGAAAATAAATCGATTTATTTAACAATGAACATATTTATTTTTATACTGTTTATGTACTTTAAGGCGTTTATCTCAATTAAATGATTTTTTATTTTAAGATTGAGTTAGATGATCTGCAAGCAAAGTTCAAATTGATTTTCACAAAATAAAATCAGAGAGCTACAACAGTTAATCACAACCTTTGAATACAAAATCAATGCTTGTTTTTAAAACAATTAACAGATTGAATTAACTTTCACAGAACATGAATTCCAATTATGTTTCACAACACATATAGATTTACGCAGAAGTTCTTCAGAAGGTTTTCCAGAAAATCAAGAACAGTATACACGTACCCTGAAAGAACAGATTCAAACACAATTGAATAGATTTATTTCTTGACAGATTAGGTTGATAAGTGATTATTGAGTGCAGAGATTAAGAGAGAATGAACACAGAACAATTATACTGGTTCACTCAAATGAGCTATATCCAGTCTTCACCTAATCCAAGGTGAAATTCACTAAACCACAATCCAAAACAATTACACAAACCACTGTTCTTGAACCCTACAAGAACATGACACACTTTGCTGAAAAACACTATTCCAGCACATACAACTCTTCAAGAAACCCTATCAAGAAGAGTTTACAACCACACTTTACAAGAAATTGAAGTATGAAACGAATACACCTGATAGAGAATGCAGAAATCTGCCTTAGACCAGTAGAACATATTGCTCACACAGTGACAACACCTCTAACCAAGCCTTAGAACCAACCAAGAACAAGCACACTTTGTGATTTGAAAAATCTTTCAAGAACCCGTGCTAATCCTCTGAAATCTCTTATATCTCTATTGTAAAACTTGTTTTCTCAATTATATGAACAACACTTTAAAGCTAGAACAAAATCTCTTTTTATAGGAAAACATTTTATAACAAACTTTCAAAAAACAGTTAAAGCTGTTACAAAAAGAATAGATTGAAAATAAAATGAACAAACTTATTTTCAAAGGCAGTGAGAGAATTTGTTATATGTAGGAGACTTAGTCAAACTCCCTGGTGTAAGGATAAAACAGTGAAAAACCGTATAAGAGAAACATGGCACCAGACTAAAAAGAATCTATTTATTTACAGAAGAACAGATTCGTTTTCAGAACGATAACAAAAAACTCTTTAACAAGTGAAACACAGTCGTTTTGAAGGAATGAAAACTTAGTTAAGATACTTGATGCATAAAACATGATTTTCAAAAAAAATACTTAATCAAGGCATCATTTTAAGAAAAGAATATATTTATTTAGAAAAGAACAAATTCATTTTCTATGCAGTAAAGGATATTTTGTAAAACATGTGAAAAACATTTTCATAAAACTTGTGCTTGCTCTTATCACATGGTCAGGGGTCAAGAGGTGAGTTGCCCAGCTAAAAGGCTACTTTAAAAACCTCTAATCTATACCTAAGACATCCTTAAAGCAAATGCAAACACTAAGGAAACTTACACATTTGGCTTCATCAAACACTTGTCTTGAAAGGGGCAACATCCATCTTCAACACATTGTTCACATGATCCCTTATGAAGTGATGATGAATCTCAATGTGCTTTGTTCTTGAATGCTGAATCTGATTTTTGGTGAGATTTATAGCACTTGTATTGTCACAAAGCAAAGGAACCTTGCTAATCTTTAAGCCAAAATCTTCTAGTTACTGTTTGAGCCAAAGAATTTGTGCACAACAACTTCTAGCAGCAATGTATTCAGCTTCTGCAGTGGAAAGAGCCACACAAGCTTGTTTTTGCTATGCCAAGAAATGAGACTTGAGCCAAGAAGATGACAAGTGACACTTGTGCTTTTTTGGTCCAGCTTACACCCTGCAAAATCAGAATCAGAATATCCAATTAAGTGTATAGGAGAGTGAGAAGGATACCATAAACCAACATTGGTTGTTCCTTTGAGATATTTGAGAATCCTTTGGACTTGCTTGGAATCTTGCACAAAGACACACGACAAACATGATATCCGGTCTACTTGATGTGAGATAGAGTAAGGAACCAATTAATCCTCTATATTTGGTTTGATCTACCCTTTTTCCAGCCACATTAGCATCCATATAACAACTTGATGGCATAGGTGTGCTAACTTCTTTGCAACTTTCCATTTAAAATTTCTTGAGAATTTCTTTGCAATACTTTTATTGACATAGGAAAATTCCATCTTTGGATTGCTTGACCTGCAGCCCAAGAAAGAATGAAAGCTCCCCCATCATATACATTTCAAACTCACCTTGCATGGCAACCACAAATTCCTCACATAAACTATCTTTGGTAGCACCAAAAATGATGTCATCAACATAGATTTGGACCAAGATAATTTTAGAATTTGACTTCTTGATAAAGAGAGTCTTGTCAATCATCCCTCTCTCATAGCCATTGGATAAAAGAAAGTTACTAAGCCTCTCATACCACTGCCTTGGAGCTTGCTTAAGCCCATACAAGGCCTTTTTCATCTTGTATACATGGTTGGGATGTTGATGATCTTCAAAGCCCGGTGGTTGTTCAACATAGACTTCTTCATTGATTATTCCATTGAGGAAAACACTCTTAACATCCATTTGAAATAGTTTGAATCCACTCATACAAGCAAAGGCCAGCAACAACCTTACAACTTCTAATCTTGCAACTGGAGCAAAGGTTTCACCATAATCAATTCCTTCTTCTTGATTGTAACCTTTGGCAACTAGTCTTGCCTTGTTTCTAGTAATCACACCAGCCTCATCTAACTTGTTTTTGAAGACCCATTTAGATCCAATGATGTTCATCTCATCTGACTTGGGAACAAGAAACCATACATCATTCCTAGTGAATTGATTCAGCTCTTCATGCATTGCATCCACCCATTTCTTATCATTAAGTGCTTCTTCAATTGTCTTTGGTTCAACTTGAGAGACAAAAGTTATGTGCCTACAGAAGTTTGAGACAGTACTTCGTGTAGAAAACCCTCATTTATCTGACCAATGATGTTTTTCACTGACAGATCCCATGGAATTCTCCATTCTTTAGGCAACTCATCCTGCTGCAGAATTTCAACCGGTTGTTTCGATGAATCAATCGATTGGTTTTCTGGATAGGATTCCAGCTTCTGCAGAATGATGTTCTGTTCATCCTCTTCTGTGTAGTTCTTTGAGGATTTCATATCTTTGTGATCAACTTCATCAAACACCACATGAACAAATTCTTCTACAATCATGAGTCTCTTGTTGTAGACCCTATAAGCATGACTATTTGAGGAGTAGTCAATAAAGATGCCATTGTCAGCTTTTTCATCAAACTTTCCCAGATTTTCTTTTCCATTATTCAGAACAAAACAGCTGCATCCAAACACTTTTAGGTGACTAATGTTTGACTTCCTTCCATTGAAGAGTTCATAAGGAGTTTTCTTTAAGATTGGCCTTATGAGCATTATATTCATCACATAACAAGAGGTGCTAACAACATCAACCCAAAAATATTTGGGTAGGGAGTATTCACTTAGCATGGTTCTTGCTAATTCTTCAAGAGATGTGTTCTTTCTTTCCATTACTCCATTCTGTTGAGAAGTTCTTGGTGCAGAAAAGTTGTGCAAGATCCCCATCTTTTCACAGAATTTGCTGAATTTCTCATTTTGAAATTTCCTTCCATGATCACTCCTTATAGAACCAATGCTACTGTTTTTTGAAGGCAGAGAAAGCATCACTCTTTGATTCCAAGAAGAGTTTCCATGTGTACCTAGAAAAATCATCAACAATAACAAAAGCATAATAGTTACCACCAAGACTCATGGTTCTTGAAGGACCAAACAAGTCCATGTGCAACAACTCAATGGGTTTTGAAGATGAAACAACATTCTTTAATTTGAAGGAATGTTTGATTTGTTTCCCCTTTTGACATGCTTCACATATGTGGTCCTTCTCAAACTTGAGATTTGGTAACCCTATCACAAGGTCTTTTGAGGATCCATATTCTCATTTATCCACTTTCTATGAATTGATTGGAACCATGGAATTTGAAGAAAAGGACCTGGAATCAGTGTACCTAAGATTATTCTTTTTCTCACTAGGTGGAACAATAAGAGAATGGCTTAAATCCTACCTAAACCACAGTTTAAACAACCAGGGTGACATTGAAGAAAAATGTCTAAACATGTTTCTTCTACTCTCTTGCTTTAAGAAAACAAAATATGATATTTCTACATTCAGGAAAGAACCAGATGAGCCTTTATGTGAAGCATGAGAGCGCTTCAAAACACTTTTGGAAAGATGCCCGAACCAATGAATTTGAAGACGTGACCCAACTAAGTATCTTTCACAATGGTCTGAAGCATGACACAAAGACGATCTTAGATGCAACAGTAGGAGGAACCATGATGATTGTTGATGAAAAGCAAGCAACAAGAATTATAGATGTTTTGCCTTTGACAGACTATCAAGCACAACATGAAAAGACTCTTGGACATAAGAAAAAAGTGTTGGAACTAAACATAACTAGTGCACTCCTTACGCAAAACAAGATCCTAACCCTATAGATTGAAGCCCCAACAAAGAAAATGTCAAAGTTGCCATAAATCCTCAAACTCCCAATCAACCAAAGACATGTGAAACTTTGTGGAAAATAATTTCCAAATTAGAATTCTTGTGACCCCTCAACATCAGAAGTTTAGTATTTGAACAAACAAAGAAGGCAAGGCTGGTGAAATAATTCAAACTAGAAGTTTGGTTGGAAACAAAATAATGTATCCTCTAACTACAATCAATCCTAACAGCCACATCAACAACAATGTTATCCTTCACTCCAAGAAAGAACATAAAAATTAGAGGATACGCTAGAAAAATTTATACAAACCTCCTTAATGAATCAAAACAATACTAAGGCTTCTATAAAATTTTGGAAATACAGATGGGGTAGTTGACCGAGCAATTAGCATAACGCAAGTAAACCCCAAAGAACAGTGCAATGCGTAGAACCCAAGAATATGGAGATTGAGGTACATAGCGATCTAATCTTTTAAAAGGAGGAGGTTTTATTTGAGAAAAAAATTGAAAAAGAAAAATTGAAAACTTTTTTAAGAAAAATGGGAGACATTAGGGAGGAATGCAATAAAAATATACACTAGCCCTGATACAATCCAAGTAGTCAAGAAGATGACCAAGGACTCAAGTGACAATTCACACTGTGAGCAATCATCTCAACAATCAAGTCAAGACCCCACCAAAGTTCAAAAGGACCTCACCAGAAGAAGAACTAGGCATAGACCAAAACACCAAATGTTCTTTCTTCTGGTCTTTTTAAAAGACAAATAACATGTTTGTAAATAAATTGGGCTCACTTTGGGGGTCCAAATAGCAAAATAGGCTAGAGTAGGTTCACATACCATAAAAATGAGTGTACTTAGAGAAATTGGCTTGTACCAAGCCCACTTTTTCAAGACAATGCACCTAGAATTACGGTTTTTAACCTACCTTTTAGAAGATGTGCCTAAAGGTGCGATTTTGACCATGGTCAACACCCTAGGCAGCCCCTCTCCTTTTCTCCATTTTACCCTTCCCCATCTTGCCCACCTAGGCACCCATTACTATAAATAGGGTGTCTAGCCTCATGTATTCACAACTCGATTTTGAATAGTAAAGAAACTTTGCAGGAGTGATTTTGTGAGACTTGTGAGCTCTCATGTTGGGTCTTATCTTGGGTGGGTAATATCTCAAGTGGCGGCTCTAGTTATCTGGGTCTTATCTTGGGTGGGTAATATCTTAAGTTGCGGCTCTTGCATCACCCATCTTGGAGTCCCTTTGCTCCAAGTGGCGTGACTTCCTTTCTTTTCATAAGATCTCTTCATCCCTTCTTCTTTTATCTTTTATTTACACCTCCTTCCATTCCATACATGTCTTCTTCTAATCTTTAATTTTTTTTTCTTTACTTTGTTCTTCTTCTTTAATTAATCATTGTCTCTAATTTCGTTGCATCATTTGTCACCTTATAATTGTCTTTTCTCTTTTCCCTTCTAAGGTGAACCTTCACACTTACTTAACCACTTGGTTAAGTTCGTGTCCAGTGGGAATCTTCTTAGGGTTCTCACTATAATTGCTAAATAAAAAATATTAAAAAAAGTGCAACCAATAAATTGTGCAATCCTAAAATTAACTCACATCAAGCCCCTACCAAAGAAGGCGAAGGATCCTGAAAGTTCTACTGTCCTGGTAACTCTAGGAAATCTTCATGTGCATAATGCATTACTAGATTTAGGGGCCAATATCAATTTAATACCCTTTTTCTCATGAAGAAACTAGGAAAAGTGACTATAAAACCAACTAGCGTGACATTAAGAACGGCAAATTAAAGTTTACAACAACCATTTGAAATTATTGAAGACGTGCTAGTGAGAACCGATGGTCATGGAATTGGAGAAATGCAAGGAAGTCATTTGATTCTAGGTAGACCCTTCCTGAAAACAACAAGAATGATGATAGATGTGGATAAAGAAAATGTCTAATTACAAATTCAATACTGCATCTTCTTCCACCACTAGATGATTAACAATTGGATACTGCATCTTCTTAGTGAGCTCTTTAATTTCATGGAAATCCAAGAAACAATTTACCGACTCACACTCCTCTATAAAAGCATAATATCATGCTTTAGCTACTACAACATATGAGTTATAGTGGTTAAGTTTTCTACTCAATGATCTTCATATTCAACCAAGTGGTACTGTTGTTTTATATTGTGATAATTAACTTGCTCGTCATATTGCCAACAAATCTAATTTTCATGAATAGACCAAGCACATAGATATTAATTGCAATGTGGTTCATGAAAAGATCCAAGAGAACCTTCTACGCCTTCTTCCCATCAAAACTAAGAACTAACCAACTGATGTCTTCAAAAAAGTTCTTAACAACACTTCTTTCTAAAACATTGTATTAAAGATGGGAATAATGAGTATACATTACCTAACTTGAGGTGAAGTTGTTGAAATTGTTGTTTTAGAGCTCTAGACGATCAATGTTCTTGGCTAAACGATACTATGTGTGTTTAATGCGTTACAATGATCGTCTGATGCTTTAAATTAAGATAGATCGTCACTATTCATGCTCTATGATGGTCATCTATCATGGTAAGAGTCCACACAATGACTATTCAACTTGGTGGCGGTCCAAGCTTTGACTGCCTAATGTTTATGGAAGTTCTCGTGATCGTGTGACATTTTTAGCAGCGTTAGACGATATTTGTTTCACATTATTCTAGATTATTTAAGTAGCTTGTTTTGGCTACTAATGGTTTATGTTCTTTTATTCTTGTTAGTAACTTGATATGCTATATATATGACCAAGTTACTCACGTTAGGGGTAGGTTCAAGACTCATATGTTATACCCTGCTTTTTTGATTCAATGTTCAAGTTTCTGATTCAGTGAATTTTAATGCCATTCAAGTTTTGTTTTCTGATATTTGAAGTTTTTTTTTCGCTTTTGAAATATGATAAACTATATTTAATATCACATCGACTAGAAATAAGGCCAGTTTATAATATATAAGTAGGTGAAAACCTCACCTTACAAGCTGATTTTGTAAGGTTGAGATATGCTTAAACTCCACTTCTTAAGATATTATCAGAGTCGTTTAGATTTTATCCTAGCAAGAGTTTGTTGAGCCTATCGTATTATCCGCTATCGTGTCATTCGTTATATATAGTCTCACACATGAATTAGCATGTCTCAACGTGAAAGGAAGTATATTAAATATCTCACATTGACTAGAGATAAAATCAATTTATATATAAGTGAATAAAAATCTCACATCACAAACTGATTTCATAAGATTACATTAAACTTAAAATTTACTTCTTAATACAATAAATAAGTATAAACACGAAATAAAAGTATCTCTTGAATTTAATCTTAGTTCTTTCCTGAATAAATCGAATTAAGAAAAACACTACGCGCAAACACGTTATGAATATAATTATTAGCCATTTCATTATTTCGTGAATGTTTTACCCTCACCCAAGAATTCACCTGCAATATATATAATACCATAGTAAAAGTAATAAAGATGCTCTTCGTATTTGGGCTTCAGTACGTACTTTTGATCAATTGGGCTTTCTAGATTTTATTAAACTTTTTTGAATGATAATTTTTTTTTAAACGTAATAATAATATTGTATTGTAAATAATGGTGTATAAGGGTTTGAGAAATTTATCAGCCAGTCCAATAAAAAAAATCTTAAATTAGGTTAGATCGAGTTTCTCAATCAAGTTTAACTCATCTTAAATCAGATTGAATTAAGTTTGGTCAATTAGATCACAAACTTTACATTTTTATATAAAATTTATAATTTTATTTCTTTTAGAATATATTTTTAAATAGACTATATTAATATTTGAGAATTTGAATGATTTAGTTTTTCAAAAATATACATTTAGTTAATAGAATAATGAAATAAACTGAATAACAATTATTTAATAAGTTTAATATACATTTTGCATCACTCAATCCGTAAGAAATTATCTCAAATTGAATTAGATTAGATTTAGCTAAACAACAAAATTATTTTTTCTGAGTATTGAGTAATGGAGTATCCCACCCAATGAATACAGTAACTACGTACCTACCTTGAGTGCATGAAAATTGGTAAGTTGTCAACTAAACTCATGAGATATAAAGTTTGTGATGTGAACAGCGAAGCATGCTCCTCACCATATATAATACAACAAAAGAAAGTGGTCCATGGAATCACCTTATATAAATCATAACTTAGAAAAAAAAATGAAGAAAATTAGAAAACTACTTAGATAACTACTTGCAGTTGCCCCCAACTGGTGAGATAGTCAGAGATACCAAATGAGTTAGGATCACAAATGCAGAAAGGAGATGAGATGACAATGAAAGCTAATAACATATAAATTGATTGCAAACTAGAAAGGTTAATGAAAGGGACACTAAGTGCATTTCATTTCCAACTATGGAGAAAGAAAGAGAGAGAGAGAGAATGTAGAATAATTTTATTTGCAAAACCTTCCTACCTTCGGGGTTTTATTAAAATACTCCCATCTAGAGAAATGGGCACTTGTGCTATCATGTCTTAAACTTAGTTCCACCAAAATAATATTCCCAAACTTGGTTTTCATCCTTTCAATTTTGTTTGTCTTTATTCATTTATCATATGAGGATAACAAAATGATGAATTATAATTATTTTTTCTACTTACTTTATTAATAATTAGTCTTGATTGAAAAAACTAATAATAATTTTCAATATAATAACTCCTAGTAGCCATGTTTTTCCTCCACAAAATGGCAACTTAACATCTTAAAGGAATATATATGTAATCTAGAGTTGGTAATATGGAGGGTTCCTCATCCAATCAACATTTGTCATAACTATTTTCCTATTGGAAAGCTAATAAAAGAAGGAAGAACATGAGGTTAAATTAATTTGAGTTTCAAATGTATCACAACAACTTTGGAAAAGGGAGTTTATAATAACACAATTTATAAAATTTTATATAATTAGTAAACCAATAATAATTCAATTTCTTAAATAATTTTATTAGAATGATACCATAAAAGTATGCTTCCAAGTATTCAATAATTCGCTGAAAGACTTCATTAGCATTTCTTTGGGGTGAGATTTTTCTCACGTGGACATAATGACGAACATTTGATATGCGGTTTTAAACACCGACCGACAACGCTGAAAATAGTATTATAAATAAAATTAAGAAGATTTTTGGTATTGTGGTTTCAAATGAGAGTATTCAATAGTTCCTCTCTTAGGTTAAAGTTATCTTATATATATATATATATATATATATATATATATATATATATATGATTATTCTTACAATTTTTAGGAGAAAACTCTAGGTATTGGAAAACAATTTTTTTTACTCTATTGAACCTTTAACTTTCGGTAATAGAACATCTTTTTGAAATTTATGTTGATTCTATTTTAGATAAGCATAGATCCTAAGTAATGAACAATTCAGTTACATAATGACTTAAGTGCTTTAATGAAAATTTCAAATTTTAAGACCAAGTTGTGAATATTTAATCTAAATCCAACTCAGCTATTGGGACTGGGTTATGATTTATGATTAATTAATTATAATGGTACTAGGTAAAGAAAGCTTTGAAAAAAAGAGTTTTGTTTAGCTTTTGTATGTTCGACTTATCTATAACAATATACAATCCCAAGCCATGAGCTAGACTAGTGAAAAGACTTAACTAGTATTAGTTTTGGACGCTTCCATCATAACTCTAAAACATTGCATTGCTTTGAAGTGAGAAACCCCCATCATCACCTCTTCTCAAGTATATTTTTACTAGTTAGGTGGAATTAACGTATTATTTGAACGGTCACTTGGAACAAATATCTATACAGATCTATTTTATTTACAATTTGATTTAGAATTTGTTAATGTTAATAAACTTTAGAAGGATGATTAGGAAAACCAAAATACTCACTGACCTTAAACTCTTCCATTCCATCAAACATTATTTCACTTTTTGGTGCAAAAGCAAACTATAGTTTTACCAAAAAAATGTTCAAATTCAGTGAATTATGTTAGCTTTGGTCAACTGTGTAAGTGAGACATCACGTTCAATTAATTGATTTGAATAAAAGGTGTCTAGTTAAAATCATAACTATGCAAGTCCACCATCACCAACAGTGATCGTCTCAATTTTTTTATATGTACTTTAGGTCAGTGTTGGAGTCCTCCATCACCAACAGGTCCAAAACAATTGAAGTAAAAGTGCCACTATCAATTCTTCCATCATCAAACTCAGTACCACAACACCAATTTTTTATTATTTTTCACAATTTCAGATGAGACAACTTTTTTCCTTGTCTTTTTTTAGTTTTAGAGAAATAAGTTTCAAATTTTGCATGATAAGAAATGACTAAGACATAAAAGAATTATTAAAATATATGAAGTACGTAGTCCAGTAAAAATAATCTCTTATAATTCTAAAACAATTTAAAAAAGAAACATGAAAATAGACTAAAGATTATTCCATTGAGCAAAAACAAATAACAAGTCTTTTCAAGTGTCTGATTTTGCAGGGAGGAAATCTAAATGATTAAGGCTAGTAATCCAAATATCAGCCACAGGGAGGCTTTCAGCTCTGCAACCAAAAACGTGAGTTTAACCTTAATCACTACATTCATCAATATATATATAATTTTGTGATCCACACAGACAAGTGCATGCTGCAGTTTTCTATATTTTTCATGTTTTTTGGAGCCACTTGTGTCAATTCAACTACCTTGGTTAACACCATTAGGTGTTAACTTTACATATGCTTTGTTTGTACACACTAAATTGTGCTTTTCATCTGTAACATTGCTTACCCTTAACTGCACCTGTGATGTGTGCTTTTCATAATTGAATGTCCACACATGTAATATTCCATGTTAATATTTTTTAGATCAATCTTGATCCTGTCTTAATTGAGAGTATCGAGATTCGAATACTAATTAATAATTAATTGAGTTCAAATAGAAATAAAATATTTTTTTTATCACTTTCATATCTTCTTCATACACTTTGTACAACTTCTTTATACACTTATTTCACTTCTATTCTTTTACGCATTCTAATGCTCTTGTTGACACATGTTTTTTTTTAAAACTTTTATGCTAGGTTTGCTTTATTTTTATCAAACATGTACCGTCCCGTATCAGGGCGTTGACTAAGTCAAAGTCAACGACTGGAAAGTCAAAGTCAACTCAAGGTGTCGCCCAGGTGTAGAGACGCCAAGAGGAAGCGTCGCCAAGATAGAGACAAGGCGTCGCCAAGGCAAGGCGTCGCCAAGGCCAGGCGTCGCCTGGGTGGAGGCGTCGCCCAACCAGGGCGTAGCCAGATCAAACAGTGTAAAAGTAAGGCAATCACAGTATGGTTCCCCGATACCCATGGGTAGGAAAGACCATGGAGGGAGCGACGCCGTGGGAAAGCCTCAGGACCCGATATCTCGGGAAAGTGATAAAGAGAAGGAAAAGGTGACTTCAAGGCCATAGTGATAGTACCAGTGAAGGGCAACCTGACTCGTGAAGTACCCCTGCCGCCCCAGAGACGCCTTCGGGACAGATACGACCCAAGAGGAAGGTCACGCCCAGGATAACCGGGTGCAGGGTGCGAGAGGAAGGCAGATACGCTCTCAGAGTAAGTGGCTAGATACTTGGGGGCATGAGTTGGCACCCAAAAAGCCACCCCTAGCGCAGTAGCACTCCCCAGCAGGAGGGCTCACACGTAGAGACGTCCCCAGGTGGGCAGAAACGCCCCCAGATGGGGTCATGGCGTCGTGAGGCCCTCCACGTGTACGACAGCCATGCCAGAATAGAAACACCCTCTAGTCAGGTGCCAGGTAATTAAAGATATTCAATACAGTTTCCCTTTCGAGCATTCAGGTACTATTAGGGCTCCCGAGCGTTTCAACGTCTTAAATGCGCTACGTTTCGTAATTAAGCGCTTTAATGAGTGCGTTACGTTTGAGATTGAAAGCGCTTTAAGGCGCTTTAAATGCTGGGGGCAGTTTAAATAGCGCTGGGAATGTCGGGAAAGGGGTTGGAACCTTTGGCAAATTTAGGAGAAACTCTCTGGTTGCTTGCCCGTGCTTACAAGTGACTGGAGAATATTTTTTCCTGAAGGAGACAACACACACACATATACACAGTTCTTTTACCACCTTCAGAGTGCCACACGCGGTGCTCAGATACGTGGGTGGTCAGTTTTTTGGTGTTTCTTGCTGGCTGACTTGAGCGTCGGAGTGCACACGGCCGCTAGGGCGCCTCTTTGTCCCTTTTTTTTGCAGGAATCCGCGGGCAACCAGCGGGAAGGAGACCCCAGCTGACGGTTGAGGTCGTGCACGAAGACGTCCCGGTCAACCGGACGGAACATTTGGCGCCCACCGTGGGGCCGATATAAAACATCAGTCGCATCACAAGTTCGAGAAAGTTTATCAAGTTACAGTAACGGTGAAGGAGTTTGGAGCGACAATGGCCCCCACCAGACGAAGAACAGCGCGCGCAGCCCCAACAGACCTATCCATGCAGCAGGTCCTGGAAATAATGAGGGGGCTGCAACAGGACATGGCGGATTCGAAAATGGAGCAGGAGCGCATGCAGGCAGACCTTGACGCCTCGGATGAGCGGAATGAAGAGCTCCACCGTGTGAATGAGGAGTTGCGCCAGGGCCTGAGAAACGATAGGAGGCGGCCTGGGCATGACGAGACGGAGAACCATTCCCCACCAAGGGAGTTTTCCACTCCTTTCTCACAGGAGATCCTAGACGCAGCAATCCCGAACACGTTCGCGGGACCCAAGGTGATCTTCACTGGGATGGAGGACCCAGAGACGCACCTGGCTGCATTTCACACGCAGATGGTCCTGATAGGCGGTTCTGATGCTGCCAAGTGCAAGCTCTTCATGAGCACCCTGACCGGGATGGCTATGGACTGGTTCATTAGCCTCCCAGAAGGTCATATCACATTCTTCCGCCAATTGTCGCGGTTATTCCGAGAACAGTACTTAGCCAACAAGGCCCCGTCGCCGGTCTCCTACGACCTGTTCGACGTGAAGCAATATCAGGGGGAGACCCTGAAGGAGTATATCAACCGCTTCGGGGCCCAGGTCGTGAAGGTTGGCACAACAGAAGAGCCTATGATCGTGTACGCGTTTGTGAAAGGCGTATGCCCCGGCCCCTTCGGAGAATCCATTATCCGTAATCGCCCTAGGACTTTCGCTGAACTACGGCGCAGGGCAGTAGAGCATATTGCTTCGGAAGGGGAGGTATGTGTGAAGCGCACCAGCGCCGTGCCCTCACGCCCGAGGGGACCGGCGCGAGTTCAACCCGTCAGAGTCAATGAGACCACGACGGGGAGAAAGAAGCCAGAGGCGAGACGCCCCTACGAAGCTAGAAAGCCCCAGCCCCGGGGCCCAGCTGGAGGCGAACGCCCCGCCAGAGAAAGAGCAAGACCGGCGAGGTACAACTTCGTAGTTGAGTTGAAGGATTTGATCGCCGTACCCAACATAGCCGAGAGGCTGAGGCGACCGGCGAAGACCGACAAGGTGTTAGGGCCCCGCAAAGACTCTTGGTGCGAATTTCACGAGGCTTTCGGGCACCAAGTTGATAATTGCCTGTCGTTGGGCTACCAGCTAGATGAGCTGGTGAGGACTGGGTTTTTGAAAGATTATGTCGTAGATTCCACCACAACCGCCACCTTGCCGCCGCCGGCAGATGAGCCAACACACGAGATGCCTGTGCTTGGCGAGGTCCACACCATTGCTGGAGGTTTTTCCGGCGGAGGACCCACCGCCTCCCAGCGGAAGAAATACTCGAGGGGGGTGAATTCAATCGAAGAGAGGCTCTCGGGGGAGCCCTGGGAGTCAGATATTGTGTTCACAAGAAGAGACCTCCGAGATGTGGTGCCCCACGACAACGATCCCGTTGTCATCTCAGTCGTCACAGCTGGAAGGAAGGTCCACAGAGTGCTTGTTGATCAAGGAAGCTCGGCAGACGTCATGTTTCTGTCGACCTTTAATAAGTTACGGTTGTCCCCCGATCTGCTGAGTCCCTATACGGGATGTTTGTATGGGTTTGGGGATAACCAGGTAGAGGTCCGGGGGTACCTGGAGTTGAGGACTACGTTCACAGACGGAGAGGCCTCCCGTACAGAGAGCATCCGGTACCTCGTCGTGAACGCCAATTCTGCCTACAATATTTTGCTGGGCAGACCGGCGTTAAACCGTCTGAGTGCAGTGTCCTCCACCCGTCACATGAAGATGAAGCTACCGGACCTCAGTGGCCGGGTGATAGTCATCAGGTCAGACCAGGAGGAGGCGAGGAAATGCTATGAAAACAGCCTGAAGACGAAGAGAGGCGTATTTATGGTGTATGAACGTCCGCCAAGAGCGGACACGACGATGGTTGAGGCGACGCCCGTTGGGCTGACGCCTGAAGCGGCCATAGCAGAGAGGGCGAGGCCCGAAGCAGATGTGCCAATGGAGGAAGGCCCTGACGATGCGGCGCCCGTAGAAGAGGCAGCGCCTCCGTAGAAGATGATAGCAGGGAGCAGCCTGCAGCTAACGCCATAGAAAGGGAGATTGGCGGCAAAGCTTTCAAGTTAGGAAGCTCGCTAAGCCCAGAAGAACAGGAAGGGATGGTAGAAGTGATTTCGCGCCACCTGGATGCCTTCGCATGGTCCGCCTCGGATATGCCAGGCATCGACCCTGATTTCTTATGTCACCACCTCAGCATGGACGCCACGGTCCGCCCCGTGCGTCAGAGAAGGAGGAAGTTCAATGAGGAACGACAACAGGTGGTGAGAGACGAAACGCAGAAGCTGCTGAGTGCTGGCCACATTAGGGAGATTCAGTACCCTGAGTGGCTCGCCAATGTCGTCTTGGTGAAAAAGGCGAACGGAAAGTGGAGAATGTGCGTTGACTTCACGGACCTGAACAAGGCGTGCCCAAAGGATTCCTATCCGTTGCCCAGCATCGACGCCTTAGTGGACAGCGCGTCCGGCAGCAAGGTGTTAAGCTTCCTGGACGCCTTCTCAGGGTACAACCAAATCAAGATGCACCCAAGAGACGAGAGCAAAACTGCATTCATGACGGAGACATGCAGTTACTGTTATAAGGTGATGCCCTTCGGGCTGAAAAATGCGGGCGCTACGTACCAGAGGCTAATGGATAAGGTCCTGGCGCCAATGCTTGGGAGGAATGTGTACGCTTATGTCGACGACATGGTGGTGGCGTCGCAGAGTAGGGTGCAGCACATGGCAGACCTCGAGGAGTTGTTCAACACAATATCCAAATACCGCCTCAAGTTGAACCCCGAAAAGTGTGTTTTCGGGGTAGAGGCCGGTAAGTTCTTGGGTTTTTTGCTCACCGAGAGGGGAATAGAGGCGAACCCCGACAAATGTGCGGCTATTATCGCCATGCGGAGTCCGACATCGGTAAAGGAGGTGCAACAGTTGACAGGGCGGATGGCGGCGCTCTCGAGGTTTGTTTCCGCCGGAGGAGAAAAGGGGCACCCGTACTTCCAGTGCCTCAAGAGAAACAGTCGCTTTGCCTGGACTGATGAGTGCGAAGCGGCTTTCATTAAGCTGAAGGAGTACTTGGTGACGCCACCGGTTCTCTGCAAGCCGGTAACGGGCGTGCCCCTCCGGTTGTATTTTACTGTAACGGAGCGGGCCATCAGTTCTGTGTTGGTCCAAGAGCAGGACCAGAGTCAGAAGCCCATCTATTTTGTAAGCAAGGCCTTACAGGGGGCTGAGACAAGGTACCAAGCACTGGAAAAGGCGGCGCTGGCGGTAGTGTTTTCTGCTAGGAGGCTCCGTCATTACTTCCACAGTTTTACGGTGGTAGTGATGACCAATCTCCCCATACAGAAAGTGCTGCAGAAACCCGATGTGGCAGGAAGGATGGTACGCTGGGCAGTGGAGCTGTCAGAATTCGACATACAGTACGAGCCTAGAGGACCCATCAAAGGGCAGGTGTACGCGGATTTTGTAGCGGAACTTTCGCCCGGAGGTGAGCAAGAGGTGGAAGCGAGTTCACAGTGGCTGCTGTCGGTTGATGGCTCCTCAAACCAACAACGGAGTGGTGCGGGAATAGTGCTGGAAGGACCCGACGGCATACTGATCGAGCAGGCCTTGCGTTTTGCCTTCAAGGCAAGTAACAATCAAGCAGAATATGAAGCCCTGATTGCAGGAATGCTCTTGGCCAAGGAGATGGGCGCACAGAACCTCCTAGTGAAGAGCGACTCCCAGTTGATTACGGGGCAGGTGTCGGGTGAGTTCCAGGCGAAGGACCCACAGATGGCGGCGTATCTAAAATACGTCCAGTTGTTGAGAGGGGCGTTCAACGCTCTTGAGTTAATACACGTCCCGAGGGAGCAAAATGCCAGAGCTGACCTGCTCGCAAAGCTGGCCAGCTCAGGTAAGGGGGGTAGACAGAGGACAGTGATCCAGGAGACTCTCAAAGCTCCGCGTCGATTCGTGGAAGACAACAGAGTGGATGTCCTCCAGATTTATGCATCAAGGGGAAGGCCGAGGAGTCATTCCTCATTGACCCAAGATACGCAGAGGGCGCCCCACATCAGTATATACGCGGGTGTGTCTGAGGAAGAGCAGATGCAGGTCTGTGTCCTGTCCAAGGGAGACACCTGGATAACGCCCTATAAACGATACATGGCGGATGGGGCCCTTCCAGTGGACCCTGAAGAGGGTAAGAAAATCAAAAGAAATGCCGCAAGATATACTTTGGTGGATGGGGTGCTGTTCAGGCACGGTTTCACTCACCCTATCCTAACATGCGTCAGTGGCGATGAGTGCACCAGGATAATGGCGGAGCTACACGAAGGCATCTGCGGAAGCCATGTAGGAGGAAGGTCCTTAGCCTCCAAGGTAATACGCGCAGGTTTCTTCTGGCCAACAGTGAAAGAGGATTGCGCACGGCACGCCCAACGGTGTAAGCAATGCCAAAAGCACGCCGACTGGCACAAGGCGCCGCCAGAAGAGTTGCGGTCCATATACAGCCCGTGGCCTTTCCACACATGGGGAATTGACATCCTAGGCCCTTTCCCACTGGCAATAAGGCAGATGAAATATCTGATCGTCGCCATAGAATACTTCACTAAGTGGATAGAGGCAGAGCCCGTGGCACAAATCACTGCGCATAAGGTACATCATTTTGTGTGGAGAAACATCGTGTGTCGCTTTGGCGTACCCAGGCGCCTGATATCTGACAACGGGACCCAGTTCGCCAGTCAGCAGTTGAGAAATCTGTGCGCTGAAGTGGGAATCAAGCAAGTGTTCGCGTCGGTCGAACACCCCCAGACCAACGGACAAGTAGAGTCAGCAAACAGAGTTCTGCTGAGGGGGTTGAAAAGAAGGTTAAAGAAGGCCAAAGGGGCGTGGGCAGAAGAGGTGCCAAGGATTGTATGGGCATACCACACCACGCCCCAATCTACTACTATGGAGACGCCTTTCAGTTTGGTGTACGGGTCGGACGCGATGATTCCAGTAGAAATACACGAAAGCTCACCGCGTTTTCAAAACTTTGGGGTGGAGGAATCTAATGAGGAGAGACGGGTAAACCTGGATCTGCTAGAAGAGGCCAGGGAAGAAGCTAGAATAAAAGCTGAAGCGATGAAGAGAAGAGTGGAGCGGCAATATAGCTCTAAAGTAAAGCCGCGACAGTTTCAGGTGGGCGACCTAGTGATGAGGAAAGCTCACCCATACGAGTTGGAGAATAAGCTGTCTCCCAAGTGGACCGGGCCCTTCAGAGTTACTGAGGCTAAGGGCAACGGTTCGTACAACCTGGAGACTTTAGATGGAGGCCCTATCCCGCGCAGTTGGAATGCAGCCAACTTAAAATTTTATTTCAGTTGACTTATGTAAGCAGCATGTAACAATTTAGTTAAAGGGGACGCTCTTTTTCCCTTTCGGGGGTTTTTTTAATGAGGTCACCCTAATAAATGGAAAAACCAGTTGAGAAAAAGAAGTGCCTTGGTTTTCAACCTTTATCTTTCCTTGTTAGAAGTAATGTGATGCGCCGCTTAGGCCATGGTGTCGCCAAGGAAGAAGGCGTCGCCTAGGTCTTGGCGTTGCCCAGAAAGAAGGCGTCGCCCAAGTAAAAGCATGCATCGTTGGCAGAACGAGACGAAAGGAAGTCGCGCGGTATATGAAGCATAAGCAAAGTAAAGTGGCGTTGTAAAGAATTATGACATTGAAAAGTTGTTGTTACAAGCAATGTTCAGTACAAAATGCAAAAACACAAACAAGCCACTTCTCAGCGCTCATCAGAGTCATCACTGGAGGAAGGCGAAGCCCCTTTCCCAGCCCGCAGCGCTCGAGTAAGTCGTGTCCTCTTTTCTTGGCTTATTTTCGAACCTGCACAAAGGGAACAGATGTATTAGAGACACTGTGAAGAAAGACAGGCACAGTTAGAAAGTAACGAAGGACGAAGTTGCCTAAGGCAGTGGTTCTCACATATGTACTTCTCAAGAGTCCTAGCGTTGAACTCCAAGCTGATCACCGTAGCAGAGTCAAAGCCTCCCGCCTCAGCAAGAATCCGGCAAGCTATTTGATCACTTGGAGCCAGATTCTTGAGGGGTTTGGCTTTGAGGGCCTTTTCCTCTCTCACCCAGTACAGTGGAAACCCATCCAGAGCGTCGGGAACAAGGTCAGTACGACAGATCTTGAAGAACCGGCCTTTCCACCCGGTGAACGAGCTCTGGAAGGGTGTGAAGAGAACCCTCCCGGGCACATTACTGAGAGTTACCCAGAGGTTGTGTCTCTGTCTCTTCACCTCAAAGAAGTGAAGAAAGAGGTCAACCGAGGGTGCACAACCTAGAAACCCGAAGAGAACGTCGAAGGCCTTGACAAAGGCCCAGCTGTTGGGATATAACTGGGCCGGAGCAACGTTGATCTCCGTCAGCAGTTCCTTCTCAAACCAGGAGAAGGGTAAGCGCACCCCGATGGTCTTGAACACCACCTGGTAAAAGTAAAAGAAAGGGACCCCGTCGTTGGCCCGTTCGTCTCCACACACTGGCTCCCCCAGAGTGTAAGGGAGCACAGCGATGTCGTCATCGTGCCTCCTTGCGAAGGCGCGGTGGTCTTGGTTTTCGCCATCAACGCCAATGCTGAAGATCAAAAGAGAAAGAAAGGGTTCAGAGAAAAGGGGTTTGGGGAGAAGAAAAGGGGAAAATGGAAGAACCCTAGGAGCGCCCTACCCACAAGAGTACGAAGGGAAGCGAGAGGAACAACGAAGCATACAAACAATATCCAGAGAAATACGAGAATAACAACAGTCCCAGGCAGTTTCCTATAATGCGACGAAAGTGAAGAGTTGTGAGTGCTCGAAACCATACCTTTGCTGTTGAAATGGGGGCAGTAGGAGAGCCCAGGAAGGGGAGAATCGCAATTGCAGAGAAAAAAGGTTTTGGAGGCGATGAACAGTGCGAAGTAGCAGAGTGAATGAATGTAACAGTAGGGTGAGCGCGGGGTTTGGAGTAACTTAAACGTTACATTTCGCAACTCAAGAGGTGCTAACTAAGGGCCGCAGGATCGGGCCACGCGTCAGAGGGTCGATTGCCCAGGGGAAACGCAAAGGTCTCTAAAGGAGGACCACGCGATGGGCCACGTGGCGCGCGATCAAGGGTAGCCCAAAAGGCGTTATCATCCCCATTTCAGGGAATGTCCAATCGGTCATTAAGAATACCCCTGTGGTTCAGAAAATGTCGTGTCAGTAATTCGAAAAATTGCTGAGTCAGCAGAGAATGACACGTCATCAGGAGGGCACGTGGATGGTGGGGGCAAGGCTTTAGTCTTTGCGCTGAAGACAAGTCTTCGGCTTAAGACTGGGGGGCTTGTGTACCGTCCCGTATCAGGGCGTTGACTAAGTCAAAGTCAACGACTGGAAAGTCAAAGTCAACTCAAGGTGTCGCCCAGGTGTAGAGACGCCAAGAGGAAGCGTCGCCAAGATAGAGACAAGGCGTCGCCAAGGCAAGGCGTCGCCAAGGCCAGGCGTCGCCTGGGTGGAGGCGTCGCCCAACCAGGGCGTAGCCAGATCAAACAGTGTAAAAGTAAGGCAATCACAGTATGGTTCCCCGATACGCATGGGTAGGAAAGACCATGGAGGGAGCGACGCCGTGGGAAAGCCTCAGGACCCGATATCTCGGGAAAGTGATAAAGAGAAGGAAAAGGTGGCTTCAAGGCCATAGTGATAGTACCAGTGAAGGGCAGCCTGACTCGTGAAGTACCCCTGCCGCCCCAGAGACGCCTTCGGGACAGATACGACCCAAGAGGAAGGTCACGCCCAGGATAACCGGGTGCAGGGTGCGAGAGGAAGGCAGATACGCTCTCAGAGTAAGTGGCTAGATACTTGGGGGCATGAGTTGGCACCCAAAAAGCCACCCCTAGCGCAGTAGCACTCCCCAGCAGGAGGGCTCACACGTAGAGACGTCCCCAGGTGGGCAGAAACGCCCCCAGATGGGGTCATGGCATCGTGAGGCCCTCCACGTGTACGACAGCCATGCCAGAATAGAAACACCCTCTGGTCAGGTGCTAGGTAATTAAAGATATTCAATACAGTTTCCCTTTCGAGCATTCAGGTACTATTAGGGCTCCCGAGCGTTTCAACGTCTTAAATGCGCTACGTTTCGTAATTAAGCGCTTTAATGAGTGCGTTACGTTTGAGATTGAAAGCGCTTTAAGGCGCTTTAAATGCTGGGGGCAGTTTAAATAGCGCTGGGAATGTCGGGAAAGGGGTTGGAACCTTTGGCAAATTTAGGAGAAACTCTCTGGTTGCTTGCCCGTGCTTTAAGATTACGTACAAGTGACTGGAGAATATTTTTGCCTGAAGGAGACAACACACACACATATACAGAGTTCTTTTACCACCTTCAGAGTGCCACACGCGGTGCTCAGATACGTGGGTGGTCAGTTTTTTGGTGTTTCTTGCTGGCTGACTTGAGCATCGGAGTGCACACGGCCGCTAGGGCGCCTCTTTGTCCCTTTTTTTTGCAGGAATCCGCGGGCAACCAGCGGGAAGGAGACCCCAGCTGACGGTTGAGGTCGTGCACGAAGACGTCCCGGTCAACCGGACGGAACAAAATAATTCCATTTAGATATGGATAAGTCTTGGATTAACATGCCTCGAAATACATGTCAGTACATGGACAAATTGAATAAATTTTTGGACTTTGTATTTGCTAATAATAGCGTTGAGGGTAAGATAATTTTCCCATGTCCGAAATGCAATCTTAAGAAATGGCAAACTCGAGAAGCAACTCATGAGCACTTGATTCTTCATCCTTTTCTAAAAGGTTATACATTCTAGCTTCTACATGGCGAGACAAGTTTTGTAAAAAATACGACTGAAACACCTCCAGTTTTCCAATCAAATGAGCATAAAGTTTCTGGTAATGATCCCATACGTGTCATGGTTAATGACGCATTCGGAAAAAAAAATTCTATGATGATAACGTGGAGGATGATGAGGATATGCGTCCTAGATCAAGCGAAATGATGCCTGATGAAATTGCTGAGTATTTGAAGTTTATGCATAATGGGCAACAAAGTTTGTATGAAAGATGTGACAAGTATTCTAAACTTTCTTTCTTGCTCAAATTGTACCACATCAAATGTCTATGTAGAATGACTGACAAGGAAATGTCAATGATATTGGAGTTGTTAGCAGATGCCTTTGATTATGCTAAAATTCCATGTTCCTTCTATGAAGCTAAGAAAATCATCAATAAGCTTGACCTTCATTACACCAAAATTGATGCTTGCCCAAATGATTGCATGTTGTACTATGGAGAAGACAAAGACAATGAAGTTTGTAAGAAATGTAATGAATCTAGATGGAAAAGAAGAAAAAAGAACAAGACTATTGATGGTACTATGAAAAAGCAAAAGAAAGTTCCTGCTAAAGTTTTAAGATATTTTCCATTGAAGCCACACTTACAATGAATGTTTATGTCTTCTAAAATAGCTGAGCATATGCAATGGCATGCTTCAGGAAATACAAATGACGGCATACTAAGGCATCCGAGGGATTCAGAAGCATGGAAGAACTTTGATCTAATGAATCCTCAATTTGCTTCAGATGCTCGAAATGTCAAACTTGGTTTGGCTGTTGATGGATTCAATACATTTGGTGATTTGAGTACAAGTCATAGTACTTGGCCTATTGTACTCATACCCTACAATCTTCCTCCTTGGATGTGTATGAAGCAAAGTTCATTCATTCTTTCCATGATCATTCCCGGTAAAAGAGCACCAGGAAATGATATTGATGTATATTTAAGGCCATTAATTGAAGAATTAAAAGAGCTATGGAACAATGGACTTAAAAGTTTTTATTCATATAGCAATGAAGTGTTTAATATGCATGCAGCTATATTGTGGACTATTAGTGATTTTCCTGGTTTGGGAACCTTATCTGGGTGGAATACACATACTGGGTTGGCTTGCCCTAGGTGTAATTTTGACACTACTCCTAAGAAGATTCAGGGTAAATTTTGTTTCATGAATCATCGACGTTGGTTAAATGCAAGACACAAATTTAGATTAGCCCGCATTCATTTTGATGGAAGTGTGGAAAATAGAAATTCTCCTTTGACAATATCAGGAACAGATGTCTTAAGACAAGTTGAGAATGTCAATATCATATTTGGGAAAGAACCATAAGTTGAGGAACTGGGGAAAAGACAACGCAGAGATCACCAAGCTATTGATGGCCCTCTACAATGGCGAAAAAAAAGTATATTTTTTGAACTTCCTTATTGGGTAAACAATTTATTGCACCCTAATCTAGATGTTATGCACTATGTGATAATGTGGTGTATACATTATTGAACCAAGGTAAAAAATCAAAAGATAACCTAAAGGCACGAAAGGACTTAAAAGATTGTGGTGTTAGACCTGATCTTTGGCCTGATGAAAATAATAAATATCTTCCTGCTATATATACATTGACAAGCATACATTTCTGACAACACTAAAGAACATCATTGTTCCATATAGCTACACAAGTAACATTAGTAGATGTGTTGATGTTAAACAATGTAAGCTTGGAGGATTGAAAAGTCATCATTCACATGTTTTGATGGAGCAACTTCTACCTTTAGCAATGAAAAAGACAGGAAGTGTGCTATGTTTTGATTGATTTGTGTTCATTTTTTATAAACTTATGCAGTAAAGTTTTAAAAGTGGATGAACTTAACCAACTGGAAAATAGAGTTGTTCTCACATTATGTCACATGGAGATATTATTTCCTCCTACATTTTTTACAGTCATGGTTCATTTGATTGTGCATTTGGTGGAAGATGCCAAGCTTGGAGGACCTGTCCAGTATAAATGTCCCATTGAGAGATATTTAGGAAAATTGAAATCTTATGTGCGTAACAAGGCATGACCAGAAGGCTCAATAGCTGAAGGCTACATGGCTTTAACCTTTTGTTCAAGATATTTAAATGAAATTGATACTGTATTTAATCGAATAAGACGTGTTAATGATGAACCAGACACTATGTCATCTAGTGCAAGCACTATGTTTCCACCTGTTGGAAAACCAATTGGGTCTTTTACTTACTTCTCTTTATCAACAAAGAAAAAGTTACAAACACATAGTCATATATTGACTAATTGTGCCCAAGTTGACCCTTTCCTTCAGTAAGTACTTTGACTTTATAACTTATTACGATTCGTCTGCAATTGAACACTAATCATGTAATTATTATTTATTTAATTTAGAGAATTTAGAGACATTATACGAAGACAATTAAGAAGTCGTACACGATCATCCTCTGTGATAGATAAGAGGGTTCATAGAGAATTTACATAATGGTTTCTCGTCGTGTATGTATAATTTATATTGTTGAGGTTTGATTATATTGAATATATAGAATTGTCTTGATCATATTTTCCTCTTTTTTAGATAAGAAATGAGTTTAATGGACCTCACTCAGATGATTTAAAGTTCTTAGCTATGGGGCCAATTGATAGTGCAAAACGTTACAATGCTTACAATGTAAATGGCTTCAAGTTCCGTACATTGGAGAGAGATGAAGGACTTAAAACACAAAACAGTGGGATATTTTGATGACTTTGAGCTCTTGATCTTGCGGTTTTTGTGGTGGTTTTGGCAGAAGCATTCACAGATTGAGGTGGAATAAGGCTCTCCTAGGAATTGTGTAAGCCTTAGAGGTGCATGAAGAGTATGAAGATGAGAGAGGTTCGGCCAACTCTCCCTGAGGTCAAAGAATTGAAGATTAACGACCTAAATCTAAAGAGATTTGAGGCAAGGGAGTATGAATGGCACAAATTTGGCAGCATTTCAATACTCAAAATAATCTTGTGAAAACATGAACCAAGCACCTCCTTATATAGGCTTGGAGGGCTGGAATTTGAAGAGCCAAATACAAATGAAATGAGAGCCAAATTCAAAGTGTTGGCACATGTGAAAAGTGGCGCCTATTTTCAGCCCATGTGAGGTAAGATTCTAGAATGCTTCCATGTGCTAATTCATCTAGAACTTACACTCATCTAGGGTCAAATTGGGTCGGTCCTAAGTTTAATTATAAATTTATATTTCTAATTAAACTTAGGTTTAGCCTTTTAAGTACCACTTTGCATGTTTAATCACATTTACAAAAAGATTTAAACTATGCTACTTTGACTAGAAAAGTAAGAAAAACTATGACACACTAGACTCTATGACATGTAAAATGTGTCCTCTTGACCCCTCTTTGACTATGACTCTAGTGGTTGCCTCAATGTAGCATTTTGGTGGCCTCTCAAAGGGTTGGTGTTGGGGCCTCTTCCATCATATTTGGTACTTTTGGGACAAGGAGTTATGCAAGTAGCATCGACAATCAAATGCAATTTGGGGGTGTGCCTTATTATGGAAAATTGGTAGACATGATTGAGATAAACTATAATGGTCGATTTTTTGTTACTTTGTTCAAATGTATGTGGGCTAATACAACTACTTCTAGAGGGATTATGACAGATAATCTTGGATTTACACTAGTAAACTTTACACGTTTGATACACATTGGTGATAATGATGATGATGAACCATACATCCAAGCTAAAGAAGCACAAATGGTTTATTATGTAGTGGATGAATTAGCTAAAGATTGGAGCATTCCCGTGCCTCTAAAGCCACGAGACTTATATGACATGGGAGAAGATAATTATCGTTACATGTACTTGTGTAATAATTTTGAAGGCTAAGTTTGAAGTTGAATCTGATGCTCATGTAAGATATATCTTCAAATCACTTAACACAAAGTGGACTGAGTATAGGCAACAACTATGGCAACAAAGAAAAGATGGAACACACAATAGAGATGAAATTATTGCAATGTGTCCAGAAGTAATGAATAAAGACCTGATGGAAACCAAGTAGAGGATGCTCAAGGCCATGAAGCCCAAGCCCAACAAGGGGCCCAAGCCCATCAAAGGGTCCAAGCCCAATAAGGGGCCCAAGCCCAACGAATTACTAGGAGCATGGCAAGAGCTTTGGGACAAGAGTATAATAAAATGGCTCTTCTTATTTCTTTTGTAGAATAGGGGTGTGAATGTAATAAAAAGGTGTAAGTAGTAAGGGAGTCTAGGGGGGAGTGTAGATAGGAACCTAGGGGGTGCCAATCTAGGAAGGAAAGTCACACTTCCTTCATTGTCTAGATTGGCGCCGAATTTCATTGCATTTGTGTGCCATTTAGCTTGCATTTTCAGCACCTCTAGGCTATAAATAAAGGTGCTTAGCTTGTACAATTCAGATTGGAATTTTATAGTAGAGAGACTATACTCAATTTTGGAGAGAATTTGTGAGTTTTGAGTCTTCCTCTTCTTTGCCTTATCTTGTGAGCTATGGTGAGCTTCAAGTGGTGGCACTCCATCACTTATCTTGGTTCAAGGTTCCAAGTGGCGTGAATGGCTTCTTCCAATTCTCAAAATCCAGCAAGCATCTTCTTCTATAAGTGTTCTTCTTCCTTTTCTTCAATTTTCCATTCGGTAGTTTTGATTCCTAGAGTTTACTTCTTTTCCTACCGTTTATTTTTGTGTTTCCAGCATTGTGTTCTTAATTCTGTTTTGGTTCAGTAGCTATCTTTTAAATTCTGTCCAGTTTTAATTCTTGTTCTTCTTTCCTTTTGTTTTGATTCAATTTGACAATACATGGACTTCCATATGAGTCTTGGTTGGTGCTTAGTTTTGGTGAGTTCTTGAATTTAGAACATTGATCCAATTCTAAAGTAAAGTGCCTTTCAAATCCAGCTCAAGTTGTTCCTAAGAATGTCAAGAATCATGTGTTCTTGTAGTTACATTCACATCATGACCATTGGGCTTCTTTTGTTGACTACCGTTTAAATTCAAGGACAAAGGTAATAAAAACTACTTTATTCTTTAAAGTGTTGATTTATTTATATTTAGTTCTTTTACTGCATGTATGCTTAGGAAACTGCCAAAAAGAACAAGGATAATAGAAAGAAGCAAACAGTTCCTCATACTGGTGGATCCAAGAGCATTGCGCACGGAAGAAAGATGAGATGGTAACTTGATTCTCCTATAATTTTTGTTATATCATATATCATGATTCATATACTTTTGTTACATTTTATAGGAGAAAGAGCTTGGTCGCAAAGTTAGTAGGGGAGAAGTATGGGTAGCAACACACAAACATGCTAACGAAGAATTTGTAAATGATGGGGCAAGAGAGGTTGGGGTAAGTATCATTTTTGTAAAGATGTAAACTCAACCAAATTGGATGTGAGCTTCATTTATAACTTTTTTCATTCTTTGTAGGAAAATATTCAAGCATATGAGTCAAATACATCTTCCCTCTCACATGATATATCAATTGATGATTCACTAGCTCATGCCTTTGGAAGTGAAGAACATTGTGGTCGTGTTCGAGGGATGGGATTGGGACCTTGCCCTTCTCATGTGTTTGGATATACTAGAAATTCTCGCACTGGATATCTTCAACTACTTCTTATAGAGAATTGGATAATCAAGTTTTTGAACATGCATTTTCTTATGTAGCAATTTGGTGTTGTTTACTTTAGATTATCATGCCAAGATTGGAAATGTTGTATTGAATATTATTCACACAAAATTATAGGAAATTTAGTATAGCTTTTGTTGATAAATTGGTTATTTTTAATGTGTATGGTTTTCTCACTCTTTTTCATGATAAATTGTGTTTTAATATAGGTTATTGCATTAAAGTCACAATTGGATGAACAAAATAAAAGATATGAAGAACGTGAAAAAAGATATGAAGAACATGAAAAAAGATTTGAGATAATGATGAATTTTTTCTTTCAAAGTTATCAAGGTCAATTGCCTCCTGAGTTGACTATGTTCAATCGTTCATCGGTAATGTTTAAAAAATTTAAATAACTTGTTTTATTTTTCATATTTACATTTCTAATTGTGATATATGTTTATATTGTAGGTGTTTGATCAAGGAAGTGTGCCAAAAAATTAGGAAGGCAAAACCAAAACCATAATAATAATAATGCACCAAACACACTCATTCAACAAATTAAGAATTCATGTGGGATTAGAACGTGATCAAAACCTGTTGGAAGGTTATCAAAATATTCCTCAGTATCTTATATTCTTGGGAAAGTTGCATTATCTGAACTGATTTTACGTGCTAATGGGGTGAGAAAGGTACATTTTCATGGGAATGAGGAAAGTTATTTTTTAACTCTAATTTAACTTCCATTTCATTTTTATATCTTTAATCATTTTAAAATTTAAAAACATTCCAAGGAATATGAAAAATGAACCAAGCATATTTTTGGACATGCATAGGAATAAGATTCTGACTAAAAATTCTCTCTAATGTTATTCCTGGTATTACAATTATATAACTTAAACCTAGAGGATGTATGTTGTAACCACAACAATGATAGAGGTTGTAATTGAAGATGGATTCGCAATTGTGGATCCAAGAAATACCGCTATGCAGTTGAGCTATATCATCACTATGGCTGCTATTTAACAACTCTAATTGATATTGGTTATGTTATAGCCATATTTGAAATGAGGGCATAAAATTGCCAACTGACCAGTTTGTATTGGGTTAAGTTTGGTTTTCGTGCTTAGTTTTTGAACATCTATAGTAAACTTTTTAACATTTTATGATATGGTATTGTTTGAGTGAATATATGTTTTTTCTGCTTGAATCATGTGTGTTTGGAAATTGAGAGGTCACTTCAGATTATGGTTCATAACTATATGTAGTATGCTAATAAAAATTCTGTTTGATCGTTACAGGTTCTAAATTGCCACGAGTCTACCATATACATCTTAGCACCTTTGAGATATGCTATTGTCTATGGGTGTTCAGATGCCACAATAGTTCTAGGAGCAGTAGGCAAGGTAATACTTAGTAGCTTTGTGTCCTGTTTGTGAAAGGAGCATAATGATTATATAAGGAATGAACAATTATGAAATTTGTTTTTGTACCATAGTGCAATATTGTTAAATGTTTGGAATGATGGCATATTGGCAGTATGTTTGAATCAAACTGTTGTTTTCTTTCTACACAGCTCCTCCGTTTATGGCCAAAATGGTTTGTCCAATCTTCTTGTGTGCGGTAGTGGGGAAGATATTGCTTAAAATGTTTTTCAGTGCTTTTATTAGGTGTTTTGTGTTATTAGATAAGATTAAGGTGCCTAATGATCATTGAATCTTCTAATGCATTACTACAACTGTAGTTTGGAGGTTCTCTAGTCAAGGTTTTGTACCTGTGGGGTTTATGTGCGTTTGATACTGTTCAGTCAAACATGAATTGATTCTTTTTCAAGTTTTCCTTTATCTCGTAGCAAAAAACTTTGGAGGTTGGGAACGAAGGCAGGGGATTTTTTCTGTGTGGAGGAAGGGTTAGAATTATTGGGACTTGCTCAACATGATATTATGGGGGTGACCACGTTCAATTTGGTCAAGGTTAGAAATTGGGATACCTTAAGCTTAAAATAACTCACAAGTTTCTACTGGAAGATAAATAAATCCACTTCAAAGAAGATAGATAAATATCCTATTTCATTGATAATGCTTTAGTCAGGATTAGTTTAGTAAAACTTGCAATATGCTGAAGCCCAATACAGTACATTGCCATAAAATAAGTGCGACTTCAGAACAAATTCCTTTGAATGGAGTATTGTGTTTAAAGTTGTACCGATTAGGTCATCGGGTGTGATGACGTGGCAGCAAGCGATAATATAGACGTGAACAGGACACCTGGCCGACAGAAGGGAAGTAAATCGGGAAGTCAGTATAGTCGTTGATCGCTGAATTGGCGTTCTACGATCTCTCGTATGCGTAACCGGCGGTCACCAGAGTTGCGTCACAGTCGCCGTATGTGAGTACTAGGAGATCAGGTGGTTAGAGATCGTCGGGGAATGCTAGGAGATCAGGTGGTTAGAGATCGTCGGGGAATGCTAGGAGATCGAGTGGTTTACACACCGCCGAAAGGGGCACATCGCCAAACGATCAGGAAAGCTGTGTACCAAGTTACTCCCTGTATGGATAACTTAGTCGAATGGCGAAAAGAGTAGAAGTAACGCTCAAGTTGTGGAGGCTCCAGATGGTGACACGTGTACAGCTGGATGAGAGCCACGTGTCTGGAGGCGTAACCGTCAGGAGAGAGAAAAAGCTCAGGTATATAAGGAACACTTAACAGACTTTTGAGGTACGTTTTCAGAATACTTTTAGTACACTGAGATTCACTACGCACGGTTCCTTGAGTTGAGATATTCTCTCTGAGTTTTTGGTGATTCTTCCACTGACTTGAGCGTCGGAGCGCGATCGGCCGCAGTGGCGCCACTCTGTTTTCTTCAGGTTCTTACGAGGAATTAAGACGTGAAGAGCAAAAGCTAACATGGTGCGAAGATGATCCAAAGGAGAGATCTTTGACGTGGCAAGACTCTTGCACTCAAGTCAACCGGCAGGATCATCAGGCGCCCACCGTGGGGCCGTGTAAAACGTGTTTCCCATCCACAGCGTGAGTTTCTTGAAGTTTCTGCAGTTCTTGTGTGGTTGTGTGCTGGTGCAACCATTTTCTGAGGTTTTTCACCGTTCGTTTGAATTTTCAATCGGTGAATCGAGTTTTTCTCCGTTCGTTTGAGTTTTTAATCGGTAAATCGAAGTTTTTACAGTTCGTTTGAGTTTTCGATCGGTGAATCGGGGGTTTTAGTGGAGAAGTAGGAGGTTCGTGTTGAGATTGCGAGTTTCTGTGGAAGTTTGAACATCCGTTTGAACATCGTGTGCTGTCGCGGTTGTTTTCTTGGAAGTTTTCGAAGTTAGAGAAGTTCTGACCGATTGATTGCTAAATCAGTCGTTCCGGTGGTGAAGGTCCTGGTCGTTGGAGTTTGATCTGTTGATATTTCATGCGAAAGATGAGAAGTACGCGTCCAAGTCCCGTTGTCCTAACTGTTGAAGAGAGCGTCGTAACCATAACGCAAATGATGGAGATGATGCGCACCTTGCAAGAGAATGTGGAGGCGTCGCGCGTTGAACAAGCAAAGATGCACGAAGACTTGGTCGCATCTCTGGCCAGAAATGAAGAGCTCAGCAAGGTTAATGAGGAGCTGCGTTAAGCTCTTCACGAGCTGAGAGGACGCACAACCGATGAAGAAGTTGCACCGTCGTCACCACCCCGCGTTTTTCCGATGCCGTTTGCTCAGGCGATCATGGACACGGTGATCCCTGCGAGCATAGTGGCTGTGAAAGCCTCTTTCACCGGCGTGGAGGATCCTGAAGCACATCTCACCGCGTTTCATATGCAGATGATGTTGTCAGGGGGCTCAGACGCAGTTTATTGTAAAATGTTCATGAGCACGCTCCATGGAACAGCGTTGGAATGGTTCGTCAGCCTGCCTACAGGCCACATAACCAGTTTCCAGCAGTTCTCTAAGCTTTTCGTCGACCAGTACATCGTGAACAAGGCGCCACCTATGGTGTCTTATGACTTGTTCGACGTAAGGCAGCATCAGGGAGAGTCCCTCAGGGACTATCTGAATAGATTTGGAGCACAGATAGTCCGCTTGCTTGACAAGGATGAGGAGATGTTTGTGCACGCCTTCAAAAAGGGCGTGCTGCCTGGACCTTCCAGCGAGTTGCTGATCAGGAGCCACCCCGCCACATTTGCAGAAATCCGGTGACGTGTTGTGGCTCACATCACCGCTAAGAGCGAGGTTGCAGAAAAGAGAGGGAACGTGGCTCCTACTAAGCCACGAGCCCAAACTAGAATTCAGCCGCAGAGGGTGTTAGAGACGGCGGCGGCCAAGAAGGATCAAAGGACTCGCCATCCTTACGATCCAAAGAAAAACAAGGGGAGAGGGCCAGGGCGCCCTAGAGAGTTCAACCGCCCCCCGAGGTACGAGTTCGTCATGGGATTGGTAGACCTAATCGCCATCCCCAACATAGCTGTCAGGCTTAAAGTGCCTGAGAAAGTTTCAGACAAGGTGTTGGGACCAAAACCGGATGTATGGTGCGAATTCCACAAAATTTTTGGTCACTCCCTTTATTCGTGCTTGGCCCTGGGTTACCAACTTGACGAATTGGTCAAGTGCGATTTTTTGAAGGATTACCTGCTGGACAACAGAACGAGGCAAGCGTCGAGCTCCCAGCCGGCGAGCAGTGAAGGCCAGCAGCATGAGGTGCCCACTCACGGCGAGATCCACACCATAGCCGGAGGTTTTTCAAGGGGTGGATGTACTGCATCACAGAGGAAGAAATATGCAAGGTCTGTGATGGCAGTAGAAACGTTTGAAGATTACTCGCCGGATGTGGACATTACGTTCACCAAGGAGGACCTCAGGGACGTTGTGCCTCATGACAACGATCCCATAGTTGTCTCGCTAGTCACGGCGGGAAGGAAGGTCTACCGGGTGCAGGTGGATCAAGGAAGCTCGGCAGATGTCATGTTCTGGCCGACTTTCAGCAAGCTGCAACTACCCCTTGACCAGTTAAGGCCCTATGGAGGATGCTTGTATGGGTTCGCTGGCAACCAGGTGGAGGTCAGGGGGTACATTGAGTTGAGAACTACATTCACGGATGAGGCGGCCTCGAGAACGGAGAAGATCAAGTACCTCGTCGTGAATGCCCCCTCGGCGTATAACATTCTGTTGGGAAGGCCGACCCTCAACAGGATAGGAGCTGTGCCCTCAACAAGGCACATGAAAGTTAAGTTGCCATCAATGGAGGGAGTGGTGATCACCATAAGGTCGGACCAGAAGGAGGCAAAGAAATGTTACGAAAATAGCCTCAAGACTAAGAGGTCGGTGAGCTACATCACCACAACGCCGCCCCCCGGTGTGGAGCCCAGGTCAGCAGAGGGGCGGGTTGTTGACACGGCGATGGGGGTGATCACCGAAGGTGACGAGATAATAATAGACGCTGAGGCGGTGGGAGAGAGCGCCGGTCGGGAGGAAGAAGCGAGAAACCGCCCAGAGGAGGCTAGGGAGTTAGGAATTGCCAGGGCGGTGATCGCCAGTGAAACCAGGCCAAAACCCGTCGAAGAGTGGCTTGAGAGGGAGATCGGGGGTAAGGTCTTCAAGTTGGGGAGATCTTTGGAAGGCGAGGCACAAGACCAGATCGCCAAGGTGATAGAAAGGCATCTGGACGCTTTTGCGTGGTCTGCTTCAGACATGCTGGGAATCGATCCCGATTTCTTGTGCCATCACCTAGCGATGGACCCTCAGGTCAGACCAGTGCGACAGAGAAGAAGAAAGTTCAATGAGGAGAGAAGACAGGCGATTAGGGATGAAACGCAGAAGCTCCTCGTCATGGGCCATATCAGGGAGGTCCAGTACCCTGAGTGGTTAGCTAATGTCGTGCTGGTAAAGAAGAGCAACGGGAAGTGGCGCATGTGCGTCGACTTCACGGATCTAAACAAGGCTTGTCCGAAGGACTCGTACCCTTTGCCAAGTATAGATGCCCTGGTCGACAGTGCTGCAGGGTGCAAGTTGTTGAGCTTTCTGGACGCCTTCTTGGGGTACAACCAGATTAAGATGCATCCTATGGATGAAGAAAAGACCGCCTTCATGACTGAGAGATCGTGCTACTGCTACAAAGTGATGCCCTTCGGGCTGAAGAATGCGGGGGCCACGTACCAAAGGCTGATGGATAAGGTACTTGCGCCGATGCTAGGGAGGAATGTACAAGCGTACGTTGATGATATGGTCGTGACTTCGCTAGAAAAGAGCAAGCACATCTCAGATCTTGAGGAGTTGTTTACCACGATTGCCAAGTATAAATTGAAGCTAAATCCCGAGAAGTGCATTTTTGGTGTGGAAGCGGGGAAGTTCCTGGGTTTCCTCTTGACTGAGAGAGGAATTGAAGCAAATCCTGATAAGTGTGCTGCCATTTTGGCAATGAGAAGCCCGGCTACCGTGAAGGAGGTGCAACAGCTTACAGGTCGGATGGTTGCCCTATCTCGTTTCGTGTCAGCCAGTGGAGAGAAAGGCCATCCGTATTTCCAGTGCTTGAAGCGAAACAATAGGTTTGTCTGGACGAAGGAATGTGAAGAAGCTTTCGTAAAGCTTAAGGAGTATCTGGCGAGCCCGCCGGTTCTGTGCAAGCCTTTGGTGGGAATGCCTCTCAGGTTGTATTTTGCTGTAACTGAGAGGACGGTGAGTGCGGTGCTCACCCAAGATCAAGAACAGACCCAGAGACCTATTTATTTCGTTAGCAAGGTGTTACAAGGCCCAGAAGTAAGGTATCAGGCCTTGGAGAAAGCCGCGCTGGCGGTTGTATTCTCGACGAGGAGGTTGCCCCACTATTTTCAAAGCTTTACGGTGCTGGTGATGACCGACTTGCCTATCCAAAAAGTTTTAAAGAAGCCTGATGTAGCTGGGAGAATGGTGAAGTGGGCAGTGGAGCTGTCGGAGTTCGACATCAAATATGAACCCCGAGGACCGATCAAGGGGCAGATTTTCGCTGATTTTATGGTCGAGCTTTCTTCAGAAGCAGCACAAGTTGAGGGGGATGATTTTCGTTGGGTACTTTCGGTGGATGGATCGTCCAACTAGCAGGGCAGCGGTGCTGGAGTCATTCGCGAAGGGCCCAACAGCGTGCTGATAGAACAGTCCCTGAGATTTGCCTTCAAAGCCAGCAACAATCAAGCAGAATATGAGGCGTTGATTACAGGTATCTTGTTGGCTAAGGAGATGGGAGCTAAGGTGTTGATGGCCAAGAGTGACTCGTTGTTGGTCACGGGGCAAGTAACAGGCGAGTTCCAGGACAAGGACCCGCAGATGGCGGCCTACTTGGAGTATGTGCAGGAGTTGAAGGGTTCCTTTGCCTTGTTTGAGGTGGTGCATGTACCCAGGGAGCAAAATGCCCGAGCTGACTTGCTAGCCAAGCTCGCCAGTTCGGGCAAGGGGGGTAGGCAGAGGACCGTTATTCAAGAAACTCTGAAGACACCCAGAGCGTTTGTAGCAGATCACCAGGTTCTCCAGATAAGTAAGTCGACGGAGAGAGTGGCGAGGAGTCACAGGTCCTTGACCCAAGAGACCTTGAGAACGCCAAGGATAAGGGCATGTCTACGGGAAAGGGTGAACATGGCGCAGGTCTGCGCTACCCATAGGCCAGACACGTGGATAACGCAATACCAGCGCTGCCTGGCAAATGGCGTTCTCCCGCTGGATCCAACGGAGGCTAGGAAGATAAAGAAGAACTCTAGCAAGTTCACCCTGATCGATGGCGAGCTGTTCAAGTTTGGGTTTACACACCCACTCCAAGTATGTGTGCACGGAGAAAAATGTACAAGAATTATGGCCGAGCTCCATGAGGGTATATGTGGGAGTCACATCGGAGGTCGAGCTCTGGCTGCAAGAGCTCTCTGTGCAGGTTATTACTGGCCAACGATGAGGGAAGATTGCAAGAAGTATGCTCAATGTTGCAAGCAATGCCAGCAGCACGCCGATTGGCACAAGGCACCCCCAGAAGAGCTGAAGTCCATTTACAGCCCCTGGCCGTTTCATACTTGGGGAATTGACATTCTGGGACCCTTCCCATTGGCGGTCAGGCAAATGAAGTACTTGGTAGTGGCGATTGAATACTTCACCAAGTGGATCAAAGCGGAGCCAGTAGCCCAGATCACCGCACACAAGATCGAGAGCTTTGTATGGAAGAACATTGTGTGCCGGTTTGGTGTGCCTAAACGCCTGGTGTCAGACAATGGGACTCAGTTTGCAAGTCACCTGTTGAAAAAGCTGTGTGAAGAAGTGGGAATACAACAGGTGTTTGCATCCATCGAGCACCCACAGACGAATGGCCAAGTGGAGTCTGCCAATCGGGTATTGCTGAGAGGTTTAAAGAGAAGACTAGAGAAAGCTAAGGGATCGTGGGCTGAAGAGGTACCCCGCATAGTTTGGGCGTACCATACCACTGAACAGTCAGGAACCCACGAGACCCCGTTTAGCCTGGTTTATGGATGTGATGCGATGATTCTAGTCGAAATCCAGGAAAGTTTGCCGAGATTCCAGAACTTTGTGGCGGAAGACTCGAACGAAGAAAGAAGAATGAATCTGGATTTGCTGGATGAGGTCAGGGAGGAGGCGAGAATGAAGGCCGAAGCAGTAAAGAGAAGGATTGAGCGAAGGTATAACTCTAAGGTAATGCCAAGGCAGTTTAGAAGTGGCGACCTGGTGATGAGGAAGGCCCATCAGTACGAGATGGAGAACAAGTTATCGCCTAAGTGGACGGGACCGTTCAGAATAACCGAGGTGCTCGGGAACGGTGCCTACCGCTTAGAGACGCTAGAAGGAGTGGCGATTCCTCGCACTTGGAACGCCACACATCTCAAATTGTATTACAGTTAAAGCCTTGTATGAAAAGACGAACATGAAGAGATTTACATACTTTCTGTTAAAACAGTTTCAAGGGGGCACTCTTTTTTCCCTAAGGAGGGTTTTTAATGAGACCACCCAATAAAGAAGAGTTTTCAAGTTTAAAGTTTCTAAGATTGCATGCTTATTGTTTTGAAAGTTCTTAGAAAAAATACCTTATCACTCGTACGTGATATAAGGCAACAGTAAGGTTATATTGCATGCTTTATAGTTGAAAGTTTTAAAGTCCCCATCGTTTTTCGGCGATCGGCGACAATAGTTAAAAGTTTTTAAGTCCCCATCGTCTTTCGGCGATCGGTGGCAATAGTTGAAAGTTTTAAAGACCTCGTCGTCTTCCGGCGATCGGAGGCACCAGTATTGTTTAAAGCCCTCAACGCTCTCGTGCGTCTGGAGGTGAGAGAAGAAGTCCTCCTCGCCTTTGAGCGAGTGCAGGTGAGAAAGAGAAAAAGTCCTACTCGCCATAAGTGTGAGTAGGCGAGAGAAGATTAAAAGTCCTCAGTGCCTCCAGCGAGAGAGGAGATGTAATTTCTGGGGCAAAGTTGAGGCACCAGTTTAAAAGTCCTCAGTGCATCCAGGGGGGAAGAGATGTACACCCTGGGCAAGTTGAGGCACCAGAGAAAGTCCTTCTCACCTTAGAGTGAGTTCAGGCAAGATAAAACTGAAAAGTCAGGGGTGTTCATGTCCTTAAACGGCGGGAAAGGAAGGTTGATGGAAAACGCCTTTTCCCCTTTAAGTGAAACATCAATATTGACCCAGTAAGACCAGATAAAGCTTCCACGCTTGCGGGTGGTGCGAAGATAGATAAAATCCTTCTCGTCTTGAACAAGTTCAGGTACGGCGTGAAGGGTGGAAGAAGTTAAAGGATAGCCGAGGTAGGTTCGTAGAGAACACCTCACTATCCAGATCATTGTTCTAAAACTCAGGGAGGTAGAGAAGGATCCGAAAGGCGCCTCTACCCCCAGATGAGGGAACAATGATCAAGTTATGCAAAAGAGGGTAACATCGCCAGAACCTTATGGCGTGAAGGTTCAGAAAGAGAGGGGATTGTATGGCGAGTACCAGATCGGCGATGACAGGAGAAGCGTGAACTTCACTTGACAGATCAGGTAAGCTGTGTTCAGAATATCAGATTGAGTTAAAACCTGCTGCCTAGCAAGTGATTTCGCGATAAGGTATGTTGCCTTAAGTTCACAAGTTTTATTGAATGCCATCGCCGAAGAGTTGATAGTTGCTCAAATTTACTTTGAGTTAACAGTTTGTTAAGTTTGTTATAAGGTTAACAGTTTGCTCGAGTTAAAAGCAGTATGTGAAGGGTTAAGTTCAAGTATTGCTGAGTTAATTCAGTTGAGTAAGTTTCACCAGTTATGATGGTTAACCCCACAGCAAATAGAGGCAAAGGCATACAAGGTGAAATAGAAAGACAATATTCAAGAAATAAGAGTTATATAAGCAGTGTCAATTCAAGTTTATACACAGATTGGTCATTACAAACAAAAGATAAACATAAGGTTTTCAAAAAAAAGGTGATGGGGAAAGGCAGTTAGTCTTCAGAAGGTACAATCTTCCCATCCACCACTTCGTTGCAGATCGACAGCATGGAAAGGTCGAGCTCAGGAAATTGGCATGACATTTGCTCCAGAGCAGCTTCGAACCCAGAGCAACCTTTGTGGCTTCCTCACGAGTTTGGGAGAGCTCAGCGAGAGCCTTATCCCTGTCTGCCTCGACCTTCCCCAAAAGGATCTCCCCATCTGCCGATCTCTTTTCAATTCTTTCCACCTTGGAAGCTTCAGCCTTTCGTGCAGCCTCCAAATCTGCCACCTTGACCCTAAGTGGGACCAACTTGCTCTCCAAGTCAATTTTTCTCTTGGAGTTGGAGGTGCAGTTTTTGGCGCAGATCGGAGGCTTCCTTGCGTGTGTTCCTTAGCTTAGCGTCCAGCGCATCCTCTAGCCTTGAATGTTCCATTTCATTCATCAGCAGATTGCAAGTGAGCTTTTCAGCCTCAGCCCTTATCATAAGATTTGACTCCTTGAGCTCGGAGTTTTCCTCTTGAAGCTTCTTGAGTGAATCCTTCACAGCTCTTGATACAAGCGAAGGGAGATCTTCCGCCATGGTCTTCAGTTGAGCTGCGAAGGGTCCCAAGGTCTCTTTAAAGGGATATGGGAGGCTTGAGGCTGATGCTGGAGGTGCTGGTGGAGTTTGATGTTGACTCTTACCACCACCCTCTTGAGCTTGTACAGCAAGGGGGGCTTCCAGGCGTGGTGGTGAGGCCGGAACTTCTGTTATAAGCATTGGAGAAGCCTGAACACCCTCATCTTCTCCTAATGTGGCCCCAGCAATGGATGTGGTGGAAGGAGGACCCTCTCCAGCAGATACAAACGGTGTAGAGGTGCTCGGAGGGTTCTCTACATAATTAGGGTTGCTACTCTCAATCACTATGGGCGCGGCGGCCAGTGGTGTTGCTTGGACTGGTTCTAACGGAGCTGGAGGTGATGGCGGTGTTGGTGTTGGAAGTGCAGGTGGTGTGGAGGTGGTTACCCTTTTTCTCTTGGTGATGAGACCATCCTCGGTGGCTTCATCGTCGTCTTCTTCTTTCGACACATCTTGAGGAGTCTTCCTCTTTGGTCTCTTCAACACCAGTTTTTTCCTCTCTGGGGCGGGTAGGGCCCCAGAAGAAGTTGGACCTCGGGGAGGAGTTTTTCCTTGGGAGATGGCGATCTCCACAACCGAGTTGGGCACAGTTTAGGAGCCCGCCGCGAGTTTGTGGGATCAGGCGATCGCCCTCAATTCAGCCAGTTTTCCTTTGCCCAACATTGCGTCTGCACAAGGTAAAGAATAGATGAGTATGCTCCAAAGCAGAAGCAGAACATACAAGTATGTACATACAGAAGTAACATAGGCAAATAGTACATGGATGAATGATCAAGACCAGTATAGAACAAACAGAATGCCAAAGACAAAATGGTAGAAACGATAAGTCATTTTCAACACAAAATGAGAGTCTTGGTGTTGGGGTAGGGGCTGACCTATGTGCATTTCAAGCTGGCCCTCAAAGAATTCGAAGGAGATTATTGAAGCAGTGGGGAAGGTGATGTTGGCAGAAGCCACGCTTTTCCAGAAGAGACAAAGGTCTTTGTCCAACTCCCCCATGTTGTCAGGACTTCTTGCTCTCCTGAAGTTGTCCCTGGAATCCTTGTTCTCCTTGTTTACCCAATACAAGGGGAAGCCATCAAGCAGCGAAGGGTCTTGGTCGTTCGGGCACACCTTGACGAACTTCCCCTTCCAGTCTTTGTAGGATTGCTGGAAGATGGAGAGGATTGACCTCCCAGCAATCCCATTCAAGCTGACCCAGAGGCGATCTCCGGGATTCTTTGCCTCAAATAGAAAGAGGAAGACATCAACCGAAACCGGCAGTCCCAGGTGCGCGCAAAGAATTTGAAACACCCTCACGAATGCCCAACTGTTGGGATGGAGTTGGGCAGGGGCGATGTCGAGCTCGATCAACAACTCCCTCTCGAAACGAGTGAAAGGAAACCTAAGTTTCACTTTCTTCAGCAGCGTGGCGTAGACAAAGCAGAACAACTCGCCGTTGTTCCCCTTGTCATCCGCACAGATTGGTTCTCCAGGGAGGCAAGGCAGCATCGTCACGTTGTCATCGTGCTCCTTATGAAATGAAAGGTTGGGTCGCTCCCCTTTCTTCAGGCGAAGCACCCCCACCTCAGTATTTATTGACCAGGTTTCCTTCAGTAGAGTTGGGGTGGCCCAAGGGTAGAGCTCTTTGTAGTCCCGTGGAGGAAGGGAGGCTCCCCCGGCTTGTGGTGGAGTTGTTTGGGTAAGGTTGGCATGGGAAGAGGCAGGCCTCTCAGCCTGTGTGGAAGGAGCACCAGAGGCTCGTGCGGGGTTGCGTGTTGGTGGAAGGTTTATCCCAGTGGTAACCCTACGAGTTTTGGGAGGAGGGTTTCACGACGAGGAAGGAGGATTAGCGGTGGACTTTGCCTGAGCCATCGCAGGAACTGCAAAGGAAAGAAAAGGGAGGAGATGAGGATAGCAAGAGAACGACTCGATTGAAGGCAAAGAATATAGAACGAACGAGTGAGAGTTCACTGGGGTAGACGTTATCAGGAACGAAACTCTAAGTCACGAGAAAAGAGAAACAACCCACAACGTATGCTCCAGACAGTTAATGGATGATGCAAACCGATTAAAATGCAACAAATATCAGTAGAAGGAGTAAAGGAGTTACCTTTTGATGATCGGGTAAATGTTGAAGGAAGTTGAAGATTGAGGGAGATGAAGGTTTCGTATTTCGTAGAGAGAGCGTTTAGAATGCTTGAAGATGAAGAAAGATAATGAAACAGTGGATAGCGCTAAGGGTTTAAGGGTTTCGAACGTTGTAGGAAGCGCAAACGACAATTAAAAACAACCGTTGATGAAGCCACGTGTCGTTTGATCAAAAAGGGGTTGGTGAAGCGTCAGAAAGGCAAAGGAGTACGAACGTACAGAAGTCCGTACAAGGGCCACGTAGATCGACGATGATTTGACTTCATAATCTTTTCGCTGGTCAAGTCTCAGCTTAAGACTGGGGGGCTTGTGTACCAATCAGGTCATCGGGTGTGATGACGTGGCAGCAAGCGATAATATAGGCGTGTTGAACGGGACACCTGGCCGACAGAAGGGAAGTAAATCGGGAAGTCAGTATAGTCGTCGATCGTTGAATTGGCGTTCTCCGATCTCTCGTATGCGTAACCGGCGGTCACCAGAGTTGCGTCACAGTCGTCGTATGTGAGTACTAGGAGATCAGGTGGTTAGAGATCGCCGGGGAATGCTAGGAGATCGGGTGGTTTACACACCACCGAAAGGGGCACATCGCCGAACGATCAGGAAAGTTGTGCACCAAGTTACTCCCTTTATGTTTAACTTAGTCGAATGGCGAAAAGAGTAGAAGTAACGCTCAAGTTGTGGAGGCTCCAGATGGTGACACGTGTACAGCTGGATGAGAGCCACGTGTCTGGAGGCGTAACCGTCAGGAGAGAGAAAAAGCTCAGGTATATAAGGAACACTTAACAGACTTTTGAGGTACGTTTTCAGAATACTTTTAGTACACTGAGATTCACTATGCACGGTTCCTTAAGTTGAGATATTCTCTCTGAGTTTTTGGTGATTCTTCCACTGACTTGAGCGTCGGAGCACGATCGGCCGTAGTGGCGCCACTCTGTTTTCTTTAGGTTCTTACGAGGAATTAAGACATGAAGAGCAAAAGCTAACGTGGTGCGAAGCTGATCCAAAGGAGAGATCTTTAACGTGGCAAGACTCTTGCAGTCAAGTCAACCGGCAAGATCAAAAGTTAATTATTACAATAGATTAATATTTTGATTCTCAAAAGATTGTTTTAATATCAGTCTAGTCCTTCAAGTTTTTATGAATTTAATTTTCGGAGAACTGAATTTTCTTGGGATAAATTTGAAGAATGATGTAGTCTATTGATATAAGTAATGTTTTTGAACTAATAAAGCGGAACAAAATAAATCTTTGGACCGATATGTGTACTTGATCTTGATCATCGTCGAGTTGTTGATTTATTGTATGCATGGTGTTTAATGTTAAAATTTGGTGAGAAAAGAAATAAATAAAAAGCTTGTTAAACACTAACTTATCTCTGCTTAATCTTCATCCTAAGATATTGCTGAAGATAAAGCTTAGTCCCATTTATTTCTTTTATTTATTGAAAAAAAATACTTTAACAAACATAGATAAATAAATACAATAGATGTAAATAGTTGTGGTTTAAAAAACACATGAATGCCTAAATGGTAAATGAATAAAAAAAACAAATTTTCATAATTTTGAAACCTATGGTATTTTTTAAGGAGGTTCTAAAACATTTTATGGAGGTTTTGAAACCCATGGTATTTTACGAGGGTTTTGAAACCTATGGTATTTTACAGAGGTTTTGAAACCCATGGTAGTTTACGGAGGTTTTGAGTGTATGGTGATCAAAAGAGTTTGAGGTTTTTAGTGTATGGTGGTAAGTTTGAGGTTTTTAGTGATCAAAAGAGTTTATGCATGATCAGGAGAGTAATTGAATATGAGATGGAGGATATGGATAAATTTTTTAAAAGATTATGATTTTGAATTACATTATGGGAAAAACAAATGTAGTGATAGACACATTAAGTAAAAAAAAAAAGCTACATATCTCTTCATTAATAATTCAAAAGTATAAATTTGATAGAAATACTCAAAGACATGGTGATGCAATCCAAGTTGATGGATTATGGAAGAAGAATGGACTGGCAGTGGAATTAAGAGTGTTGCACCGAGAATTAGATGTGTTTTGGTGAGGAAAGTAGTGAGAAAAGGTGCTTGAATTAGAAAGAGGTTGAAGCAACTTTCTAGAGTTCACTAGGCCTTTAAGGGTCTCTTGAAAAATGAGATTTGAGAGAGAATAATATTCATTTTACTCATTCAATATTATCAAATCTAAATACAAAAGTGTAATAAGCATCTATTTATAAACTTTCATGGGTGAAGGTAGTTTAAGGTTTAAGCTACCTTAACATTGGTTAGTCTAGCTAACCTAAGGTGAGTTCTTGATGCTTCTTTGAGTAGTGTGTCGTATTTCTATGAGCTCTAGAAATCCTTTCTTGTATGTTCAGTGAGGCTTTCTAGAGTGTACATGTTTTATTTAAAGTGTACTTTTGATGTGAATGTAACTACAAGAATACATGATTCTTTGACATTCTTAGGAGCAACTTGAGCTGGTCATAAATGCCACCTTACTTTAGAATTGGATCAATGTTCTAATTCAAGAACTCACCAAGACTTAGCACCAACCAAGACTCATATGGAAGTCCATATATTGTCAAATGGAATCAAAACACAAGAAATGAAGAACAAGAATTGCAAGTTGGAAACAAAAATTCAAACGGTAGAAATGAAAAGAAACAACAAACAAAGCTAATCTACCGAATGGAATTGAAAGAACATGAAGGAAGAACACTTATAGAAGGAGTTTGCTGGATTTTGAGAATTGGAAGAACACTTCACGCCACTTGGTTCCTTGATCCAAGATAAGTGATGGAGTGCCGCCACTTGAAGCTCACCATAGCTCACAAGATAAGGCAAAGGAAGAAGAAGACTCAAGACTCACAATTTCTCTCCAAATTTGAGTATAGTCTCTCTACTATAAAATTCCAATCTGAAAAATACAAAGAGAAACACCTTATTTATAGCCTATGAGGTGCTGAAAATGCAAGCTAAATGACACACAAATGCAATGAAATTCGGCGCCAATCTAGACAATGAAGGAAGTGTGACTTTCCTTCCTAGTTTGGCACCTCCTAATCTCCTATCTACACTCCCCCCCTAAACTCCCTTACTACTTACACCTTTTTATTACATCCACACCCCTATTCTACAAAAGAAATAAGAAGAGTCATCTTATTATACTCTTGTCCCAAAGCTCTTGCCATGCTCCTAGTAATTCGTTGGGCTTGGGCCCCTTGTTGGGCTTGGACCCCTTGATGGGCTTGGGCCCCTTGTTGGGCTTGGGCTTCAAGGGGTTGAGCATCCTCTACTTGGTTTCCATCAACTTTAGAAAGTGGTCCAAAAATATAATACCTGAAACTATTCTACTTGTTTTTACAATTTCGTACAGTCCAAGACAGTTTATTTATGTTGTACATGTTTATGCTCTTAGCCTTGTGTATGGTGACTTGGATGGTCCTCCATCAGGTTCCCTCCTTCAAAAGGATCTTACCTCAGATTCGGCTATAGGTGTCACCTTATTTCCATCAACTTGTGATTAACATTCACCGGGTTCATGGATCCACCTGAAAAAAGTAGCACACAAAATAAGAATATAAAAGAAGCAATAATACTTGGTGGAATAATTTGAAAGAAACCATAAATGTGTTGTGTTTCAATAAGGTGTGCTAGAAGAAAAGGTTTAAGAAGGAATAGAAGACATACACTACAAGAAAATCATTAAATAGAAACCAATTTTAGAGACTAAAAAAAATTATTGGTATCTAAGTTAGTTTCTATTATTGATAAATAGTTTTTAAATTGGTATGTAATTAACTACCAAGATTTTAGCTACCAACTTTAGAATCTAAATAATTGGTAGTTAAAACCTAGATAGCTAATTAGGTACTAATTTAGAAACTATTTATTAATAATAGAAACTAATTGAGATACTAATATTTTTTTTTAATTTCTAAAATAGTATATAATTTAGTTAATATAACAACTAACTATTTTTTGTCTCTAAAATTTGTTTCTATTTAATGATTTTCTAGTAGTGATACCTCTTTTCCAAGATGGAGTGAGTAAGCAAAGAGGTTTAAAGGTTTTAGAATTGTGGTCTTCTATCTCTTTATTTTTATGAATATTTTTCTTTTCATTTTCTTTTTTTTTAAAGTTTTATTGCATCCTCTTGTAGCTCCTTAGGTGTAAGAGGGCATAAAGTGTATTTATGATTTTGAAAATGCAAAGTGATTTTATTTGAATAACCTTCATGGGAAGTATTGTCATCAAATTTACAAGGTTAGCCAAGTATAATGTGTCCAATTTCCATAGGAATAATATAACATACAATGTTTTCTTAGTAATTTCCTATGTTAATGGGCACATTTGCTTGGTGTTTGACAATTCCACCATCATGTTGATTAGTCCAATATAACTTGTAGGGTGTAAGGTGTAGGGTGTGGATGTCTTTTAAGAGATAATTTATGGACTAACCTAGAACCACTATCCACAATTAAGGAACAAATATGATAAAAAAAACTTTATATCTTGTGTGGAAAAGGTTTTCTCATTGTGGTTGATCTATTTCTAGAGATCGATTTTGAAGAATTCGTTGAACTACTAGTAATTCTTTTATACAAGGTTGAATATTTTCTTCATAAGACATGACCTTTTTTTCCTTAGAGGAAGAAGGTAAAGTCTCAATCATTTTAGTGTCTTGTTCTTTTAAAATCAAATTTTGTTTTTGAGGGCGCTTAGACGAGTAATGCCCTTTTTCAATACACTTAAAATATTGAACTTGTTTAGCCTTAACTTCTTTAGAAGAAGAAACATAATTATTTTTATCTTTAGGTTTATTTTGTGTCATATCCCTTTCTTTTTCATGTGGTATTTCTCGTTCATATGAATAATTCTCTTTTCTATACTCTTTTGTGGTATAGTAAGATAACAAGGATCTCATAAAAGATTATTTTCTTTTTCTTTGTTCGTCCACTCTAACACAAAGTTGAACTAAATAATTAAGATTGTTATAAGGTAAGAGTTTAATTTTATCCCTAATTTCAAAATTATGACCACTCTGAAAACGGGAAATTGTGAGCCGAGGTTCCTCACGAATACCAACCTTAACATTAGTAACTCCATTTTTTTCTATATTAATCTACAATTAAATATTTCTAAGTGAGCCTATGGAGTTGTTGTATGAGTTTGCTAGTATAGTAGGATGGTATGTATCGTTTCCTCAAGGCAGATATATGTTCATTCCAATATTTAATTATGGATTATGATGTAAGCTAAGATCTCTAGTGTATGCAGTTCACCAAATCATGACAGCATTGTGAAAACTAAGGATTTATAAAGTCACCCTCCTCTCATGAACTATTTGGTGGCATTTAAAAAGTTTTTCTACCTTCATCTCCCAACTTAAGTAATCATCCACATTGGCAATGCCATAGAAAGGAGGAAGGTTGATTTTAGGTTCTCGAGGAATATAATAAAACCAATGTCTATGGTATCTAGGAGGATTTTAATAGTAGTTTGTATTATGGTGTCTACTATAGTTTTTATTGCTCTGAGGAGGACTATGATGAATAATACTCTTATAAGAACCTTCCCCATGTCTACTCCTAGACTTATGAAAGTTTTTATCTTGTGTTATAATAAGATTATTTATAAGATCCTTTATTTCAAAAATATTTTTGTCTTGTTGGGCGAGTCTTACAATGATATCCATTTGAGCTTGCTCAACTAGATTACCTTGGACACTATATTTATGTGATGGATCACTCATGGTTAAAATAAATTTGAATTTTTTTTTCCCAAAAGAGTTAAATGTTTTTGGTGCAATTAATCAAGTAAGCAAAAGTGAGTCACAATGGACTACTTAAGTACCAAAGCTTGCCTAGTGAGAGCTTACCTCAAATATTTATAACAAAAGTTTTCTCAAGAAACTTCAAAACAATTTTGGAAAAAGAAAGGATAGGTAAATGCAAGAATGAGCTTAAGACCAAAGAAATGTATACTATTCACAAGAAAATAAAACCCTACGTATCACAGAGACGTAAAAGGAAGGGAAAATAAAAGAAGAAATATATGACCAAGAAAATAAAGCAATGAAATAAATGCAAGTAAATAAAGAAAACTAGGTGAGTCCTATAGTGACAGTGAAGTGAACACTTAGAGCTCACTGACACACTAATGCGCAAAATATTATTACAAAGTTTATTGGGATTGCCTTTGGAGCATTTCCCAAACACTTGAAAGTTAAAGAAAATTTAGATACAAGACTACATAAAATTGTGTGATACAATATGATGAGAAGAAAAATTAAAATTGAAGACAATGTGTTTGTTGAAATGGTTGGTGATGGAGGACCGTCTCAGTCACCTAAAAAAGTAGGCTCAGAAGAGAAGAAATGTTGAATAGAAGATTCTTTTCTATAAGATTCTCTTTCTGAAGCCTTGTAGAGTAATTAGGAATTTCTAAATTCAATCTTTAAAATTTTGTATTACACATTTTGGGTCTTGTATTTGGGCCAATCTTTATATTAGAATAGAAAAGCTTAAAGGGAACTTTAAATGGCATCCACATAAGAGCCACAAGGACACCTACATGGAGTCTTTTCCTTCCTTTTCCCAAAGAGACTAGTCTTCTTCCACATGGAACAAAGCGGTGCCTCCTACTTGCATTCTCCTCTTCCTGATGCCACTTGTTGTTAGAATATATGGTTTTAAACTAGAGGGGGGTGAATTTTTTAAAGAGAGTTTTCACAATTTTTTTCAGCCTGGAATGAAATAACTTCAAGAAAACCTTGATTAAAAATTAGTTTTTCAAAACATAAAGCAAAGGCACAACACTGGAAAAACAATCGGTTGTTTTACCGAAACAATCGGTTGTTTATACCAGTTATCAAATATCAAAATTGAATTTAAAGAGTTAGGGATAGAGAGAATGCACACAGATGTTTATACTGGTTCACTCCAAATCCAGAGCTACATCCAGTCTTCTCAGAAACCCTGAGGAAATCCACTAAGCAACCACAACTTGATCACTTACACCACAACCAAGAAAGTGACCTTGAACACCTCAAGACACACACTTTTCTTGGCCAACACACCAACACTAAGATTGTTGATCTTGATCCCCTCAAGAACACACAGCCAATCTCAGCAAACACAGAAACAAAACTTGTTCAGCAGAGTACAAGGATTACACTTGTTACAGAAGATAATCTGAAATCAATACAAGCAGAATCCTATTCCACACACTTTGATCAATCACAAAACTCTTAGCAATCTCAGCTCTTTGAAAAACTTTTATTCAAAAAAAACTTGTTTCTCAAATCTGTTTTTCTGAATATATTCAAAGATGTTGTTTGTTATCAAATCTTTACAAACTTATTCATTGCATTAATGATTGTTCAAAGCATTTAATGACTGGAGCGTAAGCAGTTAAATCATTTAAAGCTCAGTCAAAGATAAAACAGTTTTTCTGTTATGGTCCCAAAACAAACAATCGGTTGTTTCCTCGAATCAATCGATCGTTTTGGTTCTAACAGTTCAACCATTTGAAAAACAGTTTTCAATCTTTTCTCAAAACAATCGGTTGTTTTAACTTAGTTTGAAAAACATTTTTCTTTCAAAAAGATTGAGAATGCATATGCTTTAGATTCGATCAAGGGGTGGATTACAACACTCAAACTACCCCAGAACTAAACTAAAACAGCACAGCAACAACAAGCACAACCAAGGCTTCAACATCCTTCAAAGGGTTTGGATTCTTCAAAGCTTGAACACCACTTGGTTCAATACTTGTCACATCTTGAATGGAGAGCTTTGAGGTACATGGATTGCCATATAGCAACTCATGAATGCAGAGTATTTAGGTGCCACATGTCACTCCATGATTGGAGAGTTTTTAAGTTCCATTAGACACTTTTGGCTTTATAAATAAAGATTTTTTCTATTGTAAAAAGAAAGACTTGAATTGAGTAATGAATTTTTGTCTAAATGGTTTTCAGAATTTCTCACAAGTCTCACTTTTCTTTTGTTGTCACTCTCTAAGTGTAGAAGCCTTAGAAAAATCTATAAGGTTGGCCTAACCTCCTTCCTAGCACCACTGTCCAAACCCAAAACCATTCATATTCTTACCCATTTTCAATGAAATCTTTTGCTGCTATGTCTTCTCCATCAATGTCAACTATCTACAACCGGAGAACTTAAAGAAGGAGAGGGAGAACTCCATCAGTTGGAATCAGAACTCCATCAGTTGCTACTCAGAACTTCGATTGCTTCTTCAAAAAATAAAAAAGAGATAAGTTCTTGGTTGTTTCTTTGTCTTGTTTCTTGTTCTTTGTTTGAACCAAACCATATTGTGTTTGTTCTTGGTTGTTCATCATGTTCTTCATGGGTGGTTCGGATATTCCTATTTTAATTGTTGTAGAGTTATCAGTTTTCAAGAATTTATGTTTCTTTGTGGTGTCTGAATCATAACCTACCAAGTTTCGTGTTGAAATTCTTTTTCGTTCATTTTTGGGTAATTTTTCATTGTGTTCTTGATAATAATGAATGATTTTTTGATGATGCCTTGTGTTGTGTTTTTGTGTTGTTTTGATTTAGTTTTTTGTTTGGGGTTTTGTCTTGTCATGTTTCCCTTTTCATTTTATCAAAATAAAATTATGACTAGCAGAGTATCCAAGGTGTTTGATAAAATGTCTATATGAGTTGAACACCAAGTGTTTGTGAAAATATCTAATATGAAAATCAATTTTTTAAAGCTTTTGGTACATTTTTTATTTTAGTTTTGAGTTTTAAACTTATTATTAGGTCATTAGTAAGTCTCTTGCATTACTAGTAATTGTGTTTTTTTATTGAAATCTTTAGGTTTCTCGCTTCCTGCCAACATTGTGTGAAATTGCTTTGGGTTGGGAAATTTATTGTGATCAAAATACTTTCCAAATCAATTGAATTTTTATATCGAAAAATTTCAATATGTCATTGATGTTAGGTTAATAAAAGGGCACGTCCTAATTCTAAAAAGACAAATTATGATAAATTTGAAAAGTCAATAACGTTCATTGTTAAAAACTGGGTTTGTGCAAGAAATTTTTCTCTCGATATATGAATTATTAAATATAATCCAGCGATCTGTTTGACTTGAAATTTTGTGAGGATTATTCTTGAGAAGTTTTCTATAACTAGATAAAATTTCAGAACCAAATTTCATCAAGAACATTATACATAAATTTGGGAAGATTCGCTGCTAGTCTAAGTGTTGAAGCCTTAGAAAAAGCTAGAAGGTTGGCCTAACCTCATTCCTAGCACTATTCTCCAAACACAAACCCATTAATATTCTTAACCATTTTCAATGAAATATTTCACTACCGTTTCTTCTCCATCAAATGTCAACCATCTACAACCGAAGAACTTAAAGAAGGAGAGGAAGAACTCCATCAGTTAGAATCAAGACTCCATCATTTGATGTGTTTGGCTTGTAGGAAAGTTGTGTATGGTGCGACACTAGATAATTATAATCTTAATATTCTTTGTTCCATTAAAGATCCACAAGGCCAATGGTGTACCTTCAAAAGTTGCCTGACCAATCTTCTCTGTTCACCAAAACTCACCAAAATCCTTGTACCAATAGAAGCCAAGAAATAAAGCAAGAAAATCTAAATTTGGAAGCTAAACACAAAAAGAATAAAATGTGACAAATAGAAAATGAAGTCCAAAAAAATTACAAGAAAAACTTAAGGGTACACCATAAAGTATAGCGCATACAAAAGAACCTATGAAATTCTCTAGAATGGTTTAGAAAACAAAAAGAATTATAGACTAATCAACAACGTCTGGTTCCGAATTTATAATAAATTTTCCACAGCGCATTTCATGGTGAAAGTTTTATGGTATAAACTCAACTCAACAAGTGACAAAATTCAACAAATTTTATGTCAATTGGATGTGTGTACAATGAGAAACAAATCAAACAATGTGCTGGACCACAAGCAAAAATTCACCAGAAAAGTGTGTTATGATTAGCGCAGGTAGAGGCTATTCTAAAATTTATGGAAATTTATTTACCAAGAATTTGAATCTTAAATTTTAACTAGATCAAGGTAACACAAAAATAAAAATGTGATAAAAGTTTCAGCATAATATGTCAAAGGAATTGTGTGAAATACATTGAAAACAGAAAGCAATTATACACTAAAAAGCTTGTGCAAACAGCGTTAACATTCTGGCTTTTGTAATTTATATCTTTTTTGTACTTGATATTAGAACTTTCCTTTTTAACAAGATATTATCAACATCTTAAGGATCTCATAGTAAATATTTTACAATATTTGGACGTAAAATAAGTTCAGAATAAATTGTCAAAGCTAGGTCAAAGTATTATAAATCTGAAACATATAGAATCCAATGAATTGATGGACAAAACTACAAGACAAGCAATGGAATTGATTTAAGATACTTACTAATGGGGTAATACAAATTATAGACACTCAAATATGTGAAAAACAAAATGCACCAAAGTTTATACTCATAAAATTATACAAAAGACTTTCCACAAACATTAGGTGTGCACTAGAACAAAACATCAAACAATTTGCATACAATTGAGTACATGAATGATTTTGAAAAATTAAGCAACAACTGAACATGACAAATGACATGCAATTATTACAAACACAAGACAAAACCTAAATGCACACAAAAATGAAATCAAACACACACAAAAACAAGAATCGAGGAAGAACAAATCAAAAACACCAAAGAACAACACAGTTTGGCCAGCTTTTATGTGGATTGATATTGATGAAGATTGAAGCAATTTTGACTGAAAAAATCACAAGATAAACCATTTAAATTTTTTATAAGAGATACTACGGTGAAACATCAAAGCAAACATAAAAACAACCGATTAAAATGATAAACACAACAAGAAAAGTCGAAACATAGAAGAAAAAACATGGTTTGGCAGTGGAAAGTGTATGAAAGTGTTTGATAAAATGTGAGTTAAAATAAATGGTAGCATTTGATGTTTAAACAGTGGACTTGAGTTACAAATGGTGGAAAAAGAGTTAGTGAAAAATGAAAAAGAAGTGAAGAACAAGTGCTGAAACATAAAAAGAAATTTCAGAAAACTTAGTTGGATTGAAGTGTGTTGATGAGTTTTATGTGCTCTGATCCGCATAATGCAATCCAAGTTGATGGATTATGGAAGAAGAATTGAGTGGCAGTGGAATTAAGAGTGTTGCATCGAGAATTGGAGGTGTTTTGGTGGAGAAAATAATGAGAAAAGGTGCTTAAATTAGAAAGAGGTTATACCAACTTTTTATGGTTCACTAGGCCTTTATGCTTCTTTGAGTAGTGTGTCGTGTTTCTATGAGCTCTAGAAACCATTTCTTATTTGTCAAGTGAGGATTTCTAGAGTGTACATGTTTTATTTAAAGTCTACTCTAGAAAGTGGTCAAGAAATACAAGACTTGAAACTATTCTAATTGTTTTTACAATTTTATACAGACTAAGACATTTTCTTTATGTTGTACATGCTTCTGCACTTAACCTTGTGTATGGTAACTTGGAACTTGTGGATGATCCTCCATTACATGGATTTTTCAATTATAGTAAGCCATAATAGAATGAAATTAAACTGAATTCAGATTACAAGTACTTATAAAGGAAAATCCATGAGGCTGAGGTAATTAACGAACTCATTCAAAAGAAAAATAGATTGTTTGGAAAAAAGAATGGAGAAAAGTTTGGCATTGATATGGAATGAATTTTGATATTAATGGTAGGATATGTTGTTCTTGCCGGCTGACTCGATTGCCTTCGTGCCTTTAACGACGATCACACTCTTGATTCTCTTTGCCTTGGTTCGTGCTTTTCTTCGATCGAAACACTCTGTACCTGCAAAGACAAAGGGGCGCCCTAAAGGTCGTTTGCACTCCAACGCTTAAGTCAATACTTGGGAAAAGAAACAGTAATGTGTGTAATCGTTCTAGTCTCAAGAACTACGTACCTTGTGGGTTTTCTTACTACCCTTTATATAATATAGGGTTTCCGCTGTTTCCGTTACCCGTTTTTAGGTTTTCTGAGGGAATGCCCTTGCATCGCTATTACCCAATCTTAGGGCAATCTAGCGTGTAAGGTCCCCTTACTGGAGTGCAACCTCTAACGGAATGGCCACTTGGGTACCAACTTGTGCACCTAATCTCTGGGGCCATCCATTCTGGGGGTGCCCTAGCTGTTCACGTGTCATGCATGCAGCCTGCCCCTGGACAACGCAGCCCTAATGGGCCTTAGCGCCTCTAGTGGTTCTTTACTTATGCTGCGCTTGAATGCGCTATTCACACCCCTCACATGGACTCTTCGTGACCTAGGGCTTCTCCCTTAATTCTGGATGGTTTTACTGATAACTGGTGTGTTTTCTGGGACCCACCTTTCGTGGTCCAATTCAACTGTCTGAGTCGCTGATGCCCGACGTCACATCGGCCTCACTCTGCTGCTGAGGACACATCGGCACACCCTGGTGATCGACAACCGACCACTAATCGGCACCCTGGCTCGTGCCGCTTGTGAGACACTGGCTCATGCCGCTTGTGGGACCCAACTTACGTGGCCCACCATTACTAGCAGTCAACGATGTCCGAGGAATGGTCGGTACATATGTGTTCCTAATAATATAGAAATTAAGATGATTGTAGAATTAAGTATACATCTAGGTACAATAAAAGTATACCAAGATGTTAAAAAAATATTTTGTTGACCCAAAATAAAGAAAGATGTAATTCAATATGTAACTACATTTTCATTTGTCAAAAGGCTAAGATAGAACACCAAAATCCAGCAGGAATGCTACAATCCTTGGACATACTTAAATGGAAATGGGATAGCATTGCAATGGATTTTGTAATCGATTTACCACGAATAATGTAAAAATTTGATTCCATATAGGTCATCATGGATAGACTGACAAAATTTTTTTAATTCTTACCCATCAGCATTAGGTATTCATTAGACAAACTAAGTAAAACATATATAAGAGAAATTGTAAGGTTGTATAGAGTTTCATCTAGTATGATACACTACAAAAAATTGTGTAAGCAGTGACATATGATGGTTATTAAAAATTGTCGTAATTATCTTTATAATACAACATTTTTTATAACTGTCACAATTTCTATTCAAAAAGAGACATTTACAACTGCCATTTTTTTCTTCCGCATTCTATTTTTTGTGAATTTAAAAAATAAAATGTTTTATTTCCCAAAAAAATTCTTTAACTTCAAATCTTTGAAACTCTGATTTTCGTTTCTCTTTAAGAAGTTTCTATTTTAATCTCTCTTTGATTGTGCCTCACTGTCTTCTCCATCGCATCCACCAACCACCACCACTCGCGTCGTGCCCTCGCCTTCCTCGACAAATCACTACCACTTCCATTCAACTCCTCATCCTTTTCTTCTCAACCTACACCTTTTGAGATTATACAAACCAACTCGACAAGCAAATGACTAAAGACACCACAAACACTTCACAATTAGGCCATCCATCTCAACATCCAAGACAAGGCCCCACCAAACATCATAAGGACCTCAGCAGAAGAAGAACTGGACATAGGCCAGAGCATCAAATATTCTTTCTTCTTCTGGTCTTTTTTACAAGACAAGTTTATGTAAATAATTTTGACTCTTTCTCGAGGTCCAAATAAAATAATAAGCTAGAGTAGGGTGTACTTAGTAAATTGAGCTTGTGTCGAGCCCACCTTTCATGACATGTACACCTAGGTTTAGGGTTTCTTTGACCTACCTTCTAAAAGGTTTCTCACAAATTATTCCTCTACCCCTCTTACTATTGCCTCTTGCTTCTCAAGTCACTCTCTCTTATATAAAGGGTGTCTTGCCTCATGTATTTACACATTTAATTTTGAAATAGTAAAGAAAATTTGCAGGAGTGTTTAGTGAGACTTGAGTGCTCTCCTTTGTGGGTCTTATCTTGAGTGTGTGTGCACTTCAAGTGGCGGCTCTTTACCACTCATCTTGGAGTAACCCATCCTCCAAGTGGTGTGATTCTTTGCCCCTCATCCATAAGCTTTCTTCATCCCTTCATCTTTTCTTTTTTGTTTTGTTCTTATTGTGCCACCTTTCGTTCCTTTTCTTATTCTTATGCTATTATTTTAATTTTGATCTTCATCTTGTTATCTTCATCTTGTGTTCATTTATTTCTGTAAACTATCATCATCATTTTCACCATAGTTGTGTTTTTCTCTTTACCCTCTAGAACTGAACATTCACACTTACTTAACCACTTGGTTAAGTTAGTAACCAGTGGGAATCTTTTTTGGGTTTCTCACCATAATTGCTAATCTACACTAACTTGACCCAAAATACAATGCCAAAAATACTATTATATTATTTACAAATTTATACCAACTAAGGAAGAGATTGTCTTTTGTATTTTCTAAGGTTGATCCTCTACTCTTAGCTGAGAAAGATGGTGACTTTAGCAAGGATGATCCTCCATCACTTCTACCAATGTTAAATGATCTGTTAACTTTTACATTCTAAGGTTAAAACAATATTACGTAACTAAAGTCATAATCACAAATTATTTCTAAAGATAAAATGAATCAAATTTGATAATTTTACATATTGAATATACGTTTGTAAATTGATTAAATACAAAATGTTGTATATAAAAAGAAGCTTATATTTTACAATGTTTATATTAGAACATCAAAAAAGGAAATAAATCATATCAACAAGATTCTACCTATCTAATCTCAACAAGAGAGTGGTTATTAAAAATGGAACCTAAATAAGGGACTATTCTAAATATATGAATTTTTTACTTTAATAACAAAATATTTAGATATTATTTTAATTAAATCACTTATATTTTATAAATACTTTTTAGTTTCTTACCTTTGAAGAAAATTATTTTTCATAAAGTAGCAAACTAACTTCTAATTTTTTTTGTTGATGGGATATTTCTATTTAGTATTTAATAGTGTTTAAATAAGATTTTTTTTCGAAAAAATTATATCAGACAAAAAATTACATGTGTTTGACTGTCTTCATTTTTAATACTTGAACTAGTAGTAAATAAATTATTTTAGGAGAACTAAACAACGTTGTAAAAGGGAAAAAAAAAGAGTAAATCAGAGTTATAATTAATGAATTTTTATTTACTCTAGCTTATTTTTACCCTATTTAAGATTTTTTATAGGCAGAATAACTTTTAAAAGTATATTTAATTCCAACCACGTTTATGTTGTGGAAATATTGTTTTCTTACCTTCCTTTAACGCGAATGGTGTCGGCTGAAGAATCTTATAAAGCAGAATTAAATATAAAAAGAAAAAAAGAGTGAATTTTAAACCATGCTTTTAATATAGTTTTGTTCATTTTTTAAGTGCTACAAAGTTTATATAAAGAAAAAATGGATTTTATATCTCCCCACAATGCGTATAACAAATAAATAATATAGATGATATGGCATAAAGGAGGAGAAATGGAAGAAAGAAAAAGTTACTCAATCTAAGCCACCGAATTTAAAATAATAAAGTATATCATATTCCTCTTCTTTGAAAAATATACAAAATTGCTTCTTTACTTAAAAGAAATCACTTCTAACATTTTATTAATAATGTAACATAATATCCCCTGTAAATTTTATCAAGACGAGTGTAAAATTATAACTAATACATCTTTTAATAATAAATTAGATTGTAATTTAAGTTGATATTTAATAAATTAATTTTGAGTTAAATATGTTTTTCGTTCATAATAAAAAAAATCAATTTCTTCCTAGTTTAAACTTTAGATCATCCAGTTGTTTGTACTAAAAAATGGTTGGAATGAGACTTTCTATATGTGGGATTGATTCAATTTGATATTTCACTTCATCAACCCATTAGAAGTAGTTATAGTAGACATCAATACAATCAAAGCAACAACGAATTTTGAAAAAAAAAAACTAACATTTCACATAAAGAATTACTCATTGCAATCATTTTTATACTACAGTTACTTGTATGCTTTAAAGTTTGAATTAGAGACTAAAATCAATTTCGTATTATAGTATATAGACGAAAAACATATTTAACCAATTAATTTTTTTAATTGATAAGTTTATTATTAATGGATAGATTTTAATTTATAAGTATTTAGTTAATAAATTAAGCTATATTTGCAGTTAACAGATTAGTTGTTAAAAAAGATAAACTAAAAGTCTTTGATAAAATTAACTGATAAATCAGTTGATAAATATAAAATAACATAAAATAATATAATTTTATTATATAAATGAAATTTTTAATTTTTTAAATAACTTTATTAATATTACTTCATTCCCTAGTATTAGTGAAATTACTCAAAACATGCTATAAGAAATTATTCAATAATTTAGTAGTTTGAATGGACGAATGGGACCAATTGCATATCCTACTTCACTTGAGTGCAACATTAACGGAGATGTCAATTATATTCTGAAATATAAAAAAAAAAAAAAAAAGTTTCTATAAATAAAATATACATTTTTCTTTGGCAATGATTGAAATTTTGAAAATGAAAATTCAACGGTTGAGGAAGCAACGTTGAAGATAGTTCGTGTTTCATCATTTTAAGATTATTGAAGGTATATACGCCGTTCCTTCGCAACTTCAAGGTCCATTTTTGTCTTTTTTTCGCCCAATAACTCAAAAGACAAAAACCAAGTTGAGATATATAAATAAAATAAGTATTTATGTACTTCATTTTTTTTTTCATTTTTTCCTTTTCATATTATACTATTTATTCTAACTATACCATATCAGGTGGACTATTTATTTTACTAGTTCAATATTATACTTTAAGAAATTGATAACGATATATTTATTTTTAACCAATACACTTGTTAATAACAAAAGCATTACACTCTACTTAAGTATACATTAATTTTACTTAATTTTAAACTAGATCGAAAACATTTGAAGATATAATATAGGATTAATAATATATATATATATATATATATATATGTGTGTGTGTGTGTGTAGATATATAATGTGAAAAAAAATAATAATTAAAACAAAAATTTGTAGTAAAAATAATTTATCTACAAATAAAATTTTCAAGAATTAAAAAAATGTTTTAAAAAGAAAAATTACAAACACCTCGAAGTTTATTTTTAGCATAAAAAAGAAAATTTACATAAAAAAAATACCATATAAATATAATTTTATCAACATTTTATAGAAAGGATTAATATAATTCATTTACATAAAAACTCATTAAACTAGTTATAATGATGATTGAACATGGAATATTTAGCCTAATTGAGATATAAGATCTCATAATGATGTCTAATATAAAGTTTAAAAAAAAACTAACACTATAAAAGTATTTTTGTTTCTAAAATGAATGAGATCTATTTTAAAATAAATTTATTTTTTGAAGTTAATGAAGTATGCGAACGTAATTATTTTACTCTAATTGTCGGCTTATGTATGGAATTGAGCATATTGATTGTGGGTGGTGAGAAGTCTTAATTTTATGAAGAAAGAAGTGTATCACATTCTTAATATCATATTGTTTATAGCAAAGAATATGATATAAAGGTAGTGATCGCAAAGCATATGGTGGTGCTGCTATTAAAGTTTAGGTGCTGTATTAATATTATAATAATGGTTATTAATGGAGTGTGACTAAAGAGTCCAATACATTATTATATGGTAGTATTTACTAGTAATTCTTTGACACCCCATTATCCACTATATAAATTAGGATGTCACCTATGACTTCGTAACTTCCCAAACTCACATCGTCATTGTCTTACGTGTGATGTTTTTAACCAAAATAAATAAGTTTCATAATTTCTTTTTCCTTCAAGTCAAAATTTTAAAATTCAGTAATTTCGTGACCTTGTAGTTCACATAAGTTGAATAATTGAATGTAATAATAATCCTTTTATATATATATATATATATATATATATATATATTAAGTGTATCTATATTATAAATAGTTCCAAAGACAAGGGACTCGTTATCGTTTTTCTTTTCCACTTTTAAATTATTATGTCTTTGAAGGAGACCTATAGAATATTAAATTTAGAATTGGACCCACAACTTCTAAAAACGTGTGGCTACTAAGGTCTTACGATTTTTTCGGAATATCATTTTATATATATGGGATAGGGATGATATGATGGGAAAAAAAACTAGTAAAATCCTTTAAGTAAATCTTGTTTTTGGTTTAATTACTTTTTTTTATTATTGAGGGTTAGTCCAAGGCTTATATTTTTTTTTAAGAGTGAATGTTTCAAAAATACGCGGAGGATTATGATATTAGCCATATCGTTTTTAAAGGAGCTCAATGTTGAATTTGTGGAAGTTGAAGTTTTGAGTGAGGCTTAAAATGTAACAGGTGAGGGATTAATTGATGGGTTTGTTGAGGTTGACGATGCCGATGAGGTGAAGGCTACTTCAAAAGAAAAAAGGCAAAGAAGTAGATGGGATGCAAAGAATCTCATGAAAGGTTATGAACCCAATTATGTAAAGGATTTGAAATCATTGCGTGATGAAGATAACCCAACTGAAGATATACATGTGAATTATAAAGGATTGACAGATATTGAGTTATGACTTAGAGGAATTGGAAAGTGTAGATGAAAGTGAAGAAGGTGATGATGGGCCAGGAAGTAATGGTGGTCAATTTCCATCTTCTACAATGCCAACAAACATGATAGATTTCTCTTGGGATTTCATAAACAAGAAAGGTTTCAAAGAGGCAATCAAAATGTATGTTGTTCATTCTAGGAGAAATTTAAAAATCATCAAGAATGATAATATGAAAGTTAGGGTTAAGTGTACTAGAGCCCAAAGGAAAGTACGAGTGGTTTGCATATTGTGGGTACTTATCATCAACCAATTATTAGCAATTATGGAAATCAATGACATTCATAGTGTTAAGACGCTGGACTATTGAATCAATCTTAGACAATCTCATCATAAAAGACTCTAAGCATGTTTTGATGATAATAAAAAATTATAAAGAAGTGTTATGATTTCTAACAGCAATATTAAGATTCCAATACTTTATTATATTGATTATAATGATCATTGATATTCATAAAAGGTTTCTGAATGTATTTTAGAAACAAACATATGCAAAGGAGAACAAATACAAAGTTTTCTTTCAAAGCATCTATTAGGAGGTTTTCACGAGGAAGTTAAAGCTTCACAAAGCTTCTACAATCAACAAAGAAGAAGAATATAATGAGAAATATATTCAATAGAATTAACAGGTGACAAAGACGCCTTCAAGATGTATATTAGAACATTCATTTTATAGCGTCTAACATAAAAGTGATGAAGTGAAAAACATTATTCAAGCCTTTCCAGATATATCTTCAATGTTCAAACAACCACAAGAATATTAGGAATTCAAAAATGCATTGATGCTGATATCAAATGATAATTTTTCCTTATCAAGCGTTTACTACATTAAAGAAGAATCAACATGACAAAGATAATTGAAGATTCAATCACTAAGCATTGAAGGGTTAGCGTTCACATCAGAAGATTAAAAGAAAACAATTCAAATTCTTTCACATGCTCAAAGATGTGTAGGATTTGATCAAAGCAGAAGTTACCATATTCAACGTCTCATGAGAAGAAGATGATGAACATGGCACAACAATGAAGCATATGATGAAGATACTCAAATTACAATATTGAAGTATCAATGTTCACATTTGGACAAAGAAAGAAATATTTAAAAATACATTTAAAGTCCAAGACGTAAAATCAATCAATTTAAAGAGCTTCCATATCCAACGTCTAATGACTATATGAACAAGAGAAGAAATAAAACCTTCAACGATCATAATCTGAAAGCTATATAAAGACCTTGAAGATAAAGAAAGAAAGAACACCAAGCTTACACAACATATTCATATTTTTAGTGTGAATAATCTTATTGTGAGTGTATTTCATATTTGTTGTTTAGAGCATCTATACTTTGGGGAGTGAGTTATACATTGTAAATCATTCACTGTGTGAAGATAACCCTGTGTGCTTTCATTTTTTCTCTTTTATTGAAAGTGTTTCTCACTTGTTGAGATGTCTTAGTATTAGGGGGAAATTAAGACTGGTTACCTAGAGAGATGTATAATACTTTTACCTGGAGAAATGTAAATACTTGTACATAAAGAGGTGTAGAGTACTTATACTTGGAAAGGTCTAAAATAATTATGTACCTGGAGAGGTCTAGAATACTTGTGTTAGTAAAGGCTCTTAAGTTGGTTGCTTGAGAGGACTAGACGTAGCCCAAGTCTTGGGTGAACCAGCAAAAATTTTGTTACTTTTCTCTCTCTCTCTAAGTGTGTTGTTTATCTTTTAAATATTGTATTTGCTTTGATAAAGTTTTTAGCTACTCGAGTTGAGTTTGGGCTCTATTCAAACCCCTCCCATTCTAGAGCCAAATGTATCTACACGTAGTTGTAGTAGGCAATTCAAGGCAGATTTATTGAGTACAAAATGATTAAGTGGCATATTGGAATCTTAAATAAGTCAAAATCCAAAGATGAGAAATATTGATGTATGTAATAAAGTCGTAAAAAATGAACACAAGTATTACTAAGTCAAAGGCGTAGAGGGCAATGTCAATGGCATCAAAGAATGTGCAAGGTTCACTCCAGGAGCAGTATAAAATGATTTATGACTATGCTCATGAGCTTTTGGGATCAAAACCTGGGTCCATAATTAAAGTAAAAGTAGAAGAAAATATGGGATGTCAGTGTTTAATAGGTATTATGTTTGTTTAAAGGTGTGCAATGATAGTTTTATATTATTGTATTGGGCCAGGGTGCTCAGAGCTCAGTGCTCGCTGGTCGGAGCTTAGTGTTCGCCTTAGATAGGTCAACTCAACTTTTGGGCCAAGTTGATAGGCGATGTGGTTGGGCCCAATATGTGTGTTAACTCTTTTCTATATACTTAACGTAACCCCTTGTACGCAAGGCCCAAGCGGTCAGCAGGGGGTAGTAATGGACCTAGGGGTGCGCTTAGTGCGTATGGGTCTAGAACGAGCAAAGTGTTTTCCCTAAACATAAGCCCATGTGTGCTAGGGCACGATGAGCTAAGTTGCATGTATGATGCGTAGTGCCTTTCCGAGGGTGCCTACATGAAATAGATTGGACTCTTAAAGCTGGTACATGAGTTGGTACCCTGATGTTTATTCTGTTAAGATTTTATGCATTCTAGGGAGGAAAAGTTATGTTCATTTGCAACGCTAAGAAAGTGTGTCCTAGAACAGAATATCTTCCTATTGCATAGGCTTTCAGTTGAGATGAGACTTTCGTGATAGAAAGCTGCTACAAAGGTAGGCTATAAAAGGGACTTAAGATCCCAGGTAAAGGTACGTTGTTTCTAAGACTAAAACTAGTTACTTCTTGTTTCTATAAGCCCTGTACTGGCTTGATCGTCGAAGTGCAATCAACAAGTAATGCCCCCTCTGTCTCAACAGAGCCGCTTTCCAATGTTTAAAGGGAGGAGTAGATTCCAGCAGAGATAGACGGAGCCAGAGCTTGGGATTAGAGTCAACCGGCAAGAACATTTGGTGTCCACTGTGGGGCTCGATAAAACCAGGTCCCACCCGCAGTTGTACTCGAGCTTTGAGGCATGATGAGAAATATGAGGCAAGGTCCAGTAGGACCAAAAGGGAATGACAACCCCACCCTACAACAGCTCATGGAGACCGTTAACACCCTTCAAGAAACGGTGGCAGTATCCAGGGCTGACCTGGAGAGGCTCATGGCGGAGGTTCGACCTGAACAGGTACTTAGGCAAGACCAGTTCAGGGCAGAGCTAGATGCGTCATGAACAAGCAATGGGGAACTACGCAAAGCCAACGAAGAATTGTGTAGGGACCTACAACGGCTGGGAGAACTATCCATGGGATTGCGAAGCCCGACGATTCAAGAAAGGGCTCGCCCCATGCCGTTCTCATAGGCGATCATGGACGTTGTCGTGTCAACTAGTTTCATGATGCCCAAGATTTTTTTTCAAGTACAGAAGATCCAAAGGCCCATCTCACAACATTCAACGCTCAGATGATGATCTCGAAAGGAACAGATGCCATGCATTGCAAGTTGTTCATGGGCACGTTCACAGACACAACGATACAGTGGTTCGTTGGCCTCCCAGATGGCCACATCACTTCTTTTGATCATTTTTCTACTCTATTCAAGGAACAGTTCATTGTCAACTGAGCTCGACCATTTGTCTCTTTCGACCTCTTCGGGGTGAAATAGAGGCAGGGAGAACCTTTGAAGGACTTCATGAACAGGTTTGGAGCGTTCGTGGTAAAACTCCAGACTCAGGATGAGGCTTTGATGGTTCATGCCTTCGGGCAGGGGATCATGTCAGGGCCATTTAGTGACTCATTGATCAGAAATTGGGCAAGGACTTTTTGGGAGATCCGATGATGAGTTGTTGCCCACATCATTGTGGAAGAAGTTGTGATAGTAAAGCACGAGAGCCCGTACATAGGGCAGGTCAAACGTAAAGAGGGTGGTTAAGCCCAACCAATGAGAGTGCATGAGGTTGTGATTGGGAAAAGGTCAAACACTCGGCAAACACCTTATGGGCCGAGAAAGAACCAAGCTAGGTCGAAGGCAAAGGACGACTTGCCTTTTTGACCTAAGTTCAAAATGTCTTACAAGGAGCTGCTAGCTATGCCAGGCATGGCAGACCAACTGAGGTTCGCCCCGAAATCTGATAGGAATTTGTGGCCACGCAAGGAGATTTGGTGTGATTTCCACCAAGCCTTCGGGCATAATGTGGAGCATTGCATAATCCTCCGCTACCAGTAGGCAGGGCTGGTGAAGGATGGGTTCCTGAAGGAATACCTAGAAGTAAGCCAGGCGGGGTCAAAGGAGGAGCTCCAATCAGCGGACCAAAGGCACAAGGTGCCCGTCCATGATGAGATTAATACTATCTCAGGAGGTTTTTCAGGAGGGGGATGCATCGCCTCTCAACATAGGAAGTACGCGAGGGAGGTGATGACGGTAGAGGCGCGAGAGCCTAATCAGCCAGTTGAGCCCGACCTCTACTTCACCAAGGTTGACTTGAGAGATGTAGTCCCACATGAGGACGATCCAATGGTGATCATGGTCATCACCGTGGACAGAAGACTACACAGGGTCCTCGTTGACCAGGGGAGCTCGACCAACCTGATGTTTTGGGCGACTTTCAACAAGTTGCAGTTGTCGCCCGACCAGCTGAGACCTTACGACGGTTATTTGTTTGGTTTCGTTGGGGACCAGGTGGAAGTAAGGTGCCATGTGGAATTGAAGACAACTTTTTCAGATGGCACCACATCTCGTACAATCAGTATCAGGTACTTAGTTGTTAATGCAGCTTCGGCTTATAACATGCTTTTGGGAAGACCTGCCTTGAACAAGTTAGGCGCGATGGCCTCAACGAGGCACATGAAGTTGAAGTTACCCTCCCTTGAGGGAGGAGTAATCGTTATCAAGTCTGACCAGAAGGCAGCGAGGAAGTGTTACGAGAACAGCCTGAAGAACAAAAGAGGAATATGCGTGGTCGTTGCCCAGCCACAGAGGCCTGAAGGGATCACCTGTGTGAAGATCGCCAGCGAGAGGCAACCTGAGCCTGCAGGTGAGGTTCAGGAGAAAGAGATTGAGGGAAAGAAGTTCAAGCTCGACATGTCGATGGGTCAGGAGATGCAAGATCAGATCGTCGGGGTAATAGCTAGGCACCTAAATGCTTTTGCATGGTCCACCTTTAACATGCTTTTGGGAAGACCTACCTTGAACAAGTTAGGCACGATGGCCTCAACGAGGCACATGAAGATGAAGTTACCCTCCCTTGAGGGAGGAGTAATCGTTATCAAGTCTGACCAGAAGGCAGTGAGGAAGTGTTACGAGAACAGCCTGAAGAACAAAAGAGGAATATGTGTGGTCGTTGCCCAGTCACAGGGGCCTGAAGGGATCACCCGTGTGGAGATCGCCAGCGAGAGGCAACCTGAGCCTGCAGGTGAGGTTCAGGAGAAAGAGATTGAGGGAAAGAAGTTCAAGATCGACATGTCGATGGGTCAGGAGATGCAAGATCAGATCGTCGGGGTAATAGCTAGGCACCTAAATGCTTTTGCATGGTCCACCTTTAACATGCTCTGCATCAACCCTGACTTCTTGTGCCATCGACTCACGATGGACACGAAGGTTAGGCTCATGGTACAAAGGAGAAGGAAGTTAAATTATGAGAGACGCTTGGTCATCAGGGAAGAAACCTAGAAGCTGCTTAGCGCTGGCCACTTAAGGGAGATCCAATACCCTGAGTGGCTGACGAATGTTGTGTTGGTCAAGAAGGACAATGGGAAGTAGAGGATGTGTGTTGACTTCACAAATCTGAACAAGGTCTGTCCTAAGGATTCTTATTCGTTGCCTAGCATTGACGCCCTGGTGGACAGCGCCTCAGGTTGCCGACTTCTCAGTTTTCTAGACACTTTCTCGGGGTACAACCAGATCTGTATGCACCCCCGCGATGAGAGCAAAAGTGTGTTCTTGACGGAGCTCTCCAATTACGGTTACAAGGTCATGCCCTTTGGGTTGAAGAATGTCGGTGCGACCTACTAGAGGTTGATGGATAAGATTCTCGCCTCTATGATAGGGCGAAATGTGCAGGCATATGTGGACGACATGGTCGTCACCTCGCCAGAGAGAGATTAGCATGTTGCGGATTTGGAGGAGCTATTTGCTACAATAACTAATTATGATTTGAAGTTGAATCCCTAGAAGTGTGTATTCGGGGTAGAGGCAGGAAATTCTTAGAGTTCTTGCTCACTGAACGAGGGATAGAAGCAAACGTCGATAAGTGCGCAACAATCATACGGATGAGGAGCCCTGCCACTGTAAAGGAGGTGCAGTAGTTGACTGGCGGATGGCCGCCCTGTCCCGATTCTTGTTACTAGGAGGAGATAAGGGATATCCTTATTTCTAGTGTTTGGAGAAAAAAAACTGCTTTGTGTGACTAGCGAATGTGAAAAGGTGTTTCTCAAGCTTAAGGAGTACTTGGTTAGTCCGTTTGTCCTTTGTAAGCCGCTGCCAGGTATTCCCCTTTGTCTCTACTCCGCAATGACAAATTGAGCGATCAGCTCGGTCATTGTACAGGAATGGGATCAGGTTCAGAAGCCGATATACTTTGTGAGCAAAATGCTATCAAGCCATCGAGAAGGCAACCCTAGCAGTTTTATTTGCAGCTCGGCGGCTCCGCCACTATTTCTAGAGCTTCATAGTGATTGTCATGACTGACCTACCCATTCGCAAGGTCCTCTAGAAACCTGACGTGGCAGGTCGGATGGTATGCTGGGCAGTCAAGCTGTTCGAGTTCGACGTACAGTACGAACCTATGGGGCTAGGTTTATGTTGTGGTGGAGCTCTCCTTAGAAGCCCCTCAGGTGGACGGTGAAGATTTCAAATGGGTTTTCTCCATGGATGGATCTTCTAACTAGCAGGGTAGCAAAGCTGGTATAATCCTGAAGGGACCAAATGGATTGCTGATCGATAAGGCCCTTAGATTTTCTTTCAAGGCTAGCAATAACCAGACTGAGTATGAAGTGTTGGTGGCTGGAATGTTGTTGGCCAAGGAGTTGGGCGCTCGGAGTTTGTTGGTGAAAAGTGACTTGTTGCTAGTGACCGAGCAAGTCACAAGTGAGTACCAGGCCAAAGATCCGCATATGGCCTCGTACTTAAGGTATGTCACGCTGTTAAGGGAGACCTTTCCCGTGTTCGAACTAGTGCATGTCCCTAGGAACAAAATGCTCGAGTAGACCTACTGGCCAAGCTCGCCAGCTCAGGAAAGGGAGGTCACCAAAGGTCAGTCATTCAAGAGACCCTAAAGTCATCCAGAACCACCGCAGGTTGTGCGGGGGAGGTCCAACAGGTGGAGACTTTGGAGAGCGCAAGAAGAGGGCATCGATCGTTGACATAAGAAACGCTAAAGGTGCCCAAGGTAAGCGCCTATGGCCCATCAAAAAAGGAATCACTGGACAATTATCAGGTCGACGTGGGCAAAACCTGGATGAAACCATATCGGCGTTACCTTGCTGATCGCATGCTCCCGGCAAAGCCTGCAGAGGCTAAGATAATTAAGAAGAACTCGGGAAAGTATACCTTAGTAGATGGAAAATTGTTCAGACATGGCTACACTCATCCTATCCTCACCTGCATAAGCGGGGATCAGTGTACACGTATCATGGCAGAGCTCCATGAAGGCATATGTGAAAGTCATGTCGGGGGACGAGCTCTCTCCCTGAAGGCAGTTCGGGCAGGGTACTATTGGCCAACCTGAGGGAAGATTGCATGAAGTATGCACAACGATGTCATCAATGTCAGAAGCACGCTGATTGGCATCATGCACCCCTAGAGGAGTTACGATCCATACATAGCCCCTGGCCTTTCCATACTTGGGGAATAAACATCTTGGGCCCATTCCCACTAGCGATTCGTTAGATGAAGTACTTGGTGGTGGCCATTGAGTATTTCACCAAGTAGGTAGAAGCTAAACCAGTTGCACAGATAACTGCCCACAAGGTTCAGCACTTTGTGTGGAAGAACATTGTTTGTTGTTTTGGGATTCCAAAACGTTTAATGTCTAACAACGACACCCAGTTTGTGAGCCAACAACTGTCAAGCAGTGCACAATGCTCATGCTTGGGTTTAGGGGGTGTGTGTTAGTAGATAGGTGTAGAAGTAGAATAGGAGGTGCCAAAGTGAAGGAAGGAGTCACACCTTCCTCATGCTTGGGTTTTGGCGCCGATTCTAGATGATTCTTAGGAGGGAATTTTTGAATTTGTGTTGCTTACATTTCTGCACCTTAGGCTATAAATAGAGGTGCTCTCTTTGTAAAATTCAGATTTGAATTTATCTAAAGAAACTATACTCAAAATTGGAGTGAGCATTGGAGAGCTTTTGAGCCTTCTTCTCTAGTCTTATCTTGAAGGATCCATGGTGTCCTCAAGTGGCGGCAGCACATTCATCAAGGAGCAACCACACTTCTAGTGGCGTGATCATCCATCATTCATCCATCTTCATGAGCAATTCTCTTCTCCTTCCTTTCTTCTTTGTTAATTCCTTGTCTTAGTTTGTTTCTTTGTTGTTTCTGGTTCGGCTTTTTCAGATTTAATTTGTGTAGCTTCGGTTCTTTTATGTTCCTTGCTGTTCTTCATCTTATTCTCTTTTTTTTCCAGCTTTTGTTCGGTTCAATTTAATTTCCAGCTTTCAAATTCAGTTTGCTTAGCTTTTGTGCCTTTTTGTTCGGTTCAATTTGACAATAATTGGATCTTCTATATGAGTTTGTGTTTTGGCACTAGTTTTGGTGAGTTCTTGTTCATAGAACCTTGATCCATTTCTATGATAAAGTGCCTAGCTCTTAACCAACTCAAGATGATTCCTAAGAATGTCAAGAATCATTCTAATTGTGCTAGTGGAATCACATCATGTGGTATCATGAGTTTAGGTGTGTTCTTGTTTAATTGTTGAGTTGTGTAGCACTTTATTTCAAGAGCTCTTTTAATTTCTTGCAAATTAAGTTTCTGTTTTAGGCTTATTTTGAGTTTACTTGCTGCTTTAATTCTTTTGCCTATCATATGTTTGAGTATTTTCCTTTTTGAATCATGTCAAGTTTTATCTTAGTCATGTTATTCCATAATTGTCATTACTTCTAGTAGTACTTTTATTTTTTTGATTGTTTCTTGCTTTAGTGTCATATAATTTTCTGAATTGATGTTGATCCTTTGTGCATTTTCTTTTTAGAATTGAGTTCATACTTGTATTCTAGATCTATACAAGTTCCAATACATCATTTTCCATTATGTCTTTGCTAGTTCATAATTCTGTTTTTTATTTCTATTAGGATTCCTCTGTTTCTGAAAAAAAGTGCTTACTGTTTTTCCTTATTGCAATTGATTTACTCACTGGAAAATTCTGAAATTCTGGATTTGTGATATTCAAAGTGTTAGAAAAGAGTAGAAAAAAGAATCATTCAAAAATTCAAAGTACACAAAAAATGATAAATAAAATAAAAAAAGTGTACAATTCTGCGGAAAAGAATACGGTAATCTGGCAGCGATTTTAAAAAATTTATCTCAATTAATTGGCTTACTGTTTTTATTTGATTCCAGTGCCATTATTGAGTTAACATCTTTAAGTTTCTGTGGTTTAAATTTCATAATCCAGTTCGCTCTACATCATTCCATTTAAATCAGTGAATATCAAGCACAATTTGCATTTAAAAAAAAAATTTCCAGTAGCTAAATTTTTGTATTCTTCATCTACTCTAGTGCTTTTCCTTAAGTATTCTTTTGTGTGCCTACTTTTCTCATTGAGTTCTTTATTTTCTTGATTGTCTTTCATTCTTACTCTTTGAGTTTGTCTTACATATAGTTTTCCTTTTGCAATTACCTTTCCTTGCTTATACCTTTTCTTGTTTGTCTTTATTGTTTCATTGGTTTTGTGGTGGTTGCTTTTGAGATTGGTGTGCTTGCTTTGACATCTTTCATTTGAGGATTCCAAGGCCTCAAGATCAGATTGGTGCAAGGACATTATTTCTTTGAGAGTGACCTATTTTTCTACCTCAATTTCACTTCGGCACTTTGGCTTAAAAAACTCACTGTTTTTGCTAATTTTTGTTTCTTAACTTTTTGCTGTTTTTTATTTCCAAAATGGCTGGATTTTCAAGTGATGCATCATACAAGCAGAATTCTCCTTCCAAAGCTTCAATCCTTGGTGAATTACATGAAGCTCAAAGAACCATTAGACGGTTGGAGGAGAAATTGCAAAAGATGGAGGTACAACAAGCTAGACCATCTCCTTCAATTCATGATGAGCATCATAGACCTTCAACAAGAGCTTCTTCCAATGATTTTGGCCGTGAAGATGAGAATAGGAGAAGGAGAACTCCACCCCTAGTCCATGGACAAAGACATCATCACCAAGGGGAAAGAACTCACTACGGCAATGGCTTCTATCATGATGCAAAGTCAAGGCTTCCTTCGGTCAAGCTACCTTGTTTTAATGGCTCTAGTGATCCTAATGTATATTTAGATTGGGAGGCTAAGTGTGAAAAAATATTTGAGATCCATGAGATCCAAGATGAGCATAAGCTTAAGCTAGCCACCCTAGAGTTTAGTGATTATGCCATGAAATGGTGGCATGGAATTGTAAAGGACATTATCTATCACAAGGGTCCTCCCGTGGACTCTTGGAACTCTTTAAAGGATCATATGCGCGCTAGGTTTGTGCCCCCACATTTTAGGAAAGACCTCATGTTGAGACTCCAACGGTTTCAACAAGGCACGCTAAATGTGGATGAATATTATAAGGAGCTTGAGACGCTTGTGCTTAAAATTGAATTAGAAGAAAGTGAGGAAGCTATGATTGCTAGGTTTGTGAGTGGTCTTAGGAAGGATATTCAAGACATTGTTGAGTTATAAGAGTATTCATCATTGGGCTCTTTAGTTCATCTTGCAATGAAGGTGGAAGCCCAACTTGCTAAGAAAAACTCTTTCAAAAATGCTTCCAATGATGGATACTACTCCTATTCTTGGAGAAACAAAAATTCTTTTTCTAAACATCCTTCCAACGATTCTTCTTTCAAACCCAAGGAAATTAAGCCATCTACTTCTAGACCTAAGTCTCCCACTAGAACATCTAATACTAAATGCTTTAAATGTATGGGTTATGGTCATATAGGTGCAAATTGTCCTTCCAAACGAAGTATGTACATGCATGAGGGCATTGTAGTTAGTGAGCATGATTCGGATTCTCCTAAGCATTCATTGCATTCTCATGCATCTAGTGAGGAAGAGAGCGAATGTCCACTTGAAGGGGACTTGTTAGTTGTGAGAAGACTTCTTGGACAAGTTTCACAACCTTTTGATGAAAGTCAAAGGGAAAATATTTTCCATACAAGATGTCTTATTCAAAACAACATTTGTTCCTTGATAGTGGATGGGGGTAGTTGTGCAAATGTGGCTAGTACAAGAGTAGTAGATAAGCTTGGATTGCCTACTATCTCTCATACAAAGCCCTACAAATTACAATGGCTTAGTGAAGTAGGAGAAATAATTGTTAATAAACAAGTCCTCATCCATTTCTCCATTGGAAAATACAAAGATGAGGTATTATGTGATGTTGTGCCCATGGAAGCCACTCATGTTCTTTTGGGAAGGCCTTGGCAATTTGATAGAAAAGTTTTACATGATGGCTTTACCAACAAACTATCTTTTGAATTCCATGGTCACAAGGTTACTTTAAAATCTCTCTCTCCAAGAGAAGTCCATGAGGACCAAGTTATCATGAAGAAAAAGAGGGAGAGTGAAAAAGATAAAAAAGATAAAAAAGATAAGAGTTCTAAGCCTACACTCTTTGTGTCTAGGCGTGACATTGAAAGGGAAATAGTGGCTCATCATCCTCTTTTCTTAGCCATCCCTAGAACTCTTAGAGTAGAATCACTTGTTGATAGTCCTCATTGCTTGGAAAATTTGGTAGAAGAGTTCCAAGATGTGTTTCAAGATCCTCCAAATGGACTTCCACCTTTGAGAGGGATTGAGCACCAAATTGATTTGATACCGGGCTCTTCTTTACCAAACCGTCCAGCATATAGGACCAATCCAAGTGAAACCAAGGAAATTCGCCAACAAGTTGAAGCTTTAATTGAGAAAGGATGGGTGCAAGATAGCATGAGTCCTTGTGCTATGCCTATCATCTTAGTGCCAAAAAAGGATGGCACATGGCGAATGTGTTCGGATTGTAGGGCCATCAATAACATAACAATTAAGTATAGGCATCCCATACCTAGACTAGATGATTTGTTGGATGAATTACATGGTTCAAAAATCTTTTCAAAGATTGATCTTAAAAGTGGCTACAATCAAATCCGTATCAAACCGGGTGATGAATGGAAGACGGCTTTTAAGACTAACTTTGGTTTATATGAGTGGTTAGTCATGCCTTTCGGCCTAACTAATGCACCAAGTACTTTCATGCGCCTCATGCATCATGTTCTTAGACCTTTCATTGGTAAGTTTGTTGTTGTTTACTTTGATGACATTCTCATTTATAGCTTATCTTTGAATGACCATAGGTTGCATGTTAGGCAAGTTTTAGAAACCCTTAGGAAGGAACATTTGTATGCTAACCTTGCTAAATGTATGTTTGCTCTTGATCATATAGAATTCCTAGGGTTTGTTGTGAGTTGTAAAGGGGTCCATGTGGACAAAACAAAGGTGGTGGCCATTCAAAAATTGGCCTACACCGAAATCTTTGAATGAGGTCCAAAGTTTTCATGGACTTGCTTCTTTCTATAGAAGATTTGTCCCAAACTTTGGTACCATTGTCGCACCACTCAATGACATAGTGAAAAAGGATGTGGTCTTTCATTGGGGAGAAACACAACAAAATGCTTTTGACACTTTGAAAGAAAAATTGACTAATGCTCCCATCTTGGCCCTTCCTAATTTCACTAAGACATTTGAGATTGAGTGTGATGCTTCAAGCATAGGTATTGGGGCTGTTCTCCTTCAAGAGGGCCATCCCATAGCCTATTTTAGTGAGAAATTGAAGGGAAGTCATCTCAATTATTCCACCTATGATAAGGAATTATATGCACTTGTTAGGGCTTTGTTTACTTGGCAACACTATCTTTTTCCCAAAGAGTTTGTGATACATAGTGATCATGAATCTCTTAAATATTTGAAAAGCCAAAATAAACTTAACTAGAGGCATGCCAAGTGGGTGGAATTCATTGAGCAATTTCCTTATGTGATCAAACACAAGCAAGGCAAAGTAAATATTGTGGCGGATGCTCTTTCTAGAAGATACACTTTGCTAAATCTTTTAACCTCTCAATATCTTGGTTTTGATCACATTAAGGAACTTTATCATGATGACCTTGATTTTTCTCTCATCTATCAAGAGTGTCTTAAGGGAGGACACAAAGACTTTTTTATTCAAGATGGCTTTCTTTTTAAAGGAAAACGTCTTTGTGTTCCTCAATGCTCTATTAGATTATCTCTTGTTAGAGAAGCTCATGAGGGGGGTTTAATGGGACATTTTGGGGTTGCTAAAACTTTGGATGTGTTGCATGAACATTTCTTTTGGCCTCATATGCATAAACATGTTCATAGTTTGTGTGATAAATGCATAGCTTGCCGCAAAGCTAAGTCTAAAATGCATCCCCATGGTCTATATACTCCTCTTCCTATCCCTTCAATGCCTTGGGTAGATATATCTATGGATTTCATCTTAGGCTTACCCAAGACATCAAAGGGAAAGGACTCCATTTTTGTGGTAGTGGATCGTTTTTCAAAGATGGCTCACTTTATTCCTTGCCACAAAGTGGATGATGCATGCCACATTGCAAACCTCTTCTTCCAAGAAGTGGTTCGCTTACATGGGATTCCTAGGTCTATAGTGTCCGATAGAGATCCTAAATTCTTGAGTCACTTTTGGAAGACCTTGTGGGGCAAGCTTGGGACTAAGCTTTTATTTTCTACCACTTGCCACCCACAAACTGATGGTCAAACCGAGGTGGTGAATAGAACTTTAGGACAACTATTGAGATGTTTTATTTCGGGGAATCCTAGAGTGTGGGAGAATTTACTACCCCATGTTGAGTTTGCATATAATCGTGCAGTAAATTCTACCACCTCACATTCTCCTTTTGAGGTGGTCTATGGGTTTAATCCCCTAACACCTCTTGATCTTCTTCCTATTCCCCTTCTTGGAGATGTCTTGTGCAAAGATGGGGATGAAAAGGCTTCTTTTGTGAAAACTTTGCATAAAGACATCAAGAAGAGAATTGAGAAGAAGGTTGGCAAGTATGCTGAACTTGCCAATAAAAGGAGAAAAGCATTGTTGTTTGATGAGGGCGATTGGGTTTGGCTTCACTTGAGGAAGGATCGCTTTCCTACTCAAAGGAAGTCCAAACTAATGCCTCGAGTGGATGGACCTTTCCAAATCCTCAAGAGGATTAATGACAATGCTTATGAGTTAGATATGCCTGATACATTCTTAGGTAGTCATACTTTTAATGTCAGCGATCTAACTCCTTTTTCTGTAGGTCTCCAGAATCCGTGGTCGAATTCTCTCCAACTCGGGGAGTATGATGGAGATCAAGCTCAAGAGAACATGGAGGCCAATCAAAAAGATCAAGAAGAGGTAGAGGCACAAATAGAGGACGCCCATGGAGGTCAAAGCCCACCTTAAAGGCTTATAAGAAGCATGTTCAAAGCTTTAGGAGCTAGGGGACATTTATTTTTTCTTTTTGTAATTTCTTTAGTTGAAGGTGCTTAGAGGGAAACATTAGAAATCTCTATTGTTATAGCATCTTTTAGTCTTTAGTTAGGAGCTTTAGGGGGGGTGTGTTAGTAGATAGGTGTAGAAGTAGAATATGAGGTGCCAAAGTGAAGGAAGGAGTCACACCTTCCTCATGCTTGGGTTTTGGCGCCGATTCTAGATGATTCTTAGGAGGGAATTTTTGAATTTGTGTTGCTTACATTTCAGCACCTTAGGCTATAAATAGAGGTGCTCTCTTTGTAAAATTCAGATTTGAATTTATCTAAAGAAACTATACTCAAAATTGGAGTGAGCATTGGAGAGCTTTTGAGCCTTCTTCTCTAGTCTTATCTTGAAGGATCCATGGTGTCCTCAAGTGGAGAAGGTTGAGGAGAAGGAGCGCGACCATCTGATGCAGAGTGCTTAGCAGGTTTAGCAGCAACCTTTCGCCTCCTCTTAAAAATGGGCCTAGAGTAGATTTCTTCATCATCGGAGGGGTGACCTCGACAACAACTTTAAGTTTCAAATATTTTGCAGGGGAAGCTTAGGCAGTTGCTTTCATCTTCTTGGCCCTGTCGCCAAGTCCTTTTTGTTAAGAGTACCCAACATGTCTGCTTAAGAAATAGGGGAAATTCAGTAAATAGATATACTAGTCAACACCAGCAAGAGTAAAGGAAGGAGAGATACCAATGTACGCCTTAAGTCCCACTGGGGAGAACTCTTGGCCTATAAGGGTGGCAGTGTTAAAGACCACTTTCAGACTGGAGAAGAAGAGGCACACCTCTCATTCCCGTTGGGGCATTTCATTTAAGCATTTGACGCCCTGGAACCTAGGTTTCTCAGTCTAGTACAAGGGGAACCCACCTAGGATTTTTAAGAATTTGCCCTTGAAACCCTTGTAAGATTATTAGAAGAGTGACAACGAGGTTCTCCCAGCTACCCCATTGAAGGACACCCACAACTGGCGACCAAGGCGTTTGGCTTCAAAGAAGTGCAAGAAGACCTCCACTGATGGCAGATGGCCGAAATGGGTGCAGAGGATGGAAAAACCCCGAACAAACGCCCAACTATTTGGATGTAGCTGGGTTGGGGTGACCTTTATTTCAGTGAGGAGTTCTTTTTCGAAGTTATATAAGGGAAGGCGGAGAAGAACTTTTTAAAAGACGGTAGTGTAGAAGTAACAAAAATGACCATCTGGGCCCGAGGATTCATCGCAGCAGATCGCCTCATCCTCCATACAAGGCACTAGCTTAAGGCCTTTATCGTTCTCCTACCCTGAATGCACTTTTTTGGACGCTCACTTTTCATATAACTCAATATTTCCTCGTGGGAAGTGTATATAGAGGTTTCTCCTAAAAGGGTATCAAAAGCCCAAGGGTACATGGCTCAATAATCCATCACTCAGAATATCTAAAAACAAGAAAAACAAACAAGCAAAATACAGGCACACATTTAGGCAATGAACAATGCGTGTTCAAGATTCAAGAGAAACAACGAAGCTAACAGATATAGCAAACATAATTGAATGAATGCAGAAACAGTCCCAAAACTGTTGATATCATCATGATGAAAGCGTTAAATGATGCCAAAGCATAGTAATGAAGCACAGGGGGTACCTTGGTTCGAAGAACGAGTCGAGGCGAGGAGGTTGCCCAGGATGAGGAAGTCCAAAGAGTTTGAGTAAAGGAACGAAGGTTTTGTGGAAGGAAAATGGAACAGTGAGAAATGACGAAGTTTTCGAACATTATAAAACCTAGTGTTGGGAAGGGTAAGCGCCAATGAGTTCTGGTCGTTGATGAAAGGCCACGTGTGTGCTTCTGATGGTGTGTGGTGAAACGTCCACTCAGAAACGCTTCGTACGTCGCGCTACGTGCGCTACTACCCACGAGACATGTAAGAAACCAAGGGAGAGTAAATAGCTTCTTCGCTGAAGCAAGCTCAACTCGAACCTAGGGGGCTTGCGTATTGGGCCAAGGCGCTCAGAGCTTAGTGCTCGCTAGTCGGAGCTCAGCGTCCGCCTTAGATAGGTCAACTCGGCTTTTGGTCCAAGTTGATAGGCCATGTGGTTGGGCTCAATATGTGTGTTAACTCTTTTCTATATACTTAACGTAACCCTTTGTACGCAAGGCCCAGGCGGTTAGCAAGGGGTAGTAATGGACCTAGGGGTGCGCTTAGTGTGTATGGGTCTAGAATGAGCAAAGTGTTTTCCCTAAACATAAGCCAATGCGTGCTAGAGCACGAAGAGATAGGTTACATGTATGATGTGTAGCGCCTTGCCAAGGGTGCCTATGTGAAACAGATTGGACCCCTGAAGCTGGTACATGAGTTGGTACCCTAGTGGTTATTTTGTTAAGATTTTATGCACTCCAAAGAGGAAAAGTTATGTTCATTTGCGGTGCTAAGAGAGTGTGACCTAGAACAGAATATCTTCCTATTGCATAGGATTTCAGTTGAGATGAGACTCTCGTGATAGAAAGTTGCTACAAGGGGTAGGCTATAAAAGGGACTTGAGATCCCAGGTAAAGGTACGATGTTTCTAAGACTGAAACTGGTTACTTCTTGTTTCTATAAGCTGTGTACTGACTTGATCGTCAAAGTGTAATCAACATGTAGGCCCCCTCTGTCTCAATGGAGTCGTTTTCCAACGTCCAAAGGGATGAGTAGATTCCAACAGAGATAGACAGAGTTAGAGCTTGGGATTGGAGTTAACCGACAACTAGGTCAACCGACAAGAACAATTATGTAGGCCCATAATTGGTTTGGAAGGGTATTTTTTGAAGGGCTATTATGTGGGGAATTGTTAACAACGGTTGGTAGGGACCCTAATGACCAAATGACAACATTGGCATATGATGTAGTGCAAGTTGAAAGCAAGGACTTATGGGCATGGTTCTTGGAACTTTTGATTAAGTATATCTAGGGGTGCAGATATATGTGCAAGACTCACTTTCATGTCTGACCAACAAAAGGTATGTAGCATATCTCCCTTGTTTACGTTTTTGTCTTATTTTGATGTAACTTCTGTATGTATCAAATTTGATAGGGTTTGCCTTCCATACAAGAACTTTTACCTAGAGCAGATAAACAATTTTGTATTTGGCATTTGTATTCGAACTTCAGAAAAAGATTCTCGAGTAAAAAACTTAAAAGTTTGATGTGGAGGACAGTAAGCAATACATATCTCTGAGCATGGGAGAGGGAGACAGAGGCTATAAAGCGCGTTAATGTTGAGGATTTCAACCATCTCATTGCAGTACCCCCAAGGCAAGGATTCATAACTCAACAACTTCTTTCTATTTATTCCTAGTATTACTCATGTGTTAATGTATTTTATTTAATTTTGGTCAAGACCAAGGTTTACCTCTACTGCCAAGTGTGACACACTTGTCAACAAAATTAGTGAGGCATTTAATAGTGTATTTGTTGTTGCACGGGCTAAACCTATCATCAATAGGCTTGAGGATATCAAGACTTATATCATGCAAAGATGGGAAAATAACAAGTTGAACATTGGCTCATTTTAAGGATCCATTTTTCCTTGTAAGCAGACTACAAAAGGAATAACATCTAACTCGCTTTTGGATACCAAGGTTAACAACAAAATTCATCCACCTTTTTTTGGGTTATAATTAATTGTGTTAACTATTACTGATATCTCACTATGATGATGATGTTAGATGTTCTATAGAAAACTTGTTCGATGTTAGACATATGTCCATCACTAGAGACAAATTTGTAGTGAACCTGGATAAAAGAGAGTGTAGCTGTCGAGGGTTTAGGGTTTAAGGTTTAAAGAGGATTTTCGCAAACTTTTAAGTCTACAATGAAATTACTTCGAGAAAACTTGATTCAGAATTCAGTTTGTCAAAAACACAAAGCAATTTAGCACAGCACCAGAAAAACAATCGGTTGTTTATACCAGTTCACAATATAAACTGAAATTAAAGAGTTCAAGGGATAGATAGATTGAACACACAGGTTTATACTGGTTCACTCTTAACCATGAGCTACATCTAGTCTTCCCAGAAACCACTGGGGAATCCACTAAGCAATCTACCCTAGATTACTTACAACACCACCAAAGAAGTGACCTTGATCCCCTCAAGACACACACTTTCTTTGGCTCAGCACAAACACCACTAAGAATGTTGATCTTGACAACCTCAAGAACACACAACACTTCTCAGCTTTACACACAGAGTTTCTTCAAAGTACAAAAGGATTACACTTGTTACAGAAAGATCTGAAATCAATATAAGACGAAAATTCTATTCCACACTCTCTTGATCCAAGCAATCTCAAAGCAAACTTCAACTCTTCAAAAGAAAAATCAGTGAAAAACTCAAATATCTTTTTCTTTGATTAAATCTCAGTTCTTGTTTGTTACACAAACATAACAAACTATTTATTGCTTTTAAAGACTGGTCAAAGCATTTAAAACTGGAGCGTAATCAGTTATAAAATCATTTAATGCTCAGTCAAAGCACAAAACAATTTTCTGTTATGGTCCCAAAACAAACAATCGGTTGAATACTCGAATCAATCGGTTGTTTTGGTTTGACAGCAAGTCAACCATCAAAAATAGTTTTCAACCTTTCTAAAAACACCTAAGTATAAAACAATCGGTTGTTTCGACAAAACAACAGGTTGTTTTTCACTTAGTTTGAAAAACACTTTCAATTATAAGGTTTAAGAATGCTTAAGCTTTGGATTCAATCAAGAGTGGATTTACACAGAAAATCTACCCCAGATCCTATTCTAAAACACCTCTGCAACAGCAAGCACAACCAGCCTTCCATCAAACTTCAAAGGGTTTGGATTCTTCAAAGCTTGAACACACTTGATTCAGCAGTTAACTTCACCCCAAATTGGTTCAAGAAGACTACATATAAAAATGTATATTCCCCAATTGTCTACCTAGTCAACGATCAACATTTTGATGCACTCCGACCACCGAAGAAGAGGTTGTGTGAAGGACCTAAGAAGAAAAGAAGGTTGAAACGATGAGAGTTAATGAAGAACAAGACCTAATTAGGCAAATCTATATTACATAAAAAAAAATGTGGTATTTAATAGGCTTGGGCACAACAGGAAGTCATGTCTTCAACTTCCAACTTAGCCACATTCACAACCATCAACCTCAACCGTTCCAACCCAACCATATCCACCATCCCCACTTACTCAGCCAACAACCTCAACTAATCCAACTATACCAACTCGGTCATCCCAAGCATCTCAACTAGGCTAGGCACCACCTCCTTAAAACATTTGAAGGACAACAAGATCAACTTTAACCTTGCTTAGACCTAATACCATACTTAAATTGCAAAATAGGAGAGAGTGCATGTAGAAGTTCTGAATGATTTCAATTGAAAATATATTTATGACAATGTATTTTGAAGTACAATTATTATTTTATTAATTATGACAATATATTTTGCAAGTATAGTTATTATTTTGTTAATTATGACAATGTCTTATTTCAGTTCAATTATGAATAACTTAATTATGACAATGTCTTCTTAGGTATAATTGTAATAAATATTTAATATTTTTTAATGTATGGTAAATTACTTTGCTTCTTTGCACAACACATACCCACCTTTTGATTATTACAATTTACATTATATTGAAATGAAATATGGCAACAACCTCAACTTTTGATTAATACAGCTTACATTATAATGAAATCAAATATGACAACAATCTCAAATACTCATTGCTTGAATTGAAGATTACTTAAAGTCATTACATCACAATTCCAAAACAACAAACATTTCTCACGGTATTTTAACAACATTGACAACATAATAATGTTAATTACAACAACAAAATAAACCACCACTAACAACATTTGAATCCATTTTGTGGACACCTTCAAATGTTTCCCTAGATTATATATCTTATTCCTTTGTCTAGCAATAATTGCATTCCTGTCATCACCAACATCTTCAATACCCCATATGAAGAAATTACAACCCAACATTATACCACTTTGATAAGTGTCATAATTCAGTAATATTTCATACAAAAAGATAGGCATTTATGGACTTTAATTGATAAGAATAATTTATTCCCAATTTTGTTTTATTTTCAGGAATTTAAGGAAAGGTGAAGGATATAAATATATTATGAATAAAGATGTCACTTAGCCCAAGCCCAATTAGGTTAACTAGAAGGCATGAGGCATAACCCTAAACACCATTGGGATCATTGGGAGAAACCAAAGGAAGGAAACCCTAAAGGAGACAAACGTCAAGGAGAAACACCCTGAATCTTATTTTCTTTGGGATTGAAAGTAATATGTTCAAACTCTTATATATTGAGGTGATATTTATCCATAATATTTTTTTCTTGATTGATGATTGGTATTGTCATTTTATTCTCAGCTTGAACTATTCATGATCTTCATCCTTAGATTTGACTGGAAAGTATTTCTAAGCATCTGACCTAAATGATAATGCTTAACATATTTGAATGTTAGGAATAAATTTGAAATGTTAATTGCTATTAACATATGTTTGCAATGATAAGGATTTTTTTTTATAAATATGCGAGAAATCGATATTTGGGAGACTTTTTAATAATTTTGTATGCGAAGAATCGATATGAATAATTTTATATGGGCATCAATATCAATCAAATATGGAATATTATATGCTTTTCAAAATACAAAAAAGTGAGAAGGATGAACCCCAATCCCAGTTTTCCTAATTGACTCATACAAATCTTTTACTTTGCTTTTATTTAATTTTTATACAAATTATTGTCAATATCTAATCAAATCAAATTATTGCACATATTCTTATGCATAGTAAACATTTCTATTAGGATTTTAAATAACTGTTCATTGTTGGATATCCATCCTTAGGACAAATTATTACTTCTGACTTGGTACACTTGCCGTAAAAAGATTCATCACACTCCTACTTTATTTTTCACAAAATCATAAAACCAAATGAATCAATAACTTGGACAAAAGATGCATATGTTTGTAAGAAACATAGTTTAATAAATCTCACCTTGTACTTAGGACAACCCAAAATTGTTTCCCAACATTTTTATAGTTGTTGTTATTCTAAAAAACACAATCTCCACAATCGCAAATGGGTGCAACAAAAGCACTCTTGCTCGCACCACTATGACCAGATTTATAGTGCTGCAAACCTCATCCATTATAGCTACACGATGATGAAGATTGATACCCAGACATTCATGCACACTTAAGCAAAACCCTCACTCCTCCACAAAATAGACTCCAAAAAAGGCTTAATGCAGGGGACAAAACCCCCCAACATACATAAAAAAGGCAAGTCTCACCCTAAACCTAACCAACCTACATGTACATTCCATTTGTACCTAAATGCATTGTTCATGTGTGTATAAGAGAGCCACTTTATGTGCCATATCATCACCACTTAACGTCGTTCATGCCAATTTAACAGAAGGGACCAAATTCCATACATTTTAAAAAAACCTAAGACGAAATTGATTTTTTAAAAAACCACTATACCAAATTTACTATTGATCCTTAATGTAGGGATCACAAAGGTAATTAAGCCTTATAAATTCTAACTCGAGTGATTTGAGTCTTCACACTTTAATTTAAATAATAGTGATCAATAAATATAATTTGTATATAATTTGATATCATTTTAGTGATACCAATTGCTTGAGTTAAATTTAACCTTTAAACAATTTCAAAAATAAGAAAAGAAAAATAAATACAAATTCGTCCAAACGTCAATCATTAATGCAAAACAAAATCATTATTAATGTAATCATTTTTACATTTGTTAATGAAAAATTTGGCTTAAAAAACATGGTTGTAAAATTGAATTTTAAACAAACATTTTTACATCAATTTTATTTCCAAAAATGTAAAACAACTCTTTTATGTTGAATAACAAATATCATACCTGATATAAAAGAGTTTTTTTTTTTTACGTTTGTTTCAATACAACTTACATAAAAAAAAATCTTTTCAAACCCTTCCAAAAATGTTGTCTCTCATTTCTTTCCTTTGTCCAGGTGTTTCCTCCATTAAGAATCAAAGTGTGAGTCTAAATTTCACATTGAGTAGAACTGAAAAAGTTGAACAACATATAAGAAAAAGACAAACAAATCCATTACCTTAAGGTTTTAGATTGGAGGTTGTTAGTGCATTATATGGGATTTGATTCATGTCTCATTGTTATTGAATCTTCTTGGTGTTTTCTCCTCGAAAGATTCAATAATAGTATCAAACTGAACATCTTGGTAATTGACTTAAGAAACCATGTTCCCATTGTGGTAAAAGTGATGGTATAAGTAATAGTCACTAGAGAGGTACTTGTGGTCATAAATGTTTTCACTTGAAGGGGAGTTTACCAATATGGAAAGGACTTACACTTGAGGGGGAGATGGTTTGAAATTCAAGTGAGTCTAAGTCCCAGATTGAATAAAAATGAGAAAGTTGAACAACATACAAGGAAGAAGACCCATAAAGCAGTGGTGTCAATCCCTTATATGAGTTTGACTTATGTTGAATCTCCTTGGTGTTTTCCCCTCAAAAGACCCAACACCATCTACATCTCCTTTGTGTCGCAACTATACCACATTGCAAGCCTTGTTGCCGCCAAAAACACACATATGCAACCCATCCCTCATCCTTGCTAGTACTGCATAAGTTTTGCATCTCACCATCCTAACTCTATGTTGCTGAGGGAGGACCTCGTTGTTGTGATGAGTTTGATGTACCTTTGCCTAGTCATTATCTCACCCTTTCCTGCATAGCCTCATGAGCATGTTACAGCTTGAATGCCTTGTGTCCTTGCTTCACATTATTGAGGGGGACTTCACCATCGTGATTGTGCTACCACCACCTTTTGGTTGAGTGCAATATCTCTCTAATGGATAAACTATCATTTTTTACCCCCGAGAACACTTAAAAAATAATGGTTATAAATGATAAAGGCAACATTTATGACATTTCAATTTGTCTAATGTGAAAAGGTTTCACAGTGTTTATGTTAGTTCCTCCCTAAACCAACATAAAAATATTCGCTTTTTTGCACATGTTATTGAATCAATGTAAATTAAGTTATTTATAAGCTACTTGTGTTTGTGTTGGATATGAAAATGACATAATTTGGTTCAAATAATTGACATAAAAAGTCAATTTTACACTAATGAATTCAATATATTATATACATTTTTACATTGCTTTAACTCCTTATGTAACATTTATCCATGTACGTTTCCATTTCACGCCAAAGTATACCAAAGATAAATAAGTAATGTTGTCCACATATATATGAAAAATGTTACATGTGTTGGATCGAGTGCCTACCTATAACTAATAATCAGGGTGGAACTCTTTTTACCTTAAAAGCATAACAGTTCAAGCGTTACAATTTGATTGTGACTTGACTCACCTGTCCCCCGTCACGGGACAATTGATGTCACCTGCAAGAATCTCTCAACAATTTCTCCATTGGGAAACGAACTTGAAATCTTGACTTTGATATCAATTGTTGGATCAAGCGTTTATGACTTGACCAAAAGTTATGCTGATAGTCAGGATCCAACTCTTTCTACTTAAGTTCATAACAACCCAAAGATCATGATTCAATTATGACTTAGCACACCTAATCTCCACTACAGGCCAATGAATACCACCCACAACAACAACAATACACACACATATAAGAATACATTTATCATAAATGCTTCACTCATGAGAAGTCCTACGTTACCTCCCTCAACTTATATATTTATGGGTTAAATATGCTTTTCGCCCCTATACTATAACACGAAATTGGTTTTTTTCCTTGGTCCAAACTTTAGACCATTCAGGTGCTTGTAGTATGGAAATGGTTGGAATGAGTTCTTTTGTATGTGGAATTGTTTCAATTTGAGGTTTCACTTCATCAACCCATTGGAAGTAGTTATAGTGAGTATCAACCTTCAATCAAAACAACAACGAATTTGAAAAAACAAAACTATTAATCTTTGAAAAAAACTAACAATCATTTTTGTGTTGTTTGGTTAGGTCGGTTTAAATACCAAATTAATACTCTATTATAATGGGATGAATTAAATCGAAAAAATACCGAGCAACATGGCGCATATAAATGTTTCATATAAAAATGCTTGGATTTAGGGTTTAAGGAAAACAAATATTTTTTGAATGTTTATCCATTAAAAAAAGGAAACGGCTAAGTAGTTAAAAATCAGGGAAGTTATAGATGAATTGAGGATGAATCCACAAAAGGAGGGATCGAGTAACTCCACATAGGGGAGTGAGAGATATACTACAAAAGGAAAATAGACTCTCAAAAGGAAGGACACATTTTTGGCATTCAAGGGTAGAGACGAAAGACTAAAATTTTAATGTTTTCATCGACCTAATTGTCGTAGCATGTGAGGAAAATATCTTCAAATTTTCGACCTTGAGTTCGACGAGAACAATTTCATATATAAAATAACCCATTTCAATAATTTAAAATTTAGAACAAAGATAAAAACCAATTTCACATTATAATAAAAGAAAAAAAACATATTTAACAACTATACTATTAACTAACTTCCCTTAATCAATTGATTTTAAAGTGAAATCTAACATGTTATTAAAATCTATAATTTATCTTAGTGCCGAATAAAAAAACATTAAAAAAACATTAAATAAAAGAGTGTTGGGAAGTCACATATAATATACAATTTATTTCTTAAATGTTGCATCTTAGAACAATTTCAAAGAAACACATGATTTACTTTTTAATTATTAAAATCCAAATAATATTTTTATAAAAAAAACAAAATTAAGACTTATTTACATATTCAAAATATAATTGAATAAAGTACTCTTTGATAGTTGAAAGAAGGTTCTTGAGTTTTGGTGGAAGAATAATTAAGGGTGGTAGCTGAACTACACGTGTATAAAAAGTGAGAAGATAACCAAAAATATGATCCGTGTGAATATTATTATTAGCTGGAAGCTCTGGTCTGCAAACATTTGGACGGTGACTATAAGTGAGTTTACTTTGCAAGCAGGTAACTTAGTATATTCATAACCAATTAGTTAACACACGCATAAAAAAAGTCAAATCCTTTAGATAATATTTATATAAATTAATATATATTTTATAATATTCATCTTCAAATGCTTCAAATGCATACCCGTAAAACTTAAAATTATTGATTTTTGTCATATATTATCAATTTGACTCAAATATTGTTTTCAATTTATTTTATTTTATGGATTACAATTTATAAAATCTTTATATGTTACCAAATTGTTTTTTGTATTTTTTATATTTAATAGATAAAATATTAAGATGGAGAATTTTTTACTGCGATATATAATTTGATCAAATTTTGGTAATCAGAAAAATTATTGTAATAAATTTATAAAATGGGAATCCTTGATATCATTATATCTCCGGTTAGTTAGCCATTTTTAATTCAAAATGTTGCAATGAATTACCTCACTATTTATAACAATACAGATATTTATTTATTTCATTTACAGCAGAAATTTTACATGTTACATGTTTCATAAATGCACCAGTTACTAGATTGTAACAAAATGAAATAGTCTCTATTTATAATTTTACACTTTTTATTATCTTAACTAACTATAATAATTATTGATTTGCGTAAATGAAATAATAAAGATTTTGAGAGAAGTATGAAGAAAGACAAAATGTTTTTTTTAATTTTATCAAATAAGATAAGTAAAAAAGTATTTTAACAAGTATAGATAAAAAGGTAAAGGTTGGACTTCATGTAACCTCCTTTATGTATAGTTCAAAGACCATTAATCAAGTTTATAATTCAAGAGACAATATCAAATCAAATATTTATTCAAAACCCTCATTTATTATTTATGATAAGAGTTTAAACTTCTTATTGTAAATCAACAAATATAAAACATAAAAATAGAGCATTGAATAATCATATCCAACTCTAACAAAGGATAGTTTAGATAATCCTAAATATAAAGAGTTAAAATTTATTATATAATCATTATTGAGCTTCTCAAATGTCATAAAACACCCAAATATGTGATAGATCAAATAATTAGGTCAAAATGTCTTATCATATTCCTTTAATTTCGATTATATTAAGTGGTAAATTACTAGGAACACACTTAACTAAAATGTTAAGCTTTACAAAGTTTTGTACCTATTTAGAATTTCTTGTGCTAAATATGCATGTCCTTATAGTAATCAAAATTTATTTATGAAACTACTTATGTTAAGCTTATGACTAATAGCTTAAAGAAACATAAAAGAGTTATTCTTTATATAGTTACATAATAAACACAAATGTATTTTTGCATTAAGTATAATAAACACAAATATATTTGCATTAAGTGTAAGTAGCAAACAAGAGCCAAACATAAATGACAATTATGAGCAAGGATACAAATATTATATCTAATTTATGTAATACTCTATTTGCTGAGATTTTTCAGTCTTGTGGGTTATCTTAATGGATAAAAAACATATAATTTTTTAAGCCCTAATAAAAACCTTATTATAATATAATTTACCATTTCTGTAAGTGGGAATTCATTGAAATTAAATATAATTTTTAGTTAAAATAAAATATTTATTGCAATTAACTTTAATATTTGAGTGATGAATTAAAAATAACAATTTTTACACAACTTAGTGTTCATAAGATTTTACAAACTATATAAATACCCCTAATAATATTTTCTATTAACCAAATAAAATTTAACCAATTATAATCACGATTTTGGTATGAATTTTTTAGTACCAAAGCCGCTTAAAGACAAAATATTGTGATCCTTCATATATATATATATATATATATTTAATTTACATATACATTTAAAAATTACAACGAAATAGTAATAATAAATATGATAAAAATTGAATAAAATGAATATAATTTTTTTCTCCCTCTTAAAAAATAATATAATTTTGAATCTTGAAAAAAATACTTGATGACACGTGTTTTATATGATAAATTGATCCAAACATTAAAACTTATATGCTTGAACTTAAAATCATATTTTTAAATAATCATTATAAAAATAATAAATCAAACTTAAATATTATAGGTTATAAACTAATGTGATTTGATATTGGCATAAGATGCTTTTAAACTTTGGATGAAAAATCTATTTTAAATTTATATACGCGTGAGATTGTTATGACTTATAAAGAGACACGTGCTACCACTACACCGTTACTAATTGTAATAATTATATTATTATTATGTTTATACATTTATTTATACTATAGTTTTATATTAGACAGTAAAAGACGAATAAATAAATATATAATATATAATAAGAACATTTGACCCACCTTCGTTTCAATTGTCCTTCTCTGCGTATTTGGATCTCTCTCTCTCTCTCTCTCTCTCTCTCTCTCTCTCTCTCTCTCTGCCTCTCCTCTGAGCTCAGATCCTCTGCACTGAACCCTTTCTGCTTCCGCTACACCCCCAACTTCTTCTCCTTCTTGCTCACGCTTTTCATCTCCATTTCCCAATCTGGTTAATCGCTTCAATTTCTTGTTTTCGTGCTCAATTTTGAAGTTGGGGCTCGATCTTCGATCTGGGGTTTCGGGTTTCCCCTTTGGTTGGTGAGTGAAGTTACCGACACGGTAGGTGGCCGGTGACGTTGCTTCGTGTTAGATCTGTTCCGAGGAAAAAAAGAAAAGTAAGGAACAAAGAAAGAAGATGCAGCAAGATCAGCTGAAGAAGGTTGTTTCTTTCTCCACGTTGCCCCTTTTGTTTGCAGAGTTTTTACGGTGTTGTGAGGTGATGTGGCACACGGTGGTGTTATAAAAATGGAAAATTGGAAACTGGTGTGACGGAAAATGGAAAATAAATAAAAATATTAAGAAAATGAAATTATGAACCAATTGGTCATACGAGTGTGTTGAGGTGTTTGTTGTAAAAATCCCTTTCGTTTTTGTTCTTGTTTCTAGATGTGAAGTTGTGGTTTTTCTCCTTTGTGGTTGGTGGATCTTGCATGGTTTTAGTTTGGAGGGTTCAATTTTGAATGGGCGTCACTGTTGGATTGGGCTCGAATCTGCTGAATTTTTTTGATTAATGGTGGTTGTTGTCACTGAATCTCGTTCTTTATTTACAAGAAAATTTGCATGTTTTGGAGTCCATTGGAGTATTTGTATAATTAACATTCTTTTCAATCGTGGTATCTTGCTAGTGATGATTTGTGAAATGATAGTTTTCGGATTCTACTGTGTATTGTTTTGTAGATTCGTATGAGTTTGTTAACCTGTTACCTGTATATGTAGTTTGATTTTGTTCCTTCATAAATGTTTTCGGGCTGATTCTGCTTAATTTTCAATCATTTGTTATTAGTTGATTTTGAGTGTAAGAATGTGTAATTTATTAATGTGCAGGATATTAAAGAGTTAGAGTTTTTCACTGAGTATGGGGATGCCAACAGATACAAGATTCTTGAAGTTGTTGGGAAGGGTAGCTATGGAGTTGTTTGTTCAGCAATTGATACACACACTGGGGGGAAGGTTGCAATAAAGAAGATTCATGATATTTTTGAACATATCTCTGATGCCATTAGAATCCTCAGGGAAGTGAAGTTGCTTAGACTTTTAAGACACCCTGATATTGTTGATATTAAGCGGATCATGTTACCGCCTTCAAAGAGGGAGTTTAAAGATATTTATGTTGTCTTTGAGCTCATGGAGTCTGATCTCCATCAGGTCATCAAAGCTAATGACGACTTGACCCGTGAGCACCATCAGTTTTTTCTTTATCAAATGCTACGTGCATTGAAGTATATGCATACAGGTATTTGCTCTTTCATTGTGTGGCCTTGATATACATTCTTGTTAATCTGTTATATATTCTTAAATAATCGCACCAAGTTGCTTCTAAATGATCTTATGTGTGGTTGCAGCTAATGTATATCACAGAGACCTTAAACCCAAGAATATTCTGGCAAATGCAAACTGCAAACTGAAAGTTTGTGATTTTGGTTTGGCTAGAGTTGCATTTAATGATGCCCCAACAACAACATTTTGGACGGTACTGTTTGTTTTGTTTTTAAATTTGAATTGCAAGTAGAGCGTATGGAAGTTATAACTGTTTCTGCATATTCAATCAGTAATATTGAGATTTCTCGTTATTTCATTTGGTGCATATTGCAGGATTATGTTGCTACAAGATGGTACAGAGCCCCAGAACTGTGTGGCTCCTTCTTTTCTAAGGTATATAATTTTGGCCAAATTTATGTAAAATAGGTCATTTATAGAGGCATATATGCTTATTTTTAGCTGTGTGGTAGTATTGTGATATTATTATTGAGATTTGTTTGAGTTAATAATTTTCTGGACATCATCATTGCATGTTGTTGTATCATAATCTTAGCTGGCTTTGTGGTTTTTATTCAAGGCTTGTTCCCCTTTAATTTTTCATGAGGGAGAACATCTTATTGCATTTTTTGGTTTGAGAGTAATATAGAACTATGGAGTTGAGTATCATGCACATGCTGTAGCATGCAATATAAATGATGGTAAATTGATGGGACATTTGGTAAAATTTTCCAAGAAAATATTTTTAGGACCTGAGTCCTGAGACCTAGGTAGGCAAGTAAAGGAGGTTAGTATTCGGCATTGAAAGGTTTTAAAGTTCGTATGATATTTTACCAATATTTACTGTTTATCATTTTGGCTTCCCAGAAAGGAGAAATTGGAAACATAGTTTGCTTGCCTGACCTGTAAAGGTGTTGCCATTATTTCTGTTCTGTATGAAATGCTTTGTATGTTTTATAGTAAACAGTAAAGCCTAGATTGTAATAATTCTTGTTCAGGGAGGACTATTGATCTCTCCTGGAAGTTGATTTTATCTGTCCTTCAGGTAACTGTGTCAGTTTGTCTGTTTCTCTGAAGTGGTTTCGTTGGGATGTGTAATTGCACTTCTTCTTTAGTATAATCATTTTCTTGGAATCTTTTTTGCAGTATACACCGGCAATTGATATATGGAGCATTGGATGCATTTTTGCAGAGGTGTTGACTGGAAAGCCACTGTTTCCTGGAAAAAGTGTTGTGCATCAATTAGATTTGATTACCGATCTTCTTGGGACACCATCACCTGAAACAATTGCAGGAGTATGGACTTCCTTTTTTCTTTTTTTGTTTATCTTTCACTTAATCTTATAGATTTGGGCTTGCTAGTGGTGTTGTTTCTTTCATGAAAAACTATTTTATAAGTATCTGGGAATTAATTTCGTTTTGAATTTATGCAGGTTCGAAATGATAAGGCGAGGAAGTACTTGATGGAAATGCGGAAGAAATCTCCTGTGCCATTTGAACAGAAATTTCCGAATGCAGATCCATTGGCACTTCGTCTACTGCAAAGGCTTTTAGCATTTGATCCAAAGGATCGACCAACTGCTCAAGAGGTATCTGTTTATTTATGATTCCCGTATATTGTATCCCATTTAGTGACGTATATTCAGGTTCATTGTATTGAAAGTTAACTTTTTTTATTCAATATAAATCTGAAAGAAATAATTATGCATCTATCGTTGGCAGGCACTATCTGATACCTTCTTTAAGGGTTTGGCCAAAGTTGAGAGAGAACCGTCATGTCAGCCAATTTCACGATTAGAATTCGAGTTTGAGAGGAGACGGGTGACAAAGGACGAAGTTAGGGAACTAATATATCGGGAAATACTGGAATATCATCCCCAGTTGCTTAAAGATTACATGAATGGAACTGAAGGCACTCACTTCCTTTACCCTAGGTTGAAGCTTATACTCGTTGTTTTTTCTTACTGATGTGCAACATAACACAATGTATAAATTATATGCAATGCTTATTATTTATGGAGATATGTTACTTGCAGTGCAATAGATCAATTCAGAAAGCAATTTGCTTATCTTGAGGAAAATCATGGTAAAAGTGGTCCTGTGATTCCTCCAGAAAGGAAGCATGTCTCCCTTCCAAGGTAATGCTAACTTGTACTGACCATGCAATGCTTGGTATTGTTACTTTACTGTATTTAGCTTCTGGCTATTAGTTTTGGCACCCATGTCAAGTTTGTTACTTTTAAGTAAAACTTTCTGATGTATAATAATTTCCATTTAATTTTTGAAGGTCTACTGTTCACTCTTGTACAATTCCTCCTAGTACACAGCCATCCTTTGCTTCATACGAGAGCAAACAAATGGTGGCAGAGGCATCAAAGATTTCGAGATCAGTAGAATCAAATTCTGGAAGTCAGTTAAGGAGTTCACGACCTCCGCCAAGGGTGCCAGCAGGTATAAACTACATTATTAATGTGGTGCTACCTTTACTCTTTTAATGAAATTATAAACTATATAAAAGCTCATAAATCCTTATAGCATTGTAACGTGAAGCTGATTTTGAACTAGGTACTAATGTTTTTCTTTCCGTGCCACAGCTAAACCAGGTCGAATAGTAGGGCCAGTTCTGCACTATGACAATGGGAGAACCATAAAAGATGCTTATGACCAAAGGATCTTCTACCGAAACACGCTTCCTCAAGCCGTCTCTCCACACTGTTTCCATAGGGTGCAACCAACTAACACGAAAGCTACTTCAGAAACATACAAGGATATGTCACAAGGCAAACATCAACTCTCATCCCAGCAGTGTAGCATGCCAGCCAGACCAGCTATTGATCTTAACACTAATCCATACTATCAACAGGGGAAGAGAGACCACTTAAATGATCCTGTTGGTTCTATTGATGCAAAACTGCTGCAGGCACAATCTCAATTTGGTGCAGTTGGTGCTGCAGCAGTAGCTGTTGCTGCTCATAGGCATTCAGGGAGCTTTCACTATGGATTGTCATAGGTTATAAGGTTTTAAGAGGAACGCATACAATAACTAGTATGCTTTTTATGCCTAGGGTTGGAAGGAAGTTGATAAAATTTTAGACGGGTTTAGGTCTGGTAACGTTTTCCACTTTTGCTTTCAGATTGCCATCATTGTAATTATATGTACATCATTTAATTGATTAATAAAAAAAATTGATTGTTTCTCACCCCCTCGATGCAAATATCATCCAAGAAAGAAAACATTGAAATTGTAAATGAATTTCCCTCTTGCTAATGTCTGTTCAATAGATGTTGGCAAATGAAGTTTTATAAGGTTGTACCCTTTTACATAATCCTGTGCTGTAAACAAGATAGCATAGCATGACAATGGGTACCGGAAAGTGTAACAATATCACTAGTTGTTAAGCAGCAGAATTTTCACATGCTTCTTGTGTCATGTAATGGTATCACCAAGGAATCCTTTTCTAACATATGATCTCAAATAGAATTAATATTCAGTATATTGGGTTGAAGTTTGGCAAATTTAATATTGAAGTAGTTTTTACTTTGCAAACTGAGTTTGTAAAAGAAGTCTTAGACTTGCTTTAGCAAACATTTGGTTTCAGACAAATAAAGTGTCCTAATGCGCTTTGGAAAGATAATAAAGTATGTTTTAAAACTTATCAAAATGAGTTTGGAGCCACCCAAAACATTCTTTTAGATGTCCTAAACAAATGGTGAAAGAAATTTTCGAAGTTCATGCAAGCAACTACTATTGCCGCACCAACATTAACGTTCCATGACCCATAAAAACTTCCTCAGATGATCATTCTTGCCTTTTCATACACTTTGTGCTACATTATAGGCATATTCATAAACCCTTTTACTAAGCAAGGAAACTTAGGTGAGTGTATGAATTACTTTGCTTTGAAGTCAGTTTTTGTGATCACTGCAGTTAAGGTGTCCATGTTGCCACTTTTGACCATTACCATCCATAACTCCCGACCTTTGAGCTTCTAAAACCTCTAATTTTTCTATCCTAGTTTGTTAGCACTCTCACTTCATAGGAAAGTAAACAACAACAAAAAATCTCGAAAAGCTAACACCCTTGCCGTCCAATTGACAATTGCTGACGAGGCAAAAATATTAATATCTTATAATTTCGTAGGCTCACACAGATTTGAAATTTTGGGTGAGATTTGTGGTCATTGGCCTCGTCGTGGTGGGTGTCATGTGGTTTTCAAGCGTCATGGTGCCGTTGTGCAATGGATGGTGCTTTGCCCCGGTGTGTTGGTTGGCTTTAGAGGTATGAGTGGTGGTCTTTATGACGGTGAGTGGAGTTGTCATTGCTGAAAAACCATCCAGTCAAACCAAGCACAAAATAAGGAGGTTGAAGATGATGGAAATCATCAACCACAAACATTCCCATATTAAGGAGGATGAAAATGTAGTTTATGAGCCTAATTGAGTTTTGTTTATTTTCCTAGGTAAAATAAAAAAGACAACTATAGGTCGAAGGAATGTATAAAACATATTCAAGAAAATTTTCAAGTTATCAAAACATCAACCAGAGTCTTAGTTAGAATGACACAAGAAGATTGAGTTTCAATTGATTTTAGGGGAGACAAGTCAACATCATTTGGGATCATGGACCATGTATTGAGTTAAGTAGTGTAGGTTTTGGTTCTTGTATTTGGGTCAAGACTAGAATATAGTTAAAATAAGATAACATAAGCCATCTAGGGTTATATTTGGGTTTTCATAAGCCAAATATAAACCCTAGACATCCCAAGTGTCACACACAAGGAGGATGAAATTACCATGTGCTTCACATGAGAGAAGGCATGGAGAATGTGACTAGTCACATGACACACTCTCATTTGACTCCTTTTGGATTGACCCTAGCACTAGAAATAAGTGTGCTAACCTCATGTAAAATTGACCTTTGAATGATTAGTGTTATGTTGCCAAATTATAACCTAAACATTTGCCTAAACTCACACTCTAATGTAGTCTTCCTTCAAGGTGATGGAAAAAACGCACGCGGAAACAACACACATAATCATGAATCAACTGCAGAAAAATAAACGACACAAGATTTAACGTGGTTCGGTCGCCAACTGCAACCTACATCCACCGGGGCAACTATTAGGTTTACATTAGATCCTGTTGCACACCAATTACAAGTACAATGAACTCTTTAAATAGAGATAAATAGAGATAATAAAGGGACATAATAATTAAGCCCACTCACTAAACATGTGTCTAGTCAGCCCAACCCAATTGGTCCTGGCTTCATACCCAACAATCTCCCACTTGAAGCCACGGAACAATGTTCACCTACGCTTCAACTGTGTACATTGTGTCTTGTCAGCCCAACCTAATTGGTCTTGACTTCGTACCAACAATCTCCCACTTGAAGTCACGGAACAATGTTCACCTGCGCTTCAACTGTGTAGATGTACTTCTGTAATTTGTCGATGAAACTCACTGTTCCACCTCTAGTTGCCACCAGCCTTCTTAATCATTTTGAAGATTTCGTTAAAACTCCCCTGAGTTTCAACACGTCAGTCACTGACTTGTTCTCTGTTCCTACCGACTCCCACTTACAGGAACTGTCAGATCCTAGAACAACCTGAGTTTCAACACGTCAGTCACTGACTCGTTCTCTGTTCCTACCGACTCCCACTTACAGTAACTGCCGGATCCTGGAACAACCTGAGAACAAACACTCTCCCTATTCAACAAGAATTTTTCTGGAGAAGTTTCAACCGCTAGAATACTGGTTCTCCTAACCCACTGTCATCTAGGAACCTTAGCTGAAGCACGACCCGTGCTCCCACTGCCACAAGTACCTCTGACTGGTCTACCTGAACCTTTCCATGCTCGTTCATCCTGAATCTGACCTGTGGCTTTGGGTTTCTCTCTTGTAAAGACAACCCTCTTCTGCCCACGAGATTCTGTGAACCGGACTTTGTTTATCTTCTGAACTGGGATAGTCACTCCCTCAGACACGATAATCTGACTATATACAACGAACCTCTCTTTCTTTCGCAGGCCATGACAAGATTTCCCTTGACGACCTTCCACTGCTGATTTCCGAACTTACTTCATGTCCCTGTTCGTCAAACTGCTTAACAGAAATTAAACTTTTCCTCAAGCTTGGAACAACTCTTACATCCTTCAAAGTCCAAAATCCAACTGGTGTCTTCAACACTATGTCACCCATGCCCGCGTAATATCAAAAGTTCTATTGTCCGCTAGTCTTACCTTTCCAAAGTCTCCAATAACTAGATTCTGCAATGCTTCAGAATCCATGACCCATGAATCCACACTGCTCTCCGCGCAACAGACTAAGAGGTCCTCGTCCGCGAAATCTTCTGCAATGCTGACTTGTTTATCATTTGGGCATTGATTCCTGAAATGCCCAACCTCCTTGCAGTTCCAACATGTTACACTTGAGCAATCCCGAGTCTTTGACTGACTCCTTCCTTTGTTCTTGCTCCCACTATCTTTGATATTTCTCTTACCTCTCATGACATATAGCGATTCACTAGATAATTCCCCAGAACTCCTTCTTCGGACATCCTCGCCAAGAATGAGATCACGAATCTTCTCAAAAGTGAATCCATCGGATCCCGCTGAACTGGTAACTGCTGTAACCGTTCCGGACCAACTGTCAGGCAAAGACGATAATAGTAGTAAAGCTTGAACTTCATCATCGAACTTAATGCCCACTGACATAAGTATGGCTAAGATCGAATTCGTTTTATTGATGTGCTCAATAACTGAACTGTCTTCCTTCATCCTTGTGTTTACCAATTCCCTAATCAGAAACACCTTGTTTGCAGCAGATGGCTTCTCGTACATGTTAGACAATGCTTCCATGATACCTTTCGCTGTCTTCTCCTTCAAAATGTTGAACGCAACATTTTTACTCAAAGAGAGTCGGATAACGAATATAGCTTTCCGATCCAAACCTGTCCACTCTGCATTAGACATCTTTTCTGGCTTGTCATCCAAAGCCACGTCCAAATCTTTTTGAACTAGCAAATCCTCAATTTGCATTTTCCACCAACTGAAATCTATACCATCGAATTTTTCAATTCGGAACCTCCCTTCTTCTGTCATCTCAAATGACTAGACGAGATACTCGGTACAACTGATTTCAGATCTTGGCAATCTTTTTTTTTTTAAATCAAGAACACAAAAATTGCACCACCCAAAATCACTCACCAACAGACCTGGTCGCAGTCCCCACTGCCCTGGCGCTCCGCACCACCACCGTCGCTGGTCACCGCTGTTGTGAAGCAGATCTGGGAAACCCTAAGCCTTAGGACGCTGCTACAACCCCTGTAAAACCCTAGCTTTGGGATGTTGTTGCCGCCTCTGCGAAACCCTAACTTTGGAACATTGTTGCCGCCTCTGCGAAACCCTAACTCTGGGACGCTACTGCAACCGCAATTTTCACATCTCGTCGATTAATTTCTGCTGATCGGATCTCTAGTGTGTAAACGAACCAAGGCTCTGATACCACTTGATGGAAAAAAACGCACGCGGAAACAACACAAATAATCACGAATCAACTGCAGAAAAATAAACGACACAAGATTTAACGTGGTTCGGTCGCCAACTGCAACCTACATCCACCCGGACAACTATTAGGTTTACATTATATCCTGTTGCACACCAATTACAAGTACAATGATCTCTTTAAATAGAGATAAATAGAGATAATAAAGGGACATAATAATTAAGCCCACTCACTAAACATGTGTCTAGTCAGCCCATCCCAATTGGTCCTGGCTTCATACCCAACACAAGGCTCCCATAGATTCTTTCCTAGTGAATAAGCTTCACGTTTTAGTAGGCTTCTTCCACTCTTTCACTTCAATTTTTTGACTCATATCTACAATTCCTTCACATTTGCAACCTTCAATAAGGTTACTCCATAAAAAATGCAAGAAAACACATAAACAGGGAGAAAAAGGCCATCGTTTGGTATCTAGAGCCTTGGTTCCTCTTGAAAGTCAAGTGTTCTTCTTCTCTTAATTGTTTTCATTATTGTTCTGTGTTGTTTCCTACTTTGTTTTAGTGTTTTGAACTTGTTTTAGTTAATTTTCACTGATTAAATTCATCGATATGTCTTCAAATTCGGTTCAAATCACTTGTTCCTTCTTGAACCTCCATTGTTTTAGGACTTCTATTGTGTGAACCATGTGCTTTTCTATTTCTACTTAAGTTTTATTCATTTTTGTTTGGTTAAAAGTATATAATTACTTTATTTTCATTTGATGATCTATTCCTTGTTCTCTTACCTCATGTTACATCCTTATATGTCATGAACTCTTAGCTTAATTGATTGATTTGTTTAAAGTCTTGAAATTTGTATACCACATATTGTGTCTTTGAGTGTTTTTATATTTTTGTATTTTATTTCATATACTCACTATTAGATGATTAGTAAGTCTCTTATAGTGTTATAATTCTATTGTGGCTTGAAGTTATGTTCAAATTCTTTGGATTCATTAGGCTTCTTCTCATTGTCAAAATTTTACAGATTTATGTTGATAGAACAAAAATTATAAATCGCAAAAACTTGGATGTTGGGTACTAAAGAAGGTTAAGAGAATTTCCGCAATTGCTCTTTATTTTTTAATTGTTTGAATTAATTCAATGTGTCATTTAATCCAAAATTCTTGTGACTGGATTATCTGTGATATTAGATATTTATGGTAAAAATTTGGGAATTAACACTGCCAAAACCATTCTTAGTGATTTTTTTGGTTTATTCATCTATTCTAATACCTTTCTTAGTTAATTTCTTTTTAAGTGCCTACTTTTTTCATTTGCCTTAATTTCTTGATTGTCTTCATAATATTCCTTCCGTGTGTCTTAGCTTTAATCCTCTTGAGTTGTCTATCCAAATTGAGTTTTTCTTGTTTTTTAAATTTCTTGACCTCTTTTAGAGTAGATTAACATTTCTTAGTGGAATTGCTTATGATTGGTGAAGCTTATTGACTTGGTAGCATACTAAGATAAGGATGATGTTTTGTCAATGATTAACATTATAAGGAGAAACATTAAGTGATAGAGACTTGGAAGAATTTGTTTTAATTGTTGTTATTTTCATTTGGGTGTAAACAACCATTTTTTTTTCCTCTTTAGGCATCTTGGAATAGTCTTTGATGCTTAGTTTAGATAAGATGCTTAGACGGTGGGTGTGTCTTAAAGGTTTTAAGTGCCAACAAGCCTCACATTAAGAATTCGTGTAGATTTAATTTTGTGCATTTCCATTTGTAGAGTGTTTAATTTCTTTTAGTTTTATTAGAAAAACACATTTATTATGTTTTAATTATTTTTCAATATAAGAAACTTTGTGAAGTGCACTTGTAAAAGATCTGGCTAGGAAAGACTTGGTAAGTGATCCACACGATAGCCTCTCTTTCATAGGAACTTATTTTGTGTGTTAAACTTATTTTCCTTCTTTGAAAAATATTATAATACAAACTTAAGATGTCTAGGTATACTTCTAACCATAGAGTAAGTAACTTAAGTTCTTTAGAAAAATGTTTCTAACTTTTAGATGCTCAACTAAGTAAGAGGAAAGAAGAAATTTTGCAAGAAAGAGATGCTAAACTTGCCAATCTTGACGAGAAGCTTAAAATTTTAAGGCAAATAGAAGAGATAAAATTGCTTGTAGAAAAATGAAGAAAATTTATAGATTGGAGAAAAAGAATATGTTATAAGAGAAAAAGAGTTTATAGAAAAATTACAAGCTCTTATAAAGAAAGAAAAAGTTCAATCTAAAGAAGATCCACAAGAGGTAATTCAAACTATAGATAAACAAATAATAAAACCTCCTAAGAACCTAGAGAAAGAAAGAAGAGAGAGAAAAAAAGAAGAAAGAAATTTTGAACTCGTATTTTAAATAAATCTTGTGCTTAGTTGCCAATAGAAAATAACCAATTTTAAGAAAAGTTGCAACCTCATATGACAAAAAGAATAAAAAATAAAATTTCTTTTGAAAACGTGTGCTTCTATCATTTATTTGATAAGAAGAGTATTTCTTAATTATTTCTTGAAGAACCTTGTTCTTTGTGAATCTTTTGTAAATAAATCACTTGATCTGTTTAGTGTTTATTTTAGATGGGTATTTAATTATGGAGGAGAAACATAAGTCCCAGGAAATAATAAGGCAATTGTCCATAACCAACCATGTAGATTTGATGACATATCCTTCTCAAGAGGAAAGGAATGATGGAAACCATCCAACCACAAACATCCACAAAATGAAGAGGATGAAGACCTAGAGTCTATTTATGGACTTACTTGTACATTTGGGCCTAATTGGGCTTTGTTTATCTTTTGTAGGCCCAATAAAGAGGAAAAATCTAGGTTGAATCAATGTACAAAGCATATCCAAGAAGACCTTCAACTTATTAAAACATCAACTAGATCTTTGGCCAAAAGAACACAAGAAATTTAAGTTTCAACTAACTTTAGAAAAGACAAGTCAACATCATTTTATGTATAATGGTTTCTTATCTATATTCTTTATGTATAAGGAGTCATAAAGTTACCATGGTTTATTATGAAGTAATTAAAAAATCTTCCTTTCAGAAATAATTACTATTTCCTCTTATCTTATTCTCTTTAATAACTTTCATGACAACATGAAATTGTTTTTAAGTTTTTTTTTCTCTATCTTTTCAGAAAAGAAAAATGCAACCCTTTAAAGAGATCATAAAAAAAAAATGAAAATATTTGTTTTATTTTATAATAACTTGCTAAATATTTAAATCTTTCATTTAAATAATTAAAATTTAAATTATTTATTAAAAGACTATTACATTTTAATGAAATGAAAAGAGAACAAACTAATTTTAATATTTTAAAAATAATTCTCATAATGTTAATATATTTATAATTTAGTAATAATCTTATTAGATAGTAAATTACACGTGTCCTTCTTAAATGGAAAATAATTTAACCATTATTGCTTAAAAAATAATGCTTAATTTAGTTCGTTATGCGCCACTCTTATGTAATGATTCAATTCTTCTAATGAAAATTATCACATCGTTTTGCCACTTGATCATTTGAAAACCACTTGCGTAGTGTTGGGAATTCTTCCTTAATTTAATTGGATACTATAACCAATGAATCTTTATAATTGATCCATTGAATATATTTAATGATGATCATTCCAAAGTCTTGAAATTATACCTCTCTTGAAAATAATGAAGTTTAACCTAGAAAGTTGAAGATAATTTTTTTCAAGGTAACTTAAAAATGTGAAAATCATTAATTATCCATTATCTCTTTATGAATAAGTGCTTCTCTTATTCTCTATATAAAGGGAACTTGTCAGAAAGAGAAAAGAGAAGAGCAACATAAAGAGTAAATGAGAGAATTGATATGAATTATTGTGTGAGACTAGAGATTCTATTGAGGGGGCTATAAAGACATTGTATTCCATTCTAGTTGGGTGCGATTAAATGTTATCCTCATAGAGTGAGATAAACAAATATTGTAATCCCACTTTCACAACGAAGACATTTTCTAGACTAGGTCCTGTGAGTTTTTACTTCTTAAGTTTTTGAGGTTTTCGTACATTAAAATTCTTGGTGTCATTATTCTCTTTTGCTCATTTTCTTTTTTCTGCTTATTGCTTATACAAGTACCTATATTGTATCTACACTAAGGTGAGAAAATTAGTTTTGATTTTCCCAACAGTGGTATTAGAGCTTGGTTCTGATACAAGATGGAAAGGGGCTCTGATACAAGATGATAAGGGGTCATTACTGATGGAGACATGTTCAAGTTAACAAAAAAAACTATTCCTATTTGAAGCTCATGATGGACGATCACTTATATTATAAGGATATGTAAGAGCCCATTTCTTGCAAAGACAAACCAGAAGGTAAAAGTGACAAAGGTTGGGAACTTTCAAATTTCAAAGTAGTTGCAATGATTCAAAAGTATATTGACAAAAATTTTGTCTAAGCATGTGTTCATATACTCAAATGCTTATGAGTTATGGTTAGAACTTGAATATTTGGTTTAAAAAAACTCAAGAAATAAAGCATCTCTTCTCATAAAACTAGTGAAACTTGACTACAAGGATGGTCAAAGTATGATGAAACACTTGAATGCATTCAAGTGTCTTGTCTATTGAAGATGTGAAGCTTTGATGTATCAAATCCTCATGAAGCCTGAAGTTGTGTTATGTTTTAGGTTTAAGTTTTTTATGGGATTTAGAATCTTTGTAAGATCAGTCTTGATTCTCAAACAAAGCTTATTTCAATCTATTTTAAAGATTAAAGTGTTTTTCCATGCAAAGGGAAAAACAACCGATTAAAGTTTCGAAATAATCGGTTGTTTGTCACTTAGCTGGCAAAGGTGTTTTGAAACTGTTTTTTGAATCAGTTGTATAACTGTCAAAACCATTCAACCGGTTAAATCGCAGTTTTAATCGATTAAATGTAAGTTTTCACAACAGTTTTTTTGAAAACCTGTTTTAACTGATTTGGTTGTTCAAATCTGCCTTCAACGGTAGCTTCTCAAGGTTTATAAAACTAGTCTTCTTTCAAACGTGAAAAGATTGATGAAACATAAAAGTTTGATACTCTGATTTGTGATTGATTTGAGAGATTACCAACTGTTTGTGAAAAATTGTTTTACCAAGTTTTAGCAAGATTGCTTTTGAGCTTTGCTGTGATTAAAGATCTGGTCAATAGGGTTTCTGGTGTACTCTCTGTAAAACTGTTGTAAAATCCTGTAAAGTCAGTGTGATTCTGGCTTGAGGTGTTGGCTGTGTGCAAAGAGGGTGAGTAGGCTTTGTGAGATTCAAAGTCACCTCTTTGTGTTGTGTATGTGTAATCTGTGATTGGTTACATAGTAGAATACTCAGTGGTTTGACTGAGGACTGGATGTAGCTCTTGGATAAAGTGAACCAGTATAAACCTTGTGTGTAATTCTCTCTATCTCTTCTCTCCATAATTGTTTGATATTTTTTCCGCTGTCATAAACAACCGGTTAAATCGTAATTTTAACCGATTATAATACTGATATTTGTTTCTGTTTGGAAATTTGATTGGCTTTATGAATTGCTTTTCTGAGTTGATTGTTAAAGTTTCATTATAAGCAAAGTATTTGTGAAAATCTTTTGTAAACAATTCACCCCCCCTCTTGTTATAGCCATCGATCCCAACATTGTCAACCAATTGACAAAGATAGTTATGAAGATTGATGATAAGTTGCAAGCATTTCTTCTACTTAGCCCGTTGCTTGATAGTTGGGACACATTGGTGGTCACGCTCAGCAACTTAGTCTTAGATGGGAAGGTCTTAATTGACGTTGTTTCAGACAGTCTATTGAATGAAACATCCAAATGGAAATAAAAAAGTACAATTTTTTAATATGAAGCAAATGTTATAGAGAAATGAGGAAGAAGTGAAATCCTTGGGAGAAATGAATCTCGTGGAAGAAGCAAAACCAAAGCTAAGGGCTGTTCTCAATTTCGCACCAGAACAAAATTATGGTATTACTGTAGCAAAAAAATGTCATAAGAGATTTGAATGCAGGTTTTGAAAGAGAGATTTGAAAGCTGAAACTGTCCATCCATACTTAGTTGATTGAAAGAAGAAGGATTGTACTCCAACCACAGTCGTCGTTGTATACAATGATGTTTTTCTCATTGGAGAGGACAATCGCATAAATGTTGCATATGGTGATTGCTCTTGGATCATTAACTCTGGTGCCTCTTTCCATGTATGCCCATACGAAGATTTGTTTTCAAATTACAAGTAAGGTGATTATGATACTGTGAAAATGGGAAACCATGTTATTGTTGATATTGTGTGACTAAGAGACACATGAAACAAGCTTGTACTGAAGGAAGTGAGACATGTTCCAGAAATGCATCTCAACCTTATCTCAATGGGTAAGTTCAATGATTTTAGTTTTATAAGACACTTTGGCACTGGAAAGTGGAAACTGGAAGGATCCTTATACATTTTGCAAGCAAGAATTTGTTTTGGAGAAGCAAATGTTGCTACAGAATCCAAAGATCTTTGGCACAGACGATTGGGACATATGAGTGAGAAATCACTATAGATGCTTGCCAAAAACCACTTTATAGGTATAAAGGAGAAATCTTGGAATCTTATATTGATTGCATTCACGATAAACAATTTAGAGCCAGTTTTTTAGATATCAAATGATCCCTCATGCAAACATGGGTTCTTAAACTTGTGCATACAAATGTCTATGCACCATCTAAAAAATCTCTTGGTGGAGTCTATTACTCTGTCACGTTTATTAATGATCACTCATGATGAGAATCAAATAAAGGAGGCTTTTATTAATGGAGGAAGAGGACATCCACCCTCACATTTGAAGTTCTTCCTTCTAGTCTTCTCAAAATTAAAAGAAGACATAAAATAAAGATGAGGCCCAAGCCCAAAGCCCAAGCACAAGCCCAAGAAGGCCAAAGCCCAAAGAGCCCAAGTCCATCCCATGAGGGGCAAGGCCAAGCTTTGAAATACTCTTGTATAGTTTTAGGAGGTGTGGTATTAAATAAAGGAGTGTGAAAATGTAAAATAAAGTCACATTGTCCATGTGACTTAGGAGAGTGGTGTAGGTGTAGTTTTTAGGAGGTGTCATAGTAGAAAAAGGTCACACCTCCCATGTGACTTGTTTTTTGTGGGAATTTCAAATGAGTTTATTTGAATTTTCCCACCTATTTTTCAGCACCTCTAGGCTATAAATAAAGGTGCTTAGCTTGTACATTTCAGATTTGAATTTTGATTAGAGAAACTATACTCAATTTTTGAGAGAGCATTGGAGAGCTTTGTGCCTTCCTCACTAGTCTTATCTTGAGAGTTCAATGGTTACCTCAAGTGGCGGCTTGCACACTCATCTTGGAGTCACCATCCTCTAAGTGGCGTGATCATCCAACCATTCCTCCATCTTCATGAGCTTTCTCTTCTCCTTCCTTCCTTCTCTTTTTATGTTCATGTCTTAGCTTGTGTTCTTGCCTTTTTTGGTTCGGCTTTTTCAATTTTCAGCTGGCTGTTCTTCTTTTGTTTGATTTTGGTTCGGTGCTTTTAAGTTTCCAGCATTTCTATTCGGTAAAATCGGTTCAATTTGACAATACATGGAACTTCCATATGAGTTTGGGTTTTGGTACTAGTCTTGGTGAGTTCTTGTTCATAGAACCTTGATCCAATTCTATGATAAAGTGCCTATCTCATATCCAACTCAAGATGATTCCTAAGAATGTCAAGAATCATTCATATTGTGCTAGTGGAATCACATCAACTCAAGAAGAGTATGGGTGTACTTACTGAAAACCAAAGATCAAATATTGTCAGCATTCAAAGAATTTCATGCTCTAGTGGAGCGTGAGACTGGAAAAAGCTTAAGTGTCTGAAAGAAGACAATGGTGGAGAGTATTGTGGTCCTTTTAAAGCCTATTGCAATGTTTATGGCATAAGAATGGTGAAGGCACCACCAAAGACTCCTCAATAAATGGAGTAGCTGAAATAATGAATCGTATAATTAAAGAGAAGGTCAAATACATGTTACAAAGTGCTAACATACCCATGTCTTTTTAGGATGAAACAACAAAGACTATAATTGATCTCATAAACCTGACACTTTCAAGACCTCTAGATGGAAAAAATTCAAAGAAAGTATGGTGCAAGAAGAAGACATCTTTCAATCATCTGAGAGTATTCAGATGCAAAGGCTTTGTTCACATTCTAAAGGATTAAAGAAAAAAGCTAGATGATAAGGCCAAGGAGTGCATATACCTTGGGTCTCCAAAGGATGAATTTAGGTACAAACCATGGGATCCTATAAACAAGAAAGTTGTTAGAAGTACAGATGTTATGTTCTCTGAGGATCAAACGATCAAAGATATTCAAAAGAAAAATCAGTGCAAGTCCAAAGTTAGCATTGATTCAGGGGAGAGATTCCGCAATAAACAAATCCTGATCCTAAATTGATAGACCAATAGTCAAATCCTTCTCACCTAGTTTGTGACTAGACTAATAATCAACCAAATCATGATCACATAATGCCAGAGCCCATAATACATCAAGAACTGTTGCCATTAGAGCAACAAATGCAAGTTGAATTGAGATGGTCCGATAGAAGAAGAATGTCGTCAACTGAGAGAAGAAAATGGATCAAAGTCATGGAAGAAGAGATGGAATCTTTACATGAGAACCATACTTATGAGAAGCAAGCACCCAAAAAGTGGTATAAGAAGTTCTAATCCTTCATGATCAAGAACATTTTCGAGAAGAAAAATGGTGACCATTATATGTGTTGAACCAAGTAGTGTTCAAGCTTTTAAGAATCCAAACCCTTTGAAGGATGTTGAAGTCTTGGTTGTGCTTGCTGTTGTTGTGCTGGTTTAGTTTAGTTCCGGGGTAGTTTGAGTGTTGTCATCCACCCCTTGATCGAATCTAAAGCATAGGCATTCACAATCCTTTTGAAAGTAAAATGTTTTTCAAACTAAGTTAAAACAACCGATTGTTTTGTCGAAACAACCGATTGTTTATACTTAGATGTTTTGAGAAAAGATTGAAAACTGTTTTTCAAATGGTTGAACTGTTAAAACCAAAACAACCGATTGATTCGAGGAAACAACCGATTGTTTGTTTTGGGACCATAACAGAAAAACAGTTTTATCTTTGACTGAGCTTTAAATGATTTAACTGCTTACGCTCCAGTCATTAAATGCTTTGACCAATCTTTTAATGCAATTTAAGAGTTTGTTAAGGTTTGATAACAAACTACATCTTTGAATATATTCAGAAAAAAAGATTTGAGAATTAATCTTTTACAAGTTTTTTGCTAAGAGTTTTTGAGTTTTTCAAAGAGCTGAGATTGCTGAAAGTTTGTGATTTGATCAAAGTTTGTGGAATAGGATTCTGCTTGTATTGATTTCAGATTATCTTCTGTAGAAAGTGTAATCCTTGTACTTTGTGAAACAAGTTTTCGTTTCTGTGTTTGCTGAGATTGGCTGTGTGTTCTTGAGGGGATCAAGATCAACAATCTTAGTGTTGGTGTGTTGGCCAAGAAGAGTGTGTGTCTTGAGGTGTTCAAGGTCCCTTTCTTGGTTGTGGTGTAAGTGATCAAGTTGTGATTGCTTAGTGGATTTCCTCAGAGGGTTTCTGAGAAGACTGGATGTAGCTCTGGATTTGGAGTGAACCAGTATAAACATCTGTGTGCATTCTCTCTATCCCTAACTCTTTTAAATTCAGTTTTGATATTTGTTAACTGGTATAAACAACCGATTGTTTCGGTAAAACAACCGATTGTTTTTACTAGTGTTGTGCCTTTTGCTTTTTGTTTTGAAAAACTGATTTCTTAATCAAGGTTTTCTCGAAGTAATTTCATTCAAGGCTGAAAAGTTTGCGAAAACTCTCTTTAAACAATTCACCCCCCTCTAGTTTAAAACCATATATTCTAACAATTGGCATCAAGAGCTTGGTTCTTGAAAGTTATTCAAGTTGATCCAAAAATCTTTTTTCTATGGCTGGAAAACTATCTTTTGAGGAAGGTGCTTCAATCTACAAACCACCTTTATTCTGTGGATTGAATTACAAATATTGGGAAGCAAGAATGAAAATCTTTATGGAATCTATTGATTAAGGAATTTGGGATTCAATTGAGAATGGTCCTTACATTCCAAAGTTTAAAAAGAGTGGTTCTTTCATTGCAAAACCTTGGTCTCAATGGACCAATGATGAATGTAAGATGGCCAAGCTTGATTGTACTGCTCAAAACATAATAGCTTCTGCACTAGATACTAATGAGTTTTTCAGGATATCAAAATGCAAAACTGCTAAGGATATGTGGGACACACTCAAGGCTGCTCATGGACACAATGAACCAAAGGAGGCAATGACAAAGAGTCAAGCAAGAAGGAAAAGAAGGCAAAATAAGAAAAGCCTCAACCTTTGCTTCATGGCCAGAAAGGAGGATGACTCAAGTAGTGTAAGTTCATCAAACTCCTCAAACTCTGAAAATTATGGTCAATTGCTTCAAGCCTTTCAAGAAACACATGAAGAAGCCAACCGATTGGCTCTCTTGAACAATCAGTTAAAAGAAAAGAACAGCTGGCTTGAAAACAGAGTAAAGACACTGGAAGAGGAATTAGAAAATTCAAAAACGGATTTTGAAAATCTTGAAATCATTTACAAAAACTCCTCTTGCAAGTGTGATACTCTAGTTTGTGAAAATTGCAAAAATCTTGAAAAGAAGGTCCACTATCTTGTTAAAACTGTGGATAAGCTTTCTAAAGGCCAATCCAACTTTGAGAGTGTTCTAGCATCTCAAAACTGTGTTTTTGGAAAAGCTGGATTGGGTTTTAATCCACAAAACAAACAAGATAGATTTTCAAAATCATTTTCAAAAATGCCAGAAAAACAATCGATTAGACCATCAAAACAACCGATTGTTACATGCTTCTATTGCATGAAAAGAGGTCATTCTGTGAGGTTTTGTAAAATCAGAAAATATGATGTTCCTAAAGGTCTTATGAAGTGGATTCCTAAGAGTAATAAAGCTTTAATTGATGAGTGTAAACCAAATGGACCCACATTCATAAGGGGACCAAATCTTTGTACTTGAATATCTTTTTTGTAGGAAATCTTGGAGGAGAGCAAGCCATTGTGGTACTTGGATAGTGGATGCTCCAAGCACATGACAGGGGACAAATCAAAGTTCCTGAGCATCTCCTTTAAGCAAGAGGGTCATGTCACCTATGGAGACAACAACAAAGGAAGGATTCTTGGGAGAGGATCCATAAGAGACAAAGACATCTTGGTAATCCATGATGTGCTTTATGTAGAAGGCCTAAGGCATAATCTGCTGAGCATTAGCCAACTATGTGACAAGGGATATCAAGTGATGTTCAAGGCAAACACATGTAAAATCTGTCTACCCAACACCAAAGAGGTAATGTTGGTAGGTAAGAGAGTTAATAATGTGTATCTTCTAGATATCTCTTCACCATGTTCAATTGGATGTCTTCTATCCAAGCAAGATGAATCTTGGCTTTGGCATAGAAGAATTGCTCATATTCATTTGAATCACTTGAACAAGCTAATTTCAAAGGATCTTGTGATTGGGCTGTCAAAACTCAATTTGAGAGGGATCACATTTGTGAAGCATGCCAAAAAGGGAAACAAGTGAAAAGTTCTTTCAAAATTAAAAATGTTGTTTCATATTTGAAACCTCTTGAACTTCTTCACATGGATCTCTTTGGACCCTCAAGAACTATGAGTCTTGGTGGAAATTATTATGCTCTTGTTATTGTTGATGACTTTTCTAGGTACACTTGGACTCTTTTCTTGGAATCAAAGAGTGATGTCTTTTCTGCTTTTAAGAAGTTAGCAAGAAGGTTGCAGAACACAAAGAACAACAACATAGGTTCTATTAGAAGTGATCATGGAGGAGAATTTCAGAATGAGAAGTTCAGCAAATTCTGTGAGAAGATGGGGATTCTGCACAATTTCTCTGCTCCAAGAACACCACAACAGAATGAAGTAGTATAGAGGAAGAACAGGTCTCTTGAAGAGCTAGCAAGGAAAATGCTTAGTGAATCATCACTTCCTAAGTACTTTTGGGCAGATGCAGTGAGCACCTCATGTTATGTGATGAATAGGGTGCTTATAAGACCTATTTTGAAGAAAACTCCATATGAACTGTTCAATGGAAGGAAGCCTAACATCAGTAATCTCAAACTCTTTGGTTGCTGCTGTTTCGTTCTCAACAATGGAAAGGAAAACTTGGGAAAGTTTGATGAGAAAGCAAACCTTGGTATCTTCATAGGGTATTCACTCACAAGTCATGCATATAGAGTCTACAACAAGAGGTTGATGACTGTAGAAGAATCAGTTCACGTTGTCTTTGATGAGGTAGATCGCAGAATCAATAAAATCCCAAAGACCAGTGCTGAAGAAGATGAATAGAGCATTAGTTTGGAGAAGCTGGAAATCTGTGCAGAAAAACAACCGGTTGATTCGCAGAAACAACCGATTGAAATTCTGCAACAGAGTGAGCTGCCCAAGGAGTGGAGAATTCCTAGAGATCTGTCAGTGGATAACATCATAGGGCAGATAAAGGAAGGTGTCTCCACACGTAGCTCCATCTCAAACTTCTGCAGGTACACAACTTTTGTCTCTCAAATTGAACCAAAGTCAATTGAGGAAGCTCTCAAGGATGAGAAGTGGGTTGAAGCTATGCATGAAGAGTTGAATCAGTTTGCAAGGAATGAGGTATGGTTTCTTGTCCCTAAAACTAATGAAATGAATATTATTGGTTCGAAATGGGTTTTCAGGAACAAACTAGATGAGGATGGTGTGATCACAAGGAACAAAGCAAGGCTAGTTGCCAAAGGCTACAATCAAGAAGAGGGCATAAATTATGGTGAAACCTTTGCTCCTGTTGCTAGATTGGAGGCTGTGAGGCTGCTGCTGGCTTTTGCGTGTATGAGTGGTTTCAAACTCTTCCAAATGGATGTCAAGAGTGCCTTCTTGAATGGCTACATCAATGAGGAAGTCTATGTAGATCAACCACCGGGCTTTGAAGATCATAAGTATCCCAACCATGTCTTCAAGTTGAAGAAAGCTTTGTATGGACTGAAGCAAGCTCCAAGACAGTGGTATGAGAGGCTTAGCAACTTCCTGCTATCTCATGGATATAAAAGGGGAATGGTAGACAAGACTCTCTTCATCAAGAAGTCAAATGCAGAAATAATTCTTGTGCAAATCTATGTTGATGATATCATCTTTGGTGCTACACAAGATAGTTTGTGTGAAGAATTTGTGGTTGCAATGAAAGGTGAGTTTGAAATGTCTATGATGGGAGAACTGTCTTTCTTTCTTGGATTGCAGGTTAAGCAAACAAAGGATGGGATCTTCTTAAGTCAATCAAAGTATTGCAAGGAGATTCTCAAGAAATTTGAAATGGAGAGTTGCAAAGAAGCAAGCACTCCAATGCCATTAAGCTGTTACATGGATGCCGGTGCTGGTGGAAAGGGTGTAGATCAAACAAAATACAGAGGATTGATTGGATCTTTGCTTTATCTAACAGCTAGTAGGTCGGACATCATGTTTGCGGTGTGTCTATGTGCAAGATATCAAGCAAATCCTAAAGAGTCACACTTCAAAGATGCAAAAAGAATTCTGAAATATCTCAAAGCAACATCATCTGTTGGATTATGGTATCCTTCTCACTCTCAAATTCATTTAATTGGTTATTCAGATTCTGACTTTGCAGGTTGCAAGCTAGAGAGAAAGAGCACAAGTGGCACTTGCCACCTTCTTGGCTCAAGCCTAATCTCATGGCATAGCAAGAAGCAAGCATGTGTTGCTCTCTCTACTGCTGAGGCTGAATACATTGCTGCTGGAAGCTATTGTGCACAGATTCTGTGGCTCAAACAACAACTTGCAGACTTTGGATTACAAATCAACAAGGTTCCTTTGATGTGTGATAACACAAGTGCTATCAATCTTACCGAAAATCAGATTCAACACTCAAGGACCAAACATATTGAGATAAGGCATCATTTCATCAGGGATCATGTAAACAATGGGAACTGTGAAGTGAAGTTTGTGGAGACCAAACTGCAGTTAGCTGACATCTTCACAAAACCTTTACCAAAAGAGAGGTTTTTCTTCTTAAGAAATGAGTTAGGTATCCTTGATCTTAATAATCTCTCCCAAATCTGTTTTGATACATGCTAAAGTCTATTTGTGAAGACAAATAGGGGGAGAATTAATTGGTTATTGTATATCTTTATCTGATACTGTATGATCTGTTAAAATCTTTGATATAAAAGTGTTTTTTGCTGCTGCTGATAAAAACAACCGATTGTTTCGTGTAAACAACCGATTGTTTATCATGTTTTATGCCTTGAATATATAAAAATCTAACCTGCTGCTGTAAGAAGCATTGGATAGTATAAATGCTATTTTTGCAGGTACTGCTTCAGATTCAATCAGATCAAACACAAGCACCAGGGATTTGTCTTCATCAAATAGGGGGAGATTGTTGAACCAAGTGGTGTTCAAGCTTTGAAGAATCCAAACCCTTTGAAGGATGTTGAAGCCTTGGCTGTGCTTGCTGTTGCTGTGCTGGTTTAGTTTAGTTCTGGGGTAGTTTGAGTGTTGTAATCCACCCCTTGATCGAATCTAAAGCATAGACATTCTCAATCTTTTTGAAAGTAAAATGTTTTTCAAACTAAGTTAAGACAACCGATTGTTTTGTCGAAAAAATCGATTTTTTATACTTAGATGTTTTGAGAAAAGATTGAAAAATGTTTTTCAAATGGTTGAACTGTTAAAACTAAAACAACCGATTAATTCGAGGAAACAACCGATTGTTTGTTTTGGGACCATAACAGAAAAACTGTTTTATCTTTGACCGAGCTCTAAATGATTTAACTGCTTACGCTCTAGTCATTAAATGCTTTGACCAATCTTTTAATGCAATTTAAGAGTTTGTTAAGATTTGATAACAAACTACATCTTTGAATATATTCAGAAAAACAGATTTGAGAATTAATCTTTTACAAGTTTTTTGCTAAGAGTTTTTGAGTTTTTCAAAGAGCTGAGATTGCTGAAAGTTTGTGATTTGATCAAAGTTTGTGGAATAGGATTCTGCTTGTATTGATTTCAGATTATCTTCTGTAACAAGTGTAATCCTTGTACTCTGTGAAACAAGTTTTCGTTTCTGTGTTTGCTGAGATTGGCTGTGTGTTCTTGAGGGGATCAAGATCAACAATCTTAGTGTTGGTGTGTTGGCCAAGAAGAGTGTGTGTCTTGAGGTGTTCAAGGTCCCTTTCTTGGTTGTGGTGTAAGTGATCAAGTTGTGATTGCTTAATGGATTTTCTCAGAGGGTTTCTGAGAAGACTGGATGTAGCTCTGGATTTGGAGTGAACCAGTATAAACATCTGTGTGCATTCTCTCTATCCCTAACTCTTTAAATTCAGTTTTGATATTTGTTAATTGGTATAAACAACCGATTGTTTCGGTAAAACAACCGATTGTTTTTACTAGTGTTGTGCCTTTTGCTTTATGTTTTGAAAAACTGATTTCTTAATCAAGGTTTCCTCGAAGTAATTTCATTCAAGGCTGAAAAGTTTGCGAAAACTCTCTTTAAACAATTCAGCCCCCCTCTAGTTTAAAGCCATATATTCTAACAATATGTTCATCAAGAGGTATGAAGGTGGAAACTTTATTATCCTACTATTATATGTCGATGATATATTGATCATTGGATAAAATAAGACCAAGATTGTTGGTTTGAAGAACACTCCAAGAAACTCTTTTTCCATGAAAGACTTAGGTCCTACAAAGTAGATCCTTGGGATGAAGGTGATCAAAGATCATTCCAAGAAATTGATATGGCTATCATAAGAGAAGTACATTGAGAAAGTTCTCAAGAGATTCAACATGGATAAGGCAAAACCTGTTAGTGTTTCACTTGCTGATCATTTCAAGCTAAACTCAATGCAATGTCTGACCAGTGAAGAAGAAAAGAAAGAAATGAGCAAAGTACCTTATTTTTCTATGATAGGAAGCCTAATATACGCCATAATTTGCACAAGACCAGATATTGTCCATGTAGTTGGTGTTGTGGATCGATTATTGTCCAATTCTAGAAAAGAGCATTGCAATGCAGTGAAGTGGATATTACGATATTTGAGGAAAACTGTCAAAAGATGTTTATGTTTTGGTAATAAAGATCCTATGTTGGTAGGATACACATAAGTAGACATTGGCTGGGGATGTAGATTTCAGAAAATCCACATTAGGGTATCTAACTACTTTTGCGGGGGGAGTTGTATCATGACAATCCAAGTTACAAAGATGTGTTACTTTATCAACAACTAAAACAAAGTACATTTTTGAATCTAAAGTTGGAAAAAATATAAAATATAAAAAAACCTCTTACATGAATTGAGTCATGTTCAAGAAAGTTATGTTCTTCAATGTCACAATCAAAGTGCAATCCACTTAGCTAAGAATCCTACATTTCCTTCTCAGACAAAAGACATTGATTGTGGTTAACATTGTATACGAAATGCTTTGGAGGATGGTGAGTTACAACTAGATAATATTCATATAGATGACAATTGGTCTGACATGTTGACCAAGAAAATTTTAGTTAAAAAGCTATAAGAAAGACTATTGTAGGAGAGTTAGATTAATTATACTCGTAAATTAAGTCGGGAAGGGAGAGATTTGTTGGGAGTCCCTTCTTAATTTAATGGGAGACCATGGCCAACGAATCTTGGTAATTTATCCATTGAATATATTCAATGATGGTCTTTCCAAAGTCTCGAAATTATACCTCTCTTTAAGACTTTGAAGTTCAACCTAGAAAGTTGAAGATAGTTTTTTTCAAAGTATCTTGAAAGTGTGACCAAGATTAATTATCCATTATCTCTTTATGAAGAAGTCTTACTCTTCTCTATATAAAGGAAACTTGTGAAAAAAAGAAAAAAGAAGCAAGTGAGAAGAGTAACATAGAGAATAAAAGAAAGAATTAATGTTCAGCTTACTGAATGGCTGAAAATACATTGTATTCCATTCTAGTTAGATGAGATTAAATATTCTCCTTATAAAGTGAGAGAAACAAATATTGTAGTATTACTTTCATAATAAAATATTTTCTAAATAAAGTCCTATTAATTTTTATTTTTCAAGTTGAAGAGGTAAATTTTTAGTGTTATTTTATTTTACTCTATTTTTTTATCTATTTATTGTTTATATAAATTTCCATTTTGTATATATACTGTTAAAATAATTAGTTCCGATTTTCCTAATACCTAATTAATTACAGCAAATAATTCAGCAATTTGGAACACATGCTTCAATCAGTGAATTCAATTTCCATTTGAATATCTGCTTCACAATTTTCTGAATCGCCACCGCTTGATTTGAATTAAAATAATCCAACCACCGAACCGAGATGAATCAATCATTGCTTGCTCGTGTTCTTTAGATTCTTCAAATTCAATTTGCACCATTTCAGTCAAAGAATGCTCAGCTTGATTTCCTTCATTGGATAACTCTGTTTGAATCAAAATTCTGCACCCCTGTTAGGTTCTTCCCAAGGATTTGATCAAATAACCAAGCAAAATCACAAACTCAAATATTAAACTATTTTCGCATTTCTTCCTTCACCAATTGACTCAAAAAGAATTTCTAATTGGCATTTTAAAGCCTTCAGGAAAATTTCCATAAAGGTTATCAAAATGTTGAATCTATCCTTTTCGGCAATTCACGAATGATTAAGAACATAAAAAAGATATTCAAGAAGACAAAAAGATGTTACAATAATAAACTAATGATAGATCTTAGAAGATTCATGTTCTTAAATTAATAACTTAAATATAAAAAATCAAAAGTTGTACTTCAGAATTTTAAGAAACTTTCTATGGCAAATAGTAAGTTTCAATTCATAGAACGAGTCCACTGATCACAAAAGTAAAGGTAAGTCTTGACTAGTTGGTCAAAATCATCTAATTAAAATGTTCACAATTTTTTTATAAAAACTTATATTGTAGCTTCAAGTTCTTTTTTTAGTCTTAATCTATATACTTATTATTCAAGGATACACTCTAGAATTATATCAATTGTTTTTTAATTGTTTTATAATAAAAGTTAAATGAAAAATCATGATTGAGTCATACACTTAAAAGGGTTACACTTAATAATAGAATTAGTTTCACTTTCATCATTAACTATAATTTTTAATAGAGTGAAATTCAACCATTGATTATAAATTTGAATTCAAAGAGAGAAATTATTAGAAGAATTTTTTTTATAAGTTGCATCAATTAATATTATGACAGAGATTAAGTTATATAAGTCATTACGCTTTCGTGCGCTTACGTCACTTTCACGTCTAGAGTCCTTGCGTTTGCGTGTACTTTTTCTGTGATGAACACCTGAAAACACAAAGACAAAGGGTGTCCTAGCGGTCGTTTGCACTCCGACGCTCAAGTCAGTATTAGGGTCAGGAAACACCGAAAAACTGTGTAACTATTACTGTGTGTGTGTTTTGCGGCGCAAGAGAATTCTCCCTTGTCAAGTTCGTTACCTTGCTATTTATAGACTGAACTAGGGTTTCCTTTTTACCCGAAATGGGTTTTTCTGATGGGGCGGGCCGAACACTATTGTTACCTTACTCTTTAGGATAACCTAGTGCGTGGGGTCCTTAACTGGAGTACGGCCTCTGACGGGTGATCACCTGAGTGCCTCCTCATGCACCCGATCTCTGGGGTCACCCGCCTCTGGGAGTGCCCTAGCTGTTCACGTGCCATGCATGCAGCTCACCCTTGGAATACGACCCTTATGAGCCATATCTTTCCAATGGCTCTACACTTTGTGTTACGCTTGAACGTGTCATCCACCCTACACGCATGGGCCCTCGCGATCTAGACTTCTCCCTTACTGATAACTGGTGCGTGATCTGGGATCCACCTCTTGTGGCCCATCTCTACTGTTTAGATTTCCGATGTTCGATCTCTCCACATTGTCTAGTGGCACGTCGGTACATCCTGATGTCTGATGTCTGATGTCTGACCACTCTTGGCTCCTTAGCCCACGTGCTTTGCTAGTACTGGCCAACGATGCTCGTGGGACCTGCTTACATGGCACCAACATTACCAGTGGTTAGTCAACGCCTAGGAGCTGGTCGGTACAATCATTAAAACATGCGAAAAAATTGTTATAATAGAATGAGTTTCACCTTATCATTAGATATAATCTTTTTATAAAATATGAGCTATATACTTTAATCATTAGATACAACCTTTTATTTGATCCAATATGTACGAGTTTAGCTAATCTAAGGATATAAAAAAAATATAGATACGAGAAAGGAGTATGAAATTTTTTAAATTATTTAATTTTAAGTAATTAAATTATATACACATAAAATTTTAATTTCTTTTAAAATTATCTTACTAAAACAACATATTTTATTATAAAAAAATTAAAATTTTCATAACAATTAATTATACTCAAAAAATAACATTGAAAGACATTGATAAAATTACAATCCACTAAAATTTATCATATAATTCACATTTTAGTAGAGAGTAGCTTCTCAAGCTCTAAATATAGATAAACTAAAAAAAATAAAGAATAATTTCAACTTTTTGCAGCCATATTTTTAGATAGTAATACATTTGTGATTATAATGAACACAATATTACAAAGTGGACTTTTAAACCTAACTCAACTCCATAAAACTAGCTCATGAGGTGAGGTTTGCACCCACATATATACACTGAATTGTGCTCATCTCTAGTCGATGTGAGATCTCCAACACACCCCCTCATGCCGAGAGTGACAGTAGCTCGTGCGTGGGATAACATATTATGGTGGTCCGATTACGGCCCGATAGCGGGTGGTCTGATAAGCCCAACAAACACTCGTTAGGATAGACTCGAAATGACTCTGATACCATATTACAAAGTGAACTTTAAGCCTAACTCAACCCCATTAAACCGGCTCATGAGGTGAGGTTTGCAGCCACTTATATACAATGAATTGTCCTCATCTCTAGTCGATGTGTGATCCCCAACACACAAAACTAATTAACAAAGAAAATGTGATCAATTTAGTTAGATTGGACACTAAGCATATATTTATTATAAATTACAAGTATTTTTTTTATCAAAAAAATAATAAATAAATAAATATGGAACAATTTGAGGGATGCTCCAACCTTATTACAAAAAGAAGCTCCAACCTTATTAAAGAGATTGTTGGACTCCCCAGATAACCATCCACCTAAGATGATAGCACCATCTTCTTCCAGTGAAGATTCCTTGGAGAATTAAGTGAAGTTTTTGAAAGCTTAATGAATGAATGGAACAAGCAGAACATCTAAGAAGCCATAGATTCCTTGGACTAGTCATGAGGTGTAGGGAGAGTAATAGGTGACGCCTAATCATTTGGAAAATAAGGGAGAGATCAACAAGGTGTCTATCCTAGAGAGGCCAGGCAAAGGAGAGTTAAAAGAAGCTACTTGTGAACAAAGTGGGCACATAACACTGACTAAAACTACTCCTCTATTAATAAGGTTGACCCTTGTTGGAACTTTGTCTAATAATACCCTCCATCGTAGGGTCAAAACATTGAGAGCTTCTTTCACAGACTAAAAAGACTTAAGAAATTATGATATTCACCATTGGGTGTTTTCCTTATAAGCCTATATACTAACCTCACTGTGAAAATGCCTGCAGGGTCCCCTAGCCATAACTATGCATCATATACCTTGCCCTCAAGATAAGGTGATACAAATCCAAAGATGAATAAAGACACTACAAGCAAAATCCAAAAAAGGTAGTCATCTCAAAATACAAAGCCGAGTCTCACCAAACATCAAGACAATATCAGCAGAAGAAGAAGCCATGAGCTAGAGCATCTCAAATTCTTCCTGCTAGTCTCCTTAAGTGTTGAGAAAATGTTGTAAATAAGATTGGGCTCACACGAGGGGTCCAAATAGTAGAAATAAGCTAGAATAAAGTGCTTTTAGCATAGTAGGGGGTGTGGGTAGCATTCTAACTTGTTCCTAGCCCATTTGAAGGTATTTTGACCTAGTTTCTAGAAGGATAAGCCTAGAATACGGGATTGACTTAGTCAAACCCTAAGACTGCCCACTTTTTTCCCTTTTCCCATTTTGCCCTCTTTTCCAAGGCTCCTAAATCTATAAATAGGGAGGCCTACCTCATGTATTCATAAGTTGAAAATACAGTAAAGTTACTATACACAAATTGTGTTAGAATTGTGAGTGAGAGATTTCCTCCAAATATTAGTCTTATCTTGTGAGTGTTGTGAGCTCTCAAGTGGCGACATCTAGACTTATCCCATCCAAGTGGCGTGCTCATTAACGAATCCACCACTCCTAAGTTTCCTTTCACTCATCTCTTTTCCATTCCATTTCCATTCCTAATTTCAATTCCAATATATGTCTAGTTCTTGTTTTTGTTGCTTGAATTCAATTCAGTCCATATGTGTTGCTCACCTTGTGTTTGTTAAAATTCCGCACCTAATTGTCATTCATTCTTTACCATTAATTGTGTTTTTCCTTTGGCCTTATGGAAATGAATCTTCACATCTACTTAACACTTGTTAAGTTAATGTCCAGTGGGAATTTTCCTTAGGCTTCTCACCTAATTTGTCCTAAAATCTAAATCTAAGTAAAGTGTCACTATTTTGATGCAGAATTGAATTTTTTAACAATCTAAGTAAAGTCTTCACATCTACTTAATTTTCCAACACCTTATTTTGATGCAGAATTTTTAAATGCAGTACTTTTAAAACAAGTGAGAAGCCTAAGGAAAATTCCCACTAGACATTAACTTAACAAGTGTTAAGTAGATGTGAAGATTCATTTCCATAAGGCCAAAGGAAAAACACAATTAATGGTAAAGAATGAATGACAATTAGGTGCGGAATTTTAACAAACATAAGGTGAGCAACACATATGGACCGAATTGAATTCAAGCAACAAAAACAAGAACTAGACATATATTGGAATTGAAATTAGGAATGGAAATGGAATGGAAAAGAGATTAGTGAAAGGAAACTTAGGAGTGGTGGATTTTTGAATGAGCACTCCACTTGGATGGTGAATTGAATCGAAGATAAGTGTAGATGTCGTCACTTGAGAGCTCACAACACTCACAAGATAAGACTAATATTTGGAGGAAATCTCTCACTCACAATTCTAACACAATTTGTGTGTAGTAACTTTACTCTATTTTCAACTTATCAATACATGAGGTAGGCCTCCCTATTTATAGATTCAGGAGCCTTGGAAAAGAAGAAAAGAGGGTAGAATGGGAAAAGGGAAAAAAGTGGGCAGCCATAAGGTTTGGCTAAGTCAATCCCGTATTCTAGGCTTATCCTTCTAGAAACTAGGTCAAAATGCCTTCAAATGGGCTAGGAACAAGCTAGAATGCTACCCACACCCCCTACTATGCTAAAAGCACTTTATTCTAGCTTATTTATACTATTTAGACCCCTCATGTGAGCCCAATCTTATTTACAACATTTTCTCAACACTTAAGAAGACTAGCAGGAAGAATTTGAGATGCTTTGGCTCATGGCTTCTTCTTCTGCTGATATTGTCTTGATGTTTGGTGAGCCTCAACTTTGTTTTTTGAGATGATTGCCCCTTTTAGATTTTGCCTGTAATGTCTTTAGTCATCTTTGGGTTTGTATCATAAGGTTATCGTGAGAGAAGAGTTGTTACAAGAAGTAACCTAAAAGTAGTCTATAAAAGGGACTTGATATCCATGGTAAAGGTACACCGTTTCTAAGACTGAAACTACTTGCTTACTTACTCATTGTTTCTATAAGCCCTGTACTGACTTGATCGTCAGAGTGCTATCAACAGGTAGGGCCCCCTCTGTTTCAAACGGAGTTGCGTTCCAACATCCAAGGGAAAGAGAAAATTTCAGCAGAGGCAGACAGAGTCACAACCTGTTCCCAAAGTCAACCGACGACCAGGTTAACCGGCAAGAACATTTGGCGTCCATCGTGGGGCCCGATAAAACCAGGTCCCATCCATAGTTGTGATCAAAGCTATCAGGTGATATGAGGAATACAAGACAAGGTCAATCTAGACAGGAAGGAGGTGACAATGTCATCATGCACCAACTTATGGAGACTCTCCACACTCTTCAACAGATAGTGGTGACATCCAAGGTTGATCAAGAGAGGGTTTTGGTTGAGGTTCGAGCCGAGCAGGCACTCAAACAAGACCAATTCAGGGTTGAGCTGGATGCGTCGCAGACAAGCAACGAAGAGTTACACAAGGCCAATGAGGAATTGTGGAGAGATCTACAACGCTTAGGGGAACGCGCATTAGGGGAGCAAAGCCCGCCTATTCCAGTTAGGGCTTGCCCCATGCCATTCTCCTAAGCGATCATGAATGTCGTGATACCAAAAAATTTCATGACACCCAGAATCACTTTCACAGGTACCGAAGACCCGGAAGCCCACATCACGACTTTCCATACTCAGATGAGGATCTCAAGAGGAACAGACGCCATGCATTGCAAGCTGTTCATGGGGATGTTCGCAAGCACAACACTGGATTGGTTCATCGGTCTCCCAGATGGACACATAACCTCATTCGATTAGTTCTCCACATTGTTTAGGGAGCAATTCATAGTCAACCGAGCTCCACCCCCCATCTCTTTCGATCTCTTCGAGGTGAAGTAGTATCAAGGAGAGCCCCTGAAGGACTTCCATAACTAGTTTGGGGCGTTGGTGGTAAAGCTCCACACCAAGGATGGAGCTTTGATAGTGCACACCTTTGGGCGGGGAATTCTGTAAGGGTCGTTCAACGATTATTTGATAAGGAATCGGGCGAAGACGTTTAACGAGATCCGGCGAGCTGTTGCCCATATCGACGCTGAAGAGCAGGTAACGGTAAAACGTGGAAGCGTTGGGCCAACGAAGCCCCGGGAGAGCAGCCAGCTCAAACCATGAGAGTACATGAAGCTGCGACGAAGAAGAGATCGATGACCCGACATGTACCTTACGAACCAAAAAAGCATCAGACTAGGGCAATAGTGAAGGGAGACCTGCCTGTCAAAACAAGTTCAAAATGAGCTACAAGGAGTTGATTGCCATCCCATATGTGGTTGACAAGTTGAAGTTCCCCCCAAAGAGTGACAACAATTTGGGGCCAAGTAAGGGCACCTGGGGTAAGTTCCACAAGGCCTTTGGGCACGACGTGCGAAACTGTATAACACTGGGATACCAATTGGCTGATCTAGTGAAGAATGGCTTCCAGAAGGAGTATCTAGAGGAAAGTCAAGAAGGCCCGACGGCGGTGACACCAACGGAGAATTAGGGACACGTGGTGCCAGTCCATGGCGAGGTCAACACGATCTCTGGGGGTTTTCAGGGGGAGGATGCACTTCCTCCCAACGAAAGAAGTATGCTAGAGAAGTGATGGCAGTAGAGGTGCAGGAGCCTGACCAGTTGCCTGAGCCCGACCTATACTTCACTAAGGCTGATTTGCAGGATGTGGTCCCACATGATAATGACCCAATGGTAATCTCGATGGTCACGGTAGGGAGAAGGGTACACTGAGTCCTCATCGACCAAGGGAGCTCAGCCGATGTAATGTTTTGGTCAACCTTTAACAAATTGCGGTTGTTGCCCGACCAATTAATGCCATACGACGACTATTTGTACGGCTTTGCTGGAGACCAGATAGAAGTAAGGGGGTACGTGGAGTTAAGGTAGATGACACCACATCTCGAACCATGAATATCAGATACCTCATCGTTAACTTTTCTTCAGCTTACAACATCCTCCTGGGCAGGCCTGCCTTGAACAGGTTAGGAGTAGTGGCCTCGACGAGGCACATGAAAATGAAATTGCCTTCCCTCGAGGGAGGGGTAATTACCATCAAGTCCGACCAGAAGGCGGCAAAGAAATGCTACAAAAATAGCTTGAAGACTAAAAGAGGAGTATGCGCCCAGCCTCAAGAAGTAGAAAGGGTCACCCGTGCGGAGATCGCCCAGGAAAGGCGACCTGAGCCTGCAGGTGAGGTTCAGGAAAGAGAAATCGGAGGAAAGAAGTTCAAGCTTGGCAAGTCCCTAAGCCAGGAAATGCATAACAAAATCGCCGAAGTCATAGCACGACATCTGAATGCCTTTGCATGGTCTTCCTCGGACGTGCTCGGCATCGACCCTGACTTTTTGTGTCATCGACTCACGATGGATCCAAAGGTTAGGCCTGTTCTACAAAGGCGAAGGAAGTTCAACGAGGAAAGACGCTTGGTCATCAGGCAAGAAAATCAAAAGCTATTAAGTGTTGGCCACATAAGGAAAATCCAATACCCTAAGTGGTTGACAAATGTGGTTTGGTTAAGAAGGCCAACGGGAAGTGGAGAATGTGCGTCAATTTTACAAATTTGAACAAGGCTTGTTCGAAGGATTCATATCCACTGCCTAGCATCGACGCCTTGGTGGATAGCGCGTCGGGTTGTCGACTTCTCTGCTTTCTGGATGCTTTCTCGGGGTATAACCAAATTTGGATGCACCCTCGAGACGAACGCAAGACAACATTCATGATAGAGCTCTCTAGCTATTGCTATAAGGTGATACTCTTCAGGCTTAAGAATGCTGACGCAACCTACCAAAGGCTGATGGATAGGATTCTCGCCCCCATAATTGGGCATAATGTGCAGGCTATGTGGATGACATAGTCATCACCTTCAAGGAGAAGGACCAACACATTCTTGGTTTAGAGGAGCTATTCACCACAATAGCCAAGTACAATTTGAAGTTGAATGCTGAAAAGTGCGTATTCGAGGTGGAAGAAGGGAAAATCCTAGGGTTTCTCCTCATCGAGCGGGGAATAGAGGCAAACCCCGAGAAGTGTGCGGGGATCATTGCAATGAGGAGTCCGACCTCGGTGAAGGAGGTACAACAGCTGACAGGAAGAATGGCCGCCCTGTCCGGGTTTTTATCAGTTGGAGGAGACTGGGGCATTCTTATTTCTAATGCTTGAAGAGGAACAATCAATTTGTATGGACTGGCGAGTGCGAAGAAGCGTTCCTCAAGCTGAAGGAGTACTTCGTCAACCCGCCTGTTGATATGATTCCACTATCAAAGTAGAGATGATTCTTTGACATTCTATGGAATCAACTTGAGTTGGAGATAGCTTAGGCACTTTTAGTAGAATTGGATCAATGTTCTATGTTTCAAGAACTCACCAAAACTTGCACCAAACACCAAACTCATATGGAAGATTCATCTATTGTCAATTGAACCGAACAAATTGTGTATAAAATCAAAAGGACTGAATAGAAAGCTACAAAACTGAAATTGAACCGAACAAACAACAAGAAATGAAGAAGAAACAACTAGGAACAACCAAGGCAAAGATGAACCGAAGCAAATTCAGAAACAAGATAGAATACCGAATGAAATTGCTAGAAAAGTAAACTAAGACATGTTTTAGATTCAAATGAGCTTGGAGATGAAAGAAAGAAGAACTTATGGAGATGGAGGACTTACAAGGTGAAGGAGAAGACAAGTTCTCACAATTCTCTCTCAAATTGAGTAGAGTTTCTCTATTACCAATTTCCAATCTCTGCATTTTACAAGAGCCCACACCTCTATTTATAGTGTGAGGGTGTTGAAAATAGGTGGGAAAATTCAAATAAAACTTATTTGAAATTCCCACCAAAAACAAGTGACATGGAGGTGTGACCTTTTTCTACTATGAAACCTCCTAAAAACTACACCTACACCTACTCTCCTAAGTCACATGGATAATGTGACTTTATTTTACATTTTCACACTTCTTTATTTAATATTCACACCTCCTACAACTATACAATAGTAATTCAAATGATGCTCTTTTATTTAATGCTTGGCCTTGCCCCTCATGGGATGGACTTGGGCTTTTTAGGCTTTGGCCTTCTTGGGCTTGGGCTTTGGGCTTGGGCCTCATCTTTATTTTATGTCTTCTTTTAATTGTGAGAAGACTAGAAGGAAGAACTTCAAATGTGAAGGCGAATGTCCTCTTCCTTCATTAATAAAAGCCTCCTTTATTTGATTCTCATCACCTGTTCTATGCAAACTGTTGCCAAGTACTCCCCTCCGTCTTTACTTCGCTATCACAGATCGAACGATCAGCTCTGTCATAATACAAGAGCAGGATCACGTCCAGAGGCCTGTGTATTTTGTTAGCAAAGTGTTGCAGGGGCCCGAGGTGCACTAGCAGGCTATTGAGAAGGCGGCCTTAGAAGTGATATTCACAGCTCGAAGACTCCGCTACTATTTCCAGAGCTTCACAATGATCGTGATGATCGACCTTCCCATCCGTAAGGTCTTGCAGAAACTTGACATGGCAGGTCGGATGATGCGCTGGGCGGTCGAGCTGTCTGAGTTCGATGTGTAGTATGAGCCGATAGGACCTATCAAGGGTCAATTTTATGCTGACTTCGGAGTAGAGCTCTCCTCGGTGGCCACCCAGCTAGACAGTGGAGATTTCTAGTGAGTCCTCTTCGTGGATAGGTCCTCTAACCAGCAAGGCAATGGAGCTGGTATCATCTTGGAAGGACCAAACGAATTACTAATCGCAGGCCCTGGATTCGCTTTCAAAGCCAGCAACAACCAAGCTGAGTACGAAGCATTGGTGGAAGGACCAAACGAATTACTAATGCATTATGTGATTTGTATGTAGTGTGAACGTTTAAGGGGACACTCTTTTTCCCTTATCAGGGTTTTTTAATGAGGTCGCCCAATAAAAAGTGATTTGAAAAGTATGTTTGCATTACACTTTGATAACACCAGTAGGAGGACTTGACCACCATGTTGCCTGAGCAAGTGCACTGTGTGTAACTGATGATGATACGAGGGCACCTATCCCTTTGTTTGCCATTGTATTAGCATGAACCATGGTGGAACCTCCCTTTAGGGAGTATAAAGGTTCACAACGATTAAGGTGTGAATACCTCTTGCTCAGAGAGGCTCTGAGCTCAGGTACCCCTGATCGTCGCTCGCCATTGTATTGGCACGAATCACGGTGAAACCTCCCTTTAGAGAGTATAAAGGTTCATAGCGATTTAGGCGTGAATACCTCTTGCTTAGAGAGGCTCTGAGCTCAGGTACCCTTGATCGCTGCTTGCCATTGTATTGGCGCGAACCACGGTGGAACCTCCCTTTAGGGAGTATAAAGGTTCATAGCGGTTCAAGCGTGAATACCTCTTACTTAGAAAGGCTCTGAGCTGAGGTACCCCTAATCGCCGCTTGCCATTACCTTTAGGGAGTATAAAGGTTCTTAGCGATTCAGGCGTGAATACCTCTTGCTCAGAGAGGCTTTGAGCTCAGGTATCCCTAATCGTCGCTCGCCATTGTATTGACACGAACCACGGTGGAACCTCTTTTTAGGGATTATAAAGGTTGATAGAGATTCAGGCGTGAATACCTCTTGCTCAGAGAGGTTATGAGCTCAGGTATCCCTAATCGTCGCTCACCATTGTATTGGCACGAACCACGATGGAACCTCCTTTTAGGGAGTATAAAGATTCATAGCGAATTCACGTAAGAGGACCTTTTGCTCAGAGAGGTTCTGAGCTCAGGTACCTTGTATCATAGTTTAACCATTGGTTGATTGACCATGATGATCACGTTACTTAAGCGTGAGGTGATCATCGACGTTCGTCGATTAATTATTAAGTTATGGTAGTTGTGTTTGTTCGAATCATACATTGTCGAAGTAAAGCAAAGAAACATTCATATATGTGCAAAAATCGTAAATTGTTTATAAGGTTACAAAAGGAAGGTGATATCAAGGGACCCCCACACTGTTATTCCTCATCTACTAGTTGCCCATCCACGACAACTTTGCCTAAACCTATTTTGGAGAGGTCCAGCTCAGGGTAGGCGCAACTGACTTGGGCAACATCATCGTCAAAGCCCATCATGTAGCAGTTGGCAACATCTTTGGTCAACTCTGTTGAGCATGGGAGCTTTGATTTTTCAAATCCAAGATAAAGCTTGAAGTTGTGCTGCTTTTTGTTTGGGTTTAGATTAGAATGTTTAGAATCTATGTTCAGATCAGTTCTTAATCCTTGCACAAAGCTTAACCAATCTGTTTTAAAAATAAGAAAGGGCCATGGTGCAACATACAACTAAGAAAGGGCTAACCTTGATGAAAAATAAAAGATTAGAATGTTCTAGGGAATTATATGTCCCACAAAACCAATTGGTTCCAATTTATGTGCATGGAAATCTCTGTTCATTTTTAATACTTTGTCATGAATTTTATTAGCAGCTCCTACATAGTAACCTAGAGCATTTGTTGCTAAAGGAATTTCTACAACCTTATTAAAATAGTATAACTTTCAAGCATTCATGATATCTAATATTTTTACTTCTTCTGTGTTTTCGTCAATTAGATATGTCCATTTCAGCATTATTTTTGTCTTATCCTGTTTTAACATATGAGTGTAAATATTAATTAACATTCTTAATTAGGTGATGGAAAAAACGCACGTAGAAGCAACACACACAATCACAAATCAACTGCATAAAATAGACAACACATGATTTAACGTGGTTCGGTCGCCAACTGCAACCTACATCCACACGGACAACTATTAAGTTTTCATTCTATCCTGTTGCACACCAATTACAAGTACAATAATCTCTTTAAATATAAATTATAAAGGAGACACAATGATTAAGCTCACTAACTAAACATGGTGTCTAATTAGCCCAACCCAATTGGATCACAAATGATAGAAGGAAATTTAAAATAAATTATAGAAACAGTCATGTGAGACCAATATTGACTCCTTCTGCTCACATTTAATTATGAATATACACTAATTCACCCAAAATGGTAAATACTTTTATAATAACAAATTAATAAGGTTTTCATTCTATACTGTTGTACACCAATTACAAGTACAATAATCTCTTTAAATATAAATTATAAAGGAGACACAATGATTAAGCTCGCTCACTAAACATGGTGTCTAATTAGCCCAACCCAATTGGTCTTGGCTTCATACCCAACCAGGATCACAAATGATAAATAAATTATAGAAACAGTCATGCGAGACCAATATTGACTCCTTCTACTCACATTTAATTATGAATATACACTAATTCACCCAAAATGGTAAATACTTTTATAATAACAAATTAATAAGGTTTTCATTCAATCATGTTGCACACTAATTACAAGTACAATAATCTTTTTAAATATAAATTATAAAGGAGACACAATGATTAAGCTCACTCACTAAACATGGTGTCTAATTAGCCCAACCCAATTGGTTTTGACTTCATACCCAACCAGAATCACAGAAGAAAATTTAAAATAAATTATAGAAACAGTTATGCGAGACCAATATTGACTCCTTCTACTCACATTTAATTATGAATATACACTAATTCACCCAAAATGGTATATACTTCTATAATAACAACTTAATAATTATTGTCACATCTTGATCAAAAGGTCGGAAAGTGGAAACAAATTAACTTTATCCTTTTCCGTGGTGCCAAATTGAATAATCTTTACAAGGTCAGGTATTTAACATGATTAAATTTTGGTTTCCTTTTCTTGTTCGTTATATTAATTTAATAATTATTGAATGATTAACGATATTTTTCAAATAATTAGTGAATGCACATGCACATTGTACTAACTAACGGATAGCCTAACATCTTGGTTAGTATCTATTTGCTACATTTCAATATATAAATATTGAAAACTAGATCATGCTTCATGTGTAAAAATGAAGAATAATGAACACGGAATGACCGATTGAAACGCGAAAACAAAAGAGGACAAATAAACTCTAGCATAACAGAGAAGATAAGAGAGAAAAAGAAAAATAATTACATATTATTATTCAGTGTGACTTCTTATTATTCATCGTGACTTCTTGAAGAATGAGATAAATATAAAAATGGTTGAAGAGAAAGGAAAGGTGTAAAGGGAAATGGACTTTAAACATAGCTCATGTAAAATGGATCGGTCGGTACTGGACGAGCTATATCACTTGATTTTGGTGACTGGCCTGTTGATCAAGAGTGATCAAGTGCTTTGTAGAATTCAAATCCAAGATGTTTGATGAAAGGATGGTGTTGTAGTTGTGTTTGGATGGGATATGGGTAGAATAAAGTGTGATCCACTCCTTTGTTGAATCTAAAACTAATGTGAATTAAAACCTTTTTTAAATTAAGTGTTTTTCCAACTAAGTGAAAAACAATCTGTTATTTTGTCGAATCAACAAGTTGTTTTACTCTTAGGAGTTTTTGAAAAAGGTTGAAAGTTGTTTGGTTTGGTTGACTTAATTGTCAAACCAAAACAATCGGTTGTTTCGTGATTTCAACCGATTATTTCTTTGAAAATCCTAACCGAATTCAGTTTTGAATGGTGAATCTGTTTTAAATTATTTCTAACTGAATACGCTCCTTCATTAGATTCTTTGACCAATCTTTGGAAAATATAAATGGTTTGTTTATGTTTTCAAACATGGAAGAGACAACTTTAAGAAATTCAGTTTGACATATTTGTTTTTGAGATTTCAAGATTCACATCAAGCTTTGGATTTTCAATTAAGAGTGGAATAGGATTGCAATTGTATTCAATTCAGATTATACTATGATCAGGTGTAATCCTTTCTAAACCTTCTGTATTTCTGGTGTTGTGTTGCCAAGGAGTGTTGTGTGTTCTTGAGGTGTTCAAGATCAATACTTTTGGTGTGGTTTGCCAAAGGTAGTGTGTTTCTTGAGGGGTTCAAGGCCACTACTTTGGTGTGTTGTGTTTTTGTAATTTGGTTTGATTACATAGTGGTTTACCTAGTGGTTTATGGGGACTGGATGTTGCTTTTGGCTTAAAAGTGAACCAGTATAAACTGTTTGTGTGATTCTCTCTTACTCTGAACTCCTTTAAATTATGTTTTAAGTTGTTTGATTTTTCAACTGATATAAACAACCGATTGTTTTTCTGTTGCTTTGCTGTATAATTGTTGAGGTTCTAAGCCAATTTGATTCCTGTTTTGGATTTATACATAGAATTTCATTAAACCTGAAAAAGCTTTCAAAAACCTCCTTTAAAAAATTCACCCCCCCCCCCTCTTGTTTAAGGCCATATATTCTAACATGACCAACTGGTTGAGAACACATTTAAGTAGTTACAATAAATAAGAGTTAAGGCAGTTGCAAGAACTCCCTAAAAATATAGGACACGTCCCACCAAATTCAGGTAACGTATCAAGATATCAAGGAACCTCCCCAAAATCAAGCTAACTGATAGATTCAATCCATTACAATAGATGGCCCATGACTAAACACTATAAATAAATTCTTTACAGAGATGTAAGGTACGCTTCTGATCAATCCATAATATACACTTTGTATATTGAGTACTTACTTGATCGTCAGAGTACCATTTTCAATCAACTCTAACCGAGTGATCCTGCCGGTTGACTTAGCGCCAAAGCGTTGCCTCGTCACGAACCTCCTCACCAGCTTGACTCCACATGCCCTTCAAGTCCACACCACAAAAGCTTCCACAGGGAACCTGAAAACACAAGGTGGCGCCTCTGCGGCCGGTGGCGCTCCGACGCTCATGTCAGTAACAAGAACACCCAAAACTCAGAGAAAATATGCTCTGTAGAACCGTACTAAAGGCACACAACCCTAGCAGAATGAGCCGTAACGAAAACGTACCTCTGCAGATTCTGTTAAGTTTACCTTTAGAGCTAGGTTTCTTCTCTCTCCAGGCCGTTATGCTTTTGGACGCGTGGCTCGCATCCAGCCCTGCACGTGTCGCCATCTAGGTTGGGATAGCAGGTAACGCCCAACCCTACACGCGTCATCATCTGAGCTAGGATAACTCGAGCGTCACTTCTCTATTGCACCCAACCCTACACGTGTCATCATCTGGGTTGGAGTAACGGATAGCATCCAACCCTACACGTGTCGTCATCTGGGTTGGGGCAACTTGAACGTTATTTCTATGTAGTAACCAGCCGCGCAGCTAAGTCATCTACTCATGGAGCAAGCTAACACGCGATGTGCCTTAGAACACCACCTGACCAGGCGAGTATCGGGTGCAGCACAATGCACCATCTCTGTGATATCACCTGTTGTTAATGGCACCCTCCTTACCACTGCGCCATGAATGTTCTCGGGCTGAGGAGACCACGTCACCAACGAATGTCCACTCTAGGAATCCTGTCGCTGATAGGCAAGCTGTCCCCTTCAACCCACACGCCCTTCACGCCCTATGCTGGCACGACAATCGCCTCACTGGAGTTGTACCCTTGAACTTACACTTCTGAGCCTTCTTCAGCTTCAACTGAGCTTACTGGGAGATCCGACGATGTGCTCCTCGCGGCAGCGTTAGACCACCTGATCTCCCATCGTCAACACGTCGACGTTATACGATCTCGGCGACAACCGATCATGTACGTTGTAGCACGCCGCTTCCACAAACGGCGACTACACTAGCTTCTGAACCACTCGCCCTTCTTTAGCCACGTGCTCTGCTAAACCCGCCTCACGTGATCACGTGCTAGACACGTCATCACACCCGATGACCTGGCCGGTACACTGAGCAACAACAATCAAAGAAGGAGACTTGAAGTGAGGAGCGAGGTAGCGACAGAACGACCGAGACGTCAACAGTTGTACAACCAGTTCCATTTTCTATCTAGGCCAACTTTTTCTTTACAAGTACAATTGGTGCCCACCATGGGACCGAGATAGAATACAACAAATAACAATTGTTTTGACAAGGCACGCATCAAACAATGATCGAATTTCTGATGACCAGATCGCTATGTTCCAAACACTTTAGAAGCAAATGGAAGAGATGTGCTAGAAAAGCATTGAAGATCAACAGAAGAATGAAGAAGAGGTGCCTCTCCTCAAGGAACAAAATGAGAAGTTGAAACAACGAATCGTTGGATCCGAGCGTAAAGAAAAATCTCGTTCAAATGATCCTAACCATAATTAGGAAAAATCAATAATCGTTTGAACACACTCAGCAAGCATCGAAATAGCATACCGAACGAACTCAAACCATTGAGGAAGATGATGATCCAAAGGGACACCCTTTTTACCGATGAGATCCTAGAGGTACAACTCCCTACCAAATGGAAGGGACTTAACATCAAACTGTATGATGGTTCTATAGTTTCAGACGAACACAAGAACGTCTATAAAACATAAATAAATCTATACACTACGAATAAGGCGATATGGTGCAAGGTTTTTTCCACTTCTCTTAAAGAAGGAGCACTCAATTGGTTTACACAGCTTTCGCCCAATTCAGTAGATAGCTTCAAAACTTTTTCGGCAAAGTTTAGCACTCAGTATGCTAAAATATGACCACACCACATGTCATCTTTAACTCTTCTCAATATTAGAAAGGAAAACGGGGAACCCTATGTGTTGAAGATGGATGTTGCTCCTTCAGGTCAATGTGTTTGATGAAGAATTGTGTGTGTTCTGCTTTGAAGATTGTATGTGTATTTAGGAAGTCTTGTGTATAGGTTTAAGTATGTTTAAAGTGAGCTTTTTGCCCTATAACCCATTTCTTAACCCTTATCAAAATGATAAGATCTAGCACAACGTTTTCTAAATTTTTTTTCACATGTTTTGCCAAAATATGCTTTACTGCACAAAAATGAATCTGTTCTTTCTTAAATGAATAGATTTTTTTTTAAACTGATGCCTTGTTCTTCGGAATTTTTTAATAGCTTTGTTTTGTGCATCAAGTTTTTTTGAATCAGCCTTTGATGATATCAAAACGTCTGAGTTTCATCTTTTCAAATACCTCTCTTTATCATTTTGAAAATAAATCTATTCATTATAACTTCAATCTGTTCTTTTTATAACAACTTTTTAAACTGTTTTTTGAAATTCTGTTATAAATCATTTCTTATATAAAGATGGTCTTTTCTCCCATAAAGGGAGTTGAGAAAACAAGTTTAAAAACAGAGATTGAGAGTTTTTCAGAGCATTAGCACGTGATCTTAAAAGAATTTTGAAAAAAGAAAGTGTGTTTGTTCTTGTTTGATGTTCTAAGCTTGGTTGGAGGTGTTGTCACAGTTTGGGCAATCTGTTCTACTGGTCTAGTCAGATTTTTTGCATTCTCTTTTCAGGTGTATTCTTTTCGTCATTCTTTTATGTGCAAAGTGTGGTTTTAAGACTCTTCTTGATAGAGTTTCTTGAAGAGTTGTGTGTGCTGAAATAGAGTTTTTCAGCTAGGTGTGCCTTGTTCTTGTAGGGTTCAAGAACATTGGTTGTGTAATTGTTTTATACTGTGTTTTAGTGGATTTCATCTTGGTAAAAGTGAGACTGGATGATGTGATTCCACTAGCCATATAGAGAATGATTCTTGACATTCTTAGGAATCACCTTGAGCTGGACATTATTGAGGCACTTTTCTTAGAGTTGGATCATTGTTCTAAGACAAGAACTCACCAAAAACTAGTACCAAATCCCAAACTCATTTGGATGTTCCACATATTGTCAAATTGAACCAACAAAAAGAGGTAAAACTAAAAAGCACCGAATAGAATTGAATAAGAACACATTTGAACCGAACAAAGTGAAATTAAAAAGGCAAGAACAGCAAATAGGTGCTGGAAAAACAGAATAGCCAAAACAACAACAAGACAACAAGCTAGAACAAAGAATTAACAAAGAAGAAAGGAAGGAGAGAAGAATTGCTCATGAAGATGGATGATCTCGCCACTAGAAGTGTGGAATGCTCCTAGATGAGAGTGCTGCCGCCACTTGAGGACTCCATGGATCCATCAAGATAAGACTAGAGAAGAAGGCTCAAAAGCTCTCCAATGATCACTCAAAATTTGAGTAGAGTTTTCTTAGATTAATTCCAATCTGAATTTTACAAATAGAGCACCTCTATTTATAGCCTAAGGTGCTGAAAATGCAAGCTAAAACAATTCAAATTTCCCTCCTAAAGCAAGCTAAAACCGGCGCCTATTTCAAGCCATGAGGAAGGTGTGACTCCTTCCTTCACTTTGGCACCTCCTATTCTACTTCTACACCTATCTACTAACCCCCCCCCCCCCCCCTTAAAGCTCCTAACTAAAGCCTAAAAGATGCTATAACAATAGAGGTTTCTAAAGTTTCCCTCTAAGCACCTTCAACTAAAGAAATTACAAAAAGAGAAAATAAATGTCCTCTAGTTCCTAAAGCTTTAAACATGCTTCTTATAAGCCTTTGAGGTGGACTTTGACCTCCATGGGCGTCTTCTATTTGTGCCTCCACCTCCTCTTGATCTTGTTGATTGGCCTCTATGTTCTCTTGATCTTGATCTCCATCATACTCCCCGAGTTGGAGAGAATTCGACCACGAATTCTGGAGACCTACAGAAAAAGGAGTTAGATCGCTGACATTAAAAGTATGACTACCTAAGAATGTATCAGGCATATCTAACTCATAAGCATTGTCATTAATCCTCTTGAGGATTTGGAAAGGTCCATCCCCTCGAGGCATTAGTTTGGACTTCCTTTGAGTAGGAAAACGATCCTTCCTCAAGTGAAGCCAAACCCAATCGCCCTCATCAAACAACAATGCTTTTCTCCTTTTTATTGGCAAGTTCAGCATACTTGCCAACCTTCTTCTCAATTCTCTTCTTGATGTCTTTATGCAAAGTTTTCACAAAAGAAGCCTTTTCATCCCCATCTTTGCACAAGACATCTCCAAGAAGGGGAATAGGAAGAAGATCAAGAGGTGTTAGGGGATTAAACCCATAGACCACCTCAAAAGGAGAATGTGAGGTGGTAGAATTTACTACTCGATTATATGCGAACTCAACATGGGGTAGTAAATTCTCCCACACTCTAGGATTCCCCGAAATAAAACATCTCAATAGTTGTCCCAAAGTTCTATTCACCACCTCGGTTTGACCATCAGTTTGTGGGTGGCAAGTGGTAGAAAATAAAAGCTTAGTTCCAAGCTTGCCCCACAAGGTCTTCCAAAAGTGACTCAAGAACTTAGGATCTCTATCGGACACTATAGACCTAGGAATCCCATGCAAGCGAACCACTTCTTGGAAGAAGAGGTTTGCAATGTGGCATGCATCATCCACTTTGTGGCAAGGAATAAAGTGAGCCATTTTTGAAAAACGATCCACTACCACAAAAAGGGAGTCCTTTCCCTTTGATGTCTTGGGTAAGCCTAAGATGAAATCCATAGATATATCTACCCAAGGCATTGAAGGGATAGGAAGAGGAGTATATAGACCATGGGGATGCATCTTAGACTTAGCTTTGCGGCAAGCTATGCATTTATCACACAAACTATGAACATGTTTATGCATATGAGGCCAAAAGAAATGTTCATGCAACACATCCAAAGTTTTAGCAATCCCAAAATGTCCCATTAAACCCCCCTCATGAGCTTCTCTAACAAGAGATAATCTAATAGAGCATTGAGGAACACAAAGACGTTTTCCTTTAAAAAGAAAGCCATCTTGTATAAAAAAATCTTTGTGTCCTCCCTTAAGACACTCTTCATAGATGGAAGAAAAATCAAGGTCATCATGATAAAGTTCCTTAATGTGATCAAAACCAAGATATTGAGAGGTTAAAAGATTTAGCAAGGTGTATCTTCTAGAAAGAGCATCCACCACAATATTTATTTTGCCTTGCTTGTGTTTGATCACATAAGGAAATTGCTCAATGAATTCCACCCACTTAGCATGCCTCTTGTTAAGTTTGTTTTGACTTTTCAAATATTTAAGAGATTCATGATCACTATGTATCACAAACTCTTTGGGAAAAAGATAGTGTTGCCAAGTAAACAAAGCCCTAACAAGTGCATATAATTCCTTATCATAGGTGGAATAATTGAGATGACTTCCCTTCAATTTCTCACTAAAATAGGCTATGGGGTGGCCCTCTTGAAGAACATCCCCAATACCTATGCTTAAAGCATCACACTCAATCTCAAATGTCTTAGTGAAATTAGGAAGGGCCAAGATGGGAGCATTAGTCAATTTTTCTTTCAAAGTGTCAAAAGAATTTTGTTGTGCTTCTCCCCAATGAAAGACCACATCCTTTTTCACTATGTCATTGAGTGGTGCAGCAATGGTAGCAAAGTTTGGGACAAATCTTCTATAGAAAGAAGCAAGTCCATGAAAACTTCGGACCGCATTCAAAGATTTTGGTGTAGGCCAATTTTGAATGGCCACCACCTTTGTTTTGTCCACATGGACCCCTTTACAACTCACAACAAACCCTAGCAATTCTATATGATCAAGAGCAAACATACATTTAGCAAGGTTAGCATACAAATGTTCCTTCCTAAGGGTTTCTAAAACTTGCCTAACATGCAACCTATGGTCATTCAAAGATAAGCTATAAATGAGAATGCCATCAAAGTAAACCACAACAAACTTACCAATGAAAGGTCTAAGAACATGATGCATGAGGCGCATGAAGGTACTTGGTGCATTAGTTAAACCAAAAGGCATAACTAACCACTCATATAAACCAAAGTTGGTCTTAAAAGCCGTCTTCCATTCATCACCCGGTTTGATACGGATTTGATTGTAGCCGCTTTTAACATCAATCTTTGAAAAGATTTTGGAACCATGTAATTCATCCAACAAATCATCTAGTCTAGGTATGGGATGCCTATACTTAATTGTTATGTTATTGATGGCCCTACAATCCGAACACATTCGCCATGTGCCATCCTTTTTTCGCACTAAGATGATAGGCATAGCACAAGGACTCATGCTATCTTGCACCCACCCTTTCTCAATCAAAGCCTCAACTTGTTGGCAAATTTCCTTGGTTTCACTTGGATTGGTCCTATATGCTGGACGGTTTGGTAAAGAAGAGCCCGGTATCAAATCAATTTGGTGCTCAATCCCTCTCAAAGGTGGAAGTCCATTTGGAGGATCTTGAAACACATCTTGGAACTCTTCTACCAAATTTTCCAAGCAATGAGGACTATCAACAAGTGTTTCTACTCTAAGAGTTCTAGGGATGGCTAAGAAAAGAGGATGATGAGCCACTATTTCCCTTTCAATGTCACGCCTAGACACAAGGAGTGTAGGCTTAGAACTCTTATCTTTTTTATCTTTTTCACTCTCCCTCTTTTTCTTCATGATAACTTGGTCCTCATGGACTTCTCTTGGAGAGAGAGATTTTAAAGTAACCTTGTGACCATGGAATTCAAAAGATAGTTTGTTGGTAAAGCCATCATGTAAAACTTTTCTATCAAATTGCCAAGTCCTTCCGAAAAGAACATGAGTGGCTTCCATGGGCACAACATCACATAATACCTCATCTTTGTATTTTCCAATGGAGAAATGGATGAGGACTTGTTTATTAACAATTATTTCTCCTACTTCACTAAGCCATTGTAATTTGTAGGGCTTTGTATGAGAGATAGTAGGCAATCCAAGCTTACCTACTACGCTTGTACTAGCCACATTTGCACAACTACCCCCATCCACTATCAAGGAACAAATGTTGTTTTGAATAAGACATCTTGTATGGAAAATATTTTCCCTTTGACTTTCATCAAAAGGTTGTGAAACTTGTCCAAGAAGTCTTCTCACAACTAATAAGTCCCCTTCAAGTGGACATTCGCTCTCTTCCTCACTAGATGCATGAGAATGCAATGAATGCTTAGGAGAATCCGAATCATGCTCACTAACTACAATGCCCTCATGCATGTACATACTTCGTTTGGAAGGACAATTTGCAGCAATATGACCATAACCCATACATTTAAAGCATTTAGTATTAGATGTTCTAGTGGGAGATTTAGGCCTAGAAGTAGATGGCTTAGATTCCTTGGGTTTGAAAGAAGAATCTTTGGAAGGATGTTTAGAAAAAGAAGTTTTGTTTCTCCAAGACTTGGAGTAGTATCCATCATTGGAAGCAGTTTTAAAAGAGTTTTTCTTAGCAAGTGGGCTTCCACCTTCATTGCAAGATGAACTAAAGAGCCCAATGATGAATACTCTTGTAACTCAACAATGTCTTGAATATCCTTCCTAAGACCACTCACAAACCTAGCAACCATGGCTTCTTCACTTTCTTCTAATTCAATTTTAAGCACAAGCGTCTCAAGCTCCTTATAATATTCATCCACATTTAGCGTGCCTTGTTGAAACCGTTGGAGTCTCAACATGAGGTCTTTCCTAAAATGTGGGGGCACAAACCTAGCGCGCATATGATCCTTCAAAGAGTTCGAAGAGTCCACGAGAGGACCCTTGTGATAGATAATGTCCTTTACAATTCCATGCCACCATTTCATGGCATAATCACTAAACTCTAGGGTGGCTAGTTTGAGCTTATGCTCATCTTGGATCTCATGGATCTCAAAAATTTGTTCACACTTAGCCTCCCAATCTAAATATACATTTGGATCACTAGAGCCATTAAAACAAGGTAGCTTGACCGAAGGAAGCCTAGACTTTGCATCATGATAGAAGCCATTGCCGTAGTGAGTTCTTTCCCCTTGATGATGATGTCTTTGTCCATGGACTTGGGGTGGAGTTCTCCTTCTCCTATGCTCATCTTCACGGCCAAAATCATTGGAAGAAGCTCTTGTTGAAGGTCTATGATGCTCATCATGAATTGAAGGAGATGGTCTAGCTTGTTGCACCTCCATCTTTTGCAATTTCTCCTCCAACCGTCTAATGGTTCTTTGAGCTTCATGTAATTCACCAAGGATTGAAGCTTTGGAAGGAGAATTCTGCTTGTATGATGCATCACTTGAAAATCCAGCCATTTGGAATTAAAAACAGCAAAAACACAAAAACAACAAACAAGTTAAAAATTAGCAAAACAGTGAGTGTTTCAAAGCAAACTGCCGAAGTGAATTTGAGGCAGAAAAATAGGTCACTCTCAAAGAAATAATGTCCTTGCACCAATCTGATCTTGAGGCCTTGGAATCCTCAAATGAAAGATGTCAAAGAAACCACACCAATCTCAAAAGCAACCACCACAAAACCAATGAAACAATAAAGACAAACAAGAAAAGGTATAAGCAAGGAAAGGTAATTGCAAAAGGAAAACTATATGTCCTCTAGTTCCTAAAGCTTTAAACATGCTTCTTGTAAGCCTTTGAGGTGGACTTTGACCTCCATGGGCGTCTTCTATTTGTGCCTCCACCTCCTCTTGATCTTGATCTCCATCACTGGATGTAGCTCATTTGAGTGAACCAGTATAATCTCGTGGTGTTCAATCCCTCTTCATCTCTACACTCTTTTACTGATTCGTTTGTCTGACAGAAAATAAATCTGTTCAATTAAGAATAAATTTGTTCTTTCTGGGTTTGTTAATACTGTTCTTGATTTCTGGAATACTGATATGGATATCTTGTGGAAATCTGAGTGTAGTGTTGGAAATAATTGAATTACATTGTTTTGTGAACATTGCTTGCTGATCAATTCAATTAATATCAGAAAATCACATAACTGAATTACTGGTTTGTTAATGTAAGCAAAAAAATAAATATGTTCATGTCAAAATAAATCGATTCTTTTTCTTTGTCTTGTGATAAAACTGAATCTGTATGAATTTTTAAAAAGCCAATTACCCCCCCCCCCCCCCTCTTGAACTGTGACACTATTGAACCCAACACTATGACCATTCATGGAAAGATTTAGCAAAATATCTCTGAGCATCAGAAACCTCATGCCAGAGATAGCCATGCATCATTTGATCTTGTCTCTCCAACCCGAACAGTTCAATGATAGCTTGATAAAATAAACCAACAAAAAACTTAGATGAATTGAGAAATCGAGCAACCAAGTTCATGCAAATTGACGAACTATGTGATTTCCACAAGAATGCTCGGGCCAACAATAGAGGAAACAAAGGAAAGGAGAAAGACCGAGGTATTTTGACACATACCCGGTCGGTTAGACAAATTCAGATATAACTGAGATCTTCAAATCCATACTTATAGCTCATTAAATGTTGATAGGGGTAAAATCATTGATGCAACTTTACATGCCGACCTGATCCCGACACTGAAAAAACTACATAGTCCGAGAGATGATGACATGTCAAAACAATGTCGGTATCATCGCAACTTCTGACACACGACCAAAGAGTGCTAAACTTTGAAGGATAAAATAGAAGAATTCGTTCAAGTGGTTACTTGCTTAGATTAATTCAAACGGAAAACTGAACCTCATACCGATCTCCACAAGAAAAAAAGGTATCCATCTAGAGAAGAACGAAGAGAACTATATCCTCGACATGGTCGAGAAGAAAGGCCACGATGTTTTGATGACAATCGACGCCCTACGAAACAACAAAGAAGAAGTGAGAGCCCCATATAGGGTAATTATTCAAGAAGAAATGAAACTCCGCGAGGTCATCAATACCATTGAGGGAGGATTTGCATGTAAGGGATGTTATAGTTCAGCCTGCAAGAAGCACCTTCGGGCTATTCAATCAGTCCATTCAAACACTATCAGGGACCGACCGAGGATTTCTCTAATTCTTTCAAGAAAATGCAGATTTCTGAAATCAAGATCCAACCCTATGATGATCAAATAGTAAGATAATGAGATGAATAAGACACATGTTAGAAAAGAAAATATGATTGAATCTCTAGTCAAATATAGTTGAGATTGTGATACATGAAAATTTAGCAGGATGATTGATTAGAATAGAGAATATCAAAACAATAAGGAATGAAATTAATTAAACCAATTGAGTGTGTGAACCTTAAACAGTTTTGAGAGTTAAACTGATGAATTGACAATTGTGGATGTTTAATTTTTATTTTATGTTACATCATAAAAGAGCAAGAAGATGATTGAGACATTTGTGTTGATTAGGAACCCATAACAAAATAGCGAACCTTTATCTTATTAAAATTCACTTTTTTTATATATCCCTTTTCAACCAAATTTTTTTGTTATTATTGCACCTTAAACCTTTAATGATATATTTCTTACCCTTTTTCATATATACATACATATATATATATATATATATGTGGAAAAGTGAATTGTTGGTTATAATTGTTGAAAGTTAAAAAAGATTGAAAATAGGAAGAATCAATTCCCATTGATGAAAAAAAAATAGAAAGAGGGTGGGGAATCATGTTGAAAATCATGAAAAGGTAGAAAAATAAGGAAAAGTGTGTACTAAAAAAAATGGTGATTAGATAACACATATGTTCTCTATAATTAGATTGTAGGTATGTTTTCTTCATTAAGATGGGCCTTTTGTTGCTGAAAAACCAATAGTTTTTGGAAGCCCAGCCTCATTATAATCCTGGAAAAGACTTCAAGATTCATGTTTCTAATATGTTTGTGATGTGAAGATGAAATGAAAAGCAATTTTGATTTGTTATGATTCAGTGAAAATAGAGAGAAACACTTACCTGTGAGCATATGAGAAGAAATTCCTTGATGAATTGTCATTCTATTGTTTTAATTTGATCCTGGAAGTTGATTGCATTTATATTTTTCTATATTTGAATTTTGAAGCATCATAAGTTTCTAATTTAATCTGTTATTTAGTAAATTAAGTTGTTTTGATATTTAAATTCAAATATATTCATTTACTTTGTTTGATGTCAAACAAGATTCTAAGTTGGGGGGGAGTGATAAGTGTTAGATTTTAGTAATATTTCATATTAAAATATCGATATGTATGACTATTAATTGTTAAAATAAGTATAAAATAACCCCAAATTTATGAATTTATACCTTTTTACATATTTTATGATTTTTATTTAAATAAGAACGATTTATTCCCAAAATTTTGTGTTAATTTCAGGATTCTAGGAAAAATGGAGATGATTGGGAAAAAGGAGAATAATATAAGCTAAAAAGGGAAAGTTGGAAGGCCCCGACACGCATCAAGCTCACACAAGCCCAACTCATCATTAGAGCATCTCGCTCAAAGCGAGCTCATTCTCGCTTGAGCGAGATTTCTCCAGCAGCATTGGGTGTTTTGACGTTTTGCTCGCCCAAACGAGCTCAATCTCGCTTGAGCGAGAATGCACTTAACCGAAGTCATTTAGGTTAAATAGGAGGCTCGAGTTACAACCCTAGGTGTGCAAGATTGAGAGGAAAACACCATTGAGTGAATTGTAACCCAATTGGGAGAATAGGAGGTGTGAGAAACATTAGAGAAGGCAGTCGTCAAGGAGAAATATCCTAGATCTTCTTTTCTTGCTCTCCCTACTTGTAACAGTAATCATGTTGAAAATCATGAAAAGGTAGAAAGAAAAATGAGGAAAAGTGTGAACTCAAAATAAAATGGTGATTAGATAACACATATGTTCTCTATAATTGGATTGTAGGTATGTTTTCTTCTTTAATATGTGCATTTTGTTGTCTGAAAAACCAATAATTTTGGAAGCCCAGCTTCATTAGAATCCTGGAAAAGACTTCAAGATTCATGTTTCTAATATGTTTGTGATATGAAGATAAAATGAAAAACAATTGTGATTTGTTATGATTCAGTGAAAATAGAGAGAAACACTTACTTGTGAGCATATGAGAAGAAATTCATTGATGAATTGTCATTCTATTGTTTTTACTTGATCCTGAAAGTTGATTGTATTTATATTTTTCTATATTTGAATTTGGAAGCATCATAAGTTTCTAATTTAATCTGTTGTTTAGTGAATTAAGCTATTTTGATATTTAAATTTAAATATATTCATTTACTTTGCTTGAGGTCAAACAAGATTCTAAGTTGGGGGGAGTGATAAGTGTTAGATTTTAGTAATATTTCATATTAAAATATTGACATTTATGAGTATTCATTGTTAAAATAAGTATAAAATAACCCCAAATTTATGACTTTATACCTTTATACATATTTTGTGATTTTTATTTAAATAAGAGCTCAATCTCGCTTGAGCGAGAATGCACGTAACCCAAGTCATTTAACCCAAGTCATTTAGGTTAAATAGGAGGCTCGAGTTAAAACCCTAGGTGTGCAAGATTGAGTGGAAAATACCATTGAGTGAATTGTAACCCAATTGGGAGAATAGGAGGTCTGAGAAACATTATAGGAGGCAGTCGTCAAGAAGAAACATCCTAGATCTTGTTTTCTTGCTCTCCGTGCTTGTAATAGTCATCATGTGTGGCTAATTCTACCCTTTGGGATTGAAAGTAATTTGTTCAAACTCTTATATATTGAGGTGATATCTAAACATAATATTATGTTTTTGATTGATGATTGGTATTATTGTTTTTTTTTTTTTGTAATGCTTGGTTTACCATGATCTAGAATTTTAAACTTGATTGGAAAGTGCTTTTAAGGTTCTGACCTATATAATAATACATAACATATTTGAATGCTAGGAATAGATTTGAAATGTTAATTGTTATCAACGTCTAATCTTAAGGATAAGTTTTTTTTATTAATATACAAGGAATCAATATTTAGGAAGCATCTTAATAATTTTATATGAGAGGAATCGATATAAATGATTTTTATACGAGCATCAATATCAATCAAATGACACAATATTGTCATGCTAATCAAAATACAAAAGAGTGAAAAAGATGAAACCCAATCCTTATTTTTCCAATTGAAGCAACAAACTCTTTGACTTGTTTTCTTATTAATCATTGTCATCATAACAACTCTCAACAAACTTTTATTATTTTGTTTTATATTTAGTGAATCTTGTACTTGATTATTCAACTGTTCCTTGTGGGTTTGATATTCGTCCTTAAGGACAAATTATTACTTTTGACAACGTGGTGCACCTGTTGTAAAAAAATCATCATGTTTTTGAGACGTGTGGATCAACCCATTCATAGCTTGGACAATCATACGGTCGATCGCCTGATCCGTGCCACTTACATCCCGCACAACATCAGATAAAGAATGTGCGCGCTCAAAAAGACGAAAAAAACTTAATAAAATGTTAGAAGCCCCAGCAGAAGAAGCCATTAACCTCTTGAAATGAAAATGTGAAAAGGAAGGAAGTTAAAAAGGACTCGGCACTCAAACAACACTTGATAAGCTCAACAAACTAATAGTGAAAGCAAATGTTGCCATGTTCACTCTTCATTTTTATTTATAGAGAAGAAATGAAGAGAGAGTGAAGCATCCACCCTTCGGCATCATTAGATCCCCATTCATCCAAGGGTGTACAGTACTCGACATTCGAAATGACACGACCTCACCACCGTCAAATGTCTTTGATCAAACAGTGCATGCTTGAATGATGTGTTGAAAAGATGCATGTCACGTCTTTGACGATGCACTAAATGCGTCCATGTCACTTCTCACCTCGGGGTACCCAACAGTCACTTCTCAGCTCTTCAGACGTAAACGTTCCTCGATGTTGGGGGGAAAGTGTACCAATCGGTATTGGACAAGGCATATCACTTGGCCTCGATGACTGACCGACCAGTGGTGAACACATTTAAGCAATTACAATAAATAACAGTTTAGGTAGTTGCAAGAACTCCCGAAAAATAGGGACACGTCCCACCAAATTCGGGTAACGCCCCCGAGAAATAAAGGAACCTCCCCATAATCAAGCTAACTTAATATACGATAGATTCAACCCATTACAACAAATGGTTCATGACTAAACATTATAAATAAATCCTCTACAGAGGTGCAAAGTACGCTTTTGATCAGTTCATAATATACACTCCATATATTGAGTAATCACTTGATCGTCGGAGTACCTTTTTCAGGTTTACCCCGACCGAGCAACAACAATCAAAGAAGAAGACTTAAAGTAAGGAGCGACCGAGAGACGAAACGGTTGAGACATCAACAATTGTACAACCAAATTCTGGTACTATTTAGGCCTACTTTGTCTTTACAAGTACATAAAAAATTAGTTTTACATAAAACCCATATATAAAAAAACATACATATTCGTTATTAGTCCCTTAAGTTGGGAATATATATTTTTCATTTCCAACTTGGAATGAATAAGATTGAAACTAGTTGAAGGTAGGGATTTGGTGAAGATATTTGTTACTTGCAAAAAGGAAGAGATAGGTAAGAGTTTGAGAAGACCAGTCATGACCTTTTCACAGACTATGTGTGAATCGATTTATATGTGCTTTGTTCATTCATGAAAAACAAGATTGGATGCAATATGTATTTTAGACTAATTGTCATAACATATAATGGTTGGCTGAACATAAAAGACTTGAAAATCTTGGAGAAGGTAGGTTAGTCATTGTATCTCGCAAGTTGTGGAAACAAGTGCCCTATACTCGGTTTTTGATGAACTCCGAGAGATGGTTTGTTTCTTTCTAGATTTCCAGGAAATAACATAATTTCCCAAATAAACAGAAAATCCAGTAATGAATTTTCTTGTGCCAGGGCAGGTTGCCCAAAATCATTAAAAGACCTTAGCTAAAAAAAATTAAAGCTGTGGAAGGAAATGCCAGATCTAGAAGCAGTTTTGAGGTACCTAAGATGCAAAAATTTATTGTTGATTTTCCTTTGTAGGTGCAGTCACGAACTGACTAAGATTGTTGACACTAAAGGTAATGTCTGGTCTCGTGATGGTTAAATAGAGAAGGTGACCATTAAGTCTTATATAAGCAGAGTACTCTGCTTCAAAAAGTTAGATACCTTCATGCAAATAAAGTCAAAAGGATTGAATCATAAGAGTAGGTATGGGTGCACAATCCAACATACCAATGTCATGTAGAAGATCCATGGTATATTTGCATTGATTGAGATGAATTCCAGTTGACTTGCGGGTTACTTCAAGACCCAAAAAATACGTTAAGTTCCCGAGATTTTTTATTCTAAAATATTGATCCAGAAGATGGTAATTTGAGAAATTTCCTCAACATCATTGTTAGTGAGCACAATATCATCAACATACATAAGAAGACCCGTGGTGTTAGTGCTATGATGTTTTAAAAATAGAGAATGATTCTCAAAAAATAGTACATAATTTTGAGAAAGTAAGAAAGTTGATAATTTTGAGTACCATTGTCTCCCATCTTATCGGAGACCATATAGAGAATGTTGTACTTTACATACATTTGTGGTGTTAGTAAAAGATAAGCCTAGTGGAGGCTTCATGTAAATATCTTCAACAAAGTTACCATGTACAAAAGCATTAGTTGTTTGAGAATCCATATATGTGTTGCAGCAAGAACAAGCAGTAAGCGCAAAGTAGTCAAATTTGCAACTGGTGCAAAGGTGTCTAAGAAATCGAGTTCTTCAAGTTGCATGTAACCATTTGAAACCCAACGTGCTTTGTACTCTCTATAGTGCCATCATATTTTTGTTTCACTTTGTATATCCAAAGGCAGCCAATAACTTTCTTGTCGGGGAAGGAGAAGTGATGGTCCAAAAATATTTGTCTCAAGAGCATCCAACTCTTCTTGCATAGTATACTTCTGAAATGAGTGTTAGATGCTTCCTTATAAGTTTTTGGCTTCGTGTGTGATGATACAAAAAGAAAAAAAAATTAAAATCTTGAGATAAAGATTGATAAGAAATAAATTTAGTGTTTTTGTGTGAAAATCTTCTAAGCATGTAGGAGTTTTCCTTTGCCAAGTAGACCTTCAAGGAGTTGGAGTTGATTCTGATATCTCTTCATTAGTAGTATCAATAAGGCCTGTAGTAGGGATGTCTTCAGTATCAACAAGGCCATCAGTATAAGTGTTTTTAGTATCAACATTGCCAACAATAGGATCTTCCTCAGTAGTATCGAGATCCATAGTACCATCATTGTAATTTTCAGTGACAAAATCAGTTTGCAAAGTTATAGTTTTGAGGAATGGGGAGAGAACAAAACTTTATGATATCAGCATTCAACTTATAAGGAAAGTGATTTTCATGAAAGATTACATGTCTTAAGAGACCTCAATTTCATTATTTTTTAGATTTAGAAAAAGATAACACTTAGTGTTAGGTTGAAAACCTAGAAAAACCACCAACACATTCATCAAACTTTTTTCACATCAAGCGTTGTTCACATCAAGTTGTTTAAAAATCCATTTATGTGTTGCAGCAAGATCAAGCAGTAAGCACAAAGTAGTCAAATTTGCAACTGGTGCAAAGGTGTCTAAGAAAACGAGTTCTTCAAGTTGCGTGTAACCATTTGAAACCCAACGTGCTTTATATCTCTCTATAGTGCCATCATAATACAAACCAAGTAGCTATGAATATGACCAAGGAACCAAAAGACAAAGCACATGCCGAGCAGTCATCTTAGCAAACAATTCAAGACCCCATCAAGGATCTCATGGACCCGACCAGAGGAGATGGGCATAAACCAGAGCACCAACTGTTCTTCCTTTTGGTCTTCCTAAGAGATAGAATATGTTGTAAATAACTTTGGACTCACTTTAGGGGTCCAAATAACAAAGATAGGCTAGAATAAGGTGCCTTTAGTATAATAGGGGGTATAGTTATCATTTTAGCTTATTCCTAGCCCTTTAGGAAGGAGTTTTGACCTAGTTTCTAGAAGGACAAGCCTAGGGTGCAAGTTTGACTTAGTCAAACCCTAAGGCTGCCCATTTTTTCCCTTTTCCCATCCTACCCATCTTGCTTGTTTTCCAAGGCTCCTTCACCTATAAATAGAAGGCCTACCCATTGTATTTTACAAGTTGAATTTGAATGAAGTGAAGAAACTCTACACAAATTGTGTGAGCTCTTAGTGAGGCATATGTCCTCTTAGGTTTGAAGTATTATCTTGAGTGATTGGGAAGCTCTCAAGTGGCGACCAACACACTCATCTTGGAGCACATCACCCTCCAAGTGGTGTGACATTTCTCACCCACCATCATAAGTTTTCTCATTCCGTTTTCCTTCCATTTCTCCATTCCATGTATGTTTTTGTCTCTTAGTTTCCTTATTTGTTGTTCTTGAATTTCACTCATAATTATGAGTATGGTGCATCATTTGGGAGGTCATGACCACCATTGATGTTAACTTTGTGCCCTTTTCAATTCCACAATTGCATCTCATCCTCACCATATCTTGTTTTTCATCTTTGCCTCTCTGAAGTGAACGTTCACACTTACTTAACCACTTGGTTAAGTTCGTATCCAGTGGGAATCTTCCTTAGGTCCTCACCATTAATTTATAAAATCCCAACCTTAAGTAAAAGTGTCACAATAAATGAAAACATCTAAAAATCAACTCACATGAGTGTAACCATTTGAAACCCAACGTGCTTTATATCTTTCTATATTGCCATCATATTTCTGTTTCACTTTGTATATCCAAAGACAACCAATAACTTTCTTGTTGAGGGAAGAGAAGTGACAGTCCAAGAATATGTCTCTAGAGCATCCAACTCTTCTTGCATAGTATGCTTTGGACATGAGTTTTAGATGCTTCCTCATAAGTTTTTGGCTTCGTGTGTGATGATACAAAAAGAACAAAAATTTTAAAATCTTGAGATAAAGATTGATAAGAAATAAATTTAGTGTTTTTGTGTGAAAATCTTGTAAACAGTTAGGAGTTTTCCATTGCCAAGTTGACCTTCAAGGAGTTGGAGTTGGTTGTGATATCTCTTCATTAGCCATACCAATAAGACCTGTAGAAGGGATGTCTTCAGTATAAACAAGGCCATCAGTGTGAGTGTTTTCAATATCAACATTGCCAACAATAGGATCTTCCTCGGTAGTATCGAGATCCATAGTACCATCATTGTAATTTTCAGTGACAAAATCAATTTGCAAAATTATAGTTTTGAAGAATGGAGTGAGAACATGAGTTTATGATATCAGCATTCAACTTATAAGGAATTACATGTTTTGAGAGAACTCAATTTCATGATTTTTGAGATTTAGAAAAAATAACACTTAGTGTTAGGTTGAAAACCCAGAAAAACCACCAACACATTCATTAAACTTTTTTCTATGAGCAATGATAATGATAGTACTATACTAACATGGACATCCAAAAACTTGCAAAACAAAAATATCACACAATTGATTAAGCTTTTCATAAGCCATATTCGTCTTTGTGAGAGATGCCGAGATGTTAATAAAGTCGATATTCTAACAGGAGCAGCAGACAATGTCTAGTGCCTGAAATGACGTGTCATTGAACTCGTTACCTTCAATTCTTGACCACAGTTTATGGTAAAAAAGTTGAATAATTTAACCTTAAATTAGCATAAAAATCAACAAAATAAAAAAGTTAAAACCAAGAAAGTGCAATTATAGGCATGCTAGAGATTCCATATTGCATTGAAGGAGTGGTTCCAACTCGACCGATTGATATCTGAGGCATTGTAGGAAGTGTTCCAAATGGATTTGTACTCGGAATTGCTTGTACAGCCACAGAACTCGGGGTAGAAGATGTGTCAAACATAAATGTTTTTACTTCTGATTAATCCCTCCTACCTAAGTAAAATACATAGTTTTGAAATTCTATTGTCTCTTTTAATATGCTTTATTCTAACTTTCTATTGCATTAATTATTTTTTTACCCAAATACCCTTAATTATTTTAGCCTATAAATAATAAGTAATGTCAATTGTCCATTTCTCTCCTACGAAGATTTGGAGAAAATTCATAGTCTACTCTTATCACTATTCTCTCTATGATTAATTATTTAGGTGAAAAGTAATTAAATGGAAAAAATAATATAGACAGTCCCAATACTATTAAAGGTATTATAAGAAAAATATTTAAAATACAGAGAAGTTTATTTCAATTAACTAAAATAACCAACTTAATATTCGTGAATTAATTATTTGTTAATATTTTATGTTACCTTAAAATTCTACTTTATCATATTCTTCTGATTATATATAATTATGTATTATCAGTATTAATGTTATATAATTGTCTCTATTCTATAATAAATTTCTATATTTTCTATAGTTTTTAAATATTATAGATTATATAATAGTATAATACACTATTAATAAAAAACAGCAAAAAAAATCATTCTCACCTGAAAACCCTAGGACATTTGCTACTCAGTCGTCATCCCCTCTCAACAAGGAAAAAAGTAGCTTAAAAAAAAGTAAGCAAAAATAGCTCCTTTCTCCCATCAATCACCACCTACACCTCTCACTCAAGTAAGAAGTTGCAGAGAACAGAGGTTGCCCAGTGACAGCACAGGTAGCAGAGGCTGTCCAGTGGCAGCGCAAACAACAGAGAGCAGTTAAATGTTTCTCCAGCCACGATGACCACGAGTGATGCCATGACCCTTACAGAAGTGACCGGGCTTGTGCTGAAACATGACTCTACTCGCAATTGCTTTTGATCATTCTACTCCCTCCATTTCCGTGTTTGGATTGGGAAAAAGATTTAAGAGATGGATTTGGAATAATTTAAGAGAAAAGTTAAATTTTGGATTGGGAAAGAGATTTAAGAGATGGATTTGGAGTGATTTAAGAGAAAAGTTAGTTTGTTTGAATATCAGTATATTAGAATAAATTTGTGAAGAAAGTTTATTAAATTTGGTGAATGATGTGATGGTTGTGTGAAAATTTTTAATTTTTTTAAAATAGGTAAAATACAAGTTTACAAATTTGATAAATAATAAATTTTAAAAAAATTATAAAATAATTTAATATAAAAAAATTTAGAAATATATATTAGAATTAAAATAAATTTAAATAAAAAATAATATTAAATTTAATAAAAATACGTATTAATAATTAAAATTAATATTTTATTTATTATTTATTTTATTATAATATACAAATTAATATTAATAATTAATATAGAAATTATAAATGTAATATATATATTAAAATATAAGTTACATATACAATATAATTTTTTAAAACAAAAATAATATTAATTTACATATATAATATTAATTCACGAAGTTTTAAATCAAAATATTCCTCATTTTTCGTATTTTGATGCTTTTATTTTTTCATTTTTCTAACTTTTTCTGCCGTTCAACTCTTTTTTGTCAGTCTACGCCTGGAAACAAACAGGTCTTTAGGAAACAAAAAGATCCTTAGGCTTCATTTGGATCTAGGTGAACAATGTTAACTCGAATAGAAAAATAAAGACTTTTTTTTTTTTTCATCCATTCAACTACAAAGAAAGAAAAGGCAAAGATTTGTGGGAGAGAAATAAAATGAGCCCCGTCTCTGCACCGAAGAAAAGCTAAGAAAGTTACAAAAATTTACATACTATTATCAAAAGATCAAAATTACCCTATTTTTTTATACACAAAAGATACTTTATATATATTATAATAAAAAATATTATATATATTTATATTATAAATAAAATAATTAATTATAAATTTTATAACATAATAGATTATATATTAAACTTAATCAACTATGTTATATATTTATATAATAATATAAATGTATTCATATATAATAATAATATCAATGTATTTATATAATAATAATATCAATGTATTTATATAAAAAAAAGTAAAAGAAAGTAAATTAGTAAATAAATATAAAAATTATGAAAGAATAAAAAAAATTATGTCTTTTATATGAAAATTTATTTGAAGTTGAAATAAAAGTTTTTAATTAACTCAAATTTATATAAAAATATCTCATTTTTTATTTAAATATTTTTTAAAATAAGGATAAATTTATAAATTTATCTTTTATATACTTTTAAAAAAATAAAAATTCCCTTATAAGAATCACATCACTCACAAACTTCAATAAACTTTCTTACAAATCCACCCAAAAATACCTTAATCCAAACAATCTCACTTTTTTCACACTTTTTTTTTCAAATCACTACAAATTCATTTTCTCAAATTCTCTCTCCAATCCAAACACAACCTTAAGGTTTTGAGATATTTTTCAAATTTACAGTCATTTCCTTCTTTCAATGTAATAATGACAGATTTATTCCAATATTATCCTTAATAAATACTCACTAATCTAAATTATTTCATTCTTAGCCACAAACCAATTAGGTGGGAGAGAATATTGCTAGCAAGCTACAAATCAATTAATTGAGAGCAACCTTAAGACTGGTTTCATGATCAGGATATGGTATGATAGGATACAAGGATAAGAACAAAATAAACATTAACCATATCCAATATTTGGTGTGCATCATGGTAAAAATTGGATAACTACTGTGGTGGTGTCATGATGGTCAAAATGATGGTATAGTAATGACATATAATAATAAGATGGTAACAACGATGATGGTGGTAATGATAATAGTGGTGACAACAAATGCCATAACCAGATGATCCTGGCCATGGCAATGATGGCGAGTGGTACGAACAATACTGAAAGTGGTGATGGTTGTTATGACGACTTGAGTGGGATGATGATGGCGACAGTGTATTGATAGTTGATGACACAATATAATGATGGTAAGAATGGAGGAAATGGTAGAAGTTGTAGCATAAGTTTTGACAAAAATAGGAGAAGTTGTAGCATAAGTTTTAAAAAAAATGGTGGAAGTGGTACTGGCACATGATGGCGGTGGTGGTTGTGACAAAGATGATGATAATCATGATAGTGAAGACGATGTATATGAAGTGGTAGAGGTAAAAGCAATGAAAGTAATGGTGAGAGTGGTGGCATTGACAACGAGAACAGTGATGACAAAGATAATTATGATGATAGTGGTTGTAATGAACATGGGATGGTGTGAAAATAAGAGGAAGGTCAAATATCCTATCTTGTTACTTTCTAATGCAACTTCCCCCGCATGATTAAAAATGCACTATATTAATAGGATAAGATAGACAACAAGATCAGGAAATCATATACAGTCGATGCACTAAACAATTGATCATAACAGGATAAAATAGTTATCTTATTATATGCTGGCCACCAAATGGGTTGTTAGAGTCTTATGTATGCACAAAACATGTAGTGTTGGGTGAGCTTATAGAAAGATGTAATACTTGTCAATTTAATTGAGCAACAACTACAAAAAAAATGAAATAGACAAGAGTGTACGAACATTTTAGTAAGAATTTGCTATTCTCTAGCTAATTTATTGTTTTTCTTAGAATGTGTTAGAAAATCTTATTAAATTGACAAATAGAATGAAATGGAGGATGATTTTATGCAAAGTATTTCTTTCTTAAATTCATGTCCCCATATTTAAGTCATATATATCTTGTATATTTAAGAATTTTATGAATCCATGACACATCAATATTTGTGATATTAATTTTGTTGGTGCTTCATATGCCAAAACTCAAAAGTCACAGCCCGTTGGTCACCTCGAAAGGATAAAAACAACTTGAACTAAATGCAAGACTTAAACTAATTGTAACATCGCAAGTCCAAAATTATCATGTCCAAATAGGCCTGGAGCTGCTTGCACCCACTAATATAATATAATATAAGCATAAGATAATATAATAAACTGACCAGGTTGAGTCTGGCCAAAGTTGCTAAAGCCAAAAGCACCACTCGACTGAGCAGGTTGTGCAGGATGAAAAGGTGTTGAAATGGAGAGCTTAAGGTATGAAAGTAAAGCAAAAAAAGTATTAGAAATTCAAAATGCAGTACAAACTTGACCATTTAGCATCTCACATAGGGAAATCCTGCCTAATGGATAAGTCTTTATTGTCGTTCTGTACTACTATTCATCATTCTATGCAATATTTACAGAAATAGTAATAGAATACTTGCATAACTAGATTAGTATAATGTTCGATAAGTTTGTAATGTATAAAGCTCAAATATGACTCCAAGTTATCTTGGCTCATAAAAAACAGTGATTTTAAGCGAAAATATTGAACTGAAGGCAGGAGCACCAGAAGTAAAAATTCCTGAAGAAAAAAAAGAAACTCTTTGGGGCAAACGGGTTAGAATTAGGTGTTGTGGAAGAAAAAGGATTGGCTGATGATTGACCAAACACTGATGAAGGCGAAAAGGCATTTGTCTGTGTTGTAGGCGAACTGAAGCCTGCCAAACAAGTAGACTGACCAGAGGGAAGTTTATGAGAATCAGAAAGATGTTATCAATAGAAGAAATGGACAAGGGCCAAAGCATTTAAAGTTCTTCTTATTAGTCTTTGCAAAAGATGAGGCCCAAGCCCAAGAAGCCCAAGTCCAAACCATGAGGGGCAAGGCCAAGCATTAAATAAAAGAGCATCATTTGAATGACTCTTGTAGGAGGTGTGGATATTAAATAAATAGGTGTGAATGTATTAGAGAGAGTCACATTGTCCATGTGACTTAGTAGGGGGGTGTAGGTGTAGTTTTTTAGGAGGTGTCATAGTAGAAAAAGGTCACACCTCCCATGTGACTTGTTTTTTGTGGGAATTTCAAATGAGTTTTATTTGAAATTTCCCACCTATTTTTCAGCACATCTAGGCTATAAATAAGGTGCTTTCCTTTGTAATTTTCAGATTGGAATTTTATAGTAGAGAGACTATACTAAAATTTGGAGAGAAATTGTGAGTCTTGAGTCTTCTTCTACCTTTGCCTTATCTTGTGAGCAATGGTGAGCTTCAAGTGGCGGCACTCCATCACTTAAGGAACCAAGTGGCGTGAAGTGGTCTTCCAATTCTCAAAATCCAGCAAGCTTCTTCTATAAGTGTTCTTCTTCCTTTTCTTCAATTTTCATTCGGTAGTTCTTAATTTCTAGTTTTTACTTTCATTTCTACCGTTTGAATTTATGTTTTCCAGCTTTGCTTCTAGTTTCTGTTCGGTGTAGTAGTTTATTATTTCATTTCTGTCCAGCTTTCAATTCTTGTTCTTCATTCCTTGTTGTTTGATTCCATTTGACAATATATGGACTTCCATATGAGCTTTGGTTGGTGCAAAGTCTTGGTGAGTTCTTGAATTAGAACATTGATCCAATTCTAAGTAAGGTGCCATTTATGACCAACTCAAGTTGCTCCTAAGAATGTCAAAGAATCATGTATTCTTGTTGTTGCATTCACATCATGTGGTATCTAGAGTCTAGGCTTGTTGTTGCTTAAATTTTGAGTTGTATTGCACTTTACTTTCAAGAGCTCTTTAATTCAAGTTGTTTACCATTCTGTTTTAGGATTTATTTTGAGTTTTTCTTGCTGTTTTCTTTTGTAACACCATGTGTTTGTGAAAAGGATTCTAGCACTCATTGTTCATATGAGTATGGCTGCTCTTGTGGAATGGCATTCTCCTTCCTAGAACTGACCTTAAGCTTCCTTTCACTTGTTGTTGCATCTTGTAATATGTCTTTTAATTTTGTAATCTTGTCAAGTTTTGTCTTAGTCATGTTAATCCATAATTGTCATTACTTCTAGTAGTACTTTTATTGCTTTGATTGTTTCTTGATTTGGTTTACTTTCTGTTTTTGAGTTTATTTGCTTGATCCTTTGTGCATTTTCATTTTTAGATTTGAGTTCATGCTTGTATCTTCATTCTATACAAGTTCCTTTACACAAATTCCATTATGTCTTTGCTAGTTCATCTTACTGTTTTTCTTTCCTGAATAGGATACTCTGTTTTCTTCCAAACGTGCTACTGTTTTCAATTTACTGCAATTAATTGGCTCACTGGAAATTTGTGAAAATTTGGATTTACATACTTCAAAGTGTTACAAAAGCATAGAAAAAATAATTACTCAAAAATTCCAAGTACACAAAATATGATAAATAAAATACGGAAAGTGTACAAAACTGCCGAAAAGAATACGGTAGTTGGGCAGCAAATTTGAAAAATTTATTTCTCTCAATTGGCTTACTGTTTTTACCTCATTCCAGTGCCATTTTTGAGTTAAGACATTGAAGTTTCTGTGGTTAATTTTTCACATTCCAGTTCGCTTTCAATCGTTACAGTTAAATCTGTAAACATAGCACAGTTTGCATTAAAAAAAAAAAAATTCCAGTAGCTGTTTTCTGTTTTCTTTAATCTACTCTAGCACTTTTCTTTAGGACTCTTTTTGTGTGCCTTCTTTATTCATTGAGTTCCTTATTTTCTTGATTGTCTTTCATTCATATTCCTTCTAGCTTGTCATACTTTGCTCTCTGTTTTTGGTTTAGCTTTTATTGTTTCTACCTTTTCTTGCTTGTCTTTTTGTTCTTCTTAAAGTTGTGTGGAGACTTGTTCTTAAGTAAGTTGGTTTGTTGTGACATATTTCACTTGAAGCTACTCCATTCCACAAGAAAGGCTTGGTTGAGGACAGAATATTTTCTTGGAGTGGTTTGAGTGCTTTCTTGGGCATTTTCCAGCAACCTATATCTCATTGTTTTTAATTGTCTAACAAGTTTCTTTCATTGTTTTGTTTTCTGTTTTTGTGTATTTTCTGCTCATGGCTCATTTTTCTAGTGGAGAGTCCTCCAAACCTTGCTCACCTCAAAAGGCAGCTCTCATTGAAGATTTAAAAAATGTTAGACAATCAAATGCACAATATCTTGAAGTGTTGAGCCAAATGGAGACAAGGCTTCGAATTTTAGAAGTACAACGCATGGAGAAAAGATTGTCAAAACTTGAATTGAAGTACGAAAGATCTTCACATTCCAATCATGCAAGACATCATCACCATAAAGAGAGGCGCCAACATGTGGTTGGCCCTTGTTCTCCTAATGTACAACTTCCTAGCTTTAGTGGTGAAAGTGATCCCAATGTATACTTAGGATGGGAGGCTAAGGTAGAGCAAATTTTTGATGTAAATGGAGTTAGAAATGAGCATAGGGTTAGATTAGCTTCTTTAGAATTTTTAGATTTTGCCAAGAAATGGTGGCATAACATTGTAATGGACATTGGATATCACAAGAGATCTCCCGTGGTTTCTTGGAATGATTTGAAAGAGTGTATGCGCGCGAGGTTTGTTCCTCCTTTTAGGAAGGAACACTTGTTGAAGTTCCAAAGGCTTCATCAAGGACATAGGATGGTAGATGAATATTTTCAAGAATTTGAAACATCTTTGATTAAAATGAATATGCATGTTAATGAAGAATCAAAGATAAAATGGTTTGTAAGTGGTTTACGAAGAGAAATTAAAGATTTGGTAAAACTACATGAGTATACTTCTTTAAAGAAAGTGTTTCACTTAGCCATTAAGGTAGAATCACACCTTTTGAAAACAACTTTCAAAAATACTCATGATGATAGTTTCCACAACTCTTCTAGGAAGGATGCAACCAAAGTTTCTACTCAAAATTCTCCTTCAAATTTTTGCAAAGAAACCACTTCTTCACAACAGGTTTCTACCCAAAATCCTTCTACCCCTAAGTCATCCACCAAAACTTTAAAAACCAAATGTTTTTGTTCCGTCCGGTTGACCGGGACGTCTTCGTGCGCGACCTCGACCGTCAGCTAAGGACTCCTTCCCACTGATTGCTTGTGAATTCCTGCAAAAAAGAGGACAAAGAGGCGCCCTAGCGGCCGTTTGCACTCCGACGCTCAAGTTAGCCAGCAAGAAACACCAAAAAACTGTCCACCCACGTATCTGAGCACCGCGTGTGGCACTCTGAAGGTGGTAAAAGAACTGTGTATCTGTGTGTGTGTGTTGTCTCCTTTAGGCAAAAATATTCTCCAGTCCCTTGTTCATAACTTTAAAGCACGGGCAAGCAACCAAAGAGTTTCTCCTAAGTTTGCCAAAGGTTCCAACCCTTTTTCCGACATTCTCCGCGCTATTTAAACTGCCCCAGCATTTAAACCGCCTTAAAGCGCTTTTAATCTCAAACGTAACGCACTCATTAAAGCGCTTAATTACGAAACGTAGCGCATTTAAGACGTTGAAACGCTCGGGAGCCCTAATAGTACCTGAATGCTCGAAAGGGAAACTGTATTGAATATCTTTAATGACCTGGCACCTGACTAGAGGGTGTTTCTATTCCGGCATTGCTGTCATACACGTGGAGGGCCTCACGACGCCATGACCCCATCTGGGGGCGTTTCTGCCCATCTGGGGACGTTTCTGCGTGTGGGTCCTCCTGCCTGGGAGTGCTACTGCGCTAGGGGTGGCTTTTTGGGTGCCAACTCATGCCCCCAAGTATCTAGCCACTTACTCTGAGAGCGTATCTGCCTTCCTCTCGCACCCTGCACCCGGTTATCCTGGGCGTGACCTTCCTCTTGGGTCGTATCTGTCCCGAAGGCGTCTCTGGGGCGGCAGGGGTACTTCACGAGTCAGGCTGCCCTTCACTGGTACTACCACTATGGCCTTGAAGCCAGCTTTTCCTTCTCTTTATCACTTTCCCGAGATATCGGGTCCTGAGGCTTCCCACGGCGTCGCTCCCTCCATGGTATTTCCTACCCATGGGTATCGGGGAACCATACTGTGATTGCCTTACCTTTACACTGTTTGATCTGGGCACGCCCTGGCTAGGCGACGCCTTCACCCAGGCGACGCCTTGCCTTGGCGACACCTTCACCCAGGCGACGCCTTGCCTTGGCGACGCCTGGTCCTATCTTGGCGACGCTTCCTCCTGGCGTCTCTACACCTGGGCGACACCTTAAGTTGACTTTGACTTTCTGGTCATTGACTTTGACTTAGTCAACGCCCTGATACGAGACTGTACACAAGCCCCCCAGTCTTAAGCCGAAGACTTGTCTTCAGCGCAAAGACTAAAGCCTTGCCTCCACCATCCGCGTGCCTTCCTGATGACGTGTCATTCTCTGCTGACTCAGCAAATTTTCGAATTTACTGACGCGACATTTTCTGAACCACAGGGGTATTCTTAATGAGCGATTGGACATTCCCTGAAATGGGGATGATTACACCTTTTGGGCTACCCTTGATCGCGCGCCACGTGGCCCATCGCGTGGCCCTCCTTTAGAGACCCTTGCGCTTCCCCTGGGCAATCAACCCTCTGACGCGTGGCCCGATCCTACGGCCCTTAGTTAGCGCTTCTTGAGTCGCGAAATGTAACGTTTAAGTTACTCCAAACCCCGCGCTCACCCTACTGTTACATTCATTCACTCTGCTACTCTGCCCTGTTCATCGCCTCCAAAACCTCTTCTCTCTGCAATTGCGATTCTCCCCTTCCTGCGCTCTCCTACCGCCTCCACTTCAACAGCAAAGGTACGGTTTCGAGCACTCTCCACTCTTCACTGTTGTCGCATTATAGGAAACTGCCTGGGACTGTTGTTATTCTCGTATTTCTCTGGATATTGTTTGTATGCTTCGTTGTTCCTTTCGCTTCCCTTCGTTCTCTTGCGGGTAGGGCGCTCCTAGGGTTCTTCCATTTTCCCCTTTTGTTCTCTCCAAACCCCTTTTCTCTGAACCCTTTCTTTCTCTTTTGATCTTCAGCATTGGCGTTGATGGCAAAAACCAAGACCACCGCGCCTCCCCCGCTCCCCAAGTCACATTATAAGGGCGAATATGACTGGGCCCCCGACGAACTTCTGGACGAATGTTCCCTCCTGAACTCCGTTGAGGACGTGGAGGTCCACAGGGGGGACCCTGCTCTCTATAACTTCAATGCTTTCCACAAAAGTCATGACTCCCAAGTCCTGGTAAGCCGAGTGCGACCTGGGATGCCCGTTTGCGCGGACTCACGGGATACTGGGGGATGCGCTTTCTTCTTCCTCTATCAGATGGTGCTCAAAAGGGTGGGCCTGCGTCTACCCCTCACCCCCTTCGAAAAAGAGCTACTGACAGAGATAAACACTGCTCCCGCCCAACTCCATCCCAACAGTTGGGCTTTCGTGAGGGGGTTCCAAATTCTCTGCGGCTATCTAGGTGTTCCCTCCTCTGTAGACGTTTTTCTCCACTTCTTCGAGGTAAAGAAGCAAGGGAAAAGCCTCTGGATGAGCTTTTCTGGGATCGCCGGGCGCATCATCCTTACGCTCTTCCAGAATTCGTTCAAAGGCTGGAAGGGGAAATTTTTCAAGGTACGCGCGACCAAGCGCGATCCTACCATTCTAGAGGGCTTTCCCCTGTACTGGACAGACAAACCCATAACTATGAAGCCCTTGGCTCTGGACGAACTTGCCCCGCCTGACCGGGACATATGCAAAGCCTTGGCGGGACTGGGGATAGTCTTCGATACCGCCAAGCTCATCGCGAACGAATTCAATGCCCATGGGCTTTCTACATACTTCGGTATCTGCTCTTGGCGATTTATGATGCATTAGTTGTTACGGTTATCTGCATTACCATTTTTCACTGTACAATGTTACTTGCATTTCGCATCTCTTCCTGTATTGTGAATCCACATAACTGCTCTAGTACCTATCCTTGTTGTTTGGCCTGTCTTGATGTAGGATCGGTGATGGGCGCTTCCAAAAGAATAATGTTGGCGAAAGCACTAAAGGAGGCTCGTGCCGCCAAGGCAGGCGTCTCCTCCAGCCCTGTTGCCAATCCGATTCTCCCACCGGCTCCGACACCGCCGCCTCCAGTCACTGCTGAAGCTGCTTCTAGCTCTTGCTCACCTCCGGGCGAAAGTTCTGCTACAAAATCCGCATACACCTGCCCTTTGATGGATCCTCTAGGCTCGTACTGTATGTCGAATTCTGACAGTTCCACTGCCCAGCGTACCATTCTCCCTGCCACATCGGGCTTCTGCAGCACCTTCTGTATAGGGAGGTTGGTCATTACCACCACCGTAAAACTGTGGAAGTAATGACGGAGCCTCCTAGCCGAGAACACTACCGCCAGCGCCGCCTTCTCCAGTGCTTGGTACCTTGTCTCAGCTCCCTGTAAGGCCTTGCTTACAAAGTAGATGGGATTCTGACTCTGGTCCTGCTCTTGGACCAACACAGAACTGATGGCCCTATCTGTTACAGTAAAATACAACCGGAGGGGCACGCCCGTTACCGGTTTGCAGAGAACTGGAGGCGTCGCCACGTAATCCTTCAGCTTAACGAAAGCCGCTTCGCATTCCTCAGTCCATGCAAAGCGACTGTTTCTCTTGAGGCACTGGAAGTACGGGTGCCCCTTTTCTCCTCCGGCGGAAACAAACCTCGAGAGCGCCGCCATCCGCCCTGTCAACTGTTGAACCTCCTTTACCGAGGTCGGACTCCTCATGGCGATAATAGCCGCACATTTGTCGGGGTTCGCTTCTATCCCCCTCTCGGTGAGCAGGAAACCCAAGAATTTACCGGCCTCTACCCCGAAAACACACTTCTCGGGGTTCAACTTGAGGCGGTATTTGGATATTGTGTTGAACAATTCCTCCAAGTCTGCCATGTGCTGCACCCTGTTCTGCGACGCCACCACCATGTCGTCTACATAGGCGTATACGTTCCTCCCAAGCATTGGCGCCAGGACCTTGTCCATTAACCTCTGGTACGTGGCGCCCGCGTTTTTGAGCCCGAAGGGCATCACCTTATAGCAATAACTGCATGTTTCAGTCATGAACGCAGTCTTGCTCTCGTCTCTGGGGTGCATCTTGATTTGGTTATACCCTGAGAAGGCGTCCAGGAAGCTTAACACTTTGCTGCTAGACGCGCTGTCCACTAGGGCGTCGATGCTGGGCAACGGATAGGAATCCTTTGGGCACGCCTTGTTCAGGTCCGTGAAGTCAACGCACATTCTCCACTTTCCGTTCGCCTTTTTCACCAAGACGACGTTGGCGAGCCACTCAGGGTACTGAATCTCCCTAATGTGGCCAACACTCAGCAGCTTCTGCGTTTCGTCTTTCACCACCTGTTGTCGCTCCTCATTGAACTTCCTCCTTCTCTGACGCACGGGGCGGACCGTGGCGTCCATGCTGAGGTGGTGACACAGGAAATCGGGGTCGATGCCCGGCATATCCGAGGCGGACCATGCGAAGGCATCCAGGTGGCGTGAAATCACTTCTGCCACCCCTTCCTGTTCTTCTGGACTTAGCGAGCTTCCTAACTTGAAAGCTTTGCCGCCAATCTCCCTTTCTAGGGTATTAGTTGCAGGTTGCTCCCTATTATCATCTTCGGCGGGCACCGCTTCTTCTACGGGCGCCGCTTCTTCGGGGGACACCGCCTCTTTCACGGGTGCCTCCTCCATTGGCACATCTGCCTCGGGCATCGCCCTTTCTGCTATGGCCTCTTCAAGCGTCAGCCCAGCGGGCGTCGCCTCAATCTTCGTTACGTCCGCGCTCGGCGAACGTTCGTACACCATGAAAACGCCTCTCTTCGTCTTCAGGCTGTTTTCGTAGCATTTCCTCGCCTCCTCCTGGTCTGATCTGATGACTATCACCCGGCCACTGAGGTCCGGTAGCTTCATCTTCATGTGACGGGTGGAGGATATTGCACTCAGACGGTTTAACGCCGGTCTGCCCAGCAAAATATTGTAGGCAGAATTGGCGTTCACGACGAGGTACCGAATGCTCTCTGTTCGGGAAGCCTCTCCGTCTGTGAACGTAGTCCTCAACTCCAGGTACCCCCGGACCTCTATCTGGTTATCCCCAAACCCATACAAACATCCCGTGTAGGGACTCAGCAGATCAGGGGACAACCGTAGCTTATTAAAGGTCGATAGAAACATGACGTCTGCCGAGCTTCCTTGATCAACAAGCACTCTGTGGACCTTCCTTCCAGCCGTGACGACCGAGATGACAACGGGATCGTTGTCATGGGGCACCACATCTCGGAGGTCTCTTCTTGTGAACACAATATCTGACTCCCAGGGCTCCCCCGAGAGCCTCTCTTCGATTGAATTCACTCCCCTCGCGTATTTCTTCCGCTGGGAGGCGGTGGGTCCTCCGCCGGAAAAACCTCCAGCAATGGTGTGGACCTCGCCAAGCACAGGCATCTCGTGTGCTGGCTCATCTGCCGGCGGCAGCAGGGTGGCGGTCGTGGTGGGCTCTGCGACATAATCTTTCAAAAACCCAGTCCTCACCAGCTCATCTAGCTGGTAGCCCAACGACAGGCAATTATCAATTTGGTGCCCGAAAGCCTCGTGAAATTCGCACCAAGAGTCTTTGCGGGGCCCTAACACCTTGTCGGTCTTCGCCGGTCGCCTCAGCCTCTCGGCTATGTTGGGTACAGCGATCAAATCCTTCAACTCAACCACGAAGTTGTACCTCGCCGGTCTTGCTCTTTCTCTGGCGGGGCGTTCGCCTCCGGCGGGGCCTTGAGGCTGGGGCTTTCTGGCCTCGTAGGGGCGTCTAGCCTCTGGCTTTTTTCTCCCCGTCGTTGTCTCATTGACTCTGACGGGTTGAACTCGCGTTGGTCCCCTCGGGCACGAGGGCACGGCGCTGGTGCGCTTCACACATACCTCCCCTTCCGAAGCAATATGCTCTACCGCCCTACGCCGTAATTCAGCGAAAGTCCTAGGGCGATTGCGGATAATAGATTCTCCAAAGGGGCCGGGGCATACGCCTTTCACAAATGCGTACACAATCATAGGCTCCTCTGTTGCACCAACCTTCACGACCTGGGCCCCGAAGCGATTGATATACTCCTTCAGGGTCTCCCCCTGGTACTGCTTCACGTCAAACAGGTCGTAAGAGACCGGCGGAGGGGCCTTGTTGGCCAAATACTGTTCTCTGAATAACCGCGACAACTGGCGGAAAGATGTGATATGGCCCTCGGGGAGGCTAATGAACCAGTCCATAGCCATCCCTGTCAGGGTGCTCATGAAGAGCTTGCACTTGGCAGCATCACAACCGCCTATCAGGACCATTTGCGTGTGAAATGCAGCGAGGTGCGTCTCTGGGTCCTCCATCCCAGTGAAGATTACCTTGGGTCCCGCGAACGTGTTCGGGATCGCTGCATCTAGGATCTCCTGCGAGAAAGGAGTGGAAAACTCCCTTGGCGGGGAATGGTTCTCCGTCTCGTCCTGCCCAGGCCGCCTCCGATCGTTTCTCAGGCCCTGGCGCAACTCCTCATTCACACGGTGGAGCTCTTCATTGCGCTCATGCGAGGCGTCAAGATCTGCCTGCATGCGCTCCTGCTCCATCTTCGAATCCGCCATGTCCTGCTGCAGCCCCCTCATTATTTCCAGGACCTGCTGCATGGATAGGTCTGCTGGGGCTGCGCGCGTTGCTCTTCGTCTGGTGGGGGCCATTGTCACTCCAACCTCCTTCAACGTTACTGTAGCTTGGTGACTTCTCCTCGAACTTGTGATGGGACTGATGTTTTATATCGGGTCCCACGGTGGGCGCCAAATGTTCCGTCCGGTTGACCGGGACGTCTTCGTGCGCGACCTCGACCGTCAGCTAAGGACTCCTTCCCACTGATTGCCTGTGAATTCCTGCAAAAAAGAGGACAAAGAGGCGCCCTAGCGGCCGTTTGCACTCCGACGCTCAAGTCAGCCAGCAAGAAACACCAAAAAACTGTCCACCCACGTATCTGAGCACCGCGTGTGGCACTCTGAAGGTGGTAAAAGAACTGTGTATCTGTGTGTGTGTGTTGTCTCCTTTAGGCAAAAATATTCTCCAGTCCCTTGTTTGTAACTTTAAAGCACGGGCAAGCAACCAAAGAGTTTCTCCTAAGTTTGCCAAAGGTTCCAACCCTTTTTCCGACATTCTCCGCGCTATTTAAACTGCCCCAACATTTAAAGCGCCTTAAAGCGCTTTTAATCTCAAACGTAACGCACTCATTAAAGCGCTTAATTACGAAACGTAGCACATTTAAGACGTTGAAACGCTTGGGAGCCCTAATAGTACCTGAATGCTCGAAAGGGAAACTGTATTGAATATCTTTAATTACCTGGCACCTGACTAGAGGGTGTTTCTATTCCGGCATTGCTGTCATACACGTGGAGGGCCTCACGACGCCATGACCCCATCTGGGGGCGTTTCTGCCCATCTGGGGACGTTTCTGCGTGTGGGTCCTCCTGCCTGGGAGTGCTACTGCGCTAGGGGTGGCTTTTTGGGTGCCAACTCATGCCCCCAAGTATCTAGCCACTTACTCTGAGAGCGTATCTGCCTTCCTCTCGCACCCTGCACCCGGTTATCCTGGGCGTGACCTTCCTCTTGGGTCGTATCTGTCCCGAAGGCGTCTCTGGGCGACAGGGGTACTTCACGAGTCAGGCTGCCCTTCACTGGTACTACCACTATGGCCTTGAAGCCAGCTTTTCCTTCTCTTTATCACTTTCCCGAGATATCGGGTCCTGAGGCTTCCCACGGCGTCGCTCCCTCCATGGTATTTCCTACCCATGGGTATCGGGGAACCATACTGTGATTGCCTTACCTTTACACTGTTTGATCTGGGCACGCCCTGGCTAGGCGACGCCTTCACCCAGGCGACGCCTTGCCTTGGCGACACCTTCACCCAGGCGACGCCTTGCCTTGGCGACGCCTGGTCCTATCTTGGCGACGCTTCCTCCTGGCGTCTCTACACCTGGGCGACACCTTAAGTTGACTTTGACTTTCTGGTCGTTGACTTTGACTTAGTCAACGCCCTGATACGGGACGGTACAGTTTTAAATGTTTAAGTTTTGAGCATATAGCTACCAATTGTCCAAATAAACAACCAACAAAGTTAAATGAGGTAAAACAAGACCAATTTACCATAACCAACAAAAGCGAAAATGAAAGAGAAAGAGAAGGACAAGATAAATTAGGCCTCATTCCTTTACCTCCAAGGTTTTTTCCTTCCTTATTGTACCGTCCCGTATCAGGGCGTTGACTAAGTCAAGGTCAAAGTCAACGACTGGAATGTCAAAGTCAGCTCGAGGTGTCGCCCAGACGTAGAGACGCCAAGAGGAGGCGTCGCCTAGGCGAAGGCGTCGCCTAGGTGAAGGCGTCGCCCAGGTGAGGGCGTCGCCAGATTAAACAGTGTAAAAGCAAGGCAATCACGGTGTGGTTCCCCGATACCCATGGGTAGGAAAGACCATGGAGGGAGCGACGTCGTGGGAAAGCCTCAGGTCCCGATATCTCGGGAAAGTGATAAAGTGAAGAAAAAGGTGGCTCCAAGGCCATAGTGATAGTACCAGTAAAGGGCAGCCTGACTCGCGAAGTACCCCTGCCGCCCCAGAGACGCCTTCGGGACAGATACGACCCAAGAGGAAGGTCACGCCCAGGATAACCGGGTGCAGGGTGTGAGAGGAAGGCAGATACGCTCTCAGAGTAAGTGGCTGGATACTTGGGGGCATGAGTTGGCACCCAAAAAGCCACCCCTAGCGCAGTAGCACTCCCAAGCAGGAGGACCCACACGCAGAAACATCCCCAGATGGGCAGAAACGCCCCCAGATGGGGTCAAGGCGTCGTGAGGCCTTCCACGTGTATGACAGCAATGCCGGAATAGAAACACCCTCAAGTCAGGTGCCAGGTAATTAAAGATATTCAATACAGTTTCCCTTTTTAGCATTCAGGTACTATTATGGCTCCCAAGCGTTTCAACGTCTTAAATGCGTTACGTTTCGTAATTAAGCGCTTTAATGAGTGCGTTACGTTTGAGTGTAAAAGCGCTTTAAGGCGCTTTAAATGCTGGGACAGTTTAAATAGCGCTGAGAATGTCGGAAAAAGGGTTGGAACCTTTGGCAAATTTACGAGAAACTCTTTGGTTGCTTGCCCGTGCTTTAAGGTTACGAACAAGTGACTGGAGAATATTTTTGCCTAGAGGAGACAACACACAAACACAGATACACAGTTCTTTTACCACCTTCAGAGTGCCACACGCGGTGCTCAGATACGTGGGTGGACAGTTTTTGGTGTTTCTTGCTGGTTGACTTGAGCGTCGGAGTGCAAGTTGCGCCAGGGCCTGAGAAACGATCGGAGGCGGCCTGGGCAGGACGAGACGGAGAACCATTCCCCGCCAAGGGAGTTTTCCACCCCGCTCTCGCAGGAGATCCTAGACGCAGCGATCCCGAACACGTTCGCGGGACCCAAGGTAATCTTCACTGGGATGGAGGACCCAGAGACGCACCTCGCGGCATTTCACACGCAGATGGTCCTGATAGGCGGTTCTGATGCTGCCAAGTGCAAGCTCTTCATGAGCACCCTGACCGGGATGGCTATGGACTGGTTCATTAGCCTCCCAGAAGGTCATATCACATCTTTCCGCCAGTTGTCGCGATTGTTCCGAGAACAATACTTAGCCAACAAGGCCCCGCCGCCGGTCTCCTACGACCTGTTTGACGTGAAGCAGTATCAGGGAGAGACCCTGAAGGAGTATATCAATCGCTTCGGGGCCCAGGTCGTGAAGGTTGGCACAACAGAGGAGCCTATGATCGTGTACGCATTTGTGAAAGGCGTATGCCCCGACCCCTTCGGGGAATCCATTATCCGCAATCGCCCTAGGACTTTCGCTGAATTACGGCGCAGGGCAGTAGAGCATATTGCTTCGGAAGGGGAGGTATGTGTGAAGCGCACCAGTGCCGTGCCCTCACGCCCGAGGGGACCGGCGCGAGCTCAACCCGTCAGAGTCAATGAGACCACGACGGGGAGAAAGAAGCCAGAGGCGAGACGCCCCTACGAGGCCAGAAAGCCCCAGCCCTGGGGCCCAACAGGAGGCGAACGCCCCGCCAGAGAAAGAGCAAGACCGGCGAGGTACAACTTCGTGGTTGAGTTGAAGGATTTGATCGCCGTGCCCAACATAGCCGAGAGGCTGAGGCGACCGGCGAAGACCGACAAGGTGTTAGGGCCCCGTAAAGACTCTTGGTGCGAATTCCACGAGGCTTTCGGGCACCAAATTGATAATTGCCTGTCGTTGGGCTACCAGCTAGATGAGCTGGTGAGGACTGGGTTTTTGAAAGATTATGTCGCGGAGTCCACTACGACCGCCACCCTGCCGCCGCCGGCGGATGAGCCAGTACACGAGATGCCGGTGCTTGGCGAGGTCCACACCATTGCTGGGGGTTTTTCCGGCGGAGGACCCACCGCCTCCCAGCGGAAGAAATACGCGAGGGGGGTGAATTCAATTGAAGAGAGGCTCTTGGGGGAGTCCTGGGAGTCAGATATTGTGTTCACAAGAAGAGACCTCCGAGATGTGGTGCCCCATGACAACGATCCCGTTGTCATCTCGGTCGTCACGGCTGGAAGGAAGGTCCACAGAGTGCTTGTTGATCAAGGAAGCTCGGCAGACGTCATGTTTCTGTCAACCTTTAATAAATTACGGTTGGCCCCCGATCTGCTGAGTCCCTATACGGGATGTTTGTATGGGTTCGGGGATAACCAGATAGAGGTCCGGGGGTACCTGGAGTTGAGGACTACGTTCACAGACGGAGAGGCCTCCCGAACAGAGAGCATTCGGTACCTCGTCGTGAACGCGAATTCTGCCTACAATATTTTGCTGGGCAGACCGGCGTTAAACCGTCTGAGTGCAATATCCTCCACTCGTCACATGAAGATGAAGCTACCGGACCTCAGTGGCCGGGTGATAGTCATCAGATCAGACCAAGAGGAGGCGAGGAAATGCTACGAAAATAGCCTGAAGACGAAGAGAAGCGTTTTCATGGTGTACGAACGTCCGCCGAGCGCGGACGCAACAATGATCGAGGCGACGCCCGATAGGCAGACGCTCGAAGAGGCCATAGCAGAAAGGGCGATGCCCGAAGCAGATGTGCCAATGGAGGAAGCACACGTGGAAGAGGCGGCGCCCGTAGAAGAAGCGGCGCCCGCCGATGATGATAATAGGGAGCAACCCGCGGCCAACATCCTAGAAAGGGAGATTGGCGGCAAAGCTTTCAAGTTAGGAAGCTCGCTAAGTCCAGAAGAACAAGAGGGGGTGGCGGAAGTGATTTCGCGCCACCTGGATGCCTTCGCATGGTCCGCCTCGGACATGCCGGGCATCGACCCCGATTTCCTGTGCCACCACCTCAGCATGGACGCCACGGTCCGCCCCGTGCATCAGAGAAGGAGGAAGTTCAATGAGGAACGACAACAGGTGGTGAAAGACGAAACGCAGAAGCTGCTGAGTGCTGGCCACATTAGGGAGATTCAGTACCCTGAGTGGCTCGCCAACGTCGTTTTGGTGAAGAAGGCAAACGGAAAATGGAGAATGTGCGTTGACTTCACGGACTTGAATAAGGCGTGCCCAAAGGATTCCTATCCGCTGCCCAGCATCGACGCCCTAGTGGACAGCGCATTTGGCAGCAAAGTGTTAAGCTTCCTGGACGCCTTCTCAGGGTATAACCAAATCAAGATGCACCCCAGGGACGAGAGCAAGACTGCGTTCATGACTGAAACATGCAGTTATTGCTATAAGGTGATGCCCTTCGGGCTCAAAATGCGGGCGCCACGTACCAGAGGTTAATGAACAAGGTCCTGGCGCCAATGCTCGGGAGGAACGTATACGCATACGTAGACGACATGGTGGTGGCGTCGCAGAACAGGGTGCAGCACATGGCAGACTTGGAGGAATTGTTCAACACAATATCCAAATACCGCCTCAAGTTGAACCCCGAGAAGTGTGTTTTTGGGGTAGAGGCCGGTAAATTCTTGGGTTTTCTGCTCACCGAGAGGGGGATAGAGGCGAACCCCGACAAATGTGCGGCTATTATCGCCATGCGGAGTCCGACATCGGTAAAGGAGGTTCAACAGTTGACAGGGCGGATGGCGGCGCTCTCGAGGTTTGTTTCCGCCGGAGGAGAAAAGGGGCACCCGTACTTCCAGTGCCTCAAGAGAAACAGTCGCTTTGCATAGACTGAGGAATGCGAAGCGGCTTTCGTTAAACTGAAGGATTACCTGGCGACGCCTCCGGTTCTCTGCAAACCGGTAACGGGCGTGCCCCTCCGTTTGTATTTTACTGTAACAGATAGGGCCATCAGTTCTGTGTTGGTACAAGAGCAGGACCAGAGTCAGAAGCCCATCTACTTTGTAAGCAAAGCCTTACAGGGAGCTGAGACAAGGTACCAGGCACTGGAGAAGGCGGCGCTGGCGGTAGTGTTCTCGGCTAGGAGGCTCCGTCATTACTTTCACAGTTTCACGGTGGTGGTAATGACCAATCTCCCCATACAGAAGGTGCTGCAGAAGCCCGATGTGGCAGGAAGAATGGTACGCTGGGCTGTGGAACTGTCAGAATTCGACATACAGTACGAGCCTAGAGGATCCATTAAAGGGCAGGTGTACGCGGATTTTGTAGCAGAACTTTCGCCCGGAGGTGAGCAAGAAGTGGAAGCGGGTTCACAGTGGCTGCTCTCGGTTGATGGTTCCTCAAACCAGCAAGGGAGTGGTGCGGGAATAGTGCTGGAAGGACCCGACGGCATACTGATCGAGCAGGCCTTGCGTTTTGCCTTCAAGGCAAGTAACAACCAAGCGGAATACGAAGCCCTGATTGCAGGAATGCTCTTGGCCAAGGAGATGGGCGCACAGAACCTCCTAGTGAAGAGCGACTCCCAGTTGATTACGGGGCAGGTGTCGGGTGAGTTCCAGGCGAAGGACCCCCAGATGGCGGCGTATCTAAAATACGTCCAGTTGTTGAAAGGGGCGTTCAACGCTCTTGAGTTAATACACGTCCCGAGGGAGCAGAATGCCAGAGCCGACCTACTCGCAAAGCTGGCCAGCTCAGGCAAGGGGGGTAGACAGAGGACAGTGATCCAGGAGACCCTCAAAGCTCCGCGTCGATTCGTGGAGGACAACAGGGTGGACGTCCTCCAGATTTATGCATCAGGGGGAAGGCCGAGGAGTCATTCCTCATTAACCCAAGATACGCAGAGGGCGCCCCGCATCAATATATACGCGGGTGCGTCTGAGGAGGAGCAGTTGCAGGTTTGTGTCCTGTCCACGGGAGACACCTGGATGACACCCTATAAACGATACCTGGCGGATGGGGCCCTTCCAGTGGACCCTGAAGAGGGTAAGAAAATCAAAAGGAACGCCGTAAGATATACTTTGGTGGATGGGGTGTTGTTCAGGCACGGTTTCACTCACCCTATCCTAACATGCGTCAGTGGCGATGAGTGCACTAGGATAATGGCGGAGCTACACGAAGGCATCTGCGGAAGCCATGTAGGAGGAAGATCCTTAGCCTCCAAGGTAATACGCGCAGGTTTCTTTTGGCCAACAGTGAAAGAGGATTGCGCACGGCACGCCCAGCGGTGTAGGCAATGCTAAAAGCACGCCGACTGGCACAAGGCGCCGCCTGAAGAGTTGCGGTCCATATACAGCCCGTGGCCTTTCCACACATGGGGTATTGACATCCTGGGCCCTTTCCCACTGGCAATCAGGCAGATGAAGTATCTGATCGTCGCCATCGAATACTTCACTAAGTGGATAGAGGCGGAGCCCGTGGCACAGATCACGGCGCATAAGGTACAGCATTTTGTGTGGAGAAACATCGTGTGTCGCTTTGGCGTACCTAGGCGCCTGATATCTGACAATGGGACCCAGTTCGCCAGTCAGCAGTTAAGAAATCTGTGCGCTGAAGTGGGAATCAAGCAAGTGTTCGCGTCGGTTGAACACCCCCAGACCAATGGACAAGTAGAGTCAGCAAACAGAGTTCTGCTGAGGGGGTTAAAAAGAAGGTTAGAGAAGGCCAAAGGGGCGTGGGCGGAAGAGGTTCCAAGGATTGTATGGGCATACCACACCACGCCCCAATCCTCTACTATGGAGACGCCTTTCAGTTTGGTGTACGGGTCGGACGCGATGATTCCAGTAGAAATACACGAAAGCTCACCGCGTTTTCAAAACTTTGTGGTGGAGGAATCTAATGAGGAGAGGCGGGTAAACCTGGATCTGCTAGAAGAGGCCAGGGAAGAAGCTAGAATAAAAGCTGAAGCGATGAAGAGAAGAGTGGAGCGGCAATATAGCTCTAAAGTAAAGCCACGACAGTTTCAGGTGGGCGACCTGGTGATGAGGAAAGCTCACCCTTACGAGCTGGAGAATAAGCTGTCTCCCAAGTGGACCGGGCCCTTCAGAGTTACTGAGGCTAAGGGCAACGGTTCGTACAACCTGGAGACTTTATATGGAGGCCCTATCCCGCGCAGTTGGAATGCAGCCAACTTAAAATTTTATTTCAGTTGACCTATTGCTTTGGTTTTCAGCCATTATTTTTCCTTGTTAGAAGTAATGTGATGCGCCGCCTAGGCCATGGCGTCGCCAAGGAAGAAGGCGTCGCCTAGGTCTTGGCGTCGCCCAGAAAGAAGACGCCGCCCAAGGGAAGGCATGCATCATTGGCGGAACGAGACGAAAGGAAGTTGCGCGGTATATGAGGCATATGCAAAGTAAAGTGGCGTTGTAAAGAATTATGATATTGGAAAATTGTTGTTACAAGCAATGTTCAGTACAAAATGCAAAAACACAAACAGGCCGCTTCTCAGCGCTCATCAGAGTCATCACTGGAGGAAGGCGAAGCCTCTTTCCTAGCCCGCAGCGCTCGGGTAAGTCGTGTCCTCTTTTCTCGGCTTATTTTCGAACCTGCACAAAGGGAACAGATGTGTTAGAGACACAGTGAAGAAAGACAGGCACAGTTAGAAAGTAACGAGGGTCGAAGTTGCCTAAGGCAGTGGTTCTTACTTATGTACTTCTCAAGGGTCCTAGCGTTGAACTCCAAGCTGATCACCGTAGCGGAGTCAAAACCTCCCGCCTCAGCAAGAATCCGGCAAGCTATTTGATCACTTGGAGCCAGATTCTTGAGGGATTTGGCTTTGAGGGCCTTTTCCTCTCTCACCCAGTATAGTGGAAACCCATCGAGGGCGTCGGGAACAAGATCGGTACAGCAGATCTTGAAGAACCGGCCTTTCCACCCCGTGAACGAGCTTTGGAAGGGCGTGAAGAGAACTCTTCCGGGTACATTGCTGAGAGTTACCCAGAGGTTGTGTCTCTGTCTCTTCACCTCAAAAAAGTGAAGAAAGAGGTCAACCGAGGGTGCACAACCCAGAAACCCAAAGAGGACATCGAAGGCCTTGACAAAGGCCCAGCTGTTGGGGTATAACTGGGCTGGAGCCACGTTGATCTCCGTCAGCAGTTCCTTCTCGAACCAGGAGAAGGGTAAGCGCACCCCGATGGTCTTGAACACCACCTGGTAAAAGTAAAAGAAAGGGACCCCGCTGTTGGCCCGTTCGTCGCCACACACTGGCTCCCCCAGAGTGCAAGGGAGCACAGCGATGTCGTCATCGTGCCTCCTCGCGAAGGCCCGGTGGTCGTAAGAACACGACTCCCCTTTGTGTTCCCGTACGGCCCTGGTGGAAAGCAAGCACGAATACTCATCAAGAAGTTCGCTCGAGGCCCAAGGGTACAAGTCTTTGGGACGAACCCTAGGGGAAGCATCGTGAGAAGACATTCTTTAGCAAGATCAGGATGGCTAGAAGTGCAAGGGTTGAGCGTGGGGAGCGAAGGTTAGAACAGCCTTTCGGCAGAGGAGAAAGGGTGCAAGAAGAAAGAACGCAAGTAGGTTATGGGAAGTGAGAGAATGATGAAGATAGTTCCAGAGCTTGAAGAGTTAAATAAAGCGGTTAGAGCGCCAAACGACGTGAATGGATGCACCGCACGATTGATACACGTGGCAGAAGATGAAAGGACGACGCTGGCATTCCTGGTTTAAATCAGAAAATGTCCCGTCAACAGAATATCCAATGGTACGATCCGCCGTCAAAGATGAGCCAGGGGTACAGCAAGAGTCAGAAAATGAAATGACTAGATACCCCACCAACCATGTAAGCAGCGCCACGTGGATCAAGTCGAATGACAGAAGGTCCCATCAGCTATACAAGGAGCGCCACGTGGATGGCACAGGCAAGGCCTTGGGCTCTTCGCTGTTATCAGGCGTTGACCAAGGCAAGGATTAAGGTCAATGACGAAGTAAAGGTAACGCCCGAGGCGTTGCCAGGAAGGACGTAAAGGGCGACGACAGACGAGATGTCGCGGGCGTCGCCAACCCAAATACCGACAGGCGTCGCCTCCCCGATACCCACAGGTAGGAAAGACTGTGGAGGGAGACGAAAGCAAAGAAAAGCAAAGTTAGTCACAGGCGTCGCCTCCCCGATGCCCACAGGTAGGAAAGACTGTGGAGGGAGGCGAAACCGCCGAACGCCAGCGAGTCACTGGCAGGGTGTTCTCCGATACCTATGGGCAGGAAAGACCATGGAGGGAACAAAAACCCCACAGCACTCAGCGTTTAGACACCCGGGGACGATACGGTGCTGCTTTAGCAGGCCTCTCCTTAGGCGTGGGCGCCGAGCGTTAAAAGATCAAAGAAAGAACCTTTCGGTATCAGAGACGTCCCGTGGACGATACGGCACCACTTAGTGAGCCTCTCCATGGGTGTAAGGGTTGGCGGGCGACCTTACCCAATCATACCAAACCGCCCAATGAAGTGTGAGAAACGGGCAGAACACGGATAAAATAATTGAAGCGTATGAAGGGAAAAGATGAGAACGAGATCGCATAGGCAGAATCGTATGTGAAAAAGAAATAAAGACAATTGTGCGAATGTCCTAAGTCAGTAACAAGAGTGCGGATAGTTCAAAAAATTACAAGTTTTGGCAGATAAAATCAAAATGTGAAGGTAAAGAATGAAGAGTTAAGCTTGAAGAGGAAGGTGGCGGATGAGGGGCAGCAGTTCAGTCGTTCAAATCCATGGGCACGACCTTCCCGTCAACTACGTGGTGTGTGGGGTCGCAGTTTGAAAGGTTGACGCCAGGATTCTCGCAGGACGCCTGGGACAGGGCCTCCTGGAACCCCTCCTCGAAGGTGCCCGCCATCTCCTGGATAAGGGACTTTTTCTCCTTCTCCAGTTCCTCAATGGCGGCGTCTCCAGAGGCCACCTGCTTCTCCAGAGCCTCTTTCTCCACGCGAAGCCGGCTAACCTCAACCTGCAGTTTGTCGTAGTCAACTCGGAGAAGGTCCATAGCTTTGGCCTGCGTGGCCATTTCCTCCTCCATCCGCTCCACCTTGGCAGCCTGTTCACAGCAATGGTCCTTCAGGTCTTTGTGAGTTTCTGCATCCGCTTTGACCACTTCCTGAAGACCCGCCACCTGTACTTGGAGAGCGACTTCACGAGCGTAGAAGTCAGCCTGGAGCTCCAAGGCCTCTGCCAGTTTCCTCTCAGTTTCTGCCCTGGACTCTTGTGCTTGTTTCAGGGAGGAACAATAAGCCTCGTTCTGGCGTCCCAGGATCCTCATCTCCTCCTCCAGGGTAGATGCCTTCGTTTCCAAGGCCTGGAGGGTTTGAGTTTGCAAGACAGCGTTTCTGGCCTGGGAGCGCCATTCGAGAGCCACCGCCAAGAAGGCCCCCAAATAGAAAGGCATACCTTCCCTCCTGTCGGTACCTTCTGGCATAGTCCCGCCACTGAAACCCCTCATCAGATGCATGATTGGAGGGGGAATGGCAATGAAGTCGGGGGCGGCAGCGTTGGGAGCCGGGGAAGCAGTGGTTTCTAGCGGCGGCAGAGGCAACGCAGATTCAGCACCTTCGCCCCTTTCCTCTTGGAGAATCATAGGAGGGAGTGAGGTTGCGCTTGGAGGGTTGTCCATAAAGGGGTTCCCTCCCTGTGGCGACGTCTCTACCAGAAGAGGAACCCGCGCGGATTTTCTCCTTCTGAAGGGCGCCACACCCTCCGATTCCTCATCGTCCGACAGAATCTCCAAAACCCTTTTTCCTTTGTCAAGAGGGGGTGGAGCCGGTGACGAGGCTGCAGCTAGGGGAACCGCGGCGATAGGCGAAGCAGAGTTGGGGGTTGGAAGCAAGTCGGAGCCAGGTGGAGACGTCGGAGATGGGCTAGAAGCAGCTTCAGCAGCGACTGGAGGCGGCGGTGTCGGGGCCGGTGGGAGAATCGGATTGGCAGCAGGGCTGGAGGAGACGCCTGCCTTGGCGGCACGAGCCTCCTTCAGTGCTTTCGCCAACATTATTCTTTTGGAAGTGCCCATCACCGATCCTACATCAAGACAGGCCAAACAACAAGGATTAGCACTGGAGCAGTTATGTGGATTCACAATACAGGAAGAGATGCGAAATGCAAGTAACATTGTGCAGTGAAAAACGGTAATGCAGATAACCATAGCAACTAATGCATCATAAATCGCCAAGAACAGATACCGAAGTATGTAGAAAGCCCATGGGCATTGAATTCGTTCGCGATGAGCTTGGCGGTATCAAAGACTATTCCCAATCCCGCCAAGGCTTTGCATATATCCCGGTCAGGCAGGGCAAGTTCGTCCAAGGCCAAGGGCTTCATAGTTATGGGCTTATCTGTCCAGTACAGGGGAAAGCCCTCTAGAATAGTAGGATCGCGCTTGGTCGCGCGAACCTTGAAAAACTTCCCCTTCCAGCCTTTGAACGAATTCTGGAAGAGCGTCAGGATGATGCGCCCGGCGATGCCAGAAAAGCTCATCCAGAGACTTTTCCCTTGTTTCTTTACCTCGAAGAAGTGAAGAAAAACGTCCACAGAGGAGGGAACTCCTAGGTAGCCAAAGAGAATTTGGAACCCCCTCACGAAAGCCCAACTGTTGGGATGGAGTTGGGCGGGAGCAGTGTTTATTTCTGTCAATAGCTCTTTTTCGAAGGGAGTTAGGGGCAGACGCAGGCCCACCCTTTTTAACACCATCTGGTAGAGGAAGAAGAAAGCGCATCCCCCAGTATCCCGTGAGTCCGCGCATACGGGTATCCCAGGTCGCACTCGGCTTACCAGGACTTGGGAGTCATGACTCTTGTGGAAAGCATTGAAGTTATAGAGGGCAGGGTCACCCCTGTGGGCCTCCACGTCCTCAACGGAGTTCAGGAGGGAACATTCGTCCAGAAGTTCGTCGGGGGCCCAGTCATATTCGCCCTTATAATGAGACTTGGGGAGCGGGGGAGGCGCGGTGGTCTTGGTCTTTGCCATCAACACCAATGCTGAAGATCAAAGGAGAAAGAAAGGGTTCAGAGAAAAGGGGTTTGGAGAGAAGAAAAGGGGAAAATGGAAGAACCCTAGGAGCGCCCTACCCGCAAAAGAACGAAGGGAAACAAGAGGAATAACGAAGCATACAAGCAACATCCAGGGAAATGCGGTAATATGGACAGTCCCAGGCAGTTCATACAGTAAGGAGAATCATCAAGGAGGGAAAAACCGTACCTTTGGAGGCAGTAGGAGAGCGCAGGAAGGAGAGAATCGCGATTGCAGAGAAAGGGATTTTGAAGGCGATGAACAGTGCGGAATTGCAGAGTGAATGAATGTAACAGTAGAGTGAGCGCGGGGTTTGGGGGTAACTTAAACGTTACATTTCGTAACCCAAGAGGCGCTAACTAAGGGCCGCAGGATCGGGCCACGCGTCAGAAGGTCGATTGCCCAGGGGAAGCGCAAAGGTCTCTAAAGGAGGGCCACGCGATGGGCCACGTGGCGCGCGATAAAGGGTAGCCCAAAAGGCGTAATCATCCCCATTGCAGGGAATGTCCAATCGGTCATTAAGAATACCCCTGTGGTTCAGATAATGTCGCGTCAGTAATTCGAAAATTTGCTGAGTCAGCAGAGAATGACACGTCATCAGGAAGGCACGTGGATGGCGGGGGCAAGGCTTTAGTCTTTGCGCTGAAGACAAGTCTTCGGCTTAAGACTGGGGGGCTTGTGTACCGTCCCGTATCAGGGCGTTGACTAAGTCAAGGTCAAAGTCAACGACTGGAAAGTCAAAGTCAGCTCGAGGTGTCGCCCAGACGTAGAGACGCCAAGAGGAGGCGTCGCCTAGGCGAAGGCGTCGCCTAGGTGAAGGCGTCGCCCAGGTGAGGGCGTCGCCAGATTAAACAGTGTAAAAGCAAGGCAATCACGGTGTGGTTCCCCGATACCCATGGGTAGGAAAGACCATGGAGGGAGCGACGTCGTGGGAAAGCCTCAGGTCCCGATATCTCGGGAAAGTGATAAAGAGAAGAAAAAGGTGGCTCCAAGGCCATAGTGATAATACCAGTAAAGGGCAGCCTGACTCGCGAAGTACCCCTGCCGCCCCAGAGACGCCTTCGGGACAGATACGACCCAAGAGGAAGGTCACGCCCAGGATAACCGGGTGCAGGGTGTGAGAGGAAGGCAGATACGCTCTCAGAGTAAGTGGCTGGATACTTGGGGGCATGAGTTGGCACCCAAAAAGCCACCCCTAGCGCAGTAGCACTCCCAAGCAGGAGGACCCACACGCAGAAACGTCCCCAGATGGGCAGAAACGCCCCCAGATGGGGTCAAGGCGTCGTGAGGCCTTCCACGTGTATGACAGCAATGCCGGAATAGAAACACCCTCAAGTCAGGTGCCAGGTAATTAAAGATATTCAATACAGTTTCCCTTTTTAGCATTCAGGTACTATTATGGCTCCCAAGCGTTTCAACGTCTTAAATGCGTTACGTTTCGTAATTAAGCGCTTTAATGAGTGCGTTACGTTTGAGTGTAAAAGTGCTTTAAGGCGCTTTAAATGTTGGGGCAGTTTAAATAGCGCTGAGAATGTCGGAAAAAGGGTTGGAACCTTTGGCAAATTTACGAGAAACTCTTTGGTTGCTTGTCCGTGCTTTAAGGTTACGAACAAGTGATTGGAGAATATTTTTGCCTAGAGGAGACAACACACAAACACAGATACACAGTTCTTTTACCACCTTCAGAGTGCCACACGCGGTGCTCAGATACGTGGGTGGACAGTTTTTGGTGTTTCTTGCTGGCTGACTTGAGCGTCGGAGTGCAAACGGCCGCTAGGGCGCCTCTTTGTCCTCTTTTTTGCAGGAATTTACAGGCAATCAGTGGGAAGGAGTCCTTAGCTGACGGTTGAGGTCGCGCACGAAGACGTCCCGGTCAACCGGACGGAACACTTATCTTTTTCATTACCCAAGGTTCCTACTCATACACCATATTGGATAAAGAATGTTAAGGATGAATTTTTCATACATTCTAGATTTCCAAATAAATTCATTTCTAATCAATCTTTTCCAACATGGGCTATGTATAGGACATCTTTTTTTGAACTCCCAACATTTCAATGTACTAAGTCATGTTTGCCTATTTCTTCTTGTATTCTCTTATCTAATTGCAAACTGACTTTGTTTTATGCAGGAGTACTGAATTCGTGGACGAATTCTCTCCAACTTGGGGAGTATGATGAGAATCAGAAAGATGTTATCAATAGAAGAAATGGACAATGGCCAAATCATTTAAAGTTCTTCTTATTAGTCTTTGCAAAAGATGAGGCCCAAGCCCAAGAAGGCCCAAGCCCAAGAAGCCCAAGTCCAAACCATGAGGGGCAAGGCCAAGCATTAAATAAAAGAGCATCATTTGAATGACTCTTGTAGGAGGTGTGGATATTAAATAAATAGGTGTGAATGTATTAGAGAGAGTCACATTGTCCATGTGACTTAGTAGGGGGGTGTAGGTGTAGTTTTTTAGGAGGTGTCATAGTAGAAAAAGGTCACACCTCCCATGTGACTTGTTTTTGGTGGGAATTTCAAATGAGTTTTATTTGAAATTTCCCACCTATTTTTCAGCACCTCTAGGCTATAAATAAGGTGCTTTCCTTTGTAATTTTCAGATTGGAATTTTATAGTAGAGAGACTATACTAAAATTTGGAGAGAAATTGTGAGTCTTGAGTCTTCTTCTACCTTTGCCTTATCTTGTGAGCAATGGTGAGCTTCAAGTGGCGGCACTCCATCACTTATCTTGGATCAAGGAACCAAGTGGCGTGAAGTGGTCTTCCAATTCTCAAAATCCAGCAAGCTTCTTCTATAAGTGTTTGATAGCTGTCGTTTTGCTGTCAAATTAATATGATTCTAGCGTAGACTTGTCTAACACTAGAGAGATGATAGTATAATTGTGGACAAATGTCCCCAAGTCGTCTCCCAACGAATCCAATAGTAAAATCAGTTGATCAGGGTTTAAAATCTATCTGCAAGCAATAAAAGTTAGCAATAACAATAAAGATGAAAAGGGGGTTTGAGATAGTTGTGCAAAAAATATAAAAGAGATTAAAATAGCAAATAAAAAGCGGTTGATCCCAAGTTCTTCCACCATTGAATTCTTCACAGGTTCTCTAAAGATTAATCTTTTCTCAATCCTCCAACAGAGCTAAACCAGATTGAACATGCGCCGATCTGATTCAACTGAAACTCACTAATAAAACATGCGTCTACTAGTTTAATCAATACCCACTTTGTTCCATGCGTATACTCCATGGGAATGCTTACCTCCTCTCCCTTGAATCATGCGCCCAAGAAATTAATTAGAACAATGCGAACTAACTAAGAAACCAAAGTTTAAGATAAGGAAGACTCTCAATCATGCGTTCAAGTACAACCTCTCACAAAAACCAGTTTTCCAGGAGATTAGACAATAAAAACAACTGCTATAGAGAATTAAAAATCGAAACTTTTATTGAACAAAACCTCAGAACTCAATGGGGAATTACAAAAGAATCAACCAAAAAGGTTTAGCCTTCCATGCGGAGGCAAAACAAAAGAATTACTAAGAAGAAAATAAACTAAGAAAACCCTATGAAGCTCTCCCCTTTTATCCTTGATGCTTGTGTCCTTTTATAGACTTTTCTGCTCCAAGGATCTTGAGAGAATATTGTAGTTTATATTTTGTTAACAGTTTCCAAGTTTCTATCTTTCCATAATTCTTGTATTTTGCAAAAGATTTGCTTCCAATTCTGTTTCTGAGATATTGTAGATTTTATTTTCTCTTTCTTCTCCTCAGAATTTGTTTCCTGTTTTGGTTCAAGAAGCAACTTGGACTTTTGCATATTTGGCCCATTCACAAAGGTAGATGCTTCCTCCGGATAATTTACTCTAAAAACACAAAATTAACAATAATAATAGTTAAGGCCTAAATAAACTCAATTATAAGAATATTAATTAAAACAATGGATTTATTTATTATTATAGTCCAATAATCTATGAATAAGGCTAATGAGTGTGAATAAATATATGCTCATCAGTGTTCTTCTTCCTTTTCTTCAATTTTCATTCGGTAGTTCTTAATTTCTAGTTTTTACTTTCATTTCTACCGTTTGAATTTCTGTTTTCCAGCTTTGCTTCTAGTTTCTGTTCGGTGCAGTAGTTTATTATTTCATTTCTGTCCAGCTTTCAATTCTTGTTCTTCATTCCTTGTTGTTTGATTCCATTTGACAATATATGGACTTCCATATGAGCTTTGGTTGGTGCAAAGTCTTGGTGAGTTCTTGAATTAGAACATTGATCCAATTCTAAGTAAGGTGCCATTTATGACCAACTCAAGTTGCTCCTAAGAATGTCAAAGAATCATGTATTCTTGTTGTTGCATTCACATCAGAAGTGGTCCACCTAAATCATAGAAAACATTAAGCCAAAATCATCATACTGCAATGAAAGCCAGAAGAATTATACAAATGTTTATAATTGTTAAAAGATACCTTTGTCTCCCAATTGATAGTCCTCCGATCTTAGTTCCTCATGACTTTTGTCTTTGTAAACAGGCATGGCAGATATGGATTCCAATTTTGCAGTCTGCCCAGAGGTACCACTATCTGCTTCCGTTGTTGCTGTGTAACTAGCTACTCTACTTCCACCCCGTTGCTGACCTCCAAAACCTGACTGTCCAATACCAGTATTTCGAAAGGCCGATGATGGTGTTTGAGATCCTGAAAGAGAAAATATTTGATGATTACTTTCAACTACATTTGCCCAAGATACTATATGCCCAATATCTTTAAAATAGAAATATAATTGAAGAAGAGTTAGCTCCAAATGGCGATGGGGACGAACCAAAAATAGAGGGTTCTGCTGCTGTTGCTTCTGTTGAAGAACCAAAAGCTGATGAACTGAAGACTGGAGCAGCAGAAGTTCCAAATCCAGAAGAAAAGGGTGAACTCTTTGGGGCAAACGGGTTAGAATTAGGTGTTGTGGAAGAAAAAGAATTGCCTGATGATTGACCAAACACTGATGAAGGAGAAAAGGCATTTGTCTGTGTTGTAGACAAACTGAAGCCTGCCAAACCAGTAGACTGACCAGAGGGCAGTGGTCCACCTAAATTATAGAAAACATTAAGTCAAAATCATCATACTGCAATGAAAGCCAGAAGAATTAAACAAATGTTTATAATTGTTAAAAAATACCTTTGTCTCCCAATTGATAGTCCCCCCATCTTAGTTCCTCATGACTTTTGTCTTTGTAAACAGGCATGGCAGATATGGATTCCAATTTTGCAGTCTCCCCAGAGGTACCACTATCTCCTTCTGCTTCCGTTGTTGCTGTGTAACTAGCTACTCTACTTCCACCCCGTCCCTGACCTCCAAAACCTGACTGTCCAATACCAGTATTTCCAAAGGCCGATGATGGTGTTTGAGATCCTGAAAGTGAAAATATTTGAAGATTACTTTCAACTACATGTGCACAAGATACTATAGGGCCTAATATCTTTAAAGTAGAAATATAACAGTCAAAATTCTAATGGTTCTTGAACTCACCAAATGCTGAACTCTGACCTCCAAAGGGTGAGGCCGTACTACCAAATGGACTGCTGCTATCAAATGCAGAAGAAGACTGACCAAAAGCCTGAGTGGATCCAAAATTAAATGCAGGCGTACTAGAGGGCCCAAAAGCAGGAGTACTAGAGGCCCCAAATGGAGTGCTTGAACTACCAAATGCAGACGTGCTTGATGGACCAAACATAGGGTTACTAGAAGCACCAAAGGCTCCCCCACCACCAAATACGGGAGAACTTGACACCCCAAATGCAATCCCTGTGCTACCAAAAGTTGGGCTAGAGGTGGAACCAAACGCAGGGGTGCTAGTTGCATCAAATGCAGGAGTGCTCGATTTACCAAATGCAGGAGTGCTTGTAGCACCAAACGCTGGCTGAGATAACTCACCAAAAGGGGTTGAGAAACCAAGTATGCTGCTTCCAAAAGCTGGTTGTAATTGCTGTGTAGCACCGAATGGATTTGTTTGAGTAGGAATAGATCCAAAACCTCCAAAAGCAGGCTTCTGACCAAAAACTGATGATCCTATAAAGCAAGAGAATTAATTCTCAAAATTGAACCACAAAACTGTCCCGATAACATAATAAAAAAGAAAAGAAGAAGACAGCAAATTAAATGATAATTCAATGAACAACCTGGTGAAAAAATTTGATGTAATTTTAAGCTTTCAGAAGGAAATAATTGAAGACAATCTGATGAACAAACAAGAAAAACAACTTTGAAACAAAATGAAAAAAGAATTCCATGCACTCGTACCACAAAATGACGATGATGAGCTACCACAAGAAGACTGTTGAGCCGCACCAAATACCCAAGTGGAAGTACCTCCGAACATGAAACTGCCAGTTTGCGAACCAAATGGACTCGTACTACCAAATGGCTTAGGGACAAATGGATTGGTACTTGAATTGGTCAGTCCAAAAACTGATTGAGAGCCAAAAGGGCTCGACGAAGACTGCGCAAAAGCTGTCGAAAGAATAACTCAAATTTATCAACGGTTTGCGAAAGTAATCAATAAGTAACACATCACGAATTAACGCAGCGGAGGCAATACTTACGGTTCGAACCAAACATCGTTAGAAGCAAGGTAGTAACAAACGCGATCTGAATCGAAGAATGTTATGCCTTGGCGATTGTGCTACCTACTAATTCGAAGTTACGAACCCTCTCTCTGTTGGACGCGAAATGCAAAAACAAGAAGGAGGGGATGGTGATCGGAGAAGAAGACGGGGTTTTCTTTCGGTTTTTGGTGATTTAGCGGTTGATTACAAGAAACGAAACGAGAGTTTTGGGACTCTTTCTTCCTACACCTCCATACCTTCTGCCACCCCATACTTACCATTTTATCTTTTTTTTCACTCCTTGAATTTGAAATAATAAGCCTATGGATTATGTAATTCGGATAAATTTCGGATTATATAATCCGGATAAATTCCAGATTACATAATCAAGAAGTCAATTTCATATTTAGAAAAGACTTCCAGATTATGTAATCCGGAAGCTAATCACAAAAGACTTCTGGATTACATAAATCAAAAGCTAATTCTGAATCTAATAAAAAGACTTCCGGATTATGTAATCCAGAATATTGAAAAGGGTATTTTTGGAATAAGAAAAAATTATGGGGGTGACACGGAGGTACAGGAAGAAGCAGCCGAGTTTTGGATGAAAAAGGTGATGGGCCTGCATCAAAATAGGCCCAATTGTGAAAGCCGCGTAGCTTAAAAATTTCGCTGGATAGAAAAACAAAAGGCACATTCTCCGCACCTGGTCAATTCAAACGGGCACCTGACCATAAACGTGAAAAGATAAAAGTGCCCTTAATAAATATTAAATTAGGTTAAGTAATGAATGTGAATTAGAGACCTACACTCAACCCTCATCCATAGACATGTTAATGACTTATGGATTTTTTCATCCATAAACAATTGTATGACTTACAGATTTTTTTATCCATAAGCATCAATATTGGGTTATGGATTTTTTTATCCATAGGCACAAATATTAGGTTACGGATAAATTCATCCATAGGCACAAATATTGGTTTATAGATATATCCATCCATAGGCACAAATATTGGGTTACGGATAAATCCATCCATATGCACAAATATTGGGTTACGGATAAATCCATCCGTAGGCACCATTGTGTAGTCAATACATCACAGATATTAATGCATAAATGCATCACAAATGTAGTCAATACATATATTAAAACATCCCAAAAAAAAACATTACTTATCTATTACAAATGTTTAAGATTAGAAATATCGTCTAATGGACATTATTTGTGTGTAAACTTGCATCTGGCTAGTGTAGTATGTTGACCAAGATTGGGTTGTAGGATAACAATGTGATGCCCACAATATATCTGTAGCTGAAATAGGACAACCAGCTTTCAACTTCACCTACAAAAGTAATAAATATAAGTTACATAATATAAGTTTTAAGTTAGCACTATTAGTGACTTTACATGGACGTTTTGGGTATACCTGGACATAATGATTTCCATGGACGTGCCCAATTGCAATGATTTAGTATTGAGTGAAGTTACTTGGTGGTTGGGTTCTTACGGAAAAATAGTCAATGAAACCAAAATAGCATTGTACCGATTAGCAAATGTCTCACTACACTTATGTGTCATATCTTCATTATCTAACGAATTGTAAGTTATTGATTGCTCCATATCAACATCATCTAATCCATCCCACAAATCAATCTCTTCTGAAATTCTCATGTATGAGTCTTGTGTATCCATTCACGATGCTGAAAAAAAAAATTACTTAGCTTGCAGAAAATAGTCAACTATTATGGATATGGAAATCCATAATTCAAAAATAAACTACGGGTATGAATATCCATAATTCAAAATACAACTACGGATATGGATATCCATAATTCAAAATACAATTACGGATAATTATATATGTAATGCGGTGATATGGTGCAGAAAATGTTACTGACTAACGGATGCTTACATCCGTAACGTTAAAAGAAGACTTTCGGATATTGGTATCCGTCACTACCTGAGCTCGAATAAAATGTGATAAAGAAGCTTAAATCGGTTCTTACCACACAACAATGTCAAAGTGCAAACGATCTCGTCCACCACCACTGTAAATCCACCTCCTACGCAACTCAAAGCACCACCAAAGAAGAAAACCAACTCAAAGCACCACCGTCACAACTTTTCCAAAGAAACTTTCACAGTTTTTCAAACTAAAGAAGACAAGGGCATAGTTGGATTTTGAAAATTTCGTCAGGTGCAGGAAGCAAATGATCGGGTGCAAGAAGTAATTGCCAAAACAAAAACATTGTTGGATTGGACTATTGACTATTGAAGGGATATTTTCTTCTTTTAAAATTTGTCGAGTGAAGTCAGCTTTTTATATAATAATGAAATAATAATTAGTAAATATTCGCTTTTAAAAGTATAATAAAAAAATTCTTGATATATTTAGTAAAAAATAAATTTAAGCATATTAATGTAATACTCTAATAAAATTATCATTTTTATTATAAACCCAATAAAAGACCTATACAAAGTTGTTCCCGCCGGTTGACTAGGTTTAACACCTTCTCTTGGATCTACTGCAATTGAGTATTGAGTTGTGTATCTCCGTTGTGACAAAGGACGCCCTACCTGTTGATTGCACTCTGACGCTCAAGTCAGTAAGGGCTCACAAAAAGTAAATAGTTTCATTCTAGTGTGCAAAAACAACGTACCTTCATTTAGGGTTTTAGGTCCCTTTTATAACCGCACATGCAACAGTTTCTCGCTTGAGAGCATAAAATCTTAACTGAAAATATATTAAGCACATTAATCTTTTATCTCTAACAGAAAAACCACCTGTCACGGACACCAATGATCTTCAGGTGCTAAACCGCAGACCAACATTCTGCACATCTCTATCTTTTAGGGTTAAAAACAACTATCAACGGGTATTTTACGTGTGCACCATTATTCTCGGGTGCTCCTCTTTCATTCTCAACAACTATTAATTATTATGCAACTAACATGCATATTATCACAAGATATAACAATTATATCTTTCATCTTTAGAATAATATCACAATAGATAAAATATCTCTTTATCTTTTATCTTCATAATAATATCACAACAGATAAAATATAATATCACAACAGATAAAATATAATATCACAACACATAAAATATAATATCACAACACATAAAATATAATATCACAACGGATAAAATATCTTTCTATCTTTTATCTTCAGAATAATATGATAATAACAATTATATATTTTATCTTAATTACCTTTTCTGGGTTGACCAACATCTAGGCCAAAACTCGTGACCCACCCTTTGGACCCAATAGCCGAGGTCCCAAGCCCTCGAGCACTCTGGCCCAGTAATAGTCGAGGTTTATTATGGCATGCATTGGCTTAAGCTAGTTGAGGTTTACTGAGTTATCACCTACATGTTGAATTGAACTGTGACTCCATTGTGATAGAGGGCGCCCTACCTCGGCTATTGAACTGAACCGTGACTCCATTGTGACAGAGGGCGTCCTACCTGTTGATTGCACTCTGATGCTCAACCCAATACTCAATAGTCGAGGTCCCGAGCCCTCGAGGACTCTTTCCCAGTAATAGTCGAGGTTTATTATGGCGTGCATTGGCTTAAGCTAGTTGAGGTTTACTGAGTTATCACCTACCCACTGAGAAATCGTCGCGTCAGCCGCCAGAGCACTCGAAAGACTCTTCGCTTAGCCTGGCTCAGCTTGAGCCTGGGGGGCTTGTGTACTGGGTAAAAGTGCTCGAGAGCTCGGGACCTCGACTACTGGGTCCAAAGGGTGGGTCACGAGTTTTGGCCTAGATGTTGGTCATCTCAGAAAAGGTAATTAAGATAAAATATATAATTTTTATTATCATATTATTCTGAAAATAAAAGATAGAGAGATATTTTATCTATTGTGATATTATATTTTATTTGTTGTTATATTATATTTTTGTTGTTGTGATATTATATTTTATTTGTTGTGATATTATTCTGAAGATAAAGAGATATTTTATCTCTTGTGATATTATTCTGAAGATGAAAGATATAATTGTTATCTCTTGTGATAATATGCATGTTAGTTACATAATAATTAATAGTTGTTGAGAGTTAAAGAGGAGCACCTGAGAATAATGGTGCACACGTAAAATACCTATTGATAGTTGTTGTTAACCCTAAAAGATAGGGACGTGTAGTTAAAACAGAATGTTGGCCTATGATTTATCACCTAAAGGGGCCTAAGACACTAGATGAAGGTACGTTGTTTTTGCACACTAGACTGAAACTGTTTACTTTTTGTGAGCCCTTACTAACTTGAGCGTTGGAGTGCAATCAACAGGTAGGGCACCCTCTGTCACAACGGAGTCAAGGTTCAATTTAACAGAGAGACACAAGTCAATACTCAATTGCGGCAGATCCAAGAGAAGACGTTAAACCTAGTCAACCGGCGAAAACAAAAAGCATTTAATATTTTAAAATACAAGTTAAATATACTCAAAATATATATAAAGACAAATGTTAACAAAAATAAAAGTTTAAAGTATAGTTCTAATATGTATATGTATCTATATCTATATTCGCTCAAGAACACATTATAGTTGTACTGGACTAGATCATGGTGCCCACGTAAGCAAAATGGACCCCTGATGTTGGCGCATGAGTTGATGCTCTAGTTGTTATTTCTGTTATTATTTTATGCACTCCTTGGAGATAAGATTCTCTTCTGTTGTGGCACCTTGAGAGAAGGCACCCTCGAACAGAATGTGTTTCTCCTGTTAAGTATGCTTTCAATTGAGATTAGATTCTCGTGATGGAAAGTTGTTACAAGAGGTAAGCTATAAAAAGAGCTTGAGACCCCAGGTAAAGGTACGTTGTTTCTAAGACTAAAACTGAATACTTCTTGATTTTTAGCCCCTTACTGACTTGATCGTCAAAGTGCAATTAACAAGTAGGGCCCCCCTCTGTTTCAGCAGAGCTACATTCCAGGGCAACAAGAGATAGGACAAATTCCTAAAGAGACCGACGGAGCCAGAGCTTATCATTTGAGTCAACCGGCGAGAACAATAGTCATAGTTGATCATCCAACAAACAACATATACTTTCAACAAATTATTGAAATAAATTTTCAACATGAAAAATGTATATAAAAGAAAATGTTTTTAATTAGAAATTCACAAACAATTCAATTCCAACAAATACAAACATACACAAAAATCATACCAATCATACATGAATTTATACATCGAATGATATTTAACAAATGGAATATTAACATACACATATTCTGAAAAACTCGTATTAAGTATGTCCTTCCAAATATTAACATTTGATACAAATCAAGACTTAGATTAACAAGCAAATCAAGACTTAGATTAACAAGCCAACCTAAGATATTGTTTGTATAAAGACTAAGAAATGCAAATATTTATTGTATAGAAAGAAAATGTGAAAATAAAAAAAATAAAAACTAAAAAGCACACAAAGCGAGAAGCATTTTGAAATTGAAACTTTCTTTGCTTCTTAGGAGAAATTTAAGAAGAAAGTTGTAAATATATATTTATATAATTAATTATTTATAATTTACTTTCTTACCTTTTTTTATTTTAAACTCAAATTATTATTAATTTTGTTTAATATAAAATTAAATAATTAAATAATTAAATATAATATAATATAATAAAAAATAATACTATAATATGATAAAATAAAATTTAAAATTTAAAATATTAAATGTTAAATAAATTTATGTTAGATAAATATATAATAACTCTTAATTATAATAATTATTATAAAATTATAATTATAAATAATAAATAATAAATTTATATAATAATTATATTAATTATAAAAAAGTAAAGATAAAAATAATAATGTTATTTAATATAAAAATATTTTTTTATCAAATTTTATATATTTTGTATTTTTTTAAAGTTAATATGTCACTAGAAATAATATTTTAATTAAAATTAATTATATTTTATAGATAAATCAATCAAATTAATTTTTTAACAATTTTTAAATATAAGGATAGCTTTGTAAACTTATATTTTTATTAATTAAAAAAATATAATTTTAATTATATCCATCACATCACTCACAAACTTTCCCTACACTTTTTACTCTATTTACCTTAATCAAAACAACCTTACTTTCTTCACACTTTTTCTACAAATCATCTCAAAGTCACTCCCTCAAATCCACTCTTTAATCCAAACAAAGCTTAAGAGTAATGGATTAGGGTAAACTCATTACAACCCTAGTCGCACATCTACACATGTCATAGTGTGTAAGAACTTTTTCCTCAACTTCTCACCACTTGATATCTTAGTCTAAGTGACTTAGATTATCAGTGAAACAAATGAGTCTTTGTTATAACATAGGTGTTTTTACTTAATACATAATTCAAACAATGGTTCACATTTCATCTCAGATTTATGATCCCAATTTCATACCATTTTTATCATTCTCAACAATCTTTTTCATATAAATTATTTAAACAAAACCACAAATCAATTAAATATACAAATTATTAATCAATTTATATTTATATTAAGCATTCATATTCAATCCATTAAAGAAAAAAAAATAGCTTGAGCAAAAGTTGTCTTACTTGAGCGAAAATTTCTTAAGTGAAAGTCTAATCGAGAGCAATGGTTGACTTTCAACTTTATTTTCACTTGAACGAAAATATGACCGAGAGCAAAGGTTGAGTTTTGGCTCTATTTTTTCTTAAGAGAAAATATCAAAAAATCAACTTCATGTATTGAAACTAATCTTATTTTCAAAAAAAAAAAAATCTCAAAATACTTTAACAAATACATCTTTCAAACAAATTCAAAATGACATATGTTGGAGATCCCACATCGACTAGAGATTAGAGCCTTTCATAGTATATAAGTGGGTGCAAACCTCATCTCATTGAACCGGTTTTATGGGGTTGAGTTAGGCTTAAAGTCCATTTCGTAATATGGTATCAGAGCCATTTCGAGCCTATCCTAGTGAGTATTTGTGTTGGGCCTATCGTACCACCCGCTATCAGGCCGCTATCAGACCACCCATAATATATAGTCCCACGCACGAGTTGGTAGTCTCGGCGTGAAGTGGGTGTGTTGGAGATCCCACATCGACTAGAGATTAGAGCCTTTCATTGTATATAAGTGGGTGCAACCCTCAACCCTATGAGCCGGTTTTATGGGGTTGAGTTAGGCTTAAAGTCCACTCTTTCACAATAACATACACAACTATGACTTGCTCAAATATCATCCTTCACACATTTCATTAAACTTTGATCATTCAAACTCAATATATACTTTCATTCACATCAAAGTCAAACTAATATATGAAAACTATAGGAAACTAAATTTACTAATCTAAATCATATTCAAAACTCAATTTAACCAAATTGAAATGATCACTTTTCTCAACTAACCCCGCTAAGATTGATCATAAATTCAAAAGAAAAAGAAGAAAATAAATAATCTTTAGAACAAATAGGAACTTTGATGGAAAAATTTATCTATTAAACATTATCCTTACTCTCCAACTACTTCAAGATAAGATTAAATTCTAAAAGACATGAGATTGAAAGGAATTAAATTAAAGAGAAGGTAGAGAGAAATTCTAAAGAGGGAGAGGAGAATTTCTTTATCCCAAAGAGAGAAGGGTGAGAATGGGTTTTCCAGTTACAATTCTTAATTTAATATACTCACCTTAATATAATTAAATAAAACAGACTTTTAAGAAATAGATAATTGTTTATTGTATTTTTTTTCTCCTTAAATCATATACTTTTATCATTTTTTAATAAATTTTAGTTATTATTTTATAATATTTTTTAAATAAATAAAAGCATAATTGTAATATATATATATATATATATATATATTTCTTAATCATTATATGTGCTATTAATTAAGGCTTGAAATTTTATGTTTATGATGATTTTGTTAGGTGGTGATTAATGATTTTATAAAAGTATATTCTTAAAATTAATCATTTGTTAGTGTGTTATAACTTAATGTTTGTATTTTATTATATCAATAAAAATCTTCTTTTCTTATTTTTTATCAATATGAAAGTTTTTAGAACATTTTATGTATTTTATGTATGTTTATAATTTTTATATAAAACTTGTAGTATATATTCACTACAAGAAAAAAAGGTTTTAATAGAGGTTATTTAGTGGAGGTTAATATAACCTTAGGAATTGATTTAATTAATGGGGTTTTTTTCTAAAACCTCAACAAAATAATGGAGGTTTTTTAACCTTAGCTAAATTCCAAAGGTTTATTCTAAAATCTCAGTAAAATAACAAAGGTTTTTTTAACCTTTATTAATTTCCAAAGGTTTATTTTAAAACCTCCGCAAAATAACGAAGGTTTTTTTAACCTTCGTTAATTTCCAAAGGTTTATTTTAAAACCTCCACAAAATAACGAAGGTTTTTTTAACCTTTGTTAATTTACAAAGGTTTATTTTAAAACCTCCATAAAATAACAAAGATTTTTTTAACCTTCGTTAATTTCCAAAGGTTTATTTTAAAACCTTCGTTAAATTCTAAATATTTATTCTAAAATCTCATCAAAATAATAGAGTTTTTTTAATTTTTTTTAAGTGTCAAAAGTTTATTGTAAAATATCAATAAAATATTTTATATTTTCTCAATTCTTAATAAATAGATATAATTAAATTTTTTAGTGAGTTTAGCCTAAACTGGTATACATATTTAAATATGCTTTGAACTTAGGTCTTAGAGGTTGATTCATTAATTGAAGTTAGAAGGCACTTCATTAATTGAAATTATTATTCAATTCTTAAAGATTGTTTTTATGAGTTTCAATAAGTAAAAATAAGTTGTGTGTGAAGTGACATTAACTTATCACATATATACATCATCATAATTTATTTTTTGGTTACATTTGCAGTATCAAATTTTGAAGAATCAGACACTGGAAACTATTCATTATAATAATATTAATAATAATATTTATAATAATATTTATAATAATATTAATAAAAATATTTATAATAATATTAATAATAATATTAATAATAATATTTATAATAATATTAATAATAATATTAATAATAATATTAATAATAATATTAATAATAATATTAATAATAATATTAATAATAATATTAATAATAATATTTATAATAATATTAATAATAATATTTATAATAATATTAATAATAATATTTATAATAATATTTATAATAATATTAATAATAATATTTATAATAATATTAATAATAATATTTATAATAATATTAATAATAATATTTATAATAATATTAATAATAATATTTATAATAATATTAATAATAATATTTATAATAATATTTATAATAATATTAATAATAATATTTATAATAATATTAATAATAATAATAATATTAATAATATGAATAATATTAATAAATATTAATAATATGAATAATATTAATAAATATTAATAATATGAATAATATTAATAAATATTAATAATATGAATAATATTAATAAATATTAATAATATGAATAATATTAATAAATATTAATCATATGAATAATATTAATAATATGAATATAATATTAATTATAATAATAATATTAATAATAATGTTAATTATAATAATAATATTAATAATAATGTTAATATAATATTAATATGTATAAATTAAGTTAATAATAATAAGTATAATAAAAATGATAATATGACCAAAGAACTTCTCTGGTCTAGTGGTTAACCCTTCCCTGATTACTAGAAGAACTTGGGTTTGAATCCTGATTGATGCGCAATGAAGATGAGAGTTTTTTTTAGTTCAAAAAGTTGGAACAAACTCTTGGAAAAGAAAAGAAATTGTCTTTAATTTTTCTGAAGAAGATGAATGATGTTTTTGATAAAAATTATAACATCTTGTTTTTCTCTACATGACTAGGTTCTTAAAGAAATAGGAAAAGATTATTGAACTTGTATGTGAAAATCTTTGGCCGACATGTTATTCTTCAAGAAAAAAGTATATACTTTCAAGATGTTGGTAGGAAAGGGATTGGAAGATCACCTAGAGAGTTTCACTAACATCATTGTGATCTATAAAACTTTGAAAGATTGATGAAGAAGATCAAGTTTTGGTGTTTCTCAAGTCGTTACAAAGCAAAATAGATAGTCTATTGGCACACTCGTACATGGCAAGGATTCAATATCATTGGAGGTCTTACAAGCTACCTTATTCTCAAAGAAAATAAAGAGGAAATATGATGAAAGATATGAACACGATGTTGAAGAATTAAACATAAGAGATAAGATAAAGAAAAAGATTTTTAAGAGCAAGAATGTATCAAGATTCAAGCCAATGATGGACAAAAAGAATAAATGATTTATTTATGGGAGTGGAAATCATCTTAAGAAGGAGTACCTATAAAATAAGAAGAAAAAGAAACATGGAAAGCAAAGAAGCCACAATGTTGATGTTGATGTTCTCTCATAAGGGTGTGATGTAAGAATTGATGGCTTAAACAAGAGGGGGGATGAATTGTTTATGAAAGTTTTCCGCAAATGATAACTAAGAATGAAGTTCTTTAATGATTTATAGAAAGGAGAATCAAAGAAGCCAAAAGAAATAAGCTATTAAAATTGTTATCAGTAAAACAATCGATTGATATTATGATATAACCGGTTATTTATATCACAGAGATAAAAAGCAAGTATAAGCACTTTATAAAGCAGGAATATCAATCGGTTGAAAATACGAAATAATCGGTTGATTATGACAACAAATCAAATATCAAACAAATTATAATAGAGAGAGATGGAGAGATTCACACAATCAGATTATATTGGTTCACTTAACCCTGAGCTACATCCAGTCCTCAGAAAAACCTTCGAGTATTCCACTAGTAATCAAATCCAGATTACAACACACACCACAAAGAGGTGACTTTGAATCCCACAAAGCCTACTAATCCTCTTTGCATCAGCACATACCTCAAGTCAGAATCCCACTGACTTTACAGGATTTACCAACACTTACACAGGTTTATCAAAGTACAATTACAGGAAACTAAGCAAGAATAGAAAACACCTGGAATTACAAAACTAGAAGCCTTATGATCAGTTCTTGCACCAGAGCAAAGCTTTAACAACAATCTTGCTAAACTTTGAAAAAATTCTTTAAAAAATGAATCTTTAAACTCTTTCTAGATTCCACAATAATGTGTTAAACTTGTATATAAAACATTTGAAAGAAGGCTATATTTATAGCTATTGAAATCTGGCCGTTTAGGGCAACATAACAGAGCCTAAATCAGATTTGATCTCATTCAAAACAGTTAAAATAGGTTTTCAAAAAACTGTTATGAAAAAACACATTTAACCGGTTGAAACCACGATTTAACCGGTTGAATAAGTTAATCAGTTACACAACTGATTCAAAAAACAGTTTCAAAACTTCCAGCCAGCTAAGTGACAAACAACCGATTATTTTGACAAATCAACTGGTTGTTTTCCCTTTTCTCTGAAAAACACTTAGTTTCTTAAAACAGTTTTGATCAAGCTTTGCATAGGCTTAAGGACTGATCTTAACAAAGATTCTAAACAACCTAATCTAAACCCAAACCTAGAAAGCAGCACAGCTTCAGGCTTCATGTGGATTTGAAACATCAAAGCTCCCATGCTCAATAATCTCTCCCTATTTTATGGAGACAAATCCCTGGGATGCTTTTAGGAATGTTCTTTGTTTAGAATTTTTTCAACCTGCATTCATTGAACAAACACAGGGTAATCTAATCCAAAGCAAAAAAGCACCAAAAAAGCACCAAAAACTAGTTCTCACTAGGTGATTTCCAAAAGGAACATCAGCCAAATCAAATGAAAAACCAGCACATATACACAGGTGCAGATAGATAAACAATCGATTATTTCGCAGGAATAACCGGTTGAAATTTTGTAAAATAGAGTTTAGCCTTTTAACAAAACTCAAATTTAAACCAGTTAAAGCAGTTCCTAATAGCAATGTTCAAAGAAAAATGAAAGCAAATATAAAGAACATTACAGAACCAGTACTTCTCCCCCTATTTGTCTCATCAAATAGACAAAAAGAAAGGATTAAAAATAGCATAAAAGAAAAGCTAGAATACCAGTGTTTGTAGCAGCACCATTGCAGCAGCAAACCTGTGATACCATATCAAAATTGCAGCAAAAAACTATTGTGTATCATAGCTATGACAACAGCAAAATCAAAGTACCATAGACCCTAGAAATTTCAGGAAGGAGACCACAGTTTCTCCCCCTTTCTTTTCTTCATCTAGCAGTACCCAACAATGGACTACTTCAAAATGTTCATCTTCAAGTTGGTCAAATGATTGCTCAAGAGGTGGATTTGGTAGAAATATTTTCTCTTTTGTTAAGAGCAAACCTTCCAGACGTTCCAAAGATACATTCACAAATATTCATCAACCCCATGACCACCAATGTGGTTGTCATTCATAAAAAGCTTTGAATTTCAAGGAAATCAAAGAATATATCTCTTTATGATCTAATTCAGAGGCACAAAGAATGCATATTTGACTCATAATGGATTATGAAAGAAAAGGAACATCTGTAATCATGCATAAGAAATCATAACAGCCTTATTCACATGTGCCAGAGATAAAACAATTGTTTCGTGAAAACAATCGGTTGTTTTTCTGAGACAACAAGAAAATGTTATTTTTCAAAGCAAATCATCTTTCAAAGTGATTGGAAATGCATAATGAAATACATTCATACCTTTGCATTACCTCAAGCATGTTTAGAATTTCATTTGGTCTTATGAAGCCAGAAGCATAGGATGAACATATACATCTTACTTTACATAGGTCATGAATCTTGAGTTGTCAAGAATTTTGAGTAAGATGTATGCTGTTGAACTATAAGCATCACTTTGATTACTAATCATCATAGCACCTGTACTTGAAAGGTTCTGCAACATAAAATTTATGCATATACAAAGCAAGTATAAAAGCAAGATAATAAGACACACACAAACCAGTTTTCTGCATATACAACATTAGCAAAAAAAACCAGAAAAAGTGAAGTGTGTTGAAGATGGATGTTGCCTCTTCAAGTCAATGTGTTTGATGAAGAATTGTGTGTGTTCTGCTTTGAAGATTGTACGTGTTTTAGCTAGTCTTGTGTATAGGTTTAAAGTGAGCTTTTTGGCCTGTGACCCATCACTTAACCCGTATCTAAGTGATAAGATCAAACACAACGTTTTCTAAAATGTGTTTCTCATATTTTAGCAAAATATGCTTTACTGCACAGAAAATGAATTTGTTCTTTCTTAAATGAATAGATTCTTTTTTGAACTGTGCCTGGTTCATTAAAAGTTTTTGCTAAATTTTTTTTTTGCATCATACCTTGGCTAAGCCCTTTATGCTTTCAAAACGATTGAGTTTCATTTGTTCAAAAAAATCTCTCTTTATCTTTTTGAAAATAAATCTATTCATTATAACTTCAATATGTTCTTTTTATAACAACTTTTTAACTGTTTTTTGAAATTCTGTTATAAATCAATTCTTATAAAAAGAAAGTCATAACTCACTACAAAGGGGGTTGAGAAAACATGTTTTCAAAAGAGATTAAGAGTTTTTCCAGAGCTTTAGCACGTGATCTTGAAAGAATTTTAAAAAGAGAGAGTGTGCTTGTTCTTATTCATTATTCTAAGTTTGGTTGGAGGTGCTGTCACAATTTGGGTAATTTGTTCTACTGGTCTAAGATAGATTTCTGCATTCTTTTTCCAGGTGTATTCCTTTCATCCTTCATTTCTTTGTAAAATGTGTTTGTAAGACTCATCTTGATAGGGTTTCTTGAAGAATTATGTGTGCTGAAATAGAGTTTTTCAGCTAGGTGTGCCTTGTTCTTGTAGGGTTCAAGAACATTAGGTTTTGTAATTGGTGTGTATTTTTTTTAGTGGATTTCACCTTGGATAAGGTGAGACTGGATGTAGCTCATTTGAGTGAACCAGTATAATTGTGTTGTGTTCAATCTTTCTTAATCCCTGCACTCAATAACTGTTGCATAAGCTGATCTGACAAGAAATAAATCTGTTCAATTAAAATTGAATCTGTTCATTTTGGGTTTGTTCAAAATGTTCTTGTTTTCTGATAAATCAATTTGAATAAAATCTAGGCAACATATTTGAAGCACGTTGTTTTGCAAAAACCCAGTATATCAATTAGCACGAATCATTCAAAATGTGTTGTGTGGTTTGACTTACATAATCTATTTCAGGATTCAACAATTTGTTTTCTTTATCAAGGTGTTTCTGTGCTCTCTGTTAAAATCTATTAATACCTTAAAATCATATATATGAAATATTGTCTTAATAAAGTAAACTAGAAAAATAAATCTGTCCATTGCAAAATAAATCGATTCTTTTCCTCTGGTTTGTAAAAAGACTGAATCTGTGTGAAATTTTTAAAAGCTCAATTCACCCCCCTTCTTGAACTTTGACATTATTGAACCCAACAAAGTGTTCAAGTGCTTTCAAGTGCAGAATAGCAACAACATAATGCAGATTGGACTAAGCATTAAAGAATTTTGATTTCCAATACAAATTAGAATATATTCTTTTAAAAGGTAATAACTGCTCAGAAAGACCATGTTCAACATTGCAATAAATGTGTATTTGACTGCTAACGGTAGAAAGAAGGATCAAGTATTCAAATCAAAGCTTAAACAAATAAAGTAGAACCATATATAGTACTGTCAAAGCTAAAATAATCGGTTGTTTCGTAGAATCAACCGGTTGATTTTCTGTGACAGGGATTTTGAAATAGAGAAAATCCAAATCCTTCACCAAAACCTGCATCCATGAAAGCCAGTTTCAGCATATGCTTCATTATGCAAACAAAGTCTCTTGTTGTTTTTCCCTTTAGCAGTCATTCTTCAAGCACAAAAGTTATTCTTGACTGCCAAGAATACCTACAAGAAAAGATTAAGAAGCAAGATTTGGTCTCCTTATGAATTTGGGTCCAATGATGTTAGTAGCAATCTTAGGAACCTTCAAAATCTTAGGAACCCATTTTAAAATACCTTTGGGAACATAAACTTTTCTAATTTTACAAAATCTAATAGAGTGGCCCTTTTTCATGCAGTAAAAACAACAAACAACCGGTTGTCTCGAATTTTTAACCGATTGATTTTTCGTGAGGTTTGAATAAAGATTTTGAAAAGCTACAGTTTTTGCTTTGTGGGTTAAAACCCAAATTTGATTTCCCAAAAACACACTGTTGAGATGCTAAAACATTCTCAAAATTTGATTTCCCTTTTGAAATAATATCAATAGTTTTCACAAGGTATAAAACTTTCTCTTGAAGGGTTTTACAATTTTTACAGCAACTTGAATCACAATTGCAAAAGGAGTTTTTAATAAATCAGTTCAAGATTTTCAAAATCAGCATTTGTATTACTCAAATCATTTTCCAGAACTGTGATTTTCTCTTTCAACTTGTTGTTTTCACTTTTCAATCGGTTATTTAAAAGGGCTAATCTTTTAGCTTCTTCATGAGTTTCTTGAAAAGCATTAAGAAGTTGAAAATAATTTTCACAATTTTTGGAAGAAGATGTACTTACTTGGTTTGATCCAGATTCTTCCTTTGCCATAAGACAAACCTCCCTTCTGAATTCTGAAGAGAAAGATTCAGCAGAAGACTCATCTTTGTCCATCCCAACACTCCTTGGATTCTTGTAATACTTCTCAAGGGTATTCCACATTTCTTTGCCATAACTACATTCTGAAACCTTGAGCAATTCATTAGAATCAAGTGCAGATACAATGATGTTCATAACTACACAATCAAGATGTTCTCTTTCAAAAGAAACATTTTCAGATATAGGCATGAGATAGTTATTTGTAATAACATTCCATATTTTTCTATCTATAGAATCAACAAAGAATTTCATTCTTATGAACCATAGTTCATAGTTCATACCACAAAACAAGGGTGGTTTGTTTAAACAGGTGCCTTCCCCAAAAGAAAACTTTTCAGCCATTTAAAAAAGATTTAGGATCAAAACTTGAATAACTTTCAAGAACCTTGCTCTGATACCAATTGTAAGAATTGATGGCTTAAACAAGTAGGGGGGGGGAAGGGTGAATTGTTTATGAAATTTTTTCGCAAATGATAACTAAGAATGAAGTTCTTTAATGATTTATAGAAAGGAGAGTCAGAGAAGCAAAAAGAAATAAGCTATTAAAACTGTTTTTCAGTAAAACAATCAATTGATATTACGATATAACTAGTTGTTTATATCACAGAGATAAAAAGCAAGTATAAGCACTTTATAAAGCAGGAATATCAACCGATTGAAAATACGAAATAAGCAGTTGATTATGACAGCAAATCAAATATCAAACAAATTATAATAGAGAGAGATAGAGATTCACACAATCAGATTACACTGGTTTACTCAATCCTGAGCTACATCTAGTCCTCAGAACAACCTCTGAGTATTCCACTAGTAATCAAATCCAGATTACAACACACACCACAAAGAGGTGACTTTGAATCCCACAAAGCCTACTCACCCTCTTTGCACCAGCACACATCTCAAGTCAGAATCCCACTGACTTTACAGGATTTTATCAACACTTACACAGGTTTATCAAAGTACAATTACAGGAAACTAAGCAAGAATAGAAAACACCTGGAATTACAAAACTAGAAGCCCTATGATAAGTTCTTGCACCAGAGCAAAGCTTTAACAACAATCTTGTTAAACTTTCAAAAACTTCTTTCAAAACCGAATCTTTAAACTCTTTCTAGATTCCACAACAATGTGTTAAACTTGTATATAAAAAATTTGAAAGAAGACTATATTTATAGCTATTGAAATCTGGCCATTTGGGGCAACATAACAGAGCCTAAATCAGATTTGATCTCATTCAAAACAGTTAAAAAATGTTTTCAAAAAGCTGTTATGAAAAAACACATTTAACCAGTTGAAACCACGATTTAACCGGTTGAATGAGTCAATCAGTTACACAACTGATTCAAAAAATAGTTTAAAAACTTCCAACCAGCGAAGTGACAAACAACCAATTATTTCTACAAATCAACTAGTTGTTTTCCCTTTGCTTTGAAAAACACTTAGTTTCTGAAAACAATTTTGATCAAGCTTTGCATAGGCTTAAGGATTGATCTTAACAAAGATTCTAAACAACCTAATCTAAACCCAAACCTAGAAAGCAGCACAGCTTCAGACTTCATGTGGATTTGAAACATCAAAGCTCCCATGCTCAACATGTGAGAGTATTGAGGTTACATTTATTTAAAAACAGAAAACTAACTGTATTGGGTTCTTGATTCATGATACACATTTATATGCACCCTAACAAGGAATGGTTCATCTCCTTATAAGAAATTCACGAAGGGCAAGTCCTACTAGAAAATAATAAGGCTTGTAAAGTGATAGGAATTAAATTTGTAAAACTTAAACTTGTAAATGATGCAATAAGAACCTCAAAACGAGTGAGATGTGTACTTAACATAAAGTAAAACCAAATATTTTGGAATGTTTTATAAATAAGGATATGTGTAAATTTAAATGTGGAGGTTTAAAGATCATAAAAATTCCCGTATGTCAATGAAAGGAAAGTTATAGTGTTGTAAATAGAAAAAAAAATAAAGGTTAATTAAGTTTTTATATTTTTCAATGATTTTCTCCTTTTGATTTATAATTTTCATTGTTTTCTCCTTTTACATACACATATATTAAGGCGAAGTAAGTTATTTCTATGAGCAAATCAACAGAAGAGTTAGGCGTCAGGGATTTTCTTGAGAATAAGAGCTAATCCGTTGTGCAAATTTTAATAAGATGGAACCAGTGACCCTGATGAACGAAGAAAGGCATGCAGTGGAGAGAGGAGACGAAAAAGAGAGTGAATTTCACATTTAAACATCAACATGCTCTCAATTTCTAAGTACTTAGGATCTCAGTGTATTTCATTCATTATTATGAGTAACTAAGTTACTTTTGTTGGGATTGAAGGATAATGTAACACATTTATACTACTTTGATTTGTAATTGCATATAATTTCTACTTGATTTGATTTTGAGCTTAATGTTTGACAAGTGATGAATCACTGTTAATGCCTTTAGAACTTGAAAGATATTGGGAAATACTTTCATTTTCTGAACTAAATCAAATTAACTAAAGACATCAACATATGGGATGGAGTTGAAGTATTTGGCTTTTATTGTTCCGTCATTAATGCAAAATTAAACTATTGTAAACTCAAGGGATTGATTATGGTAGTTTGTTGTCTAGATAATAATGATTAAGGGATTAACTTGGTTTGGCCTTAGGGAGCATAAATGTATTGCATTATAATCATTTATTGCAGATGAGTTATAGAGGTTATTTAATCTCAACATCTTATCATATTTGAAACCTTCTCCTTTCACATTTATTTTCAGTTATATAAGATTTGTGTTTATCTCGTTTCATAAATATTTACAAGATAAGGTACATCTATTGTGTTTACTCCTAATCCCTAAGAATATGACAACCCCTTATCAATTGTACTATAGTTGACTTGATTCACTTGTCGAGAGGTAAAATTTAAAGTCATACACCAACATTCAAATTGTTACTTGTGCACTTTTTCTTGTAAAACAATATTGAAGGAAATGAACATACGAGTTACGACAAAACTAAATAGCAAACCATTTCAAAATTGAATTGTTAAGAATGAAGAATGAAGTTCCTTGCATAAGAATGACACTTGGTTCAAGCCAAAAATGATGTGATCATGGGTTATGAAGACATCACTTAAGAAGAAATTAGGCAATAGAAAGGTTTTAGGACAAAAAAAAATCTAGTTTCAAATAATTTAGATATATTTGACATCATTAAATTATTTGTTGTGTTGATAATAAATAAATACTAAATTTTGAAGTACTAAAATTTAATTAAGATATATTCAAGTAAAAAGAATAGATAGTAATTTTTCAATTCAACTAAAGCACTAGAATATATTTAGGTATGTTCATCTTCTATAATGAATAACAACACACCCCTTGTATCCGTATATTCAAAGAATAGATTTCACAAATTTACACAAAATAAGAAAATTTATAGGATGCATTTATTTGGCTAAATGTTAAAAATGAATACAATTAATAAAAAACTTTTAACATATTTGTCAATAGTTTTATTAACTTTTAATATACTAATTTATCCTATTATTACTAGGTTGATTTCAATTTTTACCTATTTAAAGTTAACATTTAGGTTCCTTTCTTATTAAAGAGTTTTGGCCTAGATGTTGGAGATCCCACATCAACGAGAGATAAAGGCATTTCATAGTATATAAGTGGGTGCAAACCTCACCTTATAAGTCAGTTTTTTAAGGTTGAGTTAGGTTTAAAGTCGTTCCTTTCTTAATAAAGAGTCTTGGCCTAGATGTTGGAGATCCCAAATCAACTAGAGATAAAGATATTTCATAGTATATAAGTGGGTGCAAACCTCACTTTATAAGTCGATTTTTTAAGGTAGAGTTAGACTTAAAGTCCACATCTTAATATGGTATCAGGACCATTTATAGTCCATCCTAGAGAGAGCGTGTTGGGTTTATCAGGTCACTGGCTATTGGGTCATTATCAAACCACTCATAAATATATAGTCTCACACACGAGTTGGAGGGTTGTAAGGTTGAGTTAGGCTTAAAGTCAATTTCTTAATACTAGATGAGATTTGCTTTTTTTCAATCTCTTCTATCCCAAGTGAGTTCATTGACTATAGAAATGAGAAAATCATTAGAAGACTCACCAACCTTGTTAACCTCTTATTATGCTTTTATGCTTTCCAAAAACCAAAATTACAACTGAACAACCTTAGGTGGAATTGAAGCCTAATATTGACCTTTTTGGACCTCTAGATTAAAGATTTGAAAAGTTTGAGTCTTGCAATCAATATGAAGTTGATGTTTGTTTCATCTCTATTGTTTGTTATAAGTATCTCTATTGTTTGTTATAAGTATTGAACAAAATCTCTCATAAACATATATTTTTCTTTAGTAGTTTCGTATTTTCTAACCATTGTGAATAACACTTTATTGGGTTATCTAAAGCACTATCATACAAACACATTATAAAGTTCCTTGTTTTATTTACTTAGAATCCTATGATTTTCAAACATGTGGGTGAAACTTTTTTCTCTAGTTTCCTTCATGATAAATATAATTCATTATTTTTCACTTTTTTAAATTTATCGAAGTTAATTTACTAATAAAAATCCAAGTAACTTAAATTACAATTTTACAATATAAATGGAATTAGATTAATTTTAAAATCTTAATTAACATATTTTAATATATAAATTTATAAAATTTAGAAAGAAATCCAAGTGCACCAAAATACACATTTACGAATATATTTCATAATAATATGTAATATACTAAACGAAAATTTTAACAACAGTGAAAATATAAGATTAAAGTAAAATTTACATTAAAACAAAACGTGGGTATTATAACCTATGTGAAAAATTATAAAAAGAAAATAGAGGTTGTCACAGTAAGTTATTAAGAAAAGTTAAAAAAGTATTTCACGAGTACAAAAAGGTAGATTAACGACGGTTAAAATCAACATTTAAAGACGGTTCCAGAACCGTTGTTATTACAGGAGTCATTAAAAGATATGGATTTTTCATGACGGTTCCCAGAACCGTCGTTAAAACTCTGACTTATAACGACGGTTGTGGAAACCGTCGTTAAAGGTGGGTTGTGATTTTTTTTTGGAAACTTTAAGGTACTTTTAAAGACAGTCCGTCGTCGTAAATATGACTTTTAAAGACGGTTCCAACCGTCGTTATATGTATTGATTAAAAAAAAAATTAAAAAAAAAATCTCAAACAACCTGCATAAAGTTTTCAATTCTAGAAAATAAAAACATTTCAAATCATAATTTAAATATAAAAATACATACAACAAATTATAACATTATACAAAAAAGTTTGGTAATATATGAAAAAATTTGTCATTGTAATGATTTATCTATACTAGAGTGTTATACATGGTTACAAAATACTTTGACCATGTTGTTCTCACATACTCCAATGCTTTTAAATCTAGCGGGTGTTGGTCGTTGAACAACTGTGACATTTGAAATATTTTGAATTAGTGCATGAATAATAAATCTCAAATTTTAAAGTGTTTATTGTATTGAGGTATTACCTTATCCCAACCTTTCTTAATTTGAGCTTGCAAAATAGTCAACATCCACTACATAACATAATAACCGCACTCATAATTTTCAGGTTGCCTGTTGGACTGCATGTGAAAATAAATGTATTAAATGAATGAGTAAAACACATTAAATTAAGGAAACAAATATACTTTAAATACCTTAAGGTACATCCAAGTGAGTTTTTGTGCGTTTGAAGTTCTCCTCCCACACAACATATTATATCCAGAGTAAGCACTAAAATAATAAGATTTCATGTTAGAATACATAACATTATATAATATATAAGTAATAATAAATGTTAAATGAAACTGTCATACCTATCTATAATGTTTTTAAAATAGGCAGGAGGTTTTTTATGCAAGGAGCAAAACCATGCAGCGGTATGATCTTGAACAGATATGATCAATAGTTGCCAATGACGCCTGTATAACAAATCAGTTAATTAGTTTCTTTTATTTCAATAATTTATTAAAACTTATTAAATAAATAAGAACTTACTCATGGATGTACGGAGCAAAATAAATGTGTTTTCCACCATTCTTTAAGGCAGTGGTGATGTATGTTTGTGTTTCCGACTTCTTGTTTTCAATTGATTGAGTGATTTGAGGGTCTAAAAACCCATATATATTGTGTTTCCCCTCATCAAAGCATAATCTAGAAAGATACCTAAATTTCAATAAGTTAGTACTAATATATTTAATAAATCAAAAGTATAAAGATTTTAAAATTTGAACTTACATCATCCATAATTGCAGAACTGTTATGTTAATCTCTTGATCTCTGGATGCAAGGTCCAACAAATCAGACATGTGAACGTACAACGGTAGATTACTATGCCTTCCAAAAACATTGGCATCCCATGGAACCTCTAAGACGGTTGTATCTAAAGTTGTAGCAACTTCCACCAATGCCGCCAGAGGATCATCAATGGAGACTATTTTCTTCTTTCCCAGAGGCAGATTTGTCTTAGGTTCCTGCTACTCATCAAAACAAAAAAATACTTAAATTAGTTAGAATGTAATATATCTGATATATAATTCTATTAGTATTAGTGCAAATATATACCATAGAGTCTATAGGTCTGACGAGATGTCTAGGCCAGGCAACGAAAGTATGTAATGCCTCTGCTACAATTGTGACCTCTGATGTCGGCACAGGAACTACAAGATCACCACAAAGGACCTTCTCCACCGTGACCTTCATGAAATTAGAAGGAAGAGGCACATTGTGTAACATTATGACCCCTTCATAACACTTACCCAAGGCAACGAATTGGGTCAAAGAATTACACAACATATAATTCGCATTGGCTAGTTGAGCCAAAGTCATCCCCTGATAGATCAACTGCCGAACAACTCCCTTTAGTGCTGACTTTCTTAATAGGAGGCGAAGGTGGTTCATCTTCTACCATAGTAGGTGGTTGTTGTGAGTGTCCTAAACCCTCCCACCGCTTTTTGAACTCCATTTCCATTCGCGCACTAAACTCCTCCATGAAGCTTTCTTTAAGGTCTTGAGTTACCTCAGCCTTTAACTGCTCACGTAGTTGTAGTAAATACTCTTGGCTAGGTTCATTGGACAATTGTTCCTTGCTGTGTGATGGAGGTCCAAAGTATGACCGAATCCCAACCCCATATCCAGCTACACGAACACGTCGAGGGTGTTCAGGTCGTCTGAGAGCAACATTAAGAATATCATTGCGACCACATGGTTTAAAAGTCCTCTGTGTTGATTGCTCATTAAGAGAATCCTAAAACAAATGAAAAGAAATTGACAAACTTCAACACATTGAATTTAAAATAACACATAGAATTTAAAATAACAGATTGAAAAGAAATTGTCAAACTTACAATGCGTTCAACTATTTGTTCTGTAGACTTAGAACTCCATGTCCCTAATGTGTTTATACGGGTACCCTTCCACATCTCATGTCGGAGTGGTGGGTCCCTAATAAGTTTGCTCATTAAGATGGAGGTCTTAAAGAATCTACACTATTCATTTTCTCAATGAAAGTAGAACGTGCTTTAATCTTTTCTTCAAGCATCTTCTGCTCTAGCAACTTATAACCACCACGAGACAATAAGTGTGGGGTATCATTATGTGCCTGATTGACTTTTGCTTTGTTCTGAACCTCCTATCATAACACTCAAAATTTAGTAATACGTTAATATAAACTATATTCAAATATAAAAGTGATACTAACCTGCCATTTTTCAGTTTGTCAAATATTGACAAACTGCTGCCAAGTTTCTTCATCAATGGATGCATATTTTGCACAAGGATTTTCTTCTTTCCTATTCCCATATATATAATCTGTTGTCAATTTTGATTTGAACTGACGAAACTTGACACCCACATCTGAAAGAACCTTCGCTTTCAAGGTTTCCACATTCGGGATGTTGTAATGCGTCTACATTGTTTGAAAGAATTAGTTCATAAATAAAAACAAAGTATAAAAGAACTTTAGATTGAGCAAAGTAAAAACAGTTACATACCAAAATATCTTGCCAAATCATGTTTTTCTTGTGGTCAGTCACGTGATCCCAGGACTGAGTTAAGATAGAGATCCTTTCACGAGATAGTACTCTGAGATAACTCCTATATTTCTTTGCATGTTGCCCAGTGGGCACACCAGTGTGGATATCAATAGACAAAGGTATTTTGTCATCTTTATTTATCTTCTTAAACATATTCTTTAATCTTGTAGGTCCTCTACCAGTTTTTGAATGGGAAACTTTATCATCTGCCATGTTCTTGTTATCAAAAAAATATGATAAGCATCAAGAATATGAAATATAATTAAAATGAAATATATTGTAAAACTAAACATGAATCACATGTACATACAAATATATATTCCTTCATCATGATCATTTCGAGTTGCATGTACAACATCAGCAACATCCTCGTACTCTTTATTGATGGTCGTTCTTGTAAGTGATTCAATCTCACAAATGTCATTGTTTGTATCTTCTGGGTCATTATGTTGTTTTTTTCCATGTAGCACAACAGACCAATGGTCAGACGTAGGATCTTGGATATAGAAAACTTGGGAAGCTTGATGTGCCATTATAAATGGTTCGTCATGATAACCTATCTTTCGAAAGTCAACCAAAGTCATTCCTGATTCATCAACTTTGACACCAGTATTATTGTCAACCCACTTGCATTTGAAATCAGGTACAATAAACTTGGTATAATTAACTTCCCAAATCTCTACCATGACACCATAATAAGGCATTGATCCCACAACAGGATTTTGATCCTTTGCAGTTGAAAACTGCATAGACTCTGTCTCCAAGGTGACTCCGCTATTTTGCACTGTACTCCTATCATCTCGAGACTTTGTGTAAAACAAACAACCATTTACTTCATAGCCAGAACAACATAAAACATCAAATTTGAGACCGTTTGCAAGCCATGTTAATGTTTCAGATGCTGATGGATCATTCATTATTTGTTGCTTAAACCATGACATGAAAGTTTTGTTATGCTCAATTAACACCCATTTTTCTGATTGTCTTGGATTTTTATATTTGACAATGTCTTTGTGTGTATCTAAGTATGGTAACACCTCATCAGTGTTATTCAAGATATACAAGTGTGCTTGCAGAACCTCTTCTCTAGATTTTCTTATGACATGTACACCTCTTGAAGATTTACTTATGAATCTACGAGAGTGCCAACCTTTTTCAGGAACTCCTATACATTTCGCTTTTGACATGTACTCGGAACAAAACTCAATAGATTCTTCTGAAATGTATCTTTCAATAATGGAAGCTTTTGGACGACATTGATTCTTCACATATCCCTTCAAAATCTTCATGTATCGTTCAACTGGATACATCCATCGCATATAAACTGGCCCACACAATCTGATTTCTCTTACAAGATGAACAACCAAGTGTACCATAATATCAAAAAAAGATGGAGGAAAAAACATCTCGAGTTGACACAAGATAACAATTATTTCTTCTTCAAGTTCATCCAACTTCTGAGAGTCAATCTCTTTACTACATATGGAATTGAAAAATGAACATAGTCGAGTGATTGTATGCCTAACATTTTTGGACAAGATTCCACGAATAGCCACCGGTTGTAATTGTTGCATTAGAACGTGACAATCATGTGACTTTAAGCCAATTAGTTTCAAATCATTCATAGATACAAGACTCTTCACATTTGAAGAGTAGCCTTGTGGTACCTTAACACCTTTAAGACATTCACAAAAACTTGTTTTCTCTTTCTTTGACAAAGTGTAACACGCTGCAGCAAGTATGTACGTTTACCAACTTCTCTCGGTGCCAATTCCTCTCGTATATTCATTTCAATCAAATCCAGATGTGCATTCGCACCATCCTTTGTTTTTCCTTTAATGTTCAGAAGTGTTCCTATTAGACTGTCACACACATTCTTCTCTACGTGCATTACATCAAGACAGTGTCTAACATCTAACTTACACCAATACGGAAGATAAAAAAAGATTGATCTCTTCTTCCATATTTCACTCACAGTTTGGTTCTTCTTCATTTTTCCAAAAGTCACATTAACATTTTTTATTTTTTCATAAATTTCAACACCACTTAAGGGAGTGGGACAAATGTCATGTTCTTGGTATCCGTTAAAAGCTTTTTTCAATCGACGATACGGATTATATTTCTTTAGAAATCTACGATGTCCAAGATACACGGTTTTTCTTCCATGTTTCAACTGCTCATAAGATGTCTCGTCTTGACATATTGGACATGCTCTATGGCCTTTCACACTATAACCTGACAAGTTCCCATATGCAGAGAAGTCATTGATAGTACAAAACAACATCGCATGCAATCGGAAAGATTCATTTTTAAACGCGTCAAACATATCAACCCCTTCATTCCACAATAATTTCAAATCTTCAATCAATGGATTAAGATAAACATCTATGTCATTTCCAGGTTGTTTTGGACCAGACATCATCATAGATAACATCATGTATTTGCGCTTCATACACAAAGCAGGAGGTAAGTTGTAAATCACTAACAAAACGGGCCATGAACTATGATTACTACTTAAATTTCCAAAGGGATTCATTCCATCAGTTGCCAATCCAAGTCTTAAGTTTCTTGATTCGTTTCCAAATTCAGGAAATTCTTTATCAATATTCTTCCACTGCCAAGAATCAGCAGGATGACGAAGTAGTCCATCACTTTTTCTATTATTTGCATGCCACCTAAGGTTTTTAGCATCATCTGTATTTGCAAACAAACGATTAAGCCTTGGAATTATTGGAAGATACCAAACAACCTTAGCAGGAGGACCTTCCTTTGTGAATTCATCAATTTCATCATTCTGACCAACTTTAACCTTATAACGTGACAAACCACACCTGGGACATCTTCTTAAATCTTCATACTCATTTATGTATAAAATACAATCGTTAGGACATGAATGTATTTTTCTATACTCCATACCCATTGGACAAAGTATTTTTTTTGCCTCATAATTTCGATTAGGAAAGGTATTTCCTTCTGGAAGCATGTCCTTAAGCAATTGAAGCAATTCTGTAAAACTTTTGTCAGTCCATCCATTCATTGCCTTTAAATTCATCAACCTTAACACTGCTGATAATCGGGTGAAGTTAGTTGAACCAGGATACAAAGGAGTCTCTCTATCATTAGACATATTTTCGAAAACTGCATTAGCAAAACATTCTGCACCCACATCACGAATCATGTCTTCTAATCTATCATCCATTGAGAAATGAACTTCCTCCGAAGCTTCGCGCACACTTGGCAAGTCTAACAATTCACCATGCCACGTCCATGTTGTACAACTTTTCAAAAATCCATCACACAAAAGATGTTCTCTAATTTCGGAAACACTCAAACTCCTTCCATTCAAACAATTGACACAAGGACACCTTATTCTTACTCCATTATTACAACTAACGGCATTATCTTCTGCGAACTGTATGAATTCTTCCACCCCTTTTTCGTAAGCATCACTTATCCGTGGTGTATTAATCCAACTCCGATCCATAGAATTGGTAAACTAAGAACCGATGCCTTCAATATGTAATCATGAAAAAATAAATCAAAATTGCTGAAGGTCGAACACCTCCGGACTCAGAACCAGTGCGTTCAATATGTCAACACAATATGTAATCATTAAAAAATATATCAAAATTGCCGAAGGTCGGACACCTCCGGACTCAGAACCAGTGCGTTCAATATATCAAAACAATATATAATCAATGAAAATTAAATCAAAACTGCCGAAGGTCGGACACCTCCGGACTTAGAATCAGTTCGTTCAATATATAAAATCAATATCTAACTAAAAAAACACTTCTAAAGTTAATAATAAATAAAAATATACTAACCTCAAAAGGGTCGGAGAACACAGTGGCGCGGCTCGCAGGGAACGGTGGCACGGCTCGTGGATCGCACGTCCTGGGTACGACGGTCAACGGTCAAGTGGCAACCGGTCGGTCGCAGAGGGCCGGGCGGCAAACGGTCGCGGTTCGCGAGGCAACTGGTCGCGCGCGGGGTCGGGACGACCGTCCAACGACGGGGTCGGCGCGAGGTTCAGATGGCGGTCACGCGTGGGTCGTCGGCGAGGGTTGCGCGCGAGGGTTGCGGGTCGGCGGCGAGGGACGCGGGTCGGCGGCGAGGGTTGCACGCGATTCAGCGCGACGCGGGTCGGCAGCGGGGTTGGCGGCGAGGGTTGCACGGCGAGTGTCAGCGCAACGCGGGTCGGCGGCGGGGCAGGTCGCGCGGACGGTCGGTCGTGCTAGGGGGTCGGACAGTGAAAAGGAGTTGTGTGAAGAAGAATGAAAGTGAAGAGGCAAAGTTCCGTTGTGCGGGAAAATTAAAACATTCTAACCACTTTTAACGACGGTTCTAGGGGGAACCGTCGTTAAATCCTGCAACTACCACTTTTAACGACGGTTCAGGGAGGAACCGTCATGGAATCTTTCACTTTTAACGACGGTTCTAGGAAGGAACCGTCATTAAAAGTGTAAAAAAATTTGAAAATAATTACGGAGATGCCACCGCATCACTTATTACGATGGTTCTTTCCAAACCGTCTTTTAAAGTTGTCGTTAATGAAAGATTTTATACTAGTGTTTAGAAAGCAAATGGTTTTTGAAATTCAAATTTTGGTTTATGGGTTGATTACATGTAAGAAAGACATCTTCGTGTAAGAAAGACATCTTCGTGATACTTACTTTTAATTAAATATAAAAAGTAATATAATTTTGAAGCATTTATTTTTTCATATAATCAAATAAAATATTAAACTATTCTTTAATTAATTATTTTTAAAATAAAATATGTATGAAATATTTATTTAGGTTAAATAGAGATTAAACTGTTAGAATTGAAGGCCTTAAACACCAGTTAACAACTGTTCAACCATGTTAAAACCAGTTTAAAAAATTCTAAGTATGAAACAACCGATTGAAACGATAAAACAACTGGTTGTTTTTCTGCTTCTTCATAAAACAATCTTTTCAAAATGATTTGAATTTAAATCAGCTTTGGATTCTAACTAAGAATGAATTAACAAATTCAAACTACCTAGAACTCACACAACTAAGCTACAATCAGCCTTCAAGCAATCCATAAAAATTTGGAGTCATCAAAGCTCTTGTTCAACATAAACTTCCTTAATGTATTTTTATTCTAAATGGAAAATCACGATTAAGAAAATATTATAATAAAAATATTTATTTAAGTTCGATAAGAATTCACACTATTTTTATATAATTTCATTTCATTTATATGAATTATAAAAAAGTTGATGATAAAAATGTTTATTTGGATCGTAGTGAAATATACATTGAATATTCTATAGGTCCGTAGTCAATTTTGATTAATCTCTTTAGTATTTTTATATAAGTCACTATTGACTTAACAAAATATTTTTTATTTAAGCCACTCTTGGCTAATAGAGTATTATTTTGAATCATAGCTACTCTTGGCTCACCCATCAAGGAGTATTCTTTACTCAAGTCTCTCCTAGTTGAACCAAGTATTCTTTACCAAACAACTACTTCTAGCTAAGATATGGAGGTTTGATATTTCAATGATCAATAAATCATTGAGTCCAAAGACTAGAGGGGATTGCGTCCTAGGTTTTCTCTCCTAGTTCAGATCATCATGCTCTTTAGGAAGGATAATGTCTTTCGACGTATACAATGGTTAGACTCACTCTCTCATGTAGCTAGATAAACACTGTAAGTGTTTTTCATAGGTTTCTTTGGATCCTAATACTTTAGTCTTCTTCAAGCTTGGGGATCTTTCTTTGAAACAATAAGGTGTGCTTTATCATTTGATCATCATATTGGTATATTGTAATATTTGCTCTATTGGCTTATTAGAGAAGTGTTCTTCATTCGAGCAATCTTTTGATATTATATATCTTTTGCTTTCTATTTTTCTTTTGGATGAAATCCTTTTTATAAACTCTTTGAAGAAGGTAGTCATTAGATGAATGTTTATGGCTCTGGAGCATCTTTAGCTTCTTTGCATGTCCATTCATTGTAGCATTTAATGCAGCTTCAATCTTTCATTCTTTTTCTTAACAACATCCTTAATAGCTAAAACTGCTTATCTCCTTAACTAATATAACCTTTTGCACAAATTCATGATTAACCTGCATTTCGTAACAGGTAAATAGTTAAATCAAAGTTGACATTCTCTTCATGTCAAGAGATTGATTAAAGAGAAAAAACTTTAGTTTATATTTCGATTAAGATGTTTGATATTTGATTTTAAATCAATTTCTTTGACTGATGAATAATCCAAACAAAAACGTATGACCTTTTAAATATATATATATATATATATATATATATATATATATATATATATATATATATATATATAACTTAAGTTTAGAATAAAGGCAATGAATAAACCCAATAGGTATTGACGAAACTCAACGTCGATTCTCCCTTTGAACATGTCATGCATATTTAGAGAAAAAATAGCTAAGAAAAACTATTTTTTTAATATACTGTTTTTTATTCATTTAAATATTTCATCCCTCCTTTTATTTACTAATCTATATTATCTTCTATTTAGAGGTGAGAAAATGGATTTCTCACCATATTTTGGTTAAATTTTACAATTTTACGCATGAGAAATCATTTTTTCAGCAACCAAGTTTTTATTTTTTTTTTCAATTTTTTTTAATATTTTTAATTTCCTAAAATATTTTAGATTGAGTTAAAGTTTTAAAATGCATATAATTTAATATTTTTATACTAATTTAAGTATTTAAGTTTTCTTCAATAAATATAAATATTATAAAATTTGTAATTAATTTAATTATTTAATTTTTATTTAAATAAATATAAATATTTTAATCTCATATTTATTTAAATATTATAAAAAATGTTTCATTTACTATTTTACAATAAATTTTTAAAATAATGATTATTTAAATTTTCAAATTGTTTTGGTTTTAATTTAAATTTTAAATATAGATATTTAAATTTTAATTAATTTAAATATATATATTTCCTTAATAAACACAACTATTTTAATATTTGTAATTAATTTATTTTTTATTTTTTATTTAGTTTTAAAAAAATATTATTTTAAGGCAATTCTTCTAATTTATTTATTATTGATATTAAAACAATTGTCTGATATTTAGTTAACATATTTATACTCTTACAGTTTGTACATGTACATAAATCAGGTCCTAAACAATTATCTTATTCTGAATCTTCATTAAAACTTTCATATACTCTTACTCTTTTTTCTTAAGTTTTTTATATTTAGGTTTTCTGGTTGGCTTATCCTCTTGAAATTTGGTAGTTTGCCTATTTTTGTTATAAAAATTTCTATAGAATTTTCTTTCTATTTTATTTTCTTTCTTAATTATTTTCTTTTTTTCTAGCACTAGGTGCTCAGTTAGGTTCTATCCCCATGTTGTTGGCAGAAAGTGTTAATTTCTCTTTTATTTATCATATTTTCTTTTTTAAGTTTATTCTGTAATTTGAAATCTTTACAAATTTAAATTTCTATATCTATTACTATATGATGTATTTGTCCATAAGTTAATGAATCATAAACTATTGGTTTTTAGATTCATTTTAACCTTTTTCGAAAAGAGATTTTTTTGTACCGGCTAGAAATATTTCTTTCCAAAATACTGTAAATCCGGTATCACTTAAGGTTATTTTAGATAAAAGAAAACTATCTTTATACCATCTATAATGAAACATTGTTGTACATTAAAGGTTTGCTAATTGACTAGCTGATCTTTCAATAAATATATTTGGGTCTACAAAATTTTGAATTATTGAATAAATTAATTAATGTGGACACATAGGTTATCCCACCAACTTTTTAGTTGACTTGCACTATTGTTCCAGCCATAGTCATTTGACATGTTAAATATAATATAGCTTGTTCACTTAATCTCTCTAAAATTTTGTAATTTCATTTCCTGAAAAAGAGTTTTGTACTAATTCTCCCCTTTATTCAAACTGTACATCAACAACAGTACATCTAGGATAGAAATTTCTAAATTTTGGATAATTTCTTATGTTATTAAGTTCTAATATATTTATAGATGTTTTATTTAAATCTTCTAACTTCTTTTTAAGTTCTTCAACTTTTAAATCGATATCACTTCTTAATCATAACGCATCTAAATTCTTTTTGTGAGACATTATATAACTTATATATTGGTTTTACAGGAAGTTTTGAACTACTTGAAATATCTAATGGTGCCGCTTTATTTTCTATTCTAGTTATCTGCTTGGTCATTACTTGCCAGTATTTGAATAATTTAATTGAGAATGTAATCTTTTAATATCTTTTAATTCCACATTTTTATTTCCATTTTTATTATCTTTATATGGACGGACTTCTATATCTAGATCATTTGTTGATTGTATAATAATACTTTGTGGAGGATATTATGACTTTATTAGCTCATTATTTATTGTTTTCAAGTATTACTTTTTTTTTCTAATGGACATATAGTTTTATTAAAGGAATACTCTAAATTGTGAATATTACTATATAATATGTGAGTCAATCGAAGAAGTAAAGATTTATTTCATGTTGATTTAGATAACTGAAAAACTCTATCCTATTTTTTTTCTACTTTCTCTTTAGAATAGTAATTAAAATACCAACTTACTCTTTCTTTATTATATTCAACATTAAAATATTCTCTAATCCATTGCTTATCTATACAAAAAGGTTCTTCTTTTATTACAGTATTTAATACTTGTGAAGTTTCCGAGAGTATCGAGGAGATTATGATTTTTTTATTCTTCATATATTGATTTATTTATTTTTTGGAGTAATTTTGTCTATTGCTCTTAAATCTAAGCTTATTGTAGATCCATCTATCGAGATGTTTGTCCTATCATTTGTGGTTCTCTTATTTTGAAAGATGATGATCTATTCATTCTTAGCCTAATATCTGTACCTAGATTATCTCTCTTACATGAGTATTGTAAATCTTTCGTTCTTCTATTATATCTTCTAATACCCATTATTCATGAATATTTCTAATTACCTCTTCATGAGTTAATCTTTTAGGGATTTAAATTGAAGACTTTCTAAGTTTTGCTTCTACTAATATAGTTTAGTCTCTTGAAGAGGACCTTAAAGCTTTGTAGTTATAATATATCTTTATAACTTTATAATAGATTCTATAAATTATTTGTACGAGGTCGGCTGTTTCATCTACTATCTCATTTGGAGTTTTAATATATAGTTTTATTGCATTACTAGTTTTTTCATTTTTAATGTTCATAGAAAAATTTGGATAACAATTAAAGAAGGTCGGACCATCATGTAAATTACTTTCTAATATCACAATTATCGAATCATTAAATTTTTTAAGTCTGATATCTCTTAACATTATTAATATTGGACTATTTATTCCTATTCTATAGTTAGGTTTTGCAGCAACTTGAATAAGTCCTAAGTGAATAAAATTATACACATCCTTATATGTTGATCTAAAAGAGAAGGTTCTAAAACATTTAAAATTTTATTATTTTTTATGCCTAGATAGTTATTCTTCTCGCCAGTTGACTATCGTGAGAAACTCCATTTTCGATCTGTCTCCTCTGGAATCTGTTCTACGTTTTTTTATTGTACTGGAACGCGACTCTGTTGAAACAGAGGGGGCTCTACTTGTTGATCACACTCCGACGATCAAGTCACTGAGAGCTTACTAAAATCAAATAAGTATTCAGTTCAGTCTCAGAAACAACGTACCTTTACCGGGGGACTCAAACCCCTTTTATAACTAGTCTTGTAACAACTTTCTCTTATGAGAATCTTATCTCTATTAAAAGTATAATAACAGAAAAACCTCCTGCCAATAAGGCACCACTTCAGGTGCTAATAGCAGGAAAATATTCTGTTTTATGTGGGCACCCTTACTTATGGTGCTTCTCTTATTTAACACTTTATCTTTTTCAACCAACAACTATATACATGTATTTACGTATCTTAACAACCACGCACACTTATCTGTTAGGTTAAAAAACATATTCTGTTAATAACCTTATTTTAATATATATAAAAAAATATTATTTTAATTAGTCTCTAACGGGCTTACCAACATAACTGGGCCAAACTCGTGACCCACCCTTTGGGCCCAACAACCGAGTTGACCTACTCACGCCTTTGTATCGAGCATCTGAGCACTCTGTCCAGTACACAATCCCCCCAGGCTCGAGCTGAGCTTGGCTAAGCGAAGAGGCTTTTCGAGTGCTCTGGTGGCTGACATGACAGTTTTTCAGTGGGTTAGGTGTGGCGTGGTGCACGAAGCGTTTCTGAGGTGACGTCTCACCACACTCAATCTCAAGCGTACACATGGCATCCTCATCAATAGTGGGAAAGCATTGCCGCTTGACATTCCTATACTCGTATAAGTCGACGTTCGAAAAATCATTCTCATTCACTGTTTCATTTCTCTAACTCTTGAAAACCCTTCCTCTGTCCTTGCTTCTCTTTACATTTGCTCACTCGGTATTTCTGACGTTCTTCGATCTCGCCACTCAAAGCTTTTACTTTCTTTGATCACAAAAGGTACTCCCTTTCATCAAATTATCATTTAACATTTGCATCTTCATCTCTTCATGTGACTTACTTGCTTTGCCTGGTCTGAATCTGTTTTGTATTCTGCCTGTGTTTTTATTTTCAGATGGACTACAAAACCATATACCCCTAGGCTCCTCCAGCCTTTTTAGAGGAGACTTCCATATACACTTGTGAGCGTATAGTTGCCTTAAGAAAGAGTGATTGAAGTTTGGCAAAGAAAGTGATAGATTTCTTAGGATAATCCCATGTAGGGAGGACGGGCCCGTTTGTTCTGATGAGTCCTCGGATCCTGAGGGTCCTTTTTGTTATTTTTATGCTATCATTTTTAAAAAAGATTTTCCTCGGTCTTCCATTGTTCAACTTCCGAAAAGAACTTCTTACCAAAATTAATGTAACCCCTGCCCAGCTACATCCAAATAGCTGGGCATTCATTCGAGGCTTCATTATCCTTTGGACACAGTTAGGCCTTTTGTCGTGTGTCGAGGTCTTCCTATATTTCTTTGAGGCCAAATGCTTGGGCCGCCAATTGTGGATTTCCTTCAATGGTGTTTCTGGAAGGGCATTGCTCTCGCTCTTCCAACAATTCTATAAGGGTTTCAAAGGTAAATTTACGAAGATTCGATGCAACAAAAGGGATCCAACCCTTCTGGATGGATTCCCTTTGTATTGGACTGAAAAACCACACTTCCAAGGTGCTCGACACCTGGAAGATCTACCTCTGCGTGACTAGGTGGTCTGCTAGTTCTTGTCAAGCTTAAAGGTGGTATTTGACATTGCCTTTCTCATAAGTAGAGAGTGTTAGGTCTATTAGTGTCTAAGTTCAAGAGGGAGGGGGGCGGGGGGAATTGAACTTTTAAAAATGTTCACAAACAGAAACTGTTTAACACAGATTTATTTTTTGATTACTTTTTCAAATCCAGAACCTTAACATGATTAGCTTGAGATTAAAAGATAGTTTTTTTTCAGAATAGTGTAGGCACTTTTACTGCATCAAGATTTACACCCAAAAATTAAACTTTGAATCTTTAACAAGTGATCCTGAAGAGAATATGAATCTTGAAAAGAGTTAGTTTAAAGATTTATTACTCTCTTTAAACAACCAACACACAGATTCAAATATTTGCAAACAACCAAGAACTTATTCAGGATCTTTGAAGAACAGTATGAATAAGCCCAAAAAGAACAAATTTAATTTTTATTCAACAGATTTATTTTCTGGGAGATGATCAAATTATGCAGAAAACGAGTGTAGGGATTGAGAAGAAAGATGGACACACAGTTTATACTGGTTCACTCATCAAAAGCTACATCCAGTCTCACCTCACACCAAGGTGAAATCCACTAAACAATTCAAAACAAATTACAAAACCTTGTGGTTCTTGAACCCTTCAAGAACAAGAAACACACAATGCTGAAAAAATCTATTTCAACAACAAGAACACTCAAAGAAACCCTATCAAGAAGTGTCTATACAACCACCTTTACACAAGAATGAATAAGGAAAGAAAGCACTTGAAAAGAAGATGCAAGAAACCTAAAACAACAACACTTTTTGGCAATTCAGCAATGACAGAACCTCAACCCTTGACCAAGGCACACAATGAACAAGCACACTTGAATTTCTTTAAGAGAACCTTTCAAGAAAACATTCAAAGCTTTTGTTTCTCAATGAAAACTCTTTGATCTATGTTAAAAAATGTGATCACTCATTCATATTTCATGTGAGATATGCATCTCTTTATATAGAAACCAATTTACAACAGTTTTTTAAAAAACAGTTGAAAGTTGTTATAAAAAGAACAGGTTGAAGTTAAAATAAAAGGATTGGTTTTCTGAAATACACAAGATGATTTTAAAACCACTTCTAGCTCATCTTAACAGAAATAAAGGGCTGCAAGAAATTGTTTGGCGCCCTAACAAAATTTTGAAAAAATTAACCAATTCAGAAATACATCTATTGTTTTACAAATCAACAGATTTATTTTTGTGTAGTAACCTGATTTTGAGAAAACTTAAGGTAGTTGATAAAAGAGTTTTGAAAATCTTTTTGTGCTTGATTTTACCACCTTGGTTAAGGATATGAAGTAGGTCACGAAGCAAAAGGTCACCTTAAACTCACTCTAACCTACTATGACCACTAATAACTTCACCACAAACTTCAAAGCAAATAATATACTTTTCTACATCAAACACACAGACACACACTAAGACTTGTTGAGAAGAAGCTTCATCCATCTTCAACAGTCTCCCCCTGTTTGATGGAGACAAATCCCCATTGCTAAGCATTGCTTTGAAAGAAGGTTATAACCAAAGAATGTTACTTGCACTAAAAATCCGGAATATACAGAGAAAAATTCAAAGTAGTGAATCATAACAAATTTGAAGATTTGTACCTTCCTACAACTAAAACCTGCATACACTTGCAGAAGCAATATGCGTGAGCTATTCTTCTCCCCCTTTGGATTCATCAAACAGAATTGAGGTACAGATAAAGAAGGAAACACACAATAACCATACATGGCAGTTGAAAAATAAAAACACCATAAGGTGCTATTACAATCTAGAAATCAAAACTCAAACATTGTAGGAAAGTTAAAAACAAATTAATCAACAGGACATATAAATTGAAGAATTTGGAGAAGGATTTGTGCTTGTAGTAAAGTTCTGCTAACTGCTCCTAGACTCCTTCAATTTGATAATCTAGGTGTTGAAATATGTCTTTTCAATTTGATAATCTAGGTGTTTGATAATCTGGACTCCTGGACAGCTTGAGTCATTTCAAAATCTGTCTTCTGATCATCTAAGAGTATATCCAGTCGGTGAAGAACCTGTCTTTCAAACATTGATAAAGGTTCACCTTTATACTCAGGTGCTTGATATGCAACCAAAGCATTGTAATTTGTGGCAGCAACATCTTCATTCATTCATGAATGGACTGGTGATTCCTTCCTGTGATGTATAGATGGTTGAGTTGGTGATTCTGCCCTGTGTGATGATGAGTGATGTGTCCCATAGCATGATGCCTCTACAACCTGCACAGTTTCATCTTCCATAGGCACGCCAACATCATATTCCTCTGCATCTCCATGGTTAGAAGCTTCATGCTCAACTCTGTGAGCAATATTTCTTCTAAAAATCCAGTTATTTTCCTCCTCATGGAACCCCATCTTCATAAGAGTAGAATTATCTATCTCATTTCCTGCTTTGATAGTGTCATTTCTTTCATTTTTAGTATCCACTTCGAAACACTTAATTAGTTTGGATACAAATATTGCATATGGAAAATGATAATCAGGAAGCCCTTTTTATTTGAGCATATGTTCCACCATAGTACTCACCCAATTTACCTTGATTTGATTCACTATGCAGTAATGCAATATCAAGTCTTCCTCATGAAGAACAACATGATTGCTACCTCTAGGAGTGAGTTGCCATGCAATGATGTGTGCTAAAAGTCTTGGAATCGAATTCAAATTACCTGCATGAAATCTTGTTCAGTAGGATTCCTCACACAACTTCAATAAAATTGCATCTTGTTGAACTCTTGAATCCCAGTAGTATTCCCTTTGCTCACTTTCAATCCTGAATACCTAATTCCAACAATGTTGCTCCAAACTTCTTTGGTGATTTTGAGCATCACTTCTTTCACATAGGAAATAAGGTTCTTGCCATCTTGAGTAAGGTTAGTGTAGAACACCTTCACTAGACTTGGATAGACATTTCCAGTCATTTCCAGGAAATGTTTATGCTTTTGATGCTTAAGAAAAGTTCTAGTTTTTTTTTTTCAGATTTTCACTCTTCAGCCATGAAAATTCCAGCACTTTGGGTACATTGATTTGCTTCGTGCTTGTCTCATGTATGACTTTTGTCATAGCTTCAGAATCTCCAGCAAACCAATTTTGCATAATTCCTTGGCTGTTGTTAGGTTGCTCTCAGAATTTCTTCCTTTTGTGTGAAGAAGACACCATTTATAAATCGTTTTATCTGCACCTATTCAATAAGAGATAATACCAGCTAGAAGGAATGTTAGTGCATAGTTTATATAATGGAAGATAAAGCTAATAAATTAAAGAATGTAAACCTGGACAACTTGTAGCAAAGAAGGAAAATGTGAGAAACAATTGTTTTAAAACTAGATTTATATAGAATAACATATTAGGTTTCAGGATTCACGGGTTTGAAAACAAAATCATGAAAATAAGTGTCGTACAAATTTGATTCTCTGTAGTACAAAAGAGTGTAGTTTTGGGTGATGTAAGAATATATTAAAAACATGTTTTAAATATCAAGTCAAATCTGTTGCATAATCAATGTATCAAATCAGTTAGGATTTATGCATATTGTTCCGTCCGGTTGACCTGTGACGTCTTTGTGCGCGACCTCAACCGTCAGCTAGGGACTCCTTCCCACTGGTTACCTGTGGATTCCTGCAAAAAAAAGGACAAAAGGGCACCCTAGCGGCCGTTTGCACTCCGACGCTCAAGTCAGCCAGCAAGAAACACCAAAACTGTGCACCTCCGTATCTGGGCACCGCGTATGGCACTCTAAAGGTGGTAAAATGAACTGTGTATTGTGTGTATATTCTCGCTCTGGCAAACAACCTCTTTTCCAGTCCCTTGTGCGTAACCTCACGATTTCGAGCAAGCAACTGGAGTGTCTTCTGGGAAAATTTGCCAAAAAACTTCCAACCCTGTTTCCAACATTTCCAGCACTATTTAAACTGCCCAAGCATTTAAAGCGCCTTAAAGCGCTTTTAATCATAAACGTAACGCACTTAATTAACGCGTCTAATTAGAAAACGTAGCGCATTTAAGACATTGAAACGCTTGGGAGCCTTTATAGTACCTTAAACGCTCGAAACAGAAACTATATTGAATGACTTTAATTACCTGGTACCTGACTGAATGGTGTTTCTATTCTGACCTGGCTGTCGTACACGTGGAGGGCCTCACAGCGCCGTGACCCCATCTGGGGACGTTTCTGCCCATCTGGGGACGTTTCTACGTGTGAGTCCTCCTGCTTGGGAGTGCTACTGCGCAAGGGGTGACTTTTTGGGTGCCAACTCATGCCCCCAATCATCTAGTCACTCACTTTGAGAGCGTATCTGCCTTCCCCTCGTACCCTGCACCTAGCTGCCCTGGGCGTGACCCTCCCCTTGAGTCGTATCTGCCCCAAAGGCGTCTCTGAGGCGGCAGGGGTACTTCGTGAGTCAGGCTGCCCTTCACTGGTGCTATCACTATGGCCTTGAAGCCACCTTTTCCTTCTCTTTATCACTGCCCCGGATCATCGGGACCTGAGGCCTTGCCACGGCGTCGCTCCCTCCATGGTCTTTCCTACCCATGGGTATCGGTGAACCACACTGTGATTGCCTTGCCTCAGCGATATTTGATCTTGGCGACGCCCTGGTTGGGCGACGCCTTCACCTAGGCGACGCCTTGCCTTGGCGACGCTTCCTCTTGGCGACGCTGGAACTTGACGTCCCTTCACCTAGGCGACGCTTTGTGTTGACTTTGACTCCAGGCGTTGACTTTGACCTTGACTTTGTCAACGCCCGGTTACGGGACGGTACACAAGCCCCCCAGTCTTAAGCCGAAGACTTGTCTTCAGCGCAAAGACTAAGGCCTCGCCCACGTCGTCCACGTGTCGCCCTGATGACGTGTCATTCCCTGCTGACTCGACAATCCTCGAATCGTTGACGTGACACTCTCTGAACCATAGGAGCGCTCTTAATGACTGATTGGACATCCTCTGAAACGGGGAAAATAACACCTTTTGGGGCTACCCTTGATCGCGCGCCACGTAGCCCATCGTACGGCCAGCCCCTAGAGACCCTTGCGTTTCCCCTGGGCGATTGATCCTTTGACACGTGGCACGATCTCACGGCTCCTAGTTAGCGCCTCTTGGGTTGCAAATGTAACGTTCAAGTTACCCCCAAACCCCGCGCTCACCCCACTGTTACATTCATTCCCTCTGCGTCTCTGCACTGTTCATCGCCTTCAACCCCTTTTCTCTGCAATTGCTGTTCTCTCCCTCCTGTGCTCTTCTTCCGCCTTCTCTTTGACAGCAAAGGTATGATTTTCGCATATCCACGACTCTTCCCTTTCGTCGCATTGCATGATTTACTGAACTGCCTGGGACTGTTGACATTTATGCATTACTGCGTTCTTCCGCTTCTCCTTCCTTCTCTGTTCCCTTCTCTTTCTTTCTGGGTTTTCTCGCGTGGGTAGTGTTTCTTGGGGTTCACTCCCTTCCTGTCATGGCTAAACTTGTTAAAACCCTTTTTCCTCTCTTTTTTCTCCAGCTAATTATTCACACCATGACGCGCACGAACACGGAGTCCGATTCCTCCCCCAAGACCCCCAAGTCCAACTACAAAGCCTACTACCCATGGGTCCCCAACGAGCTCTTGAACGAGTGTACCAGCCTGACTACCTTCCAGGACCTGGAAGCTCATCGTGGGGATCCCCACTTGTATAACTTTAACGCTTTCTGCCGCACTCACGACGCTCACATATCCGTCCGTCCCGGCAGGCATGGGGAACCTGTCTGCGTGGACGACAGACCTAGAAAGGGGAAACCTTTCTTCTTTATGTACCAGACGGTTTTTAAACGCGTAGGGGTGCGTCTCCCATTCACCCCTTTTGAAAGAGAACTCCTCACCGAAATTAATATCGCCCCCGCCCAGCTCCACCCCAACAGCTGGGCATTTGTAAGGGGTTTTCAAATTCTTTGCGGACACCTGGGCATCCTTCCCTCCGTAGACGTTTTCCTGTATTTTTTCGAAGTGAAAAAGTAGGGGAAAAGCTTCTGGGTAAGCTTTTCCGGGATCGCGGGCAGAATCCTCCTCTCCCTCTTCCAAAACTCTTACAAAAACTGGAAAGGGAAATTCTTTAGAGTGTGCAGCGCCAAGCACAACCCCACAGCCTTGGACGGCTTCCCCCTTTATTGGACGGAGCGCCCTAAGCTGCTTAGGGCCAAAGCCCGGGAAGAGCTATCTCCTGCTGACAGGGAGGTAAGCAAAGCCTTGGCTGGGCTGGGAATCGTTTTTGATACATTGAAGCTTGTTGCTAGCGAATACAACGCTCACGCCCTGACCACATACTTTGGTAAGGAGACTCTCCCCTCATCCTTTTTGTTGTGAACACCTTGCTACCGGATGTTTGTTCCCACAGCCTCTTCTACTTGTTTCCTATTGTGCCATGTTACTTGCATCTTACGCATCTATGCGCTTTGTAATTTTGTATAGTTGCTTTGGTCTTGATTTTTGCTGCTTGGTCTATCTGGATGTAGGATCGGTGATGGATGCCTCCAAAAGGATGATGCTGGCGAAAGTGATGAAAGAGGCTCGTGCTGCCAAGGCGGGCGCCTCCTCCGTCCCTGTTGCTGATCCGATTCCCCCACCAACTCTGCCACCGCCACCACCGATCACCACCGAGGCCCCACTAGGCTCATCTTCACCGTCCCCACATAGCCCTGAGGCGCTTCAGACTCCTGGCTCTCCTCTGCCCATTGCCGCCGTTCCTCTAGCCGTGGCCTCGTCGCCGGCTCCAACCCCCCTTGACAAAGGGAAACGGGTCTTGGAGATTTTATCGGATGATGAGGACTCGGAAGGTGTGGCACCCTTCAAGAGGAGGAAATCTGCGCGGGTTCCCCTTCTGCCAGAGGCGTCGCCCCAGGGAGGGAACTCCTTCATGGACAACCCTCCAAGTGCGACCTCACTTCCCCCCACAACAGTCCAAGAGGAAGGGGGCGAAGGCGCCGAATCTGCCCCGCCTCCGCCACCGGCAGAAGTCTCTGCTTCCCCTGCTCTCGTCGCTACCGCCCCCGATCTCATCGCCATCCCTCCTCCAATCATGCATCTGATGAGGGGCTTCAGTGGCGGAACTATGCCAGAGGGCACCGACAGGAAGGAGGGCATGCCTTTCTACTTGGGGGCCTTCTTGGCGGTGGCCCTTGAATGGCGCGCCCAGGCCAGAAATGCGGTCCTGCAAGCTCAAACCCTCCAGGCCTTGGAAACAAGGGTAACTGCCCTGGAGGAGGAAAAGAAAACCCTGGAATGCCAAAACAAGGCCTACCAAAGCACTCTGAAGCAGGCTTAAGAGGCCCAGGAAAAGGCTGAGAAGCAACTGGCAGAGGCAATGGCGTTCCAGGCTGACTTTTATACTCGGGAAGTCGCCCTCCAAGTTCAGTTAACGGGCCTTCAAGACTTGGTCGAAGCTGACGCAGAAGTCCAAAAGGACTTGAAGGACCGTTGCTGTGAGCAGGCTGACGAGATGGAACGGATGGAGGGGGAAATGGCTACCCAGGCCAAGGCTATGGGCCTTCTCCAGGTTGACTACGACAAACTACAGGTCGAGGTCAGTCGGCTTCGTGTGGAAAAGGAGGCTTTGGAGAAGCAGGTAGCTTCTGGGGTCGCCGCCATCGAGGAGCTAGAGAAGGACAAAAAAGCCCTCATCTAGGACATGCCGGGCACTTTCGAGGAGGGATTCCAGGAAGCTCTGGCCCAAGCAATCTGCATGAACCCGGGGATCGACATTTCCAACTGCGATTCCACTCACCACATTGTTGATGGAAAAGTCGTGCCTCTAGAGATAGACGATTGAGTCGCCACCCCCGATCATCAGCCCATTCTTTTATACTTGTTTTAACCTTCTTTGATAAACTTGTAATTCTTTGAATCGTCTGCACTCTTACTACAACTCTGGGATTTTGTATGATTACTTTCGTGTCCTCGCGACACAGAATTCTGCCTGTGTGATCTTATTCTCATTCTTTGCCTTCGCGTGCTTCGGTTGTTTTGCTTGTATTATACCCGTTTCCTTCACTTCGTTGGGCGGCCTTGTATGCCCGGGAAAGGTCACGCGCCAATGCCCACGCCCATGGGGAGGCTCACCTAGTGGAGCAGTATCGTTCCCGGGGTGTTTCTAACACCGAAACGGTCCTTTCCTTGATCCTTAACGCCCGGCGCCCACGCCTAAGGAGAGGCCTGCTACAACAGCGCCGTATCGTCCCCGGGTGTCTAAAACGCCGAGCGCTCTGGGGGGAGGTCGTTCCCTCCATGGTCTTTCCTTCCCATAGGTATCGGGGAACACCCTGCCAGTGATTCGCTGGCGTTTGGCGGTCTCGTCTCCCTCCACAGTCTTTCCTACCTGTGGGTATCGGGGAGGCGACGCCAGTAACTAACTTTGCCCTCTTCGATTTCGTCTCCCTCCACAGTCTTTCCTACCTGTGGGTATCGGGGAGGCGACCCTGCTGATATTTTGGTTGGCGACGCCCGCGACGTCTCACGCTGGCGTCGCCCTTCGCGTCCTTCCAGGCGACGTCTCGGGCGTCTCATGCTGCCGTCGCCTTGGGCGTCATCTTTACCTTGACATTGACTTTGACTTTGGCTTTGGTCGACGCCTGAGGACAGCGAAGAGCTCAAGGTTTTGCTCGTGCTATCCACGTGGCGCTTCTTGTATGGTTGATGGGACGTTCAGTCATTCGAATTGATCCACGTGGCGTTTCTTGTATGGCTGATGGGATATCCAGTCATTCGACTTGATCCTGACTCCTACTGTGCCCCTGACCCACTTTCGACGGCGCATCGTACCACTGGGCATTCTGTCGATACGACGTGTTCTGAGTTTAACCAGGGATGCCAGGGCCATCCTTCCATCTTCTGCCACGTGGCTCGATCGTGCGGTGCATCCATTCGCGTCGTTTAGCGCTCTAACTGCAATACCTCCATTTGTGTCGTTTGGCGTTGTAGAAAGGTTTGGAAATCAAAGATTTCAAAGAAAGTTTTTGAAGAAAGAAAGGTTTGGTTTCAAGGAGAGTAAAGTTTTCAAAGAGAATAAAAAGGGTTTGGAAGTCAAATATGTTTTTAGAAAATGAATTTATTTTTGGGAGTTTAGAAAAGATGATTGAGATTGAGGGAATGAAAAATGATACGGGAGAAAAAATCTAGTTTATTTATTAAATGAAACTTGTAAATGCCATATTTTGAATAGAGAATGTGATAGTTAAAAACGTGTTGTATTATAAAGATAATTAGGATAGTTTTTTTATAACCGTCATTGTTAATGTAATTTTTTGTAGTGACATCATGATAGAGGGTGTTAAGAATATGTACATCTTTTAGCAAAATTCAAAGTTAAAGGGACATAAAAGAATTGATACATAAAAGTTAATTTTGACTCAACCCATATTGCATCCATGATGCTCACTTCAGTTAAAGAAAACTTGTCCATTCTGATCTAAAGCGTAATTGTTAGAAATAAAAAGCCTCCATCAGTATACTATCATATAGAAAAAAATTTCTAGGAAAACAAAAAGTTCTTACCATGTGAATTAGCAATTGTGAACAATTGTAAAATGATCTTCTTAGGCAGTTGGAAGCACTACAAGAAAGCAATTCAGGAACAATTTTCCAATATACCATTTTCTTATATGGTTGATGATGTTCAAGACACATTTTACTACATTTTGGATTGCTTGTTTCTCTCTTTTAAGCCTTGCATTGCAAACCTATTATCCAAGTGGATGGATCATTTTTAATCAAAATTTATCATGCAACAGTGTTAACCACAATTGCTCAAGATTGGAATCAGAACACATTTCCATTAGCATTTTCTATTGTTGAAGGAAAGACTCGGGAGACTTTGATATGGTTCTACCAATTATTGCAAAAATGTGTCACACCTCAACCGACGTTGTGCATGATCATTGATAGAGAAACCAACATAATGTCAGTATTACAATCCAAAGAAATTGGATGGAACCAGATGGTCTCGTTTCTTTCTATTGCATACATCATATCACTTCCAACTTTAACAAAAAAGTTCAAATTTTTTTAGATGAAGCGACAATTGATTAACATGGGTAATAACATTGCTTATCTTATAATTACAAAATTTGTTAGCATTTAAGTAATTTCATTTATTTCTTTATCACAACTTATGAAATGAAGCATCCCATTTTACAAGAAAAGTTATCGATTATGCAATCAGAATTTCAGAAAGTAGTTTCTTGGGTAGATTGCATATTGTTTGAAAAGTGGACTTAGACGTATAATGGAGGCAAGAGGTATGGCCATATGACCACAAATCCAGCTGAATGCATGAACTCCGTTCTTAAGGGAGCTAATGGTTGATTTTAGCTTTGGTAAAGGCAACTTGGGAAAGAACAAAAATATGATGTGTGGAACGAGGGTTGAAGATAGACATGATGTTACACATATGACATTATTATGAAGAAGATATCACAATCTTACTAAAAAAAAATCAACAAACCTCAACTATGTGTTTTGTGCAAAAGTTTAGTTGAGAAAATTCATAATTTGATGTCCAAGAGATAGTCACCCCCAACATGGTCAACAACCAATGTCATATACAATTATATTAAATGATTGATGGTGTGATTGTGGCCACTTTCAAGCTTTTTGATTCCTTGTCCTCACATTATAACCATATATTCCTCTTGCCATTTACAACTGATAACCTTCATTGATCCCATGTACAAACTCCACACCTTTATAAAGGCTTATGAAATCCAATTTCATTGAGTTCGAAACAAGAATTATTGGGTCTACTTATATTGGACAAAATTTCATACTTGACCCCCACATGCGATGCAAAAAATTAGGAAAACCAACAATTACTTATTTTCATAATGAAATGGATCAACCAATTCAAAATAAGGAAAATAAATGTTCTCAGTGTTATAATAAAGGTGATCCTGCCTGTTGACCGGAACGCTGGAAACTGCCTCGTCAAAGGATCGACGTGCGCACAGCTTCTCACCTCCGTTCCTCTTCAAGATCCACCTCAAGAACCTGCAAAGAAACAGAGCGGCGCCGCTGCGGCCGATCGCACTCCAACGCTCAAGTCAGTGACGGTATCACCAAAAACTAAGAGAACAAGAACCGTGCAAATCCTCTCTCACAGTCAGCTCTAACTCGCAAGCGTAAAGTGTATGAACTGAACGTGCGTACCTCAGAAAGTTTGTTAAGAACTCTTATATACCTGGTAGCTTTCTCTCTCCTGGCAGTTACAGACTTGGACACGTGGCTCGCATCCAACTGTACACGTGCCATCATCTGGAGGCTCCCTGACTTGGCGCTGCTTCTACTCTCATTTTGGCTAAGTTACTTATGCATGGTACTTCCCAGTGCATAGCTAACTTAGGAGTGCGATCTCTACTGGAACTGGCGAGTTAGGGGCCTTCATACACCTTCCCTGTGGTCTCGCCGGCCGCCTTCATAATCTGCTTCTCCTTCATCTTCGGCGATGTGCTTTCTCTGGCGATCTCCAATAACTAGGTCGCCTGAATCTACATCGGGCGACTTCATCTTCAACCTGGCGATCGCCTATTCTGGTAAGCTGGAAGTCGGAACACGCCAATATAACAACTGGCGACTACACGAACCCCCCGACTTCCTTCCCTTCTGCCAACCTGGCGCCTTGTCAACACGCCTATACTGTAGCGGGATGCCACGTCATCACACCCGATCACCAGGGCGGTACACAAGCCCCCCAGTCTTAAGCGAAGACTTGTCTAGCGAAAAGACTGAAAGAGCCTTCGTTAACACCGATCCACGTGGCACTGACGCGGAATTCCAAGCGGTTGTACCTTCTGCTGCTCTGACGCTCCACCAAACCCCTCACTCATCGCTCGACGCGTGGCTTCATCAACGGCTCTCTTTATTTGCCGTTTGCGCTTCCTAAAACCATTTCGAAAAACCCTTAAACCCATTTTGTTCCACTGTTCCATCACTTTCTTCGTGCTTGCAAACGCTCTAACCTCCTTCTGCGAAAACTCTCAACGCTCTTCAACGCTCTAGATCACCATCTTCCTCCATCGTCTTCCTGATCATCGAAAGGAACCTACTTTCCTTCATCTGCTGGGTTTTCTTGCATTTTCACCGATTTGCATCATCCTGTAACTGCTTGGTGCATACGCTGTGGGCTGTTTTTCCATTTATTCTTCTGCGTAACTTAGGGCTTCGTCAATCGTCGCAACGAACCTACATTCGTTCGTCTTTCACCTTCCTTCTATGATCGAGTCAGCCTTTGTAACCCCCCTGATCATTTTCCTTTCTTCTTCCTTTGCAGCTGTTATCATGACTCGCACCAAGATTACCCCGAACCCCCCTCCATCAGCACGAAACCTTCCTTCACAAGCACACGACTCAACACAAGTTCGTGGCGCTTCCTCTTCGCAGGCTGAGAGGCCTGCGTCTTCCCAATCTGCCCTGGCCCAGGCGACTCCACCTAACGCTGGAGGAGCCCCCGTTCCTCTGCCAGACTTCAAAACTTTATACCCCTGGGCCACTTCAACCCTTCTGAAAGAGACGTCCTCTGTGCACACTGCGGGAGCAGTCTTGCGGCTGACTAAGGGGGACGAAATCCACCAATCGTTTCACAAGGAGCACGACGAAAAGATGATGGTGCTGCCTTGCCCTGCCGACCTGCCCGTGTGTGCTGATGACAAAGTAAGCGCCGACGGGCCCTTCTGCTTTGTCTATACGACTTTGTTCAAGAAAGTCAAGCTCAGATTCCCCTTCACTCGATTCGAGAGGGAACTTCTGACTGAGCTCAACATTGCTGCCGCCCAGCTTCATCCTAACAGCTGGGCGTTTGTTTGAGCCTTCCAAGTGACGTGCGCCCACCTGGGGTTGCCCGCGTCGGTGGACGTGTTTTTGTTCCTTTTCGAAGCCAAGCACCCAGGAGACCGCCTGTGGGTCAGCTTGAACGCGATTGCTGGGAGGTCCATCTTTACCATCTTCCAGCAATCGTACAAAGACTGGAAGGGGAAATTTGTCCAAGTACGTGCAAACGACAAGGACACCTCCCTTCTTGATGGTTTCCCCTTGTACTGGGTGGACAAGGGGAAAAAGGAGTCCAAGAGCTGCTTCAGGAGGCCCAGAAGTCCTGATAGCATGGGAGCATTGGACAGAGACCTTTGTCTCTTCTGGAAGAAGGTGGCGGATGCCAATGTAACATTCCTCACTACCACCTTGATATGCTTCGAATTCTACGAAGATCAGCTAGATATCCGAATAGGTTAGGACATTACACTCTTGTCTTGATATTGCTTCTGTTTAGCTGTTTCTGGGCGTCTTGTGCGTTATGCGCAAGACTTTGGTTTTACCTTTCCTGCATATATCATCTGCTTTGCTGTTTTATTACCTTATGCACTTATTCGTTTCCCTTGAGTTAACCCACGCATTTTCATTCCATGCAGACGACATGTTGCCCAGAAACATGCTCGCCGAACTAAAGGCGCTCGCCCGAAACCACGGTTTGGCGACCAGTTCCCAAACGGTGCCAAACTCAGTGGTGGAGGCCGCCATTGTCCATGGGCGATCACCACCGAAGGAACCTGCCCAACGCAAAAAATTGGTCCTTAAGAGACCCAAAAGGAAAGCCCCTCAAGTCATCCATGAGGAGGAAGAAGAGGACGACGAGGTCACCGAGGATGGCCTCGTTACGAAGAGGAAAAGGGTGGCACCATCTTCACCACCTGCCCCACCCCCTCTTCCAACCTCAACACCACCATCAACGCCTGCTCCTCCTCCATCATCGCCAACACCACAGGCTCCTTCCTCACCAGTCCAAGCGGTTCCACTGGCCACTGCGCCACCTGCAGCTGAGGCCCAAGAGCCAAATTTCCTGGAGGACCCCCCAAGCGCCTCTACGCCATACGTGTCAGCCGGAGGGGGCCCCCCTTCAAACACTTCAGCTGCAGAAAATGTTCCAGTCGGGGATGAGGTTGCTCATACCTCTCCGATTCTGATTACCGAATCCCCGATTGCGTCGCCACGCCAAGAAGCAACCACTGAAGAACCTGCTAAGGAAGGCGGCGACGAGAACCCACTACAAGCCCCCCTGGCGCCTCTCCAAGCGGCAAACCTTCCCCTTGAGGTCACAAGGATGTGGGAACCTCTAACTGCCAAACTGAAAACCATAGCAGAGGATATCCCAGCGATCATAACCAGGGTTGTGGAAGGCTCAACCAGGAGGCTCCAAGATGACCTCTTCAACCTCAAAACCGAAAACAGCACTATGAAGATTGAGGTGGAGAAGTTGTCCTTCAGCCTGACGCTTGCAGAAATCGAACACTCCCGAGTGGAGGATGCAATGAGTACCGAGCTCAGGCTGGCGCGCAAGGAGGCTACTGACCTTCGCCGCAAAGTTCACGATCTTGCCCAAGAGAAGGTCGAGCTGGAAAGCAAAATCGTGCCTCTTCGCACCAAGGCAATCGACCTAGAGGCTCTCATGAAAGCTGACGCCGCTAAGGTGCAAAAACTGGAGCAGAGGTCGATCGACCGAGAGAAACTACTTGGGCAAGTAGAAAAGGCGAGGGACGACGCCATGGCTGATCTCGTCGAGGCCAACAAAGAGAAGGGAAAGATGGCTGCTGAGTTGGCCCAAGCACAATCGGAATCCAAGAAGGTTACTGAAGACCTTCTCCAGGCTCAAGAGACCAACGAACAACTTAAAAAACAGGTTGAAGAGCTGGAACAGCAGAACAAAGAGCTGAAAGAGCAAACCGAAGACCTCAAGAAGCGGATTGAGGAACTTCAGGGGCAAATCGAAGCACTCAAGCTAAATTATGCTCAGATTCTGGCTGCTGGATTCGAAGCTGCGCGGGAACAATTCGCTTGCCTATTCCCCGATCTTGATCTCAGCCTGGTGTCGCTGAACAACGAAGTAGTAGATGGAAAGGTCGTTCCTGCCGAAGACTAATCAACTCCATTTCATCTGCTACTTTTATGATTTCCCTTGTATTATTCTGTAAAAACTCCTGTATGTATGCCTTTAACAAATACTTATCTCAATGACAAAGTTTGGGTACTCATTCTCCTGACTTCTTTAAGCACTTTAACCTTCTTTGCATGTTTAACTTTGTCGGATTTAACTTAACGATTTTGCGAACACGACTTTTGACTTAACTGCTTCGAACCACTTCAAACTCAAGTAATAATCACTTTAACCAACTTGTACTCTTAAGGCAACTAACCTTATCACAAGAATACCCTTCAAGCAACGAACTGTAACTCAATTATTGGCTCAAACAACGTCCCACTCGACCTGCTTTATCAAACAAGTCTTTTAACCTTCTCGCCGCTGTTTGAACTTTTCCCGATCGCCAAGAACTCTTTGTGACATCAGCTTTTCCTAGCCTCATGCTTTGGCAATTGTTTCTTTATCTGGGAGCAGAGACGCCCTTTGGGGTTCTCTCTTTACCCTCCTGGACTTCAGAACAAAGACCGGCTGACTAGGCGTTCTCTTCGAACCTACCTTAGCCACCTTCCAAACTTCTTCCACCCTCTGCGCCATACCTGAACTCGTTCGAGACGAGAAGGATTTTATCTTGCCTAAGCTCGCATGTAAGCGAGAAGGTCTTTAACTCGCCTGAACTCGCTCATCGGCGAGAAGGTCTTTATCTGGTGCCTCAACTTGCCCAGGGTGTACATCTCCTCCCCCCTGGATGCACTGAGGACCTTTCTCTTTCTCGCCTGCACTCGCTCGACGGCGAGGAGGTCTTTAACTGGCCTTAGCTCGCACAACGGCGAGAAGGACTTTATCTGGTGCCTCAACTTGCCCAGGGTGTACATCTCCTCCCCCCTGGATGCACTGAGGACCTTTCTCTTTCTCGCCTGCACTCGCTCGACGGCGAGGAGGTCTTTTACTTGCCTCAGGACGCGCGAGGGCGTTGAGGTCTTTCATCTGGTGCCTCCGATCGCCGAAAGACGATGAGGACTTTAAAACTTAACTGGTGCCTCCAATCGCCGAAAAACGATGAGGACTTAAAACTTAACTGGTGCCTCCAATCCCCGAAAAACGATGAGGACTTAAAACTTAACTGGTGCCTCCAATCGCCGAAAAACGATGAGGACTTAAAACTTAACTGATGCCTCCAATCGCCGAAAAACGATGAGGACTTAAAACTTAACTGGTGCCTCCAATCGCCGAAAAACGATGAGGACTTAAAACTTTTTAGAAAGCATGCGATATATCCTTTCTCGCCTCAAATCACGTACAAGCGACAAGGTCTTTCTTCAAAAACTCTTGGAAAAAAGCAAACATGCAATCTGAAAACGCCTTATACTTCAAAACTCTTCTTTATTGGGTGGCCTCGTTAAAAACCCTCCTTAGGGAAAAAAGAGTGCCCCCTTGAAACTGTTTTAACAGAGACTTCGTAATATAACATTTGTGTTTGTCTTTACTTACAAAGCTCTTAACTATAGTACAACTTCAGGTGTGTGGCGTTCCAGGTGCGAGGGATCGCCCCTCCTTCCAGCGTCTCTAAGCGGTAGGCTCCGTTCCCGAGCGCCTCGGTTATTCTGAACGGTCCAGTCCACTTGGGTGACAATTTATTCTCCATCTCGTACTGGTGGGCCTTCCTCATCACCAAGTCGCCCTCTCTAAACTGCCTTGGCATCACCTTCGAGTTATATCTTCGTTCAACCCTTCTCTTCACGGCCTCAGCCTTCAACCTCGCCTCTTCCCTGACCTCATCCAGAGATCCAGGTTCAGCCTTCTCTCTTCATTCGAGTCTTCCTCTACGAAGTTCTGGAATCTCGGCGAGCTCTCCTGGATCTCTACTAGAATCATGGCATCACACCCATAGACCAAGCTGAACGGGGTCTCATGGGTTCCTGACTGCTCGGTGGTGTGGTACGCCCAGACTATACGGGGTACCTCCTCAGCCCAACTTCCCTTGGCTTTCTCAAGTCTTCTTTTTAAACCTCTCAACAACACCCGATTAGCTGACTCCACCTGGCCATTTGTCTGAGGGTGCTCGACGGATGCAAACACTTGTTGAATTCCCACCCCTTCACAAAGTTTCTTCAACAGGTGGCTTGCAAACTGCGTCCCATTATCTGACACCAGGCGTTTAGGCACTCTAAACCGGCACACGATGTTCTTCCATACAAAACCCTCGATCTTGTGTGCGGTGATATGGGCCACTGGTTCTGCTTCAATCCACTTGGTGAAATACTCAATCGCCACCACCAAGTACTTCATCTGCCTGATCGCCAGCGGGAAAGGTCCCAGGATGTCGATTCCCCAAGTGTGAAACGGCCAAGGGCTATAGATCGACTTCAGCTCCTCGGGAGGTGCCTTGTGCCAATCGGCGTGCTGCTGGCATTGTTTGCAGCACTAGGCATACTTCTTGCAATCTTCTCTCATAGATGACCAGTAGTAGCCTGCACGGAGAGTCCTCGCGGCCAGAGCTCGACCCCCGACGTGGCTTCCGCATATCCCTTCGTGGAGCTCTGTCATGATTCTCGTGCACTTCTCGCCGTGTATGCATTCCAGGAGTGGGTGAGTGAACCCAAACCTGTACAGATCGCCATCAATCAACGTATACTTGCTGGAATTTTTCTTTACCTTCCTAGCTTCTGTCGGATCCAGCGGGAGGAGGCCATCTGCCAAGCACCGCTTGTACTGTGTTATCCAAGTGTCTGGCTCATGGGTGGCACAGACCTGCATCACATTCACCTTCTCTCCTCGACATGCTCTAATTCTCGGCGATCTCAGAGTTTCTTGCGTCAAGGACTTATGGCTTCTCGCTGCTCTCTCCGTCGACTTGCTTATTTGAAGGACCAGGTGATCTGCTACGAATGCCCTTGGCGTCTTCAGAGTTTCTTGAATCACCGTCCTTTGCCTACCCCCCTTGCCTGAGCTGGCGAGCTTAGCAAGCAAGTCAGCTCGGGCATTCTGCTCCCTGGGCACATGTACTACTTCAAAAGAGGCAAAGGAACTCTTCAACTCCTGCACATACGCCAAGTAAGCCGCCATTTGTGGATCTTTAGCCTGGAACTCGCCTGTTACTTGCCCTGTGACTAGCAGCGAGTCACTCTTAGCCATCAGCACCCTGGCTCCCATCTCCTTGGCCAGCAAAATCCCGGCGATCAGCGCCTCATACTCTGCTTGATTGTTGCTGGCTTTGAAGGCAAACCTCAAAGATTGTTCAATCAGCACGCTGTTGGGTCCTTCTAATATGACTCCAGCACCGCTGCCCTGCTGGTTCGACGATCCATCCACCGAAAGTACCCAATGGAAATCGTCTCCTTCAACCCGCGTCGCCTCTGATGAGAGCTCAACCACGAAATCTGCAAAGATTTTCCCCTTGATCGGGACTCGGGGCTCGTACTTAATATCAAACTCTGACAACTCTACCGCCCACTTCACCATCCTTCCCGCAACGTCGGGTTTCTTCAGCACCTTCTGGATGGGCAGGTCAGTCATCACCAGTATTGTGAAACTGTGGAAGTAGTGGCGCAACCTCCTCGCTGAAAACACCACAGCCAGCGCAGCCTTCTCTAGGGCCTGATATCTCGTTTCTGGGCCCTGCAACACCTTGCTCACAAAATAAATAGGCTTCTGGGCCTGGTCTTGATCCTGGGCGAGCACCGCACTCACCGCCCTCTCAGTCACAGCAAAATACAGCCTGAGAGGGATTCCCGCCATTGGTTTGCACAGAACTGGCAGGCTCGCCAGATACTCCTTCAGTTTGACGAAAGCCTCCTCGCACTCTTTCGTCCAAACGAACTTGTTATTGCGCCGCAGACATTGAAAATAGGGATGCCCCTTTTCTCCGCTAGCTGACACGAAGCGAGATAGGGCTGCCATCCGACCTGTTAGCTGCTGGACTTCTTTCACCGTAGCCGGGCTTCTCATCGCCAAGATGGCGGCACACTTGTCTGGGTTAGCTTCTATTCCCCTTTAAGTCAAGAGAAAACCCAAAAACTTTCCAGCCTCCACGCCGAAAACGCATTTTTCCGGATTGAGCTTTAACTTGAACTTGGCGATCGTCGTGAACAATTCTTCCAAGTCTGCAACGTGCTTGCTCTTTTCCTGCGAGGTCACGACCATGTCATCGACGTAAGCTTGCACGTTCCTTCCCAGCATTGGTGCAAGTACTCGATCCATCAGCCTTTGGTACGTGGCCCCCGCGTTCTTCAGCCCAAACGGCATCACCTTATAGCAGTAGCACGATCTCTCCGTCATGAAGGCTGTTTTTTCTTCATCCATGGGATGCATCTTGATCTGATTATAGCCTGAGAAGGCATCCAGGAAACTCAGCAACTTGCACCCTGCAGCACTATCAACCAGGGCATCAATGCTTGGTAAAGGATACGAATCCTTTGGGCAAGCTTTGTTCAGATCGGTGAAATCGACGCACATGCGCCATTTCCCGTTACTCTTCTTCACCAGCACGACATTTGCCAACCATTCAGGGTACTGGACTTCCCTGATGTGGCCTGCAGCGAGGAGTTTCTGTGTTTCATCCCTGATCGCCTGCCTCCTCTCCTCGTTGAATTTTCTTCTCCTTTGTCGCACCGGTCTCACCAAACTGTCCATCGCCAGATGATGGCACAAGAAGTCGGGATCAATCCCGGGCATGTCCGAAGCGGACCATGCAAACGCATCCAGATGCCGCTCAATCACCTTGGCGATCTGGTCCTGGAGATCAACCTCCAGAGATCTTCCCAGCTTGAAGACTTTTCCTCCGATCTCCTTTTCGAGCCACTGCTCGACAGGTTTAGGCCTGGATTCTCTGGCGATCACCGCCCTGGCGATTCCCTGTTCCCTTGCTTCCTCGGGGCGATTCCGCGCCTCTTCCTCCTCCAGGCCAGCATTCCTCTCCCCTAGCTCAGCGTCTACCATCACTACGTCCCTTCCGGTGGCCTCCTCTGTTACCGGCGGTCTGGGCTTCAAACTGGGAGGCGGGGTGGTTGTTACATAACTCACTGATCTTTTGTTTTTCAGGCTATTCTCATAGCACCTTTTCGCTTCTTTCTGATCAGACTTGATCGTGATCACCACCCCTTCCATGGACGGCAACTTCACCTTCATGTGCCGAGTCGACGGAATGGCGCCTATCCTGTTGAGCGTGGGCCTTCCCAACAAGATGTTATACGCTGAGGGGGCGTTTACGATAAGGTACTTGATTTTCTCCGTCCTCGACCCAGCCTCATCTGTAAACGTGGTTCTCAGCTCAATGTACCCCCTGACCTCCACCTGGTCACCAGCGAACCCATATAAGCACCCTCCGTAGGGCCTTAGCTGGTCAAGGGGCAATTCCAGCTGCGTGAAAGTCGGCCAGAACATCACGTCTGCCGAGCTTCCTTGGTCCACCAGAACTCTGTGGACCTTCCTTCCCGCTGTAACTAATGAAATAACTATGGGATCGTTGTCATGAGGCACAACGTCCCGAAGATCCTGCTTTGTGAACGTAATGTCCACTTCCGGCGAGTGATCTTCAAACATGTCCACTGTCATCACCGATCGCGCATACTTTTTCCTCTGCGATGCGGTGCATCCACCACCTGAGAAACCCCCTGCAATGGTGTGGATCTCCCCGTGGATGGGCATCTCGTGTTGCTGGGCTTCTCCACCTGCTGGCTGGGAACTCGACGCTCCCCCCGTCCTCCTGTCCAGTAGATAGTCATTTAGGAACCCGCTCTTAACCAGATCGTCGAGCTGGTATCCTAAAGACAAACACGAGTCCAAAGTGTGGCCAAAACACTGGTGGAACTCGCACCAGGCGTCCGGCTTTGACCCCAGCACCTTGTCGCCCACCTTCTCAGGCGCTTTCAACCTAGCAGAGATAATAGGAATGGCGATTAGATCCGCTAATCCCATGACAAATTTGTGCTTAGGCGGGCGATTGTATTCCCGGCGTGCTGGTCGTTGGCGCGCTTGGCTTCTTCCCTTGTTTCTCCTGTCGTAAGGATGGCGAGTCCTCTGGTCTTTTCTGGCCGCCGCCGCCGTTTCCAGCACCCTCTGCGGCTGGATCCTGGTCTGGGCGCGTGGCCTGGCGGGAGCCACGCTGCCTCTCTTCTCGGCGACTTCACTCTCGTCGGCGATGTGGGCCACCGCAAGTCGCCTGACTTCAGCAAACGTCGCTGGATGAGCCCTGATCAAGGCCTCGCAGAATGGCCCTGGCTGCACGCCCTTCTTGAAGGCATAGACCAGCATTTCCTCATCCTTGGCCGGCGATCTGACCATCTGCGCCCCAAAGCGATTTAGGTAGTCTCTGAGGGACTCCCCCTGGTACTGCCTTATATCAAACAGATCATAAGACACCCTGGGCGGTGCCTTATTCACGATGTACTGCTCGACGAAGATCTTCGAGAACTGTTGAAAATTGGTTATGTGGCCGTTAGGCAGGCTCACAAACCACTCCATCGCCGTTCCCTGGAGCGTACTCACGAACATCTTGCAGTAGACGGCGTCTGACCCTCCCGACAGCATCATCTGCGTATGGAACGTGGTCAGATGAGCCTCTGGATCCTCCACGCCGGTAAAGACAGCTTTAACCGGAACCACGCTCGTGGGAATTGGCGTGTCGGTAATCGCCTGAACGAAAGGCATTGGGAAAACACGAGGTGGCGTCGACGGCGCCACCTCTTCAACAGAAGAACGTCCTTGCTGCTCCTGAAGAGCTCGACGCAGCTCCTCAGTTACCTTGCTGAGCTCCTCGTTCCTGGCGCGAGAGGCGACCAGGTCCTCATGTATCCTCGCCTGCTCTACGCGCGAGGCTTCCACAGTTGCCTGCAACGAGCGCATCATCTCTGCCATCTGCGCCATGGTCATGGCGGTGTCGCCTTCAGCAACGACAGGCGCCACGGGACTGGAACGATTGCTTCTCATTTTTCTCATTAACTTCAGCGAATCACAGGAATGCAGCAAACAACACTTCAGCCTCGATCGAATCAGCGATCAATCGGAGAAAACAGTGCGAAACAGTGCAAGAAAACTCAAGAACACCGTAAGCCTTCAAAGAAAACCACAACTTCGCCAGAAACCACCGCTTCCCCGCGAACAACCAAACAAACGAAAGAACTCGAACTTCCACCAAACAGATTACGCGTAAGCAGCAGAAAACCTTACTCCACCGATCGAAAAGCCAAACGAACGGTTCAAAACGCAAATTCACCGAACGAAACTCAAAGAGACCGCGAACGACGGTTGCACCAGCACGCAACCGCGCAGAAAACTTCGAAAACCTTCAAACTCACGCTGTGGATGGGAGCAAGTTTTACACGGCCCCACGGTGGGCGCCTGATGATCCTGCGTGTTGACCGGAACGCTGGAAACTGCCTCGTCAAAGGATCGACGTGCGCACCGCTTCTCACCTCCGTTCCTCTTCAAGATCCACCTCAAGAACCTGCAAAGAAACAGAGCGGCGCCGCTGCGGCCGATCGCACTCCAACGCTCAAGTCAGTGACGGTATCACCAAAAACTAAGAGAACAAGAACCGTGCAAATCCTCTCTCACAGTCAGCTCTAACTCGCAAGCGTAAAGTGTATGAACTGAACGTGCGTACCTCAGAAAGTTTGTTAAGAACTCTTATATACCTGGTAGCTTTCTCTCTCCTGGCAGTTACAGACTTGGACACGTGGCTCGCATCCAACTGTACACGTGCCATCATCTGGAGGCTCCCTGACTTGGCGCTGCTTCTACTCTCATTTTGGCTAAGTTACTTATGCATGGTACTGCCCAGTGCATAGCTAACTTAGGAGTGCGATCTCTACTGGAACTGGCGAGTTAGGGGCCTTCATACACCTTCCCTGTGGTCTCGCCGGCCGCCTTCATAATCTGCTTCTCCTTCATCTTCGGCGATGTGCTTTCTCTGGCGATCTCCAATAACTAGGTCGCCTGAATCTACATCGGGCGACTTCATCTTCAACCTGGCGATCGCCTATTCTGGTAAGCTGGAAGTCGGAACACGCCAATATAACAACTGGCGACTACACGAACCCCCCGACTTCCTTCCCTTCTGCCAACCTGGCGCCTTGTCAACACGCCTATACTGTAGCGGGATGCCACGTCATCACACCCGATCACCAGGGCGGTACAAAAGGCTAGAATGGGGAAAATTGTGTATTTAGATAGTAAAATATCATGCTTTGTAATGTTTATTTCATCAAATGTTTATATCATCTTATTTTAATAAGTTGTTTAATATTTTCATTCCTTTTAATTTTATACATTTATTTAAATATAAATATATGTACTATTCTTTTTTATATATAGGATATAATTTATAATTTCATTAACATTGATATTAGAAAAATTCAAAATTTATAGATAAACACATTTTAACTCTTGAAATCCTACAAATAATCTTACACTCCATCATACAATTGATTTTAACCCCGGAAATATAGTTATAACATATACATAATTTTTTACGTCCACATTTTTGTTAAAATATATTTTATAACATGAGATTCATAAGGAGAGTAACTTGCCATGACTTGTACAACACTGTTTTTGTTGTTCCTAAATTCTAATCTATAATCCCTAAACCCTAAAACATTAACACTAAATTCCAAACCACAAACCCTAAACCTACATACCATTTTACAATAATTTCATTTTGAAACCTATAGTTTATTTTTTAATTATTCTCACATTTAAATATGTAAAACAATAACATATTTGTTATTTATGACACCATAATCTTTTACATAAATTTATTGTTTTTAAGAAAAAAAGATTATAATTTTATGAAAACAAAATAATAATAATTAAACTGAAGTTGTCAAAAGGTGTGACGACTTCAGTGTAAAAAAAATACACAGAAGTCTCCATAGCCAAACATGAATTCTATGTATTTTTTTTATATTGAAGTCGTCACACCCTTCACAACTTTACTTAAAAAACCTTAAACAACAATTAAACCTTAATCAGAGTTATGGTTAGTGAGCATAACTTCTTCACTTTAATTTTCGAAGTTGAAATCGTGAGGTGTTATGACAACTTCTTCGTAAAATTTTCACGAGCAAAAATCATCTTTGATAATAACAATTTTAGAAGAATGAAGTTGTGCTCCTAAATCATGATTTATTTAAATTTTTCAAATTTGTCCACTCTCATAAAATCGATTGTTTGTAAAATTTCCAAACTACAATGATGTAAGTTTGATTTCTTTTCATCTTGTATACATATAAAAAATCTTAATAACATTTGTAGATTTTAGAATTTTTAAAATTTGACTTTTTTTATCTTGACATTTTAAAATATTGATTTTAGTTTCCATGGTTTTATAAAAAAAATGTAGATTTTGGAACTAAAGTTTGAATAGTTTAAAAGCACATATGATATTTTAATTAGAAAAGAAAAAAAGAAAAACTAAATTTTGGAAAAAAATTTAGAGACAAAAAACATCTTTAAAAAAAATATAAAACATTAATTTTTAGTCCAACTGTGAAAATATCTCAACATTTATATTTTAACTATGAAAAAAATTGTATTTATGTGGAGTAATTTTAACTTTAGATAATATATTAAAAATTAAAATTAAAAGCTTCTAAAAAAAATATTAAAATTGTAAAAGTATGCATATGTAATTCAAGCAAAACTAAACAAAAGAAACATTATGTATTATCTATATAAAGGTTATAAATAGGAAAATAAAGTATTTCAAGATATGTATAATATCCAAATATATGACAAAACCCAAGTACAAAAGTAGCAATGAATAGGATTGTAAGTTTGCTTATTTTGAAAGTGCAAAGGTGTCATTCAAATTTGTTGGTGCTGGTCATCTAACTCCTTTTTATCAATTTAAAGTCTTCGCAAAGATAAATATATTTATGAAGTGTTTTGCTTTTTAATTTGTCACCCTCCATGGTGCAATAATACAAACCAAACCCAACACCCACAATTACTTATAATTTGAATTTGATCTTAATGTTTACTACTATTGGCTATAATAATCTAAAACATAAAAATTAAGAGAAGTAAAAAAAGTGAAAAAATAGGGAAATACTCACCATGCATAGTTGTCCCCACTAAAGTATCCAATACCCAAATATTTAAATTTTTAAAGAGCCGTTGCCCTTTCAAAATCTAACATTTCATGCATAACCCCGATACCCTCCCAATTTTGCTTTTATATTTGGGTTCATGCAAACTTGCATATTGGCGGCAACATTGTGTGGAGAAAAAAGAAATTAAAACAAAATTTGTGAAAAATACACTATCGACACGCATCCTAACTCTTCACCAAGCGCGTGCATCGCATTTTCTTTCAATTTTATTCAAATCAAGGGTCCTTGTTGCTTCAACCCATACCTAACATCACGTTTTAATCACGGAACACTCTTGCGCGTGTGAAGAAGGATACAAATATCAGAGCCAAAACCCTCTTTTTTTTCACTCTCACACGCCCTAGTCTCTCTGTGCACAGAAAACAAATTTCAGAGAAGAAAGCACTGAAAAAACGAAGAGACTCTGGGAACCCCATATCCCAGAAACCCAATCTTCACTGGAAAATGGAAAACGCGCTTTAATCGAACCAAAACCCCGTCGAAGAAGATGCGTCGCTGATTCGATTTCTAGGGTTTCGGTTTCTCTCCCGCCTTGGACCAACTGTGCGCAACGCCGCAACGGCGACGGTTTTCTTCCGAATCTGAGAACATTCGAACACCCAATTGGACGGAGAAGACAATCGGCGAATGCCCATTGGCTGGTTTTCGAGAGAGCCAAAAACGTTTTTCGTTTTTCATTTCCATATTTTGCATTTTTCATATAATTTCTTCTTCTAATTTTTCCGTGTGGTGATTCTCCCGCTTTCTCGTCATGCGATCATCGCCGTCTTCTTTGGGTTCGTCGTCTCGATCGGGTTTGCGGCTTCGTAAGAAGCACAAGAGGTTGGATGCAATATGTGAGGAGGAGTACACTCGAAACCATGGTGAGTTGAATGATGATAATGATGGGTTGAATCCTGATGCAGGGGTTCGTCGGAGCTCCCGGGTTCGCCGTGCCCCGGTGCTTCTCGACGCGTCTCCCGCTCCGCCAAAGAAACGACGGAGGGTGGGGAAGGGTGGAATTGATCATGGTGTGGAGAGTCCTTCGACTTTGGGGCGGGAAAATAGAGGTTCAGGTGGGGCTTGGAGTTCTAGGTTGAGATCAAGGGTTGAGAATGTAAGTTTTAGGGTAAAAGAGGATGGGGAATCGCGACGTGGGAAGAGGAAGCTTTTTGAGGGTGTGGTGGGAAAAAGGGATGATGATGACGTTGGTAGGAAGGAGGAGTTGGAAGGTTTGATGCCGAAAGTGGTTAAGTCGAAGAGACCGGGGAGGATTAAAGCCACAAAGCACGATGAAGGGCATGAAGATGATGTGTCTCATGGGAGTTTGGAGGAGAGTAAGAGTCAGGAAGTGGTGCTTGTGTCTAGCAGTGACGAGGAGAGTGATTCAGAATCGGAAACTGAATTGTCGGGAGAGAATCAGATGGATGAATCGGATGGTAATGCCCCTTCCATGGGAGGAAATGAGGATGCGGATCAGATGGCTGATTCGGATGGGAGTGTCCCTCCCATGGTAGAGAATGAAGAGAGGAACTTATCCAGCGATTTGCGAATGAAGGAGTGTGGCGATGACATTGAATCGTCGTCACAGGTGGAACATGAAGATAAAGTGGATTATCAGTTAGAGGGTGCGAAGGAAAGCAAAAGTGTAGGTAATGCAGCTGAGCAGGTTGATAATGAAGAATTCGCTGCTAAGAAGGTTGAGGATGGTGAAAATTTCTTGAAAGATGCTATTGTTGATAAGGAGGTTGATGTCAATGAAAATGTCTTGAAAGATGCAAATGCTGGGAGGAAGGATGAGTTGAAACATGCTTCAAATGACAAGCGTGGTCACCTGCGTATCAAAGAGGGCAGGCGGTGTGGTTTGTGTGGTGGAGGGACCGATGGTAAGCCTCCAAAAAGGTTAGCTCATGATAATGGTGAAAGTGAGAATGAAGCTTATAGTGGATCGTCATCTTCAGAGGAGACTAATTATGATATTTGGGATGGTTTTGATCATGAACCTGGTTGGCTTGGGCGTCTCTTGGGTCCTACTAAGGATCACCATGGTATTGCTAGAATATGGGTTCATCTGCACTGTGCTGTATGGAGTCCAGAGGTGCGGTTTTAATTTAGTAGTTTCTGAAACATGGTCTTCATCATGAAACTCTGCATATTTATGGAAGATTTAAAAAATAACATTGCAAACTGACTTGCTGATCACAGTGATATTTTAAGGCCTTCTAAAATCTGTTCGGCATTAAAAGTTTTTCTCTGGTCATTGTTAATGAAACATATTAAGTTCTACACTGCTAATAACTAATACATAGTTGTGGCATAAATATGTTTCCCTTTTTCCTTAGGAATATAACTTACACAAGGGATATGAAACAACTATGCCCTTTTACAGTTCTTTAAACTTTTTATAGACTTCTTTTCTTAAGTTCTGGGCACCATTTAAATTTAGTCATCTGTCCCGAATGAACATAGAGAGACCTTTGTTTTTTACCTGAAAGTATAGATTCTACGTTGATACTTTATAGTGAAATATGATGGCTGTATAATTTATGTTGTCCATAGTAATGTGTAGACATATAGCTAACTCACCAACACATACTATTTTTTATTCCTCTTAAATTTTATCAACTGAATTGTTTGATGCTCAGAGTTGACACACTCAAATTTAGCTTGGTCTACTTTTGTGTTGAAGTAAATATTTGCTGTGTCAATTTTACAGGTTTATTTTGCCAACTTTGGATGCTTAAAAAATGTGAGGGCTGCACTTTTCCGCGGAAGGGCATTGAAGTGCACACGCTGTGGGAGGCGAGGGGCAACCACTGGTTGTCGTGTTGATCGTTGTCCAAGAACTTATCACTTGGTTGGTTACAAGTCCTCTTGTTAAGAATAACAGAAATATTTTGAACTCCCCTTATTTTGTTATTACAAGCAAGAAAAAAAACTCTTCTATAACATCCATGATCAGAATTAACATTCTATCTGGGTTTTGCAGCCTTGTGCCAGAGCCAGTGGTTGCATCTTTGATCATCGTAAATTTCTCATAGCCTGTACAGATCATCGGCATCTCTTCCAACCTCGTGGTAATAAATATTTAGCCCGGATAAAGAAGTTGAAGGCTAGGAAAATGATGTGGGAGATAAGGAAGCGGTCGAACGAAGCTTGTAGAAAAGATATTGGAGATGAAGAGAGATGGTTGGAAAACTGTGGAGAGGATGAAGAATTTTTGAAACGTGAGAACAAGAGGCTTCATCGTGATTTATTGAGAATAGCCCCAGTGTACATTGGGGGTTCAGACTCTGCTAGTGAAAATTTGTTTCAGGGTTGGGAATCTGTTGCTGGGCTCAAAGATGTCATCCGTTGTATGAAAGAAGTTGTCATTTTACCTCTGTTGTACCCTGAGCTATTTGATAATTTAGGGCTTACACCACCAAGAGGTGTTCTTTTACACGGGCATCCTGGAACAGGGAAAACCTTAGTTGTCCGGGCATTGATAGGTGCATGTGCCCGTGGTGATAAACGGATTGCATATTTTGCCCGGAAAGGTGCAGATTGCTTGGGAAAATATGTTGGTGATGCTGAGCGTCAACTAAGACTATTGTTTCAGGTTGCTGAGAAATGTCAACCTTCTATAATATTCTTTGATGAAATAGATGGTTTGGCACCCCTCCGCACTAGGCAGCAAGACCAGACACATAGTTCTGTTGTGTCAACATTGCTTGCTCTTATGGATGGTTTGAAATCTAGGGGTTCAGTTGTGGTCATAGGTGCCACAAACCGTCCTGAAGCTGTTGACCCAGCACTTAGGCGCCCTGGTAGGTTTGATCGGGAAATTTATTTTCCATTACCATCAATTGAGGACAGAGCTTCCATTCTCTCACTTCACACCCAAAAGTGGCCAAAACCAATTACCGGATCCTTGCTTGAATGGATTGCAAGAAAAACACCAGGCTTCGCAGGTGCTGATCTCCAGGCTCTTTGTACGCAAGCAGCTATTAATGCTTTGAAGAGGAATTTCCCTTTGCAAGAAGTCTTGTCTTTAGTTGCCCAAGAAAAGCATTCTGGTTCTAAGCAAATTCCTCTTCCATCCTTTGCAGTGGAGGAGAGGGACTGGTTAGAGGCTGTTTTTTCTTCCCCACTACCTTGCTCCCGAAGAGATGCTGGAAATGCTGCCAATGATGTAGTATGCTCCCCTCTTCCCATCCAACTTATTCCTTGTTTATTGCAGCCATTATGCACTCTTCTTGTATCTCTATATCTTGATGAACGTCTATGGTTACCACTTCCCATATCGAAATCTGTAACTGTGATAAAGGATGCTATGATTTCTGCTCTGGACAAAAAGCAAAAGCCTTTTGATCACTGGTGGTTGCACATGGATGAATTTCTTCATGAACACAACACTTTTCATGAGTTAAAGATAAAGCTTACTTGTTCTGGTATTTTATCTGCGGATGATGGCATTATTGGTTCTAATGATACTGTGGATGATGCTTATGATAATAACTTGAGGCTAGAATCCTACACAAGGAACCATCTTGGCATGCGTAGTGGTTTATTTGCATTGACCAACAAATCTGGATTTCGGATACTAATTTCTGGAAATCCACGAACTGGCCAGAGACATCTTGCTTCTTGTCTTCTTCACTGCTTTATTGGAAATATTGAAATTCAGAAGATTGATATGGCAACTATTTTGCAAGAAGGGCATGGAGAAGTGGTGCAGGGCATTGCACAAATATTAAGTATGTCTCTCTTTTCTAGTTTTGTTGATTTCTGTACTTTTGGTATCACTGTTGGCTAAGTATGACTAACAATAGCTCTGGATGTCAAATAAGGTGTTGCCGACATGCCTTAGGTTTACAGGATTATGCATTTTTTATTCTATCCACTGAAAGATGCCAAGTGTTGAGAGGAGTTGAAATTGTTGGTCAATACAAAAATACCGGTGCTCATATATTTCATAATTATAGAACTTCTGGATCTGATACTCACAATTAATTTCTCTGTGGCAGTGAAATGTGCTAGCAGACAATCTTGCGTAGTATTCTTGCCAAGAATTGATTTATGGGCTCTGGAGAAACATTTTCAAATTGCTGACAGGACTGATTCGTGTTTAAAGATGGGCAAGTCTTGTTTCACACCAAACCAAGTTGTTGAGAAGGAAAGTGACATCAGTACTGAGAAAAAATCAACTGAGATGGCCAATGGCCAGGCTATCACAAAGGCTTCATTTGCTTGGATGTCATTTATTGAGCAGGTGGAATCCATTGGTGTATCCACATCCTTGATGATTCTGGTATGATTATTTTCTTGCTTTTAATATTAAAAATCTTTACACAATTGGTGCTAGGTTTTTGCTCCTTTTAAAGTTAAATGTTTATTTATGTTAGTCTGCTATTTCTTAATTGTCAATTTAGAATATTTTAATACAATGTCATAGTCATATGAAGTAATTCTTATGGCTTTTAACTTTCAGATACAAATGTTTGCACAACAACATTGTCAGGCAAAATGATACCATTAGCTTGACATTTATAATTTTTTATATTGTTTAGCAGGTCCTTATATTTTGTTTTATATATTACAGGCTACTTCAGAAGTTCCCTATAAAGAACTTCCTCGCAAAGTAAGCGAATTCTTCAAGAGCTATCAATCTAAAGACAGCCAGTCAACTCCTTTGGAGCAGACAGTTCCTCGTTTCTCTCTGCAGATTGATGGGAATTTTGACCGTGACATGGTGATCAATTTATCTGCACTAGGGCTATTGAGAAATGTAGTTGAGCAGCTTGTTCAATTGCTTCATCAGAGATCTCATGTTCATATGGGTGGACAAAAGGGCAACAGAACCTATGAATCAGTTGAAGTTTGTAAAGATAAGGTATGTCAAAGAAAAGATGGATCAGCCAATGATAAAAAGAGTGAAATCCAACATGAGTCCTTTGCAAAAGTTCCACCAACATCAAACAGCAAGTCACTGAAGGGAAAGTCAACCCTGTTGTTGGCAATATCTACACTTGGCTATCAAATTCTCTTATACCCTCATTTTGCTGAACTTTGTTGGGTCACTTCAAAACTCAAAGAAGGTCCTTGTGCTGATGTAAGTGGACCTTGGAGGGGTTGGCCTTTCAATTCTTGTATAATTCGTCCTAATAATTCACATGACAAGGTTGTAGTTTCTTGTAATTCTGGTAGCATTAAAAGCAGAGAATCATCTGGTCTTGTCAGAGGCTTGATTGCTGTTGGTTTATCAGCTTACAGAGGTGTTTATAGATCAGTTAGAGAAGTTTCCCTTGATGTAAGGAAGGTTCTTGAGGTCTTAATAAAGAAAATCAATACCAAAATTCAAGCTGGGAAAGATAGATATCAATATTTTCGTATTTTATCTCAAGTGGCTTATTTTGAAGACATGGTCAACAACTGGGCTTACTCATTGCTAAGGTATTACCACTTTTCCTTTGCTATGCATGGTTGGTAAGATATTACTGTTTTTCTATGTCAACATTTTGAGTGGACTTGGTCTCTAATAGTAATTCCTTCCATTTTAGTCTGGAGCAGGATTCTTATGAGCATACAACAAAGGTTTCACCAGCAAGTGGTGGGTCGTTAAACAGTCATCCCACAAGTGAAAATCACAAATCAGGAGGTGAGGACTGCCATTTTGCTGTTCCTGGAGATGGTCATGATTTGGAGACATTGGAGGAGAGTCATAACGGAATTGCTGCTGAAATGGCTGGATGTATCACCTCTAATAACCAAAATGGTACTTTAGATATGGATTGTGATGATGGAAATGCTAGCTCTGAAGGATCTCTACAAAATGATTCTTTTTCTGAAAAGCATATCAACAACTCTGCTGCTGCTGCTATGACTGCAAACCAACCACTTTATCCAACTACAAGTCGGGAGAATGGAACACTATTAGTACAACATGAATCTCTAACTGCTGGTAATAATGAAGAGGTGCGTGAAGAACTAGGGATTTCAAATAACTTCAGCAAATCCTTGGGCACTCAATGTGTGGTTCTTTCTGGAAATGGAGTTCACGCTGCTTTCGAACCAGAGACACAAAATGTTGAGATTGGTAACTGTCCCGTCTCTGATCAGCCTCTTACTGTGTCCTCATCCTCTCAAGACATTGGTGCAAAATCAAGTGATGTTAAATCTGATAAACATGAGAATGCTACAGATAATAGTGTCTCTTCAAGTAATGGTAGTGTTCCTGCTGAGTCGGGGGTTATTTGCTTGTATCAATGTTGCCCTGCATGTCTTCGTAGTCTCCATCATTTGACAAAGAAAATGCTTCTTGGAGACTGGGGGTTGAACAGTGACCAGTGGAGTGTAGAAGATGTTCATGATGCTGTTTCATCATTATCTGTGGATCTTATTTCAGCAGTTAGAAAAAGCTTTATGGCTGAAGATTTCATTGATTCATCAAAGAAAAGCTTAAGGAATGAAAATCATGGAACATCTCTTGATTGTGTGAACCTGAGAACGTGTAATGCTGAAAGCCAATGCAAGGATGTTGTGCCTGCTGAATGTGTTTCTCACTCTGCAAGCCAACATGCAACTGCAATTGAAGATACGGCACTAAATGAAGAATCAGCAATGGTTGATCTTAAATTTGTTTTCAGAGATGGTGTCCTAGTTCATATGGACCCTGACAAGGATGTCTCAGCTCACTGTAAATTTGAGAACTTGTGCCTTTGTTCTCTTAGAGAGTTGATACTAATGACAAAGCGCCCTTTTGATTAGGCTATTGATTCATAGCATGAATTGCTTGGCAATTTTTTTGTGCTGATGCGGCATTTGTATATAACCTTTTTTGAGTTTCAAATATAGTTTTGACGTGGAAACTACAACCAACTTTCAACTTTCAAGTGCTTCCATCAAAATCCCACAGCATTTCTGTAGAATCCAACCACCAAATGAACCCTAAATCCTAACCCGCCCTTTTTTTCTTCCCAATTTTAGAAGGATGTTTTTTCCTGCACCCCTACATTCTTAAAATATCTAAATTATCCTTGAGAATTTTGGGTGATTTTAGAATAGGGAAGATATTCTGGAAGACAAAAACTGAAAATCCTTGAGAGTTTCTAAAATTGAAAATCTGGAAGACAAAAAAGTCATTCTGAAATATATTTTTTGACTTCCAAAATGATAAATCTGGGTATTTTGGAAAATATGTTCTGGAAACATTTGAGAAAAATATTTTGGAAATCATTTGTAAAAGAGTAAAACAGTCTTTTTCGAAATATGATGGGTGCATGGAGAAATTTGTTGGGTTGTGGGAAGAAACATTTGAAAATTAAATGCTAATTCATGTCTTGGCCAATTACTTCCTGCACATAGTACTGCACCCAAATTCAGTGTGAAAAGACGAAAATGCCCTTAAATAAAATGAGATACATGAAAAATACATTCCACAGACCTTTTCTGGAATATGGATCTGGATTTTTCTTTCCAATGAACTTTTTGTATTGTGGATTTTTTTTATCTAGAATGAGATTTTGATTTTTGTTTCTAGTTTTTTATTTCCAAAACACAATAATCTCTTTTAAATCTAGTTTTTTGAAATGTAATATTTTTAATTTCAGATTTTCATTGACCTTTTTGGTAATTTAAAATTATGTAGGGTGTAGGTTCAAAATGATTGGGTGTAGAAAGAATTTGTCCATGTCTTGAATACGAAAATTTGGGCTTAAACCCCTTTTACAGTTTGGGTGTTTCTCCCTGCACTCAACAAATGACTTCCTACACCCCATCATTCTCGGAAAAAATCATTTTACCCTTTTTAAAAATGACTTTCGGATTATTTTTTCTGAAATATTTTTGTAACATACTTTCTAGAACATATTTTATGAATTCGGATTTATGATTCTGGAAATTAAAAAAATGTGTTCTGAAATGATGATTTGGAATAGTTTTTTATCTTATGGATTTTCTATTTCGGAAACACACTTTGCTTATGGAACCCTTATTCCAGAATCATCCAAAATTATAAAGGATAATTCTGGTATTACAAAGAATGTAGGGGGCAGGAAGAAAATGTAGGAGTGCAGGAAGAAATATGCTTTATCAAATTTCCAAAGAGTGTTTCTTTCTGCATCTTCCTTGTAATATCTCTATACTTCTGAAAATATCAAGAATATATTCTATTGATGTTTTATTTATTTATTTTGAAATAGGTGATATGGAAAAATTCTAAAATATAAAATTCAATAGGAATACCTTCTAGATTCTATAATCCAGAATATGTTTTTTTTTAAAAAAATATACTTCAGATTATGAAATCTAGAATAAATTTATGGGTTATAGAATTTGTAAGATATTTTCAAATTTAAGAATACCTTTCAGATTTTGTAATATTTTTTTATAGAAAAAAATTCAGATTGTAAAATTTAGAAGGTTTTTATAGATCTTAAAATATTTTTTAGATTTTACAATTTGAGAGGTGTAAATAGAAAAAAATAAACAATTTTCTAAATTTTATTCTAAATGTATTTTTTTAAGGATAAATGGTCTTTTCACAGAGTCCCAAGCGAAGTTTAAAATATATTGTTTGATTTGCATCCCTTGTAATTAGCTTTCCTCAAAATTTTCCCTGTTACTTTTGTCTCACTACAATTTATTAATATTTTTGAGGATATGAACGATATGAAAATTAGAAATAATATACTTAGGAGTAACTGTTTTAAAAACAATATTAGTTTTACATCTAATCGATTATAAAATTTATGTGATGTTTTTGTCGTCTTTATCAACTTTTCCTTTATCCTTATTGTTAACATGATTTTTTTTTTAATTTTAGGACAAATAATATAATTTTTTGGAAAATATATTAAGTATATATATATAATTTTATAGAAACAACACAATTTATCTTTAAATTTATTTGTTTAGGTATAATAAACAGTTAAAAATATTATTTTAATATATAAAATTTAGTGCTTAGAGATTAAAGATATATTTTATAAAGTGAATATTCCAAAAAAACTCTTCTATGTAGCTAAACCAACTCTTATGCAGTGTTTGGATCAGAGGGTGGCCCTGTAGCGCACATGGATTATAGGGTGGTCACCCCCGTTTGGTTCCGTGAGAGAGGGAGGGTGAATGAAAATGAGAGTGATTTGAGGGTCATTTGAAATATGAAGAGAAAGGAGAGTGGAAAGCATGGAAAGCCACGAAAGATTGGTTGAAAGACCATGGTGCCCTTATTCACGTTACACAATAGTAACTTTTTACTTTGCATGGAAGCTAAGTACTACATCTGTCTATCCTTCACACACAGAGTTGCATTGATATAGGGTGTTTGGAGAGGGTCTTCAATAAGCATAGAGGTAGGAGAGTGAGTTTGGTAGTTCATGTTTGTCCTGAGGTTACGTTTTTTTCATTTTAGTTTCATGCATAACCGATTATCATTGCAAAATAATGCACTACATAATCAATTATGTAGTTAAAAACAGTTGATAATCGATTATGGTCATGACATAATCGATTATGGTGGTGACATAATCGATTATGGTGGTGACATAATCGATTATGGTCGTGACATAATCGGTTATGGTCGTGACATAATCGGTTATTTGAGAATTTTTGGCAACCATAATCAATTATCTATTAGCATAATCGATTATGTTAAATTTTGAACTGCAAGAATAGTCGATTATGCTTATTAAATCTTTGGATAATCGAATATGTGACTTTTTAAGGGAAGTGATAATCGATTATGTTCATGGTTTTCTAGATTTTTTATTTTTTGATTTTTTTTAATATATTTTCAGGCACACTTTGATCTTACTGACAATTGCATTGTCTTGTGATTTTGTTATGCTCTCTTTGAGGTATGTGTGATTTTTTAAAAAATGTATGTTTTATTTATGTTTAAATTGTGTTTGGATGTTTATTGTTTTTGGAATTGAATTTGTTTAAATTATTTGAAAGTAGTTATTCATGTTAATTAGTTTGTAATTTTAGATGTCAATATTAAGGAGAAATTTATTAATTATATTAATAAATTAATTATTGTGATAAGTTGTTTATGTAATTGTATATTGGCAGGAGAGAATTTGATGAAATATCAAATATTTATTTTGTGTGAGATGGATTGAATTTATAGATATGAATATGTATTTTAAAAATATTATTATTAAAAAGATTATAAAAAAATTGTAGTAATTAAAAAAGGTAGACAAAGTTAGAGAGGAAATTTGAATTTTTAATATGTGTAGATAGTTTTTATTTTTTGAAATTTTAATTGTTTATAAAAAAATAGATTTATTTATTTAAAGAAAATATTTTTACAGAATGGAAATAGAAATTTTTAATGTTTACAGTTTTTTTCTTAGATTTTACAGTAATTATTAATATTATAATTAAAAAATTATAAAAAACTGTTGTAGTAATTAAAAACACAGAAAAAGTTTAGAAAAGAAATTTGAATTTTTAATAATATATGTAGATAGTTGTTATTTATTAACATTTAATTGTTTATAACAAATACATTTATTTATTTTAAGAAAATAGTTTTACAGAATGGAAATATTTTTTTTAATGTTTACTGTTTTTTTTTCTTAGATTTTACATAAATTATTAATCTTATAATTAAAAAGATTATAAAAAATGTTGTAGTAATTAAAAACACAGAAAAAGAGAAGAATTTTGAATTTTGAATAATATATGTAGATAGCTTTAAATTTGAATTTTGAATTTTTAATAACTTTATATTATATATTTTGATAATTACTTAATATTCATGCTATGTTCTAACTAATCACTTACTTTTTAAAATATATTGATTTTGTTAATGATAATAATTAAAATCCTTATTAATAATAATTTTATATATAAATATATATATATATATATATATATATTTTAAAGAAACAAAAATAATATTAAAATGATCTAAATAAATTAACTTAACAATAAAATTAATTTAAATTAATAAATTGGAAAATAATGAAATTATATTTAAATATTTATTTTTTTATTTCTTTGAATTTTACATTATTTTTTATTTTATTTAGAATTAAAACTTTAATTTATTTTAATGAACTAAAATATGAATTAAGAAGGAGAAAAAAAATTCACCCTCACAATTTCTAACCACACCTCCTACACTAGCCTTTCTTCCATTGACTCAATCACAATTAATCTTAACAAATTTTTTGGGAGTGATATAAAAAACTAATCTTCTCATGAATAAATTATAAGATATAAAAACATAAAAAAAATTGCACAATAAACATTTAACATCTCATTAAAAATAAATAATAATAACAAAAATAATATAATATGATACAATAATAATATAATATGATGAAAATGATAGATTTTTTTTATATTGAATAGTAGTAACAAGATAATCCAAAAAAATAGACACTCATGCATGTTAGAATGGACAACGTAATAAAAAAATCATTAAAAGTATTATTATCTTCAAGTAATGAAAAAACTTGAAAATAAAAAATTACTAGATAATTTAACAACTCGAAATCAAAACAATAGTTTTTCAACATCATTCATTCATTATTATTGTTATTAATATTATAGGTAGAAAATAGTATCACAATAATCCGTATTTTTATCTTAAACAAGAGTTACTTTTTTTAATTCAAGAATAGGATTACTTTGTTAGAATTAAATAAAATAATGTTTCACTAATAGTCTTTTAAGAAATTTTGATATAATCATATATACATATTAGCATGTTTATACAAGATGCTAAAAGAATATAAAAAAAAAAACTTACATTGACAATACCAAATACAATACTAAATACCAATGTAAATTTAGACACTCATCATTTTTGGACAATTATCACATTTATCCAATATTCAAATGTAGTTGAAGGTGATTTTTGAAAGATCTTAGTTTCAACTTCCATATAATAAGAACGATTACTATTATATTTTGATTGTGTTTGTATTAAACTCTTAATCTCCTGGAATATAAGGAAAAGGGTTAATGAAAAGTATTAGATTCAATTCAAATTTAGATGTAGTCTATTTTAAGAGCTAGGTTTCTTATATAAATTTTTGAAACCTTATTTTCTGTTAGGATTATGATTATATCTTATGTATGAAATAGTTTTTTTTATCCATAATATAGTAATAAATACATCAGAGATCATAGAAAAAGTTATTGAATTTTATGTATCCTAACAAATTCATTAATTATTAAAATGAATAAATAATAACTAATTTATAAGATTCTAACCAAATATTTTACATAGATATACAAATCTTTAAAATTTAAAATGAAATAATGAATTAGATACATAAATATTGAATAATTGTTAATTTCAATAAATTATTCCTAATAAATTAACAAATTACTTAACTGTAAAATATTTATAAAAAAAAACAAAGATAAAGAAAAAATAAAATAAAGAGATAACAATAAATGATAAGATATGAAAATAAGAATGAAAATAATTTATAAAAGATAAAGATTAAAAAATAAAATAAGATATAAAAGATAAAAAAAATAAAGATAACAATAAAATAAGAAGATACGAATAAAAATAAGAAGATAAAGATAAAGAATAATAAATCATATTCTAAATTAAAAGATTGTGATCAATTGGAGATACGAATAAAAATAAGAAGATAAAGATAAAAAATAATAAATCATATTCTAAATTAAAAGGTTGTTATCAATTGGAGGACAAATTAAAAGGATATTTTCAACTGGACACGAACTTAACCAAACACTACAAGAAAATCATCAAATAGAAACCAATTTTTAGAAACCAAAATAATTAGTTGCAATAGTAACTAACTTAGAGACCATTTTAGAAACTAAAACAAAAATTGGTTTCTAAATTAGTTTCTATTATTTTCTATTATTATTAAATAGTTTCTAAATTGATATCTAATTAGCAACCAATGTTTTATCTACCAATTATTTAGTTTCTAAATTTAGTCTCTAAAACCTTAATTGCTAATTAGAGACCAATTTAGAAACTATTTAACAATAATAGAAAATAATAGAAACTAATTTAGAAACCAATTTTTGTTTTAGTTTCCAAAATGGTTTCTAATTTAGTTACTATTGCAACTAATTATTTTGGTCTCTAAAAAATGGTTTCTATTTCATCATTTTCTTGTAGTGAAATGGTTAAGTATGAAGGATCACTTCACAAAAACAAAGATGAAAAAACAAGATATGGTGAATATGGAATGCAATTGCAGAAATGAAATGTGAACATGGTAAGCATCAATAGTGGTCATTTCCAAACCAAATGATGATTCATACTCAATAAATGAGCCAAAACCCAAAAAAAAAATTCAAGGAAACATATGAAAACTAAGAGCATAAATGGAATGGAAAAATGGAAGAAAAACTTAGGGAAGGGATGGTGAGGATGATCACGCCACTTGGGGTGTGGATGCCATCAAGATGAGTGGAAGAGTCGCCATTTGAGAGCCTCACACTCTTCAAGATAAGACCATGTAAAGAGGAAACAAGCCTCACAATAAGCTCACACAAAATGTGCAGAGTTTCTTTACTTCTCAAAATTCAACATGTAAAATACAATGAGGTAAGCCTCCTATTTATAGGTGAATCAGCCTTAGAGAACAAGCATGAAGGGTAGGATGGGAAACACAAAAAGGGGCAGCCTTAGGGTTTTGACTAAGTCAAACCCACACCCTAGGCTTGTCCTTCTAGAAACTAGGTCAAAATTCCTTCCTAAAGGGCTAAGAACAAGCTAAAATGATAACTACACCCCTATTATGCTAAAGACACCTTATTCTAGCCTATCTTTGTTTTTTGGACCCTAAAGTGAGCCTAATTTATTTACAACATATTATATCTTTTAAGAAGACCAAAAGGAAGAACAATTGGTGTTCCAGTTTATGCCCATCTCCTCTGATGAGGTCCATGAGATCCTTGGTGAGGTCTTGAATTGTTTGCTAAGATTACTGCTCACCATGTGCCTTGCCTTTTGCTTCCTTGGTCATCTTCGTATCTACTTGGTTTGTATCAAATTGTGTTCATCATCCATAAAAGATATTCAAATAAAAACAATGAAGATTTACAAATAAAGATGCAAGCTAGGATTGCATCATAAATGTTTCAAGTTTCAATATTCAAATCAAATACAAACAAAAAAATATTTTTAAATGTTTATAATGACTTAAGAACACGTAGATTGCATCAGAGCGGTAGTTTCAATTTCACATGTCTATCACATTCAAGGAGAAGATCAACTTGGAGTGACCAAGCCCAAGCCCATTGACCAAGCCCAACCATTGACTAAGCCTATATTTAAAGAGAATTAAAGTGATGAAGACTTGAAAGATAGAGCATACACTAACCAAGCCCAACCCTCCAGAAGGATGACCCGGACCATGACACAAGATCCAGGGCTAGGTCAAGACCCACCACTAACCAGTGCTTTAGAGCCTATCATTCCTCAGAGGATTACCTGGAGTAGAGCCCAAGCCATGAAAGCTGAGCATCATCTACTTTCTTTGTTTTTAATTTCAGTAGAGTACGGTTCATTTAGCATAATGAGGGATGTATTTATCATTTTAGCTTGTGCCTATGCCATTAGAGTTAGAATGTAGCCCTAGCTTCTAGAAGCTAGGACTAAGAGACAACATTGACCTAGGTCAAACCCCTAAGGGTGGTCATGGATTGGATTTTGGAAAATCCAATCCAAGTCCAAATATTTAGAATGAATTTTAAATCTTGATCCATATTTTTTATAAAACTAATTTGGATTTTTACATAATCCAAATCCAAATATTTGGATTGGATTTTAAATCCAAATCCATATTTTTTATAAAACCAATTTGGATTTTTATAAAACCAATTCATATTTTTATAAATCCAAATCTAATCCAAATCAAATTCAAATAATCCAAATCAATTTCAAATCTGTATTTAAAAAACAAATTAAATTTTAAATCTAAATTTATATTTTCTAAAAAAACTAACATAATATTAATATAAAAATATGTAACAAAAAATTTAATATTATATAAATATCAAGAAAATATAATAAAATCATAATTATCATTCTTGTAGTCTTTCCTTCTCCTCAAGGCATGAATAAATGTTTGAATATAAAACTGCCAAACTTTAAAAGCTTACAAATACAAAACTACACATTATTCTAGTTGTAACTAAAAATTATGAGACAGAAAAAAAAAACTCAAAAGAAATTGTTTGCTTCTCCATTGTTCTTGAACATCCTCACAGAAACTCTATCCACATCAAACCTGCCCAAAAACATGATGCAAATTCAATTATTACCCCAATAAAAACCTTTACAATAGACTAGAAGTACCAGATTTTTTTCATATAAGATTCACTTATTACCTCAGTATGCCATAATCTATAGTTGTCTTATATTGAGAAGATATCAGTGACATACAAAAACATAGCACTTACCATGAGTAGGCGAAATTGAACACTTTGTTTTATAAAGCCCCCTGTAGAAATCTTCCGTGTCAAACCTGTACATCAAATTGATTTTTTTTAATACATTCCTCTTTTGTTTGTAAGGATAGAAAATATTGTTAAAAAAAAACTAACAGCAGAAAAAGGGAATTAACAAAAAAGAACACATGATTTTAGAAGGATCACTAAATTGTCAACAGGAAAAACTTACCATTGTGTACTCTATCAAGCATATGGGAACTGCAATGAAAATGGTTGGCTTTAGCTCCACAATGTCTTCTAGTAATAATTTGACATCCTGCAACCAGTGCACAAATTGTGTTTACATATTATCAAAGGCAAAGTTTGTGTGTTTTCTCAACATAAAGTTAAATCTAAAGCTTAACAATCATATCAAACCTTCATTAAATGATGAAATATTTAACGTATACTCACTCCACGCCAGAACCTATTGAGGCACTGTGCATTATCATTGCCTCCCCAAAGACCCTGACAAAGATATGTGCAAGAGGAAGGTATGATAGGTATACATCTTTGTCATTCAATTGCAAGCATGAAAATATTCATTATCCTTTTAAATGAAAACATTTTAAGAGAACTCAAATTAAAAGGCCAACACTAGCTTACTTTCTCATTCAACTCTTCAGAAACCACAACATCTGAACCTCAAAGAAATCAAGTTGTGGTCAAGCAAACATACTATTTAAGAGAAATTGTGGTTGATCCGCCAACATCTTGTTGAGAAATCAACTCTATAAGAAATGAAAAACTTATCGTTATTTAATACATATTTAATTGTAACATTAGTACATAATTGGAACATCAACATACCTTGTTCAACACATTGAAGCTCTTCAAAATCATAGTCTAACAATGACGGTAAAGGTGAATCCTTTAACCAATCTTGTGTACAAATAAGTGCCTCCACCTTTTGATGTAATAAAGAATTGTGATATGGATCAAGAACTCTTCCTCTTGTGCTAAACACAGACTCAGAGGCTACTGTAGAAACAGACATAGCTAATAGTTCTCGCGCTATGTTTGAAAGTATTGGAAATCTACATGAATTAATTTTCCACCAATCAAGAATATTCAAGTTTGCACTTGTATCAAGTTCTTCCTCTAAATATTTTTGAAGCTCGGATTTGTTTGAAGAGGTTAACCAAGTTGTTTGCAAAAATTTATTCCAACCATACAAATCATTCTTATAATTAGGTATCTCTTCATGCATTTGTTGTGTGTCATTTTTAGCTCCCCCTTTTTTACTTTTATATTCATCAAACAACAACTTCAAAGAAATATCTAATCTTGACTTTAAGACCATCCGTTATTTGTCTTTTCTAAATAAAAAAGTTGATCAATTGCCCAATTCATATATCTCATTTTGTATCTAGGATCTAAGACAACGACAATTAGCAACAACATATTCAACTTGGTAGGTTCAGCCCAATATTTCTCATATTTTTTTTCCATTTTTTCAACCATATTATATGTAGCACTACTTGGACTGTATGATTGATCTCATTCCAAATTCCTACCACCTCTAGCATATACATATTACTAGTAACATAAGAGGTACCAGAGATGTGCAAAGTAGCTTCGTAAAAAATATTTAGAAAAGGTAGAATAGACTCAACATACTCCCAATCTTCATAAGAAGGCAAACCAATCCCCTTTCCTAACTCATTAGCATATTTTGTATCATGAAACAAAAGCTCATCAAATGCCTTTTTATGTTTCAAAGCAGCATCTAACATCAAATAAGTTGAATTCCATCTAGTTTCGACATCCAAACAAATGTGACCCTTATACTCAATGTTTTGTTTCTCAACACATTCTTTGAATTTCATAAATCTAGAAGGAGATGATCTAATATATTTCACTGCAGCACGAATTCTTAAAACAGAGTTATCAATCTCTTTTAGCCCACTACTCACAATTAAGTTCAAAACATGTGCACAACAACGTATATGGATATAATCACCTTTCAAAATCAAGTTATTCCAAGATAGCAGTCTTTTCTTCAAGTGTTGAACTCCTGTGTCATTTGATGTAGCATTATCTACTGTCAAGGTCAAAACACGATTCAAACCTCGTTCATGCAAGCATGACTCAACAAATTTAGCCATGGCCTCTCCTGTATGACTTATTACTTGATGAAAATTCGAAATCTTTTTATGTAAGATCCAATCATTGTCAATGAAGTGGGCTGTCAAACACATATAACTTTTATTTTGAGGAGAAGTCCATGCATCAGTGGTTAGACAAACCCTCTGACAATGTTCAGAAAGAAACTTATTTAAATATATCTTTTTTGCATTCCATAATGATACAATATTCCACGCTAAGGTATAGCGTGACAAGATCTTAAATCTTGGTTGCAATGCATTTGAATACTTCCTAAAAGCAACATGCTCAACAAATCGGAAGGGAAGTTCAGCTTCTACAAACATTTTAACCAGTTCTTCTTGACAAGATTCTTGGTCAAATCTTCCATAAGAAGGAGAGTTCATATTTCCATCAACTGTGGAAGATGCACTTACTTTTTACCTCTTGTTTTCTTCTTTATCAGGGTTATTTGGACATCTTAACACATGATTTCGCATTGCACTTGTTCCTTTATCATATCTTATAAGAATATCACAATACTTGCACTAAGCTCTCTTTTCCAACTTAGGTTCTAACTGAATGAAATGATTCCAAGCTTCTAAACGATTTTTTCTTCCCTCATGGCAAGGAGGTCTCACATTTGTAGAGCCAGAGACCGTTGGTGGAGTAGAAACCATATGCTCAATCGGTTTTGAGACTGAATAATCATCTTCTTCATGCATTGATGACATTGAATAAACTAGATGTGTAGAATTCTAAACTAGAAATGGTAAGAAAATTAAAAATTGCATTGCATTGAATAAACTAGATGTGCAGAATTGAAGAATGTATAGTGATAGACAAATGAAAAGGTTTTTTTGTTCCACAAAACTCGTTTTTGATGACAAAACCACCAAACACCATCACGTGCTCACCTTCAATTAAACTACACTCAGACGAAATGGTGTTTTGGATTTAGTAGCTGAAACATTAGTATTATTTAAGAACCTTCTCTCCTTGGGTGACATTAAAAATTGTCCTACTGTAAGTTTCATCCTTTGAGGTGTGAACCCATGGCCACTGTTGGTGGAAGTGGATTTAAGGCCTCTTGCTTGATAAAGCAATTGCTTCACAAAGGTTATGTTGTCAACACCACTGTTAGAGACCCAGGTTCCTCTCTCTCTGTCAAATGTGTCATTCTAAAGTTGTTTCTTGATTTTGTTCACAAAAAAAAACTGTTTCATTATTTAGAGGGTAACACTAGAATTACTATCTATAATGTTTGGTTAGAGGAAGAAAAATAATGAAATTATCAACCCGTCCATTTTCTGCTACGCATTCAAACCCTTCTAAATCTAATAGTTGAACTAATCTTTTCGAAGACCCACTTTTGATGTGCTCGGTGCAATGATAGCAAATTCTTTTGCCCAAGAACCTGGAAACTCTAGTTGGATACCTGATTCTGAGATGTCTTTTCAAGTAATTGGAGATTATTAAAACATTCAACTGCTAAAAAATTCTTCTAGTTCTTGGTTCTAGTTCTTTTTGTCTCGAGAAGTCTATTAATCCTAATCTCTCTCTACTTAACACAATTTATTGCATGTTCCTTCAACTCCTAAAAATCTTCTAGTGTCACTAAATTTGTTTTAGATAATAACGTTTATTTTTAGTTTTGTCCTCTTTTTTTGTATGGTTAAATCTCAGGCCACCAATGAAATCCTTCTTAAAGCATGGTTAAAGCTAGTGGTTTATATTCTTTCCCTAACCTCAAGATTCAAGGTCAACTTTACATTGCAACTGGTTCAGCTTACAATTCAAAGTTTGTTGTTGTTGATTCCTCTGAATCTAGTAATCTGTGGCACGCTAGATTAGGCCACCCAAATGTTATGTGTTGAGACTTGTCTTGAGTCAGTGTAACATACATTCTTCTAATAAAATTGTTGATTTTTTTTCATCTTGTTGTGCTGGAAAATCTCATAGATTACCCTTTTTTTTATCTGAAACTATCTATGGTTCTCCTTTTTGAATTGGTTTTTAGTGTTCTTTGGGGTTCTTCACATGTTCCATCTAGTGATGTGTTTTTCTGGGCTACTTTAATTCCTATAAAGGTTATCTGTAAAATGGTGGACATTTTTATTCATTCTAAACATTTTTATTACATATAATTGCTTTTTTTTCCTTCTATCCCTTTGGTTTACTAGATATTGTTTAGAAAGGTGTCCATCAGTTAGAATAAGTTTATCTACAATTATAAACTTCTAGTTAGTAACAATGTCTCTTTCTCTTATCTTTTTATTTAACAGTCACAATACATTCTATCTACCTAAGAATTATCGCTATCGTAACACCACTGAGATGCAAAGATACAACCATAATGAATAACAATATATAAATTACAAATGATAAAAGCTTTCAAAATTTAGTGAGAAAATTATATTTCTTAACTCAAGTATCAGGATTCAGATTTTGATTTTTTAGTTGTATTAATTTAGTCTCTTAACTTTTCTTCCTTACACTGTGATACTTTCATTCAAATTTTCGTCTACCAATTTTTTGTCTCTTAACTTTTCTGTCCCTTGCCCTTAGTCCAACCCTTACCATATTCTAGAACAATGGTCTTCCACTCTTCCCTCCTTTTGACCTCATTGTCGCTCATTAGAGTCATTAGGATAAAAAATTCTCAATACTATCAAACATTACAGTCACAAAGTGGTATAAACCTGAAGTGAGGGAAGACATTAGAGTTTGATAATTTTGACTCTCTTTCTCATTCTATACTATTCATCATTTCACATAATGAAAGCCTTGTATAGAAGGCTCTCTTTCTTATATTATTCATCATCTTGCTCTTTATTGGGAGAGCTTCTTCTTCTCTATTTCCCACCAGAGACCCTTCTCAACAACTACTCAGCAACTACTTAGCTTCAAAGCCTCTCTCCCCAACCCATCTCTGCTCCCCAATTAGCTCCCCAACCAAAACCCCTATTCCTTCACCAGCATCACCTACAACCAAACCAGACCCACCTCACTTCCATATATCTCACCTCCATTCCTCTTAGTACCAACTTCTCCATTATGGCAGTTCATGCCTTTTTGTTGTTATTATTATAATCTAGGAGTAAACTATAATGTGTCAGTGTTATTATTATTATTATAGTGTTGAGTAAATTTACAGAGTCCATCTTTTCTGTAAGATCACCTCAAATAGCAACAACATCAAAATAGTACAATATTCAACTAATAAACACTGAGCAAGTTACAAGAACTCACAAAAAAAATCAAAAAACAATACTGAAAAGGAAATATTTGTAAATCCAGGTTAAAAACACAGAAACAGGATTAATGTGCAGTGAGACCAAATAAGTGTTGGAGGAGGACGAACCTGACTGAGGAGGATGCCAAAGATGTCGCAGATGAACACACAACAATAACGAAGCTTCCCTGAGACAAGGTTAGAAGCGTCCAAGCTCCAATGTCAGGTGAAGAGAACACCAATGTTATCGGAGGAGGTGATTGGATGACACGACGACGGTGGTTGGACGAAAAGAAGACACATCGACGGTGATGGGATGAACTGAAGAGGCGCCGGCGGTGAACGGACGAATTGAAGAGGTGCCGACGGTGATCAGACGAATTGAAGAGGTGCTAGCGGTGGGTTGAAAACAAAAATTTAAGGTTGCAGAAAAAACGGGAATGAAGCAGAAGGAAGGGTAGCAGAGAGAGAGAAATGAAATTTGGATTGGAAATTTGGATTTTCCAATTTTTAAAATCTGTTTAATCAAAATGGATATCTGATTTAGAAAATTGATAAAATATGGATTAGAAAGGAAAACATATTTAAATAAATGGATTTTTAATGGATTGGATCAGTGCAAAATTGGAGCAGTTTGATTTAATTGGATTTTTTGCCCACCCCTACCCTCAGGCCTTCCCTCTCATGTGCCTTTTATGCCCCCCCCCCCCCCATCTTGCCCACCAAGGCACCCATTCCTATAAATAGGGTGCCTTGCCTCATGTATTTTCATCTAGATTTTGAATATAGTAAAGAAACTCTACTTGAGTGATTAATGAGCTTTGTCTCCTAAATGTTTTGGGTCTTATCTTGAGTGTGTGAGCATTTCAAGTGGCGGCTCTTCCTCAGTTATCTTGGAGTTTCCCACCCTCCAAGTGGCGTGTTCATCTTTCCCAATCTCCATAAGCTTTCTTTATCTCATCTTTTCCATTTTGCCATTAACATTCTTCTTTATATTCTTGTTTGTGTCTTTCTCCATTCGCTCATCTTCTTCATTCCTTGCTTCATTTTATGCTCTTTAATTTCCGCCCTTGCATCATCCACATAATCTTAATTGTCTTTTTCTCTTTGCCCTTCTAAAGTGAACCTTCACACTTAACCACTTGGTTAAGTTCGTGTCCAGTGGGAATCTTCTTAGGGTTCTCACCATAATTGCTAAATCAAAAATATTAAACAAGGAGCAACCAATAAAATGTGCATCAGAGCAGTAGTTTCAATTTCAAGTGTCTAGCACATTCAAGGAGAAGATCAACATGTGAGATTTGAGAAAATATTCAAGTAAGAGAATTAAAGTCTCAACAATCATATTTGAAGTATAAAAAGAAAATATTTGAAATCCCTCACACGCTCAAGACACACAAAGATCAAGTAGAGGAAAAATTACCATATTAAGCGTCTAACACATTGAAGAAGAAGATCTACACAGAAAATTAATCAAGATATTGAAGTTAGAACATTAAAGCTACAACGTTCATATATGAGGAATATGAGTAGATAATTTAGAATGCCTCATATGAAAAAGATGCGTCAATTAAAATTGCTCTGCAAAATGCATAAAAAATAGAACAAGTATCCTTTGAAAATATTATCAAGAAAATCTTCTATAATATCTCTCGCAACAACGCTGGAATAAATTGTAATCAATGTGCAAATATGAAGCATGTTTGGAAGTATATATCTGGAAGAGAAGTGAGAATAAAAAAGGAGACTAGTAAGGAATGAAAATATCTGCTTAATAATTTGTAACAAAGAAAGGAAACATTTGATAATTGTAAACAAATATCATGAGGAAGATTTCAAATCCAATTTTGTGCAAGGAAAAGAAGATTATAAAAGAGACTTCAAAGGAAGAATGAAGAGAGCTTTTGGGATAACATTTCATAGCTACAAACACATTCTAGACCTAACTTTATTTTCTTTTTTTATTCTTCTTGTTTTTGCCTCAACATGGAATGCTAAAACCCTTTGGATTGATTCCCTTCTATTAAAAAAAGTTTTGTTCTTTAATAACACAAGTATAAGTCCACTAAATCATGTAAGGCATGCTACCTAGTCGTCAATATAAAAATAACAGGAGACACGTTTACAAAATAATGTTAACGTATGTGTACCCCTGGTAAAAAAGAAAACTAAAGGCCTAAATAAAAATAATTAATCGGCACTCTCAGCATCGGGGGTTCTAGGAGTGTAAAAGAAATCCTTGCCGACATCAAAGTTGCCCTCGTCCAAGGGGATGTCGTAAAAGAAAGTTAATTGTTGAAGGTCCTCATGGAAGCCAAGCTCATGTTGGTCCAAAATGCTATCCTAGGCGATCTCCAAGTCTTTAAGCAACTTCTCTACCTTCCTCGGATCGGTAATGTCAAAGAATCATGTCAGACAAGCTTTCTTTCAGCCCTCACACCTCCTCTTCCATCTTCACGACCAACTCCTTTCCCATTCGCTCAGCCTCATAGCAACACTCCTTTCAGCTATTCAACTCGGCCTGTGGGTTCTTATTCTGAACCGAGAGACTGTTGTTCTCCTCTAAGGCCGATTGAAGAGTTTTCGTCGACTCATCAAGTTGAGAACACAAGCTCTCTAATAAGTGTCATTATTTAGTGAAATTTCATGCAAAAAGCTAGACATTTATTGATTTTAATGGTTTATTAAGTTAAGTCAACCCTAATTTGAGAAGTTGAGAATTCAACAATATATTTCGGAGTTATGAGATTAAAGGAACTATTTAACCCCAATTTTGTGTTAATTTCAAGAATTGAAGGAAAAATGGAGCAAAAGGACATAGGATAAATAGAGAAGCTTGAGAAGATAGGAAAAAGGCATGGGACAAACAATAATTCTCACTCAGGCAAGCTAATTTTGCCCAAGTGAAAATTTCCAGAATCCAGTACTCAATTTCGCTCAAGCTCGCTCAAGCACCAAAGACTCGCTTAAGCGAGATCACTCCATAAACAAACTTGCTCTCTGGACCAAGCTTGTCTGTGACTCACCCAATCTCGCCCAGGTCTCGCTTGAGCGAGGTTGCTCCAAAGTAGAGGGCTTTTTGTTTTTATGATCTCGCTTGAGCGAGATGTTACTTAACACAAGTCCAATTAGGTTAAAAAGAGGTGTAAGACAGAGAGAAAAAGATGGGAATGAACCTTATAGAGCAGTCGTTAAGTAGAAATAATCTGGATTTTCTTCTTTTGTTTTTCCATCATCTTTTGGTGCATGTAGTGGCTACCATGAGTGACTAAATCCTTTCCTTTGGGATTTAATGTAATCGTTTTAAACTCCTATGTATTGAGGTGATATTTATTTATAATACTTTGTTCTTATTTGATATTGTTATTTTCATTATAAGCTTAAAACTTGAATTTGTATTCTTGATTTAGATATTTGGAATTTACTGGGAAGTATTTCTAATGATCTGACCTAAATGAAAATACTTGATGTGTTTTAATACTCAGAGTATATTATAATATGTCAAATGTTGTATAATTGTACCGTCCTGTCCCCGGGCGTTGACCAAAGTCAAAGTCAAAGTCAAAGTCAACGTATGGTGGGACCCCTCAAGGGGGCCCAAGGGAAGAAAGTCAACAGGTTGTCCGCTTAAGGCGTCGCCAGGATGAGGCGTCGCCAGGTGTAGGCGTCGCCAGGTTAAGGCGTCGCCAAGATGAGGCGTCGCCAGGTTAGGGCATCGCCAAGATGAGGCGTCGCCAAGTTAAGGCATCGACGGTGTCACCCCCCGATACCCATGGGTAGGAAAGACCGTGGAGGGGGCGACACCACGTGAGGCCTGAGTACCTCAGAACAGTAATAAAGAGAAGAGAAAGGTGGCTTCAAGGCCACATTCCAGTACCAGTGAGGAGTAACCTGAGTTGTGAAGTACCCACGCCACCTTGGGGAGACCCCTGGGACAGATACGACCCATGAGAGGGCCACGCCCAGGGGCGAACCATGTGCATGGTACGAGAGAAAGGTAGATACACTCCCAGGGCAAGTGACTAGAGGTTGGGGCGCATGAGTTGGCACCCAGAAAGTCACCCCCTTGCGCCAGATGCACTTCGAGAAAGGAGGGTTTGCACGATGAATTAACCCTAAGTTGGGTTACGGCGCTGTAGGGCCCTCCACGTAGAGTAGCGATCAAGTCAGAAGAACACGTGGTAGTAAGCACTGAAACATCAATGTTTTCCTGAAAGTTTGCTAAGGTATGCTTTAATTTAGCTTACGTTTCGAGCGCTTTAAAGCACTTTAAACGCTTTAAATGCTTTGAACGTTTTAAACGCGTTGAACGTTTTTATACGCTTTAAATGCGCTTTAAGACGCTTTAAATGCTTTAAACGTTTAAAAGGGGCTTTAGACGTTTGAGACGGGAGGGATCTAGTTTTCAGTTCACACACACTCTAGTTGCTTGCTCGTGAACCCACTGTACGCACAGGCAATTAGGGTAGAATTCAGTTACGCAGTTATTTGACCACCTTCATAGCATCCATTCACGGTGTTCCGATACGGAGGTGTGTCACCTTTGATGTTTCTCGCTTGCTTACTTGATCGTCGGAGTGCAAACGGCCGCGAGGGCGCCCCTTTGTTCACTTCTTTTCAGGTATTCACAAAGACGGGAATCTGGGTTGAAGACGAAGGTGCCTTAGCTCGCGAGTTTGAGCCACGCACGAAGACGCACCCGGTCAACCGGCGGGAACAATAACATATTTTCTTAATGATAAGAAGTTTTCTAAATATTTGAGGAATAAATGTTTATGGGATAATCTTAATAATTTCATATTTGAGGAATCAATGTGAATGACTTTTTTTTTTGCATCAATATCAAATAAGTAAGAATGTTGTATGATTTTATTTACTAAAATACTAACGAGTGAGAAAGATTAACTTCAATTTTTATTCTACCAATCAAATTCTTATAATCATTCATTATGCTTTTTATTTAAATTACAAGCACATTTTATTCAAACAATGGTCATAAATCTTGTATCAATTCATTGCACATATTTCAACATTTAGTGAGTTTTACACATTAAAATTTTAAGAAAAATGTCCCTCTTGGGTTCGATATCCGTTGTTTATGACAAATTATTACTTCTGACTTGATACACTTGTCAAATTAGGTCATCAAGTTTTTGGCGTCGTTGCTGGGAAACAATTTTTGTTAGGATTTTAAAGTCTAACTCATTAAATATTGAAACTTTCATTTTTAGTTTTTTTATTTGTTTATTTTTTCTGTAATTAGTTATTTCTACTTTTTTTTTGTGTTGATTCTTGCTTGAGTTGTCCTGTGATATATGTTATTAAGAGGACAAGTTTCTAGAGATCAATTACAATTGGATTTAGAAATTTAGAAGACAACTCAACAACTTAGAGTAAAAAAAAAGAAAATAAAAGCAAGGAGGAGCTAGAGAAGAATTTTCAACAATGTCTACCCTTCTCATTGAATCAATTCAAGAAGAAAGCAACATGGCTGAGGAAAGACAACCACCACCCAAAAGAACACTTGGTAATTATGTTATGAAATAAGGACCATACACTTTTCCAGCATTGTAATCCCTCGTGCTACTAAGTCTTTGGAGATGAAGCCATCTTTTCTCAATTTAATCAGTACTCATCAATTTACTAGCATGGATCATGACGACCCGTATGTGCATCTGTCTACTTTTTATGAGTTGGTTGGAACAATGGGATTCCAAGAAAGTGATATTGAATTTGTTCATTTGCATTTATTTCCTATTTCATTAGTAGTTAAAGCTAACGATTGACTCAAGTTGCATTTAAATCAAAGCTTCACCAGTTGGAAAGATGTAGAGGAGAAGTTCTTACAGAGATTTTTTCCACTCTACCGTTACATCAAACAAAAGTCTGACATCTCTATGTTTAGACAAGGACTAGATTAACCATTTTGTGAAGCTTGGGAGAGATTTAAAGTAATGATGAGAAGATGTCCAAATCATTAATTTAAAGATATTGCTCAGTTGAACATCTTCCACAATGGCCTCAAACCTCATACAAAGATGATTCTGGATGCAAAGCTGGTGGTACAATGATGGTTGTCAATGTTGAAGAAGCAACAAGGATTATCGAAGCATTGGCTTCAACATATCATCAAGCTCAACGTGATAGACAAGTTTATCAGAAAAAAAAGGTGCTTGAGCTTAATACTGTTGATCAATAGTGATCAAGGGCTTTGAAGAATCCAAATCCAAGTGTTTGATGCAAGACTGGAGTTGCTGTTGTGAGAAAGATTGCTTTCAAGTTTTTGAACATTCAAAGCTTTGGGTTTTCTCAAGAAAGAGTGGAACAGGATTACATATGTATTGATTTCAGATTGTTCTGTAAACAAGTGTAATTCGTTCTGAATCTTCTGTAATTTCTGGTGCTGTTACCATGGAGTGTTGTGTGCTCTTGAGGTGGTCAAGATCAACATTCTTGGTGTGTGTTGTGCCAATGTGAGTGTGTTTCTTGAAGGGTTCAAGGTCACTACTTTGGTGGTTTGGGTGTAATCTGTTTTGATTGCTTAGTGGATTGCCCAGTGGCTTCTGGGGACTGGATGTAGCTCTTGGTTTAAGAGTGAACCAGTATAAACTGTTTGTGTATCTCTTTCTTCCCTTAAACGCTTTTAAATTCAGTTGTTATTGCTTTACTGGTATAAACAACCTATTGTTTCGCAGAAACAACCGATTGTTTTTCTGGTGCATTGTTGTTTTGTGCTTAAATTCTTGGCTAACTGAAATTCTGATCTGGATTCACACAAAGGATTTTGTTCAAGCTAAAAAAGTTTTCAAAAACCCCTCTTAAACAATTCACCCCCCTTTCGTTTAAGGCCATATATTCTAACAAATACTTCATATGCAATTCTAGCTCATAATAAAATGTTGACACAACAGATCGAAGCGTTGACTGCACTGATGTCTAAATTGCCACAACAATTACAAGTTGTGCATTCTTTTCCAAATTAGAATCAATCCGTGAAGTGTGATTATTATGGAGGTGATAATTCAATTGGTCAGTGTTCGTATTAGAATAATTCATCTGAAGAAGAGGTACAATACATGGGTAATCAAGGAAGGCAATGTGGTTTCTCCAACAATAATAATTATCAGAATAATACGTCTCAAGAATGGAGAAGCAATCAAAATCAAGGTTTTGGGTGGAAACACACAACCAGAAAATTGTTGAATAATGACCGAAATCAGTGACTGAAAAAGGTCACTAATAGTGACCAAAAAAATATGGTCACTAGTAGTGACCGAAAATTGGTCACAATCTAGATCACCAAATCAGTCACAAAATCAATTACAGAAAATCGATCATAGTTTTAGTCACCAAATAAGAGACAAAACCTGTCACAAAATTGGTCACCAAATCAGTCACAAAATTGGTGACCTAATTGATAACAAAATCGGCCACAGAAAATCGATAACAGAATCAATCACGAAATCAGTCACATTCATTCTCACTCTCCTCTTAAAACACACTCATATCTCACTCCCCCCCACCCCAAAGAAAACGCACTTAGCTCTCACTCTCACATTTCATAAACTCTCCCTCTAGAAACCCTAACCTCCTATCCTCCTCTCATCCTTGCCTTATCGCCTCATCTCCTACCTTCCCCCTCTCATTACTTCCACTCACTTGTGCCCCCATAATTTTCCTCTATTTTCATTCACCATCCCTCCTCTCCCTCTTCCTCTGTTTTCTTGTTTAACATTTTTCATTGGCGAAGAAATTCAAAAGATAACCGAATTGATCGTTTGCCATTTGTTTAACATTTTGCATAAATCGTAGTTGTGTGGTGATGTTTGTTCATGACAACTTTGTGTGTTGTTGGGTGAAGTAATTGGATAATGAATTAGTAAATTGTAGTTCATAATCTGTGTTCGTTGTAATATGTGTTGAATTGAACTAAAACTTTGATTAAATGCCTCAAATTAATTGTAGAAATTGTTGAAGCAATGTAGAATTGTGGTGCATGTGTTTGCTATTGTTTTAGTATTTACAGTGCTTATTTGTTATTCAAAATTGGTAATTGAATGCATTGTTAATGTCGTCTTAATTGCTAAAAAAATCAGTGAAATATGCAAACAGTGAGGAAGGCAGCTAGTATTGTAAAATTAATTAAAAATAGGTAGAAAATGATTTTGATATGAACTTTTTTGTGATAACTGAATTTAGTGCATATTTGATAGATGAGTTCTTACATTGCATAAAAAAGTGATAGATTTTTAGTTGCAAAAAAATATCTTGAAAAAACTTCAAATGGTCATAACTTTTGATAGAGAAGTCAGATTTAGACACGTAAAAAAAGAGTTGCTCAAAATTAGGCAAAAACATTTGGGTCCACCAAAATTCCAAAAATTCACCATTTAATATGAATTTTTAATTTATTTGGTATTTTAGAGGTATGTTTGGCTTTTAATTTATATACTTACACTTCTTAGAAAATTCTAAAATTTTTGTTGTTGTTCTCTTTTATCAATTAGAGATTTATCAAACCATTACATCTTAAATATTTACTTATTTTCAAAATGTGTTCTATTAATGCAATATAATTGTTTTGTTTTGGTTAGCAGGATTTTGGTTATTTCTTGACTTCAACCACTTCCCATCTATCATCCCATCAATCACAAGTAACATCAAATTATGTTCCAAAATTATGTGTTTATTTGCATATTTTATGATGATTACGTTTATTATTATCTTATTATATATAATTGTATGATGTATTAGTTATTAAAATTTCATATTGGTTGATTATATGACAGAGTATAAATGTTCATATAAATCGTAGTTGAATGTATAATAAGCTCTTACCTAATTGAAAGGGCTACAGTGAAACATTTTTAAATGGTGTGCCTAAATTTGTGTCTTTCGCTCTTGAAAGATCAAACTTATTAAATAGGAAAAATAGATGTTCGTATAGTCAATGCAAAAATCTTAACTTCTTAGATTTTGAAGACGTTAAAGTTCATCTCTATCGAAGGGGATTTGTGCCTAGTTATTGGTATTGGACATGTCACTGAGAAATTGATCTAACTTTGTGTGACGTGTATAATAATTTTCTGAATTTATCTACACATGCACATACGCATGACGATCATAATCAAGACTTTGACTACATGATTCCTGAAGCAGATGGTGTTAATTATGATGAACAAAATGAAGAGTTTCCAAATACTAATGCAATTTTTTTTATGATTTATTACATGCTTCACACAAACTACTATGGTCAAGATGTACTAATCACACTGAATTATTTGTTGTTGTTAGATTATTGACAATTAAATCAGAGGAAAACATGTTCTAATGATCTTTTTAATCAAACGTTGTCTATTTTGAAAGAAACACATTTTGCAAAAAACTTTATACCAGAAGATTACTATAGAACCTTGAAACTAGTTTCAAAACTTGGTTTATCTACATAAATAATTGATTGTTGTGTTGATGGGTTTATGTTGTTCTACTAATGAAGATAAAAAATTAAGAAAGTGTAAGTTTGGTCACATACCTCATTACAAGACAAAGAGGTTAGGTAGGGGTAAACATAAAGATGTTCTTGTAAAGAGAGTGCATTATTTACCCCTTATTGCTAGGCTTAAGAAATTATATGCCTCAATGAGTGTTTTTCAACATATGAGGTGGCACTTTGAAAACAAAAGGAAGGAATGACTTTTGTGTCATCTAGATGGAAAAGCATGGAAACACTTTGATGAAACATTTCTTGATTTTGCAGTTGAACCAAGAAATGTAAGATTAGGATTATGTGTTGATGGTTTCACACCATATGGTCAATTAGGAAAACCATATTCTTGTTGGCCAGTGATTGTAACTCCTTATAATTTACCACCAAAATTGTGCATGACTACTCAATACATGTTTTTAACTTTGATTATCCTTGGGCCAAAAAATCCAAAGAAAAAAATAGATGTATATTTGCAATCCTTGATAAATGAGTTAACACTATTATGGAATGAAGGTGTGTTAACATATGACATATCAAAAAAACAAAATTTTATCATGAAAATTGCATTAATATTGACTATCAATAATTTTCCTGCATATGGTATGTTGTTTGGTTGGAGTACATCAGGAAGGTTGGCATGTTCATATTGCATGAATAATTCAAAGTTTTGGTTGGACAATGGTCGTAACTTTTCTTGGTTTGATTGTCATCATCAATTTTTGCCTAAAGATCACGCATATAGAAGAAATAAGAATTCATTTTTAAATAATTGAACATTCTCAACCTCCATTGATGTTGTCTGTAGATGATGTGTGGGAACAAGTTGCTTATTTTCCCAAAGTAACTGAGGAAGTACAATTTTCCTGTCATGGTTTTGGTGTACCTCATATTTGGATAAAGCAAAGTATTTTTTGATAGTTGCCATATTGGCATTCCAACCTATTGAGGCATAATCTTGATGTGATGCATATTGAAAAAAATGTGTTTGACAATGTCTTCAATACAGTGATGGACATCAAAGATGATATTAAGGCAAGATTGAATTTCAAAAAATATTGTTGGAGAAAGGAGTTAAAATTACAACATCTACCTAATGGAAAAGTTGTGAAGCATAAAGTAAAATTTGTTTTAGCTAAGGAACAAAGAATTGTTGTGTTTAAATGAATTATTAAGTTGAGAATGCCTGGTGGTTATGCCTCAAATTTGCGTAGATGTGTGAACATATAACAAGAAAGAATGATTGGAATGAAAAAGTCATGTATTTATGGAGTGAAACCATTGATCAAGTAAGTACCTAAGTTGATTTTGACATACATATTTTAAGCATGTATATAGTAACTAACATAATGTTATGTATAAATGTTAGAATATTTGAACAATTTCAAGAAGCATTAAATCCAAACATTGCTTTTGATTTTCCTACATGGTTACAAATATATGTAAGTATTGATTAAATCAATCATAACATTAATAGTATATGTTTTCACACTTACTAGTGACTATATTTAGTATCCTCTTTTCTTTTCTTGTCATTCATTTAGGTTCATGATAAGAAAAATATGGTTCAAAGCCAATTTTTTCATGACTTAGCATGGGATCCAAGGAGAAAAGTTCTTACTTGACGTATTTATTTTGTCAACGATTTCAAGTTTCATATAGAAGAATGGAGCATTGGAAAGCAAACAATCAGTTATGGGGTTTCTGTTAAGTGTGATCCTAGTGGAGATGAAGAAATGTTTATTATGGTAACACTAAAAATATTATGCAACTTCACTACATAGGAGAACCAACAAAACAATTAGTTTTATTCAACTATCAATGGTTTGATTGTGAAAGGAATCATGGTATAAAAGTTCATAAGGAATATGATATTGTGAAGGCTCATCATCATAAAAGGTATTTGAATTATGATCCTTTTATACTTGTAGCAAATGCAATTAAGGTATATTATATGCCTTCTCCTAAAAAAATTAAGGAAAAGGTAGATGGGTGGGTTGGCATTAAAACAAAAGCAAGAAGTATGGTTGATAATCAATATACACAGAGGTTGCATATTAAAATGGCCTTTCTAGTACTAAATTTGTGTCAAATGGTGAGCTACTTGGTCAATTAAGAAATGATGAAGTTGGATATGAAAAAGTAGTACACAATGAAGACAAAAGTCATGATGCTAACAATAAAGAATTAGAGAATTAGATTTGCAACTATCTTAGAAAAGGAATTGAATGCAAATTTCTACAATATCTCTCACAACAATATGGGAATCAACTAAAATCAATGCAAAAATTTGAAGAAAATTGGAAACAATATATTTGGAAGTGAAGAAAGAATAAAATCTGACATTATTTGAGGATGAAGATATATGTGTAATAATTTAAAATAGGAAAGGAAACATCTGATAATTGAAAAACAATATCATGAGGCAGATTTTTAATCTGATTTTTTGCAAGGAAAAGAAGATTATAAAATAGACTTCAGAGGAAGGAAGAAAGAGCTTTTTGGATTGTGTTTTTGGAGAGCTTTGTAGGATTTTCTTAGTTTCTTTTCTTCTTTGTAATTCTTTTGTTTTGCCTCCGCATGGAAGACTAAACCTTTTCGGTTGATTCCTTTGTAATTCCCCATTGAGTTATGAGGTTTTGGTAAAAAAAGTTTCGATTTTTAATTCTCTATAGCAGTTGTTTTAGTATTCTAATCTCCTAGAAATCTGGTTTTTGTTAGAGGTTGTACTTGAAAGCATGATTGAGAGTCTTCCTTATCTTTCTCTTTGGTTTCTTACTTAGTTCACATTGTTCTAATTAATTTCTTGAGCGCATGATTCAAGAGAGAGGAGATAAGCATTCCCATGAAGTATATGCATGGAACAAAATGGGTATTGATTAAACTAGTAGACGCATGCTTTACTGGTAAGTTTCAGTTGAATCAAATTGGCGCATGTTCAATCTGGTTTAGCTCTGTGGAGGATTGAGAAAAGATTAATCTTTAGAGAACCTGTGAAGAATTCAATGGTGAAAGAATTTAGGGATCAATCGCTTTTTATTTTCTGTTTTAATCTTTTTTATATTTTTTGTACAACTATCTCAACCCCCTTTTATCTATATTGTTATTGCTAACTTTTCTTTTGTAGATAGATTATGAATATTGATTTATTGATTTCACAATTGGATTCGTTAGAAGACGACTTGAAGTCATCTGACCACTTCTATACTATCATCTCTCTAGCGTTAGACAAGTCTACACTGGAATAATGTTTAACTTGACTACTAAACGACAGCTATCATATTTGGCGTTGTTATCGGGGGGAATCCAATTTGATTTTGGTTATCAATTTTTTTTTATCTGCATTTTTTTTCTTAATTTTATCTTCTTCATATTTAACTTTTGTTTTTTTCTTATTAGTTTTTATTTATTTATTATAGTCTAAAAAAGGAAAATTAAAAAAAAGGTATAATATTCAAGATATTCTTTTATCATATTTTATTTTATTTCTTTATATATGTTATCGTTATCTTATTTTGATTTCTCTTTATTTTATTTCCTTATATATTTCGTTACATTTTATTTTGATTTGGCTTTATTTTATTTTTATTTTTATTTTTTAAACTCTTTCTTTTGCCATTTATTTATTTATGTTTTTGGTTTAATTTTTATTGTTATTGTTTTTATTTTCTATATTTTATTTATTTATTTATTTTTGCATAATTTTTTCTAACTATTTGTTTTAAGCATTAAGTGTACCATTTGCATTAGTTTTTTTATATATAGGATTTTGCATTTAGGGTTGATTGTTTAGCTGCTACTTTTTTATTTTGATTTTTTTGGAAAGCAATTTAGGGAACACTCTCGCTAGGAAATACTTGGTTTTTAAGTTTGTCTGTTTATGACTCGCCTATCTTTCCTGGGAGTTGACTTGGTTTGCTTCTAAAAAAAAAAGATTTTTAGAGATTTCATTGATGCAAGACTAGGTCAAATTCATCACGTTCATACTTGTTGAAATACTTGTCTAGTGATATAGAGTCTTCTAGTTCATCATTAATTGTAAATCTTAATTCTGAAACTATGGACGAACGAACCCTCATACAACTTGCTGCTCCAGTTGTTTCCATTCAAACTATATGTATCTAATACTCTGACGTGGATGTGCAATGTGAGCTTAAATCTGGTTTGATACACTTGTTGCATAAATATCATGGCCATGTAGGTGAGAACCCACATAAGCATCTTAAGAAGTTCCATACAGTGCGCACCACAATGAGGCCAGGTGGGTCTCAGAGGAGCATGTCAAGCTTAAAGCGTTTCCTTTTTCACTCCAAGATGCAGCTAAAGATTGGCTATACTATTTGTTGATAGGGTCAGTGACTAGTTGGGAAGGGTTGAAGAGAGTGTTCCTTGAAAAATTATTCCGACATCTAGAGTCATATCAATAAGAAAGGAAATATGCGGGATTAGACAACAAGACAAAGAAAGTCTCTATGAATATTGGGAAAGATTCAAAAAAGTATGTATAAGTTGTCCATACCATCAGATTAACAAACAATGTCTAATACAATACTTTTACGAGGGTCTGATGGCTATTGATAGGCAGATGATAGATGCTGCCAGTGGAGCCCTGGTTGATAAGACGTCAGTCGCTGCAAGACAATTGATTGAGATCATGGCTTCTAACAATCAACAATTCCCCACACGTAGCAACTCTGCAGTACCGGTTCGTGGAGTTCATGAGATGAAAACCACTTATGCAACTGATCAATAAGTATAATCCAGGTTTAAGGAATCATCCAAATCTTAGAGGGGGTAACTCACAGCAACAACCATCTCCACCACCAACTGTTGTATCAGAAAAAAAAATGGATCTTCTCTGGAGGATATAATGCAGCAAATGGATAAATTTAACATGCAGTTCCAACAAGAACAAAATTTTGAAGGATATGTGCACACATAAAAGGCATCTTAAAGGGAATGAAAAGGTAAACATGGGAAGGAATGTTTCTGCTCTCATTGAAAAGCATGTGGCAGCAATACCTGAAAAATGCAAAGACCCAGGAACTTTCACCATTCCTTGCATAATAGGCAGTAACCGATTTGAAAATGAGATGCTTGACTAGGGAGCATCTATAAATGTTATGCCTTTATCTGTGTTTACTTCTTTGTCTCTTGGTCCTCTTAAACCCACAAGCGTAGTCATTCAAATCGCTAATAGGAGTATAGTCCAACCTACAGGACTTCTTGAAGACGTTCTTATTCAAGTAAATAAACTTTTTTTTTCTGCAAATTTCTACATTTTGGACATAGGAGGACAAGATTCAGATTCTGGTAAAACAACCATCATCTTGGACAGACCTTTCCTGAAGACAGCCCACACCAAGATTGATGTTCACGCAGGCACACGGACTATGGAGTTTGGAGACAATCTAATTCAATTTAATATCCTAAATGTTGTGAAACACCCGGTTGAAGATCACTATATGTATCATCTTGACATTTTGGATGATATTGTGGATGATAATGTGTTGGATTTTCTAGGGGACTGTAATTTTTCTGATTTAATTGATTGGACAGACGCTGATATAGATGAGTTTATATTGTCTGATGTTCTAGACTATTCTAACCCTAATGAATTGCAGGTTGTTGAAGTCTCTCTAGGCAATAGCTGCCCTCGTGTGCAACCACCACCACCTCCTGACATAGCTCTCACTTCATCACCAACCCCAAGACCATCTACCAGAGCTAGACAGTTTAGTTGATCCTTTAACCTCCATCCCACCAAATGGTCTAAGTTGATTTTAGATATTTTCATTGGTGACACTTTTACTTAAGATTAGGATTTTAACAATTAATGGGGAGGACCTAAGGAAGATTCTCACTGGACACGAACTTAACTAAGTGGTTAAGTAAGTGTGAAGGTTCACTTCACAGAGGAAAAGATGAAAAACAAGATATGGTGAGGATGAGATGCAATTGCAAAAATTTAAAATGGGCACAAGGTTAACATCAAAGGTGGTGATGGCCTCCCAAATGATGCACCATACTCATGATTATGAGCAAAACCCAAGAGCAACAAAGAATAGAAACTAAGAGACAAACACATAAAATGGAATGGAGAAATGGAAGGAAGATTGAATGAGAAAACTTATGATGATGGGTGAGAAATGTCATGCCACTTAGAGTGTGATGTGCTCCAAGATGAGTGTGTTTGCCGCCACTTGAGAGCTTCCCAAATCACTCAAGATAAGATCTCAAATCTAAGAGGACATAAGCCTCACTAAGAGCTCACACAATTTGTGCAGACTTTCTTTACTTCATTCAAATTCAACTTGTAAAATACAATGAGGTAGGCCTCCTATTTATAGGTGAAGGATCCTTGGAGAACAAGCATGAAGGTAGGATGGGAAACACTAAAAAAAAGGGGGCAGCCTTAGGGTTTGACTAAGTCAAACCCACACCCTAGGCTTGTCCTTTTATAAACTAGGTCAAAATCCCTTCCTAAAGGGCTAGGAACAAGCTAAATTATGCTAAATGCACCTTAATCTAGCCTATCTTTGCTATTTGGACCCCTAAAGAGGGCCCAAATTATTTACAACATTTGTATCATATAAGAAGACCAAAAGGAAGAATAGTTGATGTGCTGGTTTATGCTCAGCTCCTTTGGTGAGGTCCATGTGATCCTTGGTAGGGTTATGAATTGTTCACTGAGATGAATGTTCATCATGTGCTTTGTCTTTTGCTTCCTTGGTCATCTTCATAGCTACTTGGGTTGTATCATGAACCATCTTCACTACCACTTGAGCATAACCTTAAATGCTCCAGCTCCATCAACACCAATTTGTTAGCTCACCTTTTAGGACACCTTGCAACACCACCACCCCTAGATGGTCCCATATCAGAAAAATTCATTAGATTTTCTACAATATATAAGTCTATCTCTTCCATATGTTCATCACACACGACCACCCATTCATGGAACCATCTCTACCCCCTGACCCTTTCGGATCATACCTTACTGCATAGAGGTTCTTAACAATAGATGTTCTTCATGTTTCACAGTCTACACCGAGGTTCTGTATGCCTTGGAGAGATTTTCCAACAGACATCGTCTTTGTGCTACACTATACAAAGGCCCTTGGCTTATATTGTAGAGGAGATGGTTGAAGAGATTCGTTGCAGTTCTTCCTTTCCCTCAAACTTGACGAGGGAGTACTTTTTCTCTTATTTTTATCATACACATTTATTTGTTGATTTTACATTGAGGACAATGTATGATTTAAGTGTAGGGAGAGAATTATAGTTTTGGATTTATTTTTGTCTTTTTTTTTGTTTGAGTTTCTTTTTTTGTTTAAATAAAATAACTTAGCTTTTTAGGATCGTTTAATGGCTAGCATGTTTCATAATTCTTGCAGATCATGGTTTCTTGATATGTGTGGTTTGGATTTTCTTTAAAATTGATAAATAAGTTGGTTATGAGAAAATTTGGGTTCAATCTTTTAATAGACTGTCCCTAGTGAGTTTTTAATCCTTAATTGATATACCATTTAATACTCTTTTTTAGTGTGTTTTCACTTATGTTTGCTTATACTCTAGAACTTAGCTTCATTCTTTGTGTTACAATTGTGATTTACGTGCATAAACTGATATGATGGAGACATTCTTTGTTTAAATTAACCCACTAGCCATATTAGCCTACCTTCATGATAATCCATTTGTTAGCCCCTTGAGCCTATATCCTTTTTCTTATTTTTAATCCTCATTACAAGCCCCAAACAGGAAAACCATATTTGTCCCTACCTTAGAAGATAAAGGAGCTTTGAAATTATTTGGAAATAGGTTCTTGAATAAGTGTCGGGGTGTATCTCATTTTCATAATTTACCTCTTCAAATACAAAAAAAAAAGGGATGGAGAAAAAAGAAAAAGAAAAAAAAAGGGAATACAACAAGAAAAAGAAAAGCAAATAAAGAAAACAAGAGTGGATCCTCTAATACATTGGATTGGCTATCTACTATATGAAAAAACAGTATATCTTGGAATAAAAAGAGAAGTTGAATTGTCATGATAGTTACACATGTTTTTAGACCTATCCTCCATTGCTTCTTTGTTTTTCTATGGTTTTTAAGCCTAATTTCCCACTTTTACCCACCTTTACTTTTACCCTATTACATTCCTTATAAAGTCCTCTTGATCTTTGATTGCATGTTTTTCGATTGTTGCGAATATTAGAGTCTTGTTAAGCATATGGTAGTGTTTATCTACATGAGTGTTGAGTGTAAATACAAACCCTAAACACTTGAGAGTTGGAGAGTGTCCAATGAAGTTCTATCAATTTTGATTCAACCTTTGGTTTCAATTACTTGCTTGTATATTAAGATATAAGAATTTCCAATCACATTTTTCTTAATTCCTTGATTTCTTGAAATTATATCAGGTTTGTCATTATGCGTTTTTAGAATTTGCTATTTGTTACTTGCACTATTTTTATTTTTTATTTTCTTTTTGAGTCCTTGGAGTATTTTGCCCAAGAGTGCAAAAGGATAAGTGTGAGGGTATTTGATGAGCATATATTTATTCACACTCAATGACCTGGATCATATATTATTGGACCATAATAATAAATAAATCCAATGTTTTAATTAATATTCTTCTAATTGGATTTATTTGGGCCTTTATTATTATTTTTGTTAATTTTGTATTTTTAACCTAAGTTGCTTCTTTTATATCAAAATAGGAAACAAAATCTAAAATAAAGAATTAGAGAATTAGATCTGCAAATATCTAAAAAAAGAAATTGATTGCAAATTTATGCAATATCTCTCACTTCAATATGGGAATCAATTAAAATCTGATCCTGCCGGCAACTCGAACGTGGAGGAATCGCTCCGTAGCACTCTCTGCCCCGTCTACGCGACTGCGTCTTCTGCAGAATCACCCTCAGAACCTTCTCTTGCTTCTCCGAACGTGACCTGCAAAACGCACAGACGGCGCCTCTAGCGGCCGTTTGCACTCCGACGATCAAGTTAGTCCACAGAACCACCAAAGACTAGAAAACTAGTAATCTGTGTGTGAGAACTCTTGCACTCTGTTTTTCGTATCTCCACACTCTCCCCCTGATTCTCTCTTTTATCTCTCTTCCCCTGCTTCTGGGCATAGCAGGATTCTGTTATGCTTTTCTGGCATGTGTCAGAACCCTGTTATGCTTTTCAGAGAAAGCGTACCTTCAGAATCAGCAGTGGGGAGCGTGAGTGTCTGTGCATGTCTGCGCGCCTCTGCATTTGGCTGCGCCTGTCTGTACCTTTAGTGGTACGGAGTGCTCTTTTGTCTGGACCGCACCCCTCTCAGATGATGACACGTGGAGGCCTGCAACTCACATCTAACCATACACGTGTCACTTACTGGAAGGGCTCTAGCGCTTCTCTTTGTGTGCCTAAGTTACGCCCTTGCGGAGTAACTTAGGATGTTTCTCTTATCTGGGCAGATCGCATACTCTTGGGAGAACGTCGGGTGTGGCTGGTCTAGGCACACTCACCAAACGTTGCTCTCTGCGTATACAGCTTACCCTTCACGATGCCATGCACGTAATGGGTTGAGGGAATCACCAATCACTGACTGGTTTACTAGTTCCCTCAGGCCACTCTCGTGCATGATTCCCTGAGGTGTGCTCATGTGGGATCCATGCGTAACGCTCTCGTTGGGAACCTCAGTCCCAGTTTAACTGCGTGTAACACGAGACCCCGATGACAATACACCCGATGACTGATCAGTGTTTATTTGCTTCTCGCGCTCTGCCTCCAGGCGCGAGTCTGGGAACTGGTCTGTTGGTGGCCACTTGGCTACTGACCACCGGTCACCATTCTGGGTGATCTGTCCCCCCGACCTCTCTGCCGCCTGATCTGTCGGTGGTCACTTGGTTACTGACCACCGATCACCATTCTGGGTGATCTGTCCCCCTGACCTCTCTGCCACCTGGTCCACGTGACACCCTGCGAGTGGTCCACGTGGTTCTCTGTTGCTGACGTCATCGACTACCGATGACCGATCGGATCAAAATCAATGCACAAATCTAAAGAAAATTGGAAACAATATATTTGGAAGAGAAAGAAGAATAAAAAATCTGACACTATTTGGGAATGAAGTGTTACAATTATAGGGCTAAAACAAGAGGGGGGTGAATTGTTTTTGAAATATTTTCACAAGTATTGAAGGTAAAGTGAAAAGCTATGAAGAATTAATCAATGGAAAATCTGTCCAGCCAAATATAAAACTATTTTTAGGCTTGATGCAGAAAATCAACCTGTTATTTTTACGAAACAATCGGTTGTTTTTATCAGCAATTTATAAAAACATAGTTAAAGCAATTTAAAGGGTGTAAGGATAGAGAGATTCACACAGAATGTTTATATTGTTCACTCTTAACCAAGAGCTACATCCATTCCTCAGAAACCACTGAGAATTCACTATGTAATCAACCCTAGATTACAAGCTACACACACCAAGAGTGATGATCTTGAACCCCTCAAGAACACACACCACTCCTTGGCAAAAAACCACACGAAGAATGTTGATCTTAATCCCGTCAAGAACACACAACATTTCTTGGCAACACCGGTACATAAATACAATTATCAAGGAAGAAAGGAATAGAATACACCTGGGTAAATCACAAGATCAAAGTTCAGAATACAAGACCCAATCCTATTCCACACTTGAGATGATCCAAAAGCTCTTTGAAAACTTGAAAACAGTTTTTTATTGATATCTCTCACTTAGTTAATGCACAAGAGCGTAAAAATACCTTTTTATCTTTCAATCGATGTGTTTGTGATGTTCTATTTGAATTTGTTAGTACCTGCAAAACATAATTTGTGCATGTACCAGAAGTAATCATATGCATATATCATTAACACCACATAACTAGTTTTCACTAGGTGATTCTCATAAGGAAAACAGCAAAATCATTGTGAAAACTAGTGAAAACAAGGTGCAAAATCAGAGTTATGCAGCAGCTAACTAAATCATATAAACCCAATTTTAAAGCAAATATGTAGCAAACATTTAGCAGCATACAAACCATATAATTCTCCCCCTATTTGTCTTCACAAGTAGAATAGAAGAAGGGGTACCAACAGAATTAAGAAGGAATTTGAGAATTAAGAATACCAATTCATTTCTTAATAAGTGTTGCAGCACCATTGTAGCAACAAACCTGTGATACCATAACAAAATTGTAGCCAAAATCTATGGTGTATCAGAGCTATGATAACAGAAGAATTAAAGTACCATAGACCCCAGAAATTTCAACAAGGAGACCATAGTTTCTCCCCCTATCTTTTCTTCATCCAGCAGATCCCAGCAATGGAGTACTTCAAAAAAAGTTTATATTCAAGTTGGTCTCACAATCTAAATCACATTCTCCACACAACATATGCCATCCTCATAACTTGATGTCAGCAGAGGCAAGTCAACTGGGATAAAAGCACATCCCCAACCAAGTACACCCAAATCTTTTGAACCATCAAAAAAATATAGTTTTGTCTAAGAAGCTGGTATGATATTTACTCAAGCAGAAACTGAATTTTGTAGAGCCACATATATTTGATTGCAGTAATTGTAACAAATCCACTTATCCTTGGGCAACTCTTCCGACATACACAATCCAATATCTCGCAAGCAGACAACATAATAAACCCAAGCAAGATGAAGTCTCCAAATGTAATCACACTAACACCTCACACAATTTGTGCAACAGCGAACGCAAGGACTCTGAGCGTGAGTGTGACGTAGACGCACGAAGACGTTTCAAGTCAACCGGCAGGAACAGTCATCACTTCATAAGAGATCATGTGAACAATGGAGATTGTGAGATGAAGTTCATTGAAACAAAACTACAACTTGCTGATATATTCGCAAAACCTTTGCCAAAAGACAGTTTTTTCTTCTTAAGAAATGAGTTAGGCCTTCTTGACTCTCAAAATCTCTCTTAAACTGCTTTCTATGCGTAAAGTCTATTTGTGAAGACAAATATGGGGAGAATAATTGGTTGTGTTGCTCTACAAACTATTTCAAACTGTTAAATGTCTTTAATTTCTGTTTTTAAGGTTGATTTTTGCTTCTGCTGATAGAAACAACCGATTGAATCGAGGAAACAATCGGTTGTTTGTCTGATATACTATTGTTTTTATGCTGGTTTTTCTGCTCTAAGGTTCATGCAGAAAACTAGTTAATGTGCTATTCTAACCTGCTATTAAAGATGCTCTGGTCTGCATAAGTTTTGCTTTGCAGGTGCTGCTTCAGATTCAAACAAAGACCAACACAAGCAACCAGGGATTTGTCTTCATCAAATAGGGGGAGATTGTTGATCAAGAGTGATCAAGTGCTTTGAAGAATTCAAATTGTGCTTTGAAGAATCTAAATCCTATGTGTGTGATGCAAGGTTGTGTTGTTGTTGTGTTTTAGGAGGGATCTGGGTAATTTTAGTTGTAATCCACTCCTTTGTTGAATCTAAAGCTAATGTGTTTTAAATCCTTTTTGAAATAAAGTGTTTTTCCAACTAAGTGAAAAACAACCTGTTGTTTTGTCGAATCAACTGGTTGTTTTACTCTTAAGAGTTTTTGAAAAGGTTGAAAATTGTTTAAGTTTGGTTGACTTAACTGCCAAACCAAACAATCAATTGTTTTGTGGTTTCAACCGATTGTTTCTTTGAAAATCCTAACAGAATTTTGTTTTGATTGTTGAATGAGCTTTAAATGATTTCCAACTGAATACGCTCCTTCATTAAATGCTTTGACCAATCTTTGGAAAATATAAATAGTTTGTTTATGTTTTCAAACAATGGAAGAGAAATAGATTTGAGTTTTTCAATTGTGAAAGAGTTGCTTCAAGATTTGAACATTCACGTCAAAGCTTTGGGTTTTCTAAGAGAGTGGAATAGGAATGCATTTGTATTGATTTCAGATTGTTCTGTGAACAAGTGTAATCTTTTCCCAACCTTCTGTATTTCTGGTGTTGTGTTGCCAACAAGTGTTGTGTGCTCTTGAGGTGGTCAAGATCAATACTCTTGGTGTGTGAATTGCCAAAGTGAGTATGTTTCTTGAAGGGTTCAAGGTCACTACTTTGGTGGATTGTGTGTTGTAATCTGGTTTGATTACTTAGTGGATTACCCAGTGGTTTTCTGGGGACTAGATGTAGCTCTTGGTTAAAGAGTGAACCATTATAAATTGTTGATGTATCTTTCTCTTATCCTTAAACTCATTTACATTTTGTTTTTAGTTTTACTGGTATAAACAACCGATTGTTTCGCAAAAACAACTGATTGTTTTTCTGCTGCTTTGTTGTTTTATTGATCTTGTTCTTGGCTAACCTGATTTCTGTTCTGGATTCATACAATGTATTTTGTTAAACTTCGAAAAGATTTCAAAAACCTCTCTTAAACAATTCACCCCCCTCCCCCTCTCGTTTAAGGCATATATTCTAACAGTCGGGGCCTCTTCATTTTCTTCTAAGTATTCCTTCATAAAACTATCCCTCACCAACTCATTTAACTGGTGTCTGAGTGCTAAGCAATTGCGCAGGTTGTGGCCGAAGGCTTTGTGGAATTCGCACCAAGTGTCCTTGCTTGGCCCCAATCTTTTGTCGTTCTTTGGAGGGGACTTCAGCTTGTCGGCCACATTGGGGATAACGATTAGCTCCTTGAGGTCTATTTTGAAGTTGTGCCTTGTGGGCGCACCTTCCCTTGTTCGCGCCCTGGTTTGATGCTTTCTCGGCTCATATGGTGCATGCCTAGCCAGGGGTTTCTTCTTTGTCGTAGCCTCATGCACCCTCATGGGTTGAGGACGACTAGTTACCCGAGGCCTTGTCGGTTCAACGCTTCCACATTTTTCTGTCACCTCCTCCTCTGCGTCGATGTGGGTCACAGCTCGGCGACAGATCTCGCTAAACGTCTTTGGATGACACCTTATTAGGGAATTATTGAAAGGTCTTGATGACATTCCTCGCTTGAAGGCGTACACCATCATGGCTTTGTCTTTGGTGTGAAACTTTACCACCAGTTCCCTGAATCGGTTCAGGAAGTCTTTCAAAGGCTTTCCCTAGTATTGTTTCACATCGAAGAGGTTGAAGGAGATGGGGGGAGCCCGGTTGACAATGAACTACTCCCTAAACAAAGTTGAGAACTGATCGAACGAAGTAATATGTCCATCAGGGAGACTGATGAACCAGTCCAAAGTTGTGTCTGAGAATGTTTCCATTAACAGCTTGAAGTGCATAGCGTTTGTTCCTCCTGAGATCATCATTTGGGTGTGGAAAGTCGTGATATGGGGATCCGGGTCTTCGATACCTGTAAAGTTGATTTTTGGAGTCATGAAGTTGGTGGGTATTATCGCATTCATGATCGCCTGGGAAAAAGGCATGGTGCGAGCCCTAACTGGGAAGGTCGGGGTTTGCTCCCCTGCTGCGCGCTCCCCCATACGTTGCAGTTCTTTGCGCAATTCTTTGTTGGCCTTGCGCAACTCTTTGTTGTTTGTTCGTGATGCGTCCAAATCGATTCTGACTGGCTATCTGTTCGGCCTGAACCTCAACCAGAATCCTGTTCTGGTCAGCCTTCGACACGGCCACTGTTTGTTGAAGAGCATGAATGATCTCCATAAGTTGTTGCATGGTGACGTTGTCGCCTTCCTCAAGTGTAGATGTACCTTGTCTTGTATTCCTCATGTTGCTAGTGTTGAACAAGATGTTTTGATGTCTCCAAATCCAAGAGGAAAGCTTGAAGACCTTGTTGTTGGATGTGTGTGTGTTGTCTAGTTGTTTGAAACTTGTTAATTCACTCCTTAAGATGATCCAAGTTCATTTGAATCTTTAACCTTTTGAAAAGATGAGTTTTCTAAAATGCTGTTAAAATTTCAACAGGTTGTTTTACCTTAGCAGTTTTTGAAAAGGTTTTGAAAAACTTGGTTGACTTTGCTGTCAAACCAAAACAATCGATTGTTTCGACAAAACAACCGATTGTTTTCTTGAAAACCTTAACAGAATTCTGTTAAGCGGTTTTAATATGTTTTAAATGATCCTAACTAACTTGGCTCCTTTATTAAATGCTTTTGACCACTTGGTGGGTCTATATAAAGGTGGTTTTACGCTCCTAATCTTCGAGTAACAGAAAGAGTTTATCAAAACAGTTTTTCCAAGATTTGAAAGAGCTTTGGATCATTCTTAAGTGTGTGGAATAGGATTGGGTTGTAATTTTGAACTTTAAGCATTGGAATACCCAGGTGTATTCTATTCCCTTCTTCCTTTATTACTGTATTTCTGTATTTGTGTTGCCAAGGAGTGTTGTGTGTTCTTGAGGGGTTCAAGATCAACACTCTTGGTGTGGTTTGCCAAAGGTAGTGTGTTTCTTGAGGGGTTCAAGGTCACTACTTTGGTGTGTGGTGTGTGTAATCTAGTTTTGATTGCATAGTGGATTACCCAGTGGTTTCTGGGGAATGGATGTAGCTCTTGGTGTAAGAGTGAACCAATATAAATCTGTTTGTGTGATTCTCTCTTTCCCTGATCTCACATATATCTGTTTTAAGTTGTTTTTATTAACTGTTGATAAAAACAACCGATTGTTTCAACAAAACAACCGATTGTTTTTCTGGTAACATCTTAAAACAGTTTTGGGTATTTGTTTCCTTGATTCTTTTCTCTATAATTCAGCATTAAATTTCATTATACCTTCAAAGTTTGTGAAAACCCCCTTAAACAATTCACCACCCCTCTCGTTTAAGGCCATATATTCTAACAGCTAGACGACTCGTAATGCGACTATGGATGGGACTTAGTTTTGTCGGGCGCCACGGTGGGTGCCAAATGTTCTTGCCGGTTGACCTGGTCGCCAGTTTGTTAGAATATGTGGCCTTAAACGAGAGGGGGGTGAATTGTTTAAGGAGGATTTTTTAAAACTTTTAAACTTAGAATGGAAATTCTTTGAAAGAACCTTGATTAAGGATTCAGTTTTTCCAAAACAAACAGCAAAAGCACAAAGCTGGAAAAACAATCGGTTGTTTTAGCGAAACAATCGGTTGTTTATACCAGTCTCAAAAAGACAAAACTGAATTTAAAGAGATAGGGATAGAGAAATTGTACACAGTTGTTTATACTGGTTCACTCCAAACCCAGAGCTACATCCAGTCTTCTCAGAATCCTGAGGAAATCCACTAAGTAATTACACCTTGATCACTTACACAACAACCAAGAGAATGACCTTGAAAAGCTCAAGAAACACACTCTCCTTGGCCAACACTAAGATTGCTGATCTTGAACACCTCAAGAACACACAGCCAATCTCAGCAAAACACACAAACGAATTGTTCAGCAGTTTACAAAGATTACACTTGTTACAGATGAATATCTGAAATCAATACAAGTAGAATCCTATTTCAGCACCTTGATCAATCTCTCAACTCTTAAGCAATCTCAGAACTCTTTGAAAAACTCTTAGTTCAAAACTTTGTCTCAAGATTCTTAATCCTTAAAAAACAGTTTTTCATAATATATTCAAGGATATAGTTTGTTATCAAATCTTAACAAACTCTTAATTGCATTTAAAATAGATTGGTCAAAGCATTTAATGACTGAAGCGTATTCAGTTAAAGCATTTAAAGCTCAGTCAAAGAAAACAGTTTTTCTGTTATGGTTTCAAAACAAACAATCGATTGTTTCCTCGAATCAATCGGTTGTTTTGTTACTTAACAGATTTCACCATTCAAAAACAGTTTTCAAACTTTCTCAAAACACCTAAGTATAAACAATCGGTTGTTTCGACAAAACAATCGGTTGTTTCAACTTAGTTTGAAAAACATTTTACTTTGATAAAGATTGAGATGCTAATTGCTTGAGATTTAATCTAAGGGTGGATTACAATATTAAAATACCCCAGAACAAAGCTTAAACCAGCACAGCAACATCAAGCAAAGCAGAGGCTTCAACATCCTTCAAAGGATTTGGATTCTTCAAAACATTGAACACCACTTGGTTCAACACAGTTGACTTCAAAGGCAAGCGGTGGCTCCTCCTATTTCTGGTGGATTTTTTTGTTTCCCTTGAAGATTGGAAAACGACTCCGTTGAAACAGAGGGGCCCTACCTGTTGATGGCACTTCGACGATCAAGTCAATATTGGGCTAGGAAACAATAAGTAAGTAAGCAGTTTCAATCTTAGAAACAGTGTACCTTTACCAGTGATCTCAACTCTCTTTTATAGACTGTTTTTAGGTTACCTTATTGTAACAACCCCTCTCTCACCAAAGCCTTATCTCTAGTGAAATAAGGTTTGCTGGGAGGACATTCTGTTACGTTGTTACACAATCTTAGCACAACAACCGCATAGAATCTTCCTCTTTGGAGTGCATAATCTTAACAGCAGGGTCACCAAGGTACCAACTCGTGTACCAGTATTGCGGGGCCAGTCTATTTTGTAGGCGCCCTAGTCCTTTACGTATCATGCATGCAGTTTTCCCCCAAAGAACCCTAGCGCTCTTGGGCCTTGGCGTCTTCAAGGGTTATTTACTTGTGCTAGACCCGAATGTACTATACACACCACCTGCATGCATGATATGAGTTGCATTGAGCATAGACACTTTGGAACTCTTGAAAACAACATTATAGGAGAAGAATAGCAACAATTTAAGGATCAAAGAGTGCTTAAAACAAAGGAAACGAAATCAAAATTACAAAACAACAAGCTGAAAACAGAAATGGGTTCAAGGAAGCTTAAGGAGTCATCAATGGAGACAAAGCCTTCCAAAATGATGATCCAAACTTATTAAGAGTGTTATTTCCTTGTACACAACCATAGAACAAGATACAAAACGTAATTGAAAACAGAAACACCAAGAACCGAACAGAAATTGAAGAACAAGCTAAGAACTACAAAACCAAACGGTGAAAAGGAAGAAGAACACTAACACAAACCAAACTACCGATTGAAATTGCAAGAGATGAAAGAATGAACACTTATTGAAGGAAGCTTGCTGGATTTGAGAATTTGGAACTGCATCACGCCACTTGGAGTCTTGTTCCAAGATAAGTGAAAGGTTGCCGCCACTTGAAGCTCACCATTGGCACACAAGATAAGGCAAAGGAAGAAGAAGACAACAAAACTCACAATTTCTCTCTAAACTTGAGTATAGTTTCTCTACTTCTAATTTCCAATTCTGAATTTTACAAAGGCAAGCACCTTATTTATAGCCTAAGAGGTGCTGAAAAATAGGTGGGGAAATTCAAATGAAACTCATTTGAAATTCCCACCAAAACCAAGTCACATGGGAGGTGTGACATTTTTCTACTATGACACCTCCTAAAAACTACACCTACACCCCCCTACTAAGTCACATGGACAATGTGACTCTCTCTAATACATTCACACCTATTTATTTAATATCCACACATCCTACAAGAGTCATTCAAATGATGCTCTTTTATTTAATGCTTGGCCTTGCCCCTCATGGTTTGGACTTGGGCTTCTTGGGCTTGGACCTTCTTGTGCTTGGGCTTTGGGCTTGGGCCTCATCTTTTGCAAAGACTAATAAGAAGAACTTTAAATGCTTTGGCCCTTGTCCATTTCTTCTATTGATAACATCTTTTTGATTCTCATCAATGCACTTTCTCGCTTACCAAGCCTTTCGTATATACGGGCTTTAACACACACATCTCTAGAGGCCACTTACGTGGCCCACTATTGCAACCAGACGATCGAGCTGACCTGCTCTACAGGTGTCGATGTCCGATGTCAATGCCGATGTCCGAAGTCTGGTCCAGTACAGGGGACAAGAGCTCTTGGGGGCGAGAACCACCGTGACGGGATTTGCGGCCTCTACAAACGTCATGGTCTCCTTATTCTTCTAAGATCATTACATTTTAGCCTCCGCATTCCTTTCAAATGACCTCAAAAGATTAGACTTTGCATATCATTCTAAGATCATTTCACTCGAGCCTAGGAACAAGTGTACTACCAGAATGCTTTGAGGTCAACATTATGTCGACAACGCCTCTCGGTATAACTTGCAGAAACCACAAAAGACCCTAAAACGTTATTAATCAGTAACATGCCAAATTATCTGCAAAGCATGACTAAAGCGTAATTGAGCCCCTTTTGGGCCCTATGCTCAGGCCCATAACACCAAAGGTCCAACCATAAGGTATAAATAGGAGAGGCACCCTAAAGACACAAGTAAATTTTAATCAACCCTAACACTCGAACCATGATCTTGAAATCTCAAACCAAAATTATAGGAAAAGCGTAGAATAAGGATCCCACTACTACTTCTTTTTATAAGCAGCAGAAGTGGCAAATACGAGTCGCTATGAATCTAAGCCTTTGGATCACACAAGTCTCAATGACCCAGATCGCGTGACCTTGCACATCTTGACACACGTCACATCCAACCACGAGCGCTTTATAAACCCTACGTAGAGTTCCCCTACTCGGGCATAGGGGGCATATAGCTCGAGGGATGAGATGACGGATAGTCAGCATCTCGACCACTCAACGACGCACCTTGAGCACCATATCTAAGTAAGAGAAAGAAATGAATTTTTCTTTCAAAAATAACATAAAGTATAGACCCTACGTAGAGTTCCTCTACTCAGGCTTGGGGGCACATATCCCTGGGTGACGAGATGACGGATAGTTGGCATTTCAGTCGCTCAATGGCGCACCTTGAGCACCATATCTAAGCAAGACAAAGAAATGGATTTTTCATTCAAATGACCTCAAAAGTTTAGACTATGCATTCCATTATAAGATAATTTCACTCGAGCTTGAGGGACAAGTGTATTATTGGACTGCCAAGAAGCCAACAGTATGCCGACAATGTTCTCGGGCTCTCCGCATAATTTGCAAAAACCACAAGAGACCCCCTAAGACATCATTAATTGATAACACACCAGATTATCTGCAAAGCCTAATTAAAAGCATAATGACCTATTCTAGTCCTTACGCGCGGACCCATAACACCAAAGGTCCAACCAAAAGGTATAAATAGGAGAGACACCAAGAGACACAGGTAATTTTTAATCAACCCTAACACTTGCGAATCGTACTCGAACTAACTTGAGCGTTGGAGTATCTTTGCAAGTATCCTCCACCACTGACAAGAACGAAATAACATAATGATTGATAGAAGTCAAGAAGCCTAGAGATCGAAGGAGAGAAAGAAATACTCTTCAAAGAATTCGGCCTAATAAAAACGAACACCAACAAATATTTTGTAGTAAATTTGGCATTAAGAGTTTTTAGTTTCCGAAAAATGCTTTTACTTAAGAAAAAAAAATGATATTTTAACAATTATTATAAAGCATACACCCCGTTTAACTACCTTATTATAATAATATTTTAATCACCGAGAAAAAAATAATGAAATATATATTTATAATAGGAGTGATATGATTAAATGAAGATGTTAATTTTTAATATTTACTGTTATCATGTTTGGTTTTGTGATGGAATCTCATCTAACCTTAAAAAATTAAAAATTACAAACATATGCTATTACTTCTGAATGTAACCCAAAAACAATTGATTTTCCCCTAACGTACATTGTCACTGGAAGAACTATATTATTTTAGTTTATTTTTTATTCATTGAAACAATCAATCTTTCTTAATTTTTAAGAATTTACAAAAAAATAGAAATAAAAAACACCAAAATCATTTTTTTATAATTTTATTTGCGAATCAAACTCAATAATACAAACTAGCTAGAGGGGCCAACTGGTCAAGATTCTAGAGTGGCTAATCGATAGGTTTTTGGCATCTTCCTTAACTAAGCATCAACCTAGATTTGATTAAATAATTGGTTTCATTCCTCTACCAAACTCAACTAAATTAATAGTTTAATTTAATTTCATTAGTTTGCTGTATTTTTTTATACGCTCGTAATATTTAGACAGCTAAGAACACTGATGGTGTGAATTGTTGTAGACACAGCAAAAGTCATGAACACTAAACATATAGCCACACAGACACCTAGGCAAAGGAATGAAGATCTTCAGAAACTGCATGCTAAGAACTATTATGATTAATCAATTTTAAGATTTTAATATGTTTAAAGATATTTAAATCTAAAAGAAAATAACGTAATAATGAAACCTTTTCACACAATTGCCAAATAATGTTGCAGTAGTCAAACAAAACCAAACACAATGATTAATTTAACTTGTTTTGTGATGTGAAGTGGCTGCATAAACAAAAAACCAGAGCACATGGGGATGTGCTGGCATGATAAAGGCAATCCCAAAGAAATCGTCCCTATCTATTATTTTTTTGTTGTGAAGCTTGAATGCCCATGGCCCCACTTGCCCTGTCTGCACTCATCCATCTCAGAACTATTATTTCACTTCATCAAATGCCTTTGGGAAATCCAATTTTGTATTAAATAACACTTGGTTTTTGAACAGTAAGCACTTTGTAGCTAAACAATGAATAAGGACATCTAAAGCACATGGTTTCATATCTCACATGGCTTATCTAGAAAGAAAGCTCAGCTTGAGGATTTTTATTGGTAAAATGTGTGCACAACATTCAGTTAATTTAATAAGAATTCAATGGCTACAGATGCAAAAAAGCCTCCATATAAATTCAGAACACATTAAAGGGTGACAGTTGGAATAGTGGAAACTAATGGAGCCAATTGGCAACTCTTGCTTGTGAGTCTTCTTTTTGCAAAGAAGAAAAAATGGAAGCTGCGGATCTTCTGGAGGAGTGCTGGTTCTTTGACAACTTGTTAAAGATAACACCAACGATGACAAGGTGTCACTCTGATCCTTACCCTTCCACTGGCCTAATAAGCCCCCCGGATTTTTTAGTGAAAGACTCTTGTGTGTCCTCTTACCAGTCACCAAGGAAACCACCAAACAGTGGTGCTTTTGTTCATCCCAAGAAGATCCAGAGAGCACCATCCATGCCACCATTGAGATTGAGAGAAGAACAAGAAGGCCAAAAAGGAAGCAGTACTACTACTACAAGCAAATTGGTGCACCAACCAACAGATCCTGTGGTGTCTCATTCAGCTTGTAAACCTCGTAATGCACAGATGAAAGGACAACATGACAGTGATTGTAGAAGAAGGAAAAGCAAACTGCTAAGAACACCATCTTTGCCTCCATCCTTAGGGAGAGAAGAAAAGTTCCAAGTAAATGATACTGGGACTGGCAGATCCCACAAGCAACCATCAACACCTACCCATATTGACATCCTGCCCCCCAGGCAAACCTCTAAGGTACTTCAATCATCTGATTTTGTAAGATATTAAGTAATAGACTCCTTTTCATTTAGAGTCTGAATGTATAAGATTCTGTCCCTTATAAAGTTTATGATTGCTTTTAGTGTGGCCAGCACCAATTACAGCATGGCCATAAAGGCCAAAAGTTTTTGGCATAAGTAAAATCATATCATAAGAAAAGGACAGGCAGTGTGTCTAGCTTGCTGCTACAATGCTACTTTAAGAAAAGTCCATAGTTTTTTAGGAAGTAAATTTCAAAACATATATATACTTCCAAATTCAGGTTGATTTGAATGTGTTGAAGTGAACTCTTCAGTCCTCACATTTTTGTTTTGGCTATGCATGACAGACTTGTAGCATTCCAAGATGCAGACCAGCAAAAAAGACTGAGGTTGAAAACTTCAACACAGAGGGTATTATGGAGATGAGACGCAGGTACCTGAATCAGAAAACAATGAGGAGAAGCTTAAGTGATCTTGAATATGAAGAGGTTCAGGGGTTCAAGGATTTGGGATTCTCATTTGAGAAAGAAACCTTAAGTCCAAGTTTAGCTAACATACTACCTGGTTTGCAAGAGAAAAAAAGAGATGAAACAGAAGAAGATAAGGCCGCAAGGAGACCATACTTATCGGAGGCATGGTTGGTGCAAAGTTGTGCTCCTATTCCAAATTGGGCTTCTAATAAGTCTGCAGGTGACATGAAACAGCAGATCAAGTTTTGGGCTAGAGCAGTGGCTTCAAACGTACACCAGGAATGCTGAGAAAAGCCATTGATTGCATTCAAATCCTGAACCTGGATCATAATCATACTTTACTGATCAATTCTTTGTAACAATTGCCTAAGAACAGAAAAAATAACATTGATAATAATAGTAACTCTTTGGCTTTTTGTTCTGCTATACAAATCATGTATGCTCCTTCTATTCTATGAGCATATATAATGATTATCCAAAACAATCTACCGATTTATAATACATAAATCCTGAACAGCGAATTATGACTTTCACAACAAGGTATAACTTATAAGTATTTAACAATTTACAATGTTGTGCAGACGTTGCACAAGATTTTGAAGAGCACTTATAATTTCTCAGAAGAAAGTTGCTATGAACAATGAAGTATGCAAGAAATAGCAGTCGGTTATAGATTTTTCCCTATTAACAGCATGTCAGGATGAATTCGTGGGCTGGGACAAGTTTCATGTTACAGCCCATGATGAGCCTTAGAGAGCCAAGTGTTTGATCTACTAGACCAACTAGAAGTCTTCACAATAACAGAAAGAACCTGAAACAAAAAGGCAGTCCAGATCAAAATAGGCTCAGTCAAACTTTGATGATTACAAATTGCTCGTAACATCTCTATTAGAAAAAGATTTCTGCACTTAATACTTTTGGTACTTGGTTTTCCTGCTCTGAACAATATTCATAAGAACAGGGCAGTTAATTTTAATTAACGATTCAAATACATTAAAATGAACGGAAAATTGTTCTATCCAGAGGCAAGCCTAAATATAATCAATGTTTCTACTACAACTATAATCAACTCTGTTATATATTCATATCACATATCGGCATACAGAAGAGAAAAGAGAAAATTAGTTGAGCAAAGCTTCCCAATATAAGCCCACCAAAAACATACCTTTTGAGAATAAGATTTAATGGAATACAATATGACAGGTTTCAAAGTTCCTTTGAAGTTTAGATAAATGGTTGCAAGTTTTAAGTTTTTCCTCTGAACCTAAGGATCTTAATAAGTTGATAGTCATTGTCTCTAACACTAACATTTTGCATAATATACCTTACAAAATCCAACTCAGTTTCTAATCCTTGATATTCTCTAAGGCATAGCGTTTTGAGATGTACAAGGCATTCAGGAACAAGAAGTGGATGCCTCCATCTTGACTCATGTCCCTTTGCATATTTTTGTGATTTCTGCAATGACAGATACCAAATGTTCTCAGATAGAATATAAAATAAAAGTCAATTTTCAACTCAACAAACCTTGTTAATCAATAGAACTTCCAGCTTGTGGGAACATTGAAGCAAGTTAACTAACAAATCCCATGAATAGCTTCCAAATTAAATTTCCAGATGGATTAACTTGTCAAACTCCGAAATATCAATGGCAGAAGCATGCTTCATTCAGACACTGCATATAAAAGTCATGAGAAAAGAATATCCAAAAAAAATTAAAAAAAAACTCGCACTCTTCCCTAGAAATCATTACATTCAGTTAGAGAATAAAACCAAAGGAATTTCAAGAGAACAATCACCACCAATGTTGGCAGGAGCATGAGTATGTGTCATGAGGATTCTCCAACACAACCACTCCAATTATTCCAGACATTTAATCCTGTTGGGCAGAAAATAAACTTGGAATCTTTATTAAATTTCTTTAACTCACTTTACTCGTAACTTCAGAATCCTTAGCTATATATGCATACAGTCAAAATCATGTGAACTTCCGCTTGCCATGTTGAGTTCAAACCAAGGTTATAAATTGTGGACAGCGACACTTATTACAGTTATAATATTACTCTTAATAACGGGTCTAACCAGGGTCGGTGTACTTGCTAGAAACCAGGGTGAATGTACTTGTTTGAAACATAATTTCAGTGCATTGTAAAGTGATGTAGCCCTTGTACCAATACTAAATATGTACTGCTGTGCATCCATAATTGTAAAATGACAAAATGAGAAAAATAAAAGTAAATCAGGAATTGTGTACCTACCTGGAATGAGAACATGAGATTTCCTCTGATGGGTAGGCGATACTACAAACAAAATTAAGACTTTTGGAAATAATAGAATTTACAAGTCCCACATCGGAAATGACTCACTTTTTTCAATGGTTTATATATAATTATTTGGAAATGTAAATTCAGGGTGTGGGGTTGGATTAACTCATGGTTCTTCAAACCCTAAACCCATCCGCATAGTTAGGGTGTTTATCCAATGTTTTCCCTGTATTCAAAAAACGAAACATTGATGCTCTACATGAGTTTACATCCATGATAACCATTGAAGAGGTTTGAGGTAGTGGCTGCTATCTATTTATTGTTGAAATGATTTGCGGTTCACTTCTCCTCACCTCTCCACCACACCCTAATTTTTTTGGCAATTGCAATTTCTCTCTGTATACAATAAGCACTTTACCTTGTGTCATATTCATTCATAGAAATGCTATCACCATAAGGTACCTTCATTCACTTTTTTTCTATCAAGGACCCTCTGTACTTTTCTTAAAGAACCTGACCTAGCAATCATATGGCAATTTTTTGCAGGACTTCATCGAATGGCTTCACATATCTTGCAACATTTGAGAATACCGTCAAATCAACTGAAAGTAAAAATACTGAACAGTAAAATTCATCAAAGTTGTCCTTTGAGAATACCATACATAACACTGAATTGAGCAGCTGGAAGGAAGAAGTAGTTACTAGGTGTAAGTATAGTGAAGTTAAAATGGAGGTCAACAAATTCTATCCACTTGTCAAAGTAATATATAAGTGCTCTATTATATTATGATCAACTAGAGCCATTGTTGGAATTTTGCTCTATAAGTGCGTGTTCTTGCAAATGTAATAGTTCATGTGCATTGTAGCAGTGTTGTCATTCGCCTCTGCCACATATTCATGTTACACAAATGCTTTAAATTGGAACCTTTGCATTGTGTCTGGATGTAAAGCATGTCTTCACCCCAACTTAATATCTCAATTAAACTAAGAACTCCAATCCAAGACTCTTACTTAGAGATGCCTGAGTTTGTGACATTCATAATTCGCAGAATCATAAAAATGGTTAAGATTTTGAATGGTAAGGAGCTAAAATCGAATGTAAACATATAATAAACACTATGTGATTTTTATGAGTTTAATATTATTTGTACCAAATAGGAAGTTGTAGACGATTGTCTTTGTAATAATTTATATCAATAGATTGAGAAGATCCACAAATTCATTAAAGTTTTAATTAAGACGTGATGTTTAGTTTCTTATATGGATTGTTCTTGGTCCCATTGATATTGAATAATGTATCCTTTTGAAAAGATCTAACAATAACTAGAGTTAGGGTTAGATTTTTTTATATTAACATAGTTTAACAATTTTTATTTCTCTCATAAAAAAGGTATTGTTCCCAAAAATATATATATATATACAAACTTATAAGAGATAAAAATAATAAATTAGTATTAATTTAGTCATTTTATTTTTTTACTTTTTAAAATATGAAAAATATATAAAGAGTAATTATAACTTATAAAGGTATAAGTATTTCGGTTATTTTTGCCATGACATTTTGTATTTAAAAGAATTTTTTTTCTATGTAAATATTATAAAACATTTTTTATTCTCACTAAAAAGTATTTCTCAATAGGTCATAATTAGAAATAGTGGAGGACCCTGCATATTCTCTCTTTCTCCAAGAGTGTCGAATCAAGAATATGCTAAAAAAAATATTGCATTAATTATTCAATCTTATGTTAAGAGATCAAAATAATGTTTAACTAAAATAAATTTTAACTATTCACACAAGGTAAAATTTAGTAGACAAGATTAATATGCTCTTGCGTATAAATTTTTCTAAGTTTCCATTTTTTCTCTGTTAGTCCATTTTCAACTCAGGATTCCCAATCACTCTACCTTTTTCCCATGTAATAAAGCAAATGAGATTACCAAACTTCTTAAGCAAGAAGAAACTCTCTCAATGTGGTTTGGTTTTACGCCTCATATTCCACCTTCACAGGATTTTAAACACTACAAATTCATATTAATACATAAAAACAATTGGAAGAGTTCTTAAGATAATTTTCTTGTTTTGGTGTTAGATTGTGAAATGTGTCTATATACCAAAATAAAACAAGTTGAAGAGTACATTTTGAAACTAGCTTGTGTGTAATGTTATATAGATAGTAGTAGTTATTAAACATATAATCAACAACTCAAACCCTATCTTTTTATGAAATAAAAAAAAAGTTTCTTACATAGATCTTAAATATTTTAAAATTTTTACTAAAGAGAAAATCTTAGTTAACCTTAAATGAAAGAGTTTGTATTTTTTGAAAGAAAGCTATTTTACTTGAAAGAAAGCTATTTTAGGTAAATTGAGATTTCTTCTTTTTTACCTCCATATGTTCTTATCTGATCTCCATAAATTTTTGGTATTTCAAAAATGTTGCTTTGTAATATTTTGAATTATGTAAATTAGAAATTTTTTTCCAAAATCATAATTAGCTTCCAGATTATGTAATATGTTCTTGCCGGTTGACCAAATTGTTTTTCGTGCGTAGCTACGAGCTACGTATCAAGGACTCCTTCGTAAATTATGGATTACATAATTCTAAAAATATATTATGGATTACATAATTCATAAATTTGAATTATTTTCGAATCTGAGATTAACTTCTAAATTTAGAATATAGAAATGACACAAGATAAAAAAGATATTTTGATATTTTGTAAGGGTCGCAAAAGAACATATGGAACTAGAGTAAGAAAGAGTGGTAAATTGAATATCATCTGTCAAAATTTAAACACAGGAGAAGGTGCCTCAAACACTGTGAATCCAATAAGTAAATTAAATGAATGAAAATGATTTGTTTGGCTTTGGCTTTGTCTTTATCTATTGAAAAGAAATAGAAAAAGGGAAAAGCCATTGAAAATTCAAGATAAGTTAAAAGTCACAGATTAAAGAAAAATATTAAGTAAAAACAATATATAAATAGAGAAAAACATCAATTTATTACTCTAAGATTTTTTATTCAAAGTAATCCTTGTTCAGAATTCATTCTACTGAATTTTTCCAACATTTGCTCTCAAAGAATCTCAGAAAAGCTTGCATAAGATAATCATAATATAGTTTTGGTTGCTTGGGGATTGATTGTGCTTCTCAGTCCATTATTAACTGAGAAAACGTTTTGAAATTCTGCAGATGCAAATGGACAGAGAGACAGTTCTACTAGAGAAAGACAAAATGCCAACTTTACAGCTTAACCTTAGTGTAGTTGCTTTCAAAAGCTCAAACTTTCCCACCAAGCTATTTAACTAATATTTATCTCAAACTCATTCAAGATTACAATGTAACACACTTTTACAAACCAAATGCTTGCTTTGCTAAAAGATCACAAAGGCTCTTTATAAAGTTGATTATTAATGTTTGTCTTTAGCATGCATTATTAAAAAAATTGATTTGATTCCAAAATCAATTCTCTGAAATAGTTATTGGTTGTAAGTAGATACTATTGTAAATCATATCCATAAAACAAAAGAATTCCAATTAATTAATACTATTTTAAGAGTATTCATTCGAGAGTTACTAACAAATACTTGTAATAAAATTGATGTAAGATAAAAATCATTAGTAACATGATTTATGAAGGTCATTTATTCCCAAAAGTTACTTAAGAACTTCCAACATGATTAATTGCCTATTTGGATCATTAATGGTCTTTTTAATTACTATCTCTTTTTTTGTCCTTTAACAAATTTGCTCGATTTTAATTAACCATAGAGACGATTTCGTTATACAAGATACAAACCAAAATCAAACTAATAAGTCACATTTATTTAAAAATTAAATAATAAAAAAGCTAATTAATATAAATAAAAATCAGCCAAAATATGATGATTAAAAAGAAGGGAGAGAGGAATATATTGAGGTGCAGCAGTCAAAGTTGTGGTTTGACTGTGTTTTCCCTGTAATGCAATTCCCCATTACACATGCAACTACCATGAAGACTTGATAATGACAACAACACATTATACAAATAGAAGCTTAATCACAGAGCAGTAGTTCTTTAAAACAGTGAACGACCATTGACCAAAGTCCACACAAATTCCAACCTAATTATAGCATTAGACAAGCAGACACAACAACCTTAACAAAATGCCACTCTCACTCTATTTTCAAGCCCTTCAGAGCACGCATATACTTGAAGCCTCCAACCACTTCCATTATCTCCTCCATAATATGTTCCAACTAACAATAACAAATATACCAACCATCACACAAGTAAATACAACATGCACCACAGCATATCAAATTACTAGTTAATATAATGCAAAAGTAAATTAAAACTCTTATTATAAAACGAGTAATTATGGACCCAAAAACAAATTGCATCACTAAAACTATTTATACAGAGGATTACATTCTAAAAACACCAAAATAGGACTATACTCAAAATCCTAGTTTACCAAAGCTGCCCAAAGTTTAGCATTAATCTACACATAATAATAACAACAATTGATTATTTTGTCAATTAAAAAAAGGAAATTTGAGATTTGGAGAAGAGAGAATTAAAATGAAAATCAAAACCCAACACCAGCCGGCGCGCCGACCCCAAGCTGAGCTGCGGGTGGGTGCGGCTCAAGCTTCCTGTTGTTCCAAAAGCAAGCCTCCGGAGCCAGCTTAGCCGATGACCTCATCGGCTCCGACTTGCAGCGCGTGAGCACAAACGGCTCGTACCCATTACCTGATTTGGACCCCATCAGCTTCTGCTCAATCATTGTCGCCATCGACACTCCGGCGGCGCCGCCCACCGCCGGGAAAGAGCACGACGACCGTGGCGGCTGCATAAGCGATGGAGAAGGCTTCGGCTTCGGCTTGGACTTCGTATACGTCTCTCCGGTGAGCCTTTTGCCGCCGCCTGCGGGCACAGGTCTCTCCGGTAGCCACCGTATGAAGTCGGTGCTGCACACCCACGTCTCCTTGGACACCTCCATTGACAGCTTCGGCTCGCACATCATCAGTAACAAGCACTCCGGCAATGTTTCCCTTCCTCTATCTTCGCACTTTGACCCATTTTCTCGCTCCTTTGACTCTGGATCCGAATTCGGGTCTCGGGTCGGATCTTGCGTTTCACTCTCTGGAGTCAGTTTCTCTTCTTCCTCCTCCGTTGACACTTCTGAAGTTTCGGTCGTCACTGCTTCTGTTTCTGGCTCTGCGTCGTCGTTTTCCGGTTCTGAAGCTGTGAACGTTTCTGAGGTGGAAGAAAGTTCTGAGCTTTCGTTGTTTTCTCTCACTTCTTCTTTACCCTCTTGCAGATTAACCTCTTTTTCTTCGGTTTTAAGGTTGTCGAGATCTGAATGAGCTTCAGGATGTGTTAAAGTTTCACCTTTGTCAATGGCATTTTCATTTGCTTCTAGGTCATCCTTTTCTTCCTCTTCTTTTACTTCATGAAATTCATTGCTTTCTAGGTTTTCTCCGTTTTCAATTTCATAGCTTTCCTTCCCGGCTTGTTCTTCTTCTTTACAGACCACCACCATAGTTTCTGTGCCTCTTTCGCAAATGGTATCTTCTTTGGTTTCTCCTTCAACTTCTTCTTCTTGTAGTTGCTGGTCATCTTCTTTCACTTTGATGGGTTGCTCTTTGTCATCATCATCTTCTACTTCTTGTTCATCTTCATCCCCACTATCGTCGTCATGTTCCTCCCCTTCTTTTTCTTCTTCTTGACATTTGTTTTTGTGAACAGGTGATTCCCAAAAACGGTTAGCAAGAGCTGCCATTTTGACTGGATCAGATCTGCATCTCATCAACAACAGAGCATTTTTTGGAGGAATACATATGCTAACTCTTGCTTTCTCTTCTTCCTCTCCCACCACGTCCTGACTCTTCTTCTCTTCTTCCTCTCCAACCACCAAATCAACATCAACGTCCTCAAACACATGCCTCCTCTGGCTGTGGCTCCTCTCACCTCTCTCTCTTTCATCCTCCATTTCTTTCTCCATCACCAACTCAATCCCCCTTCCCTTCCCATCCCCATCCTGCAAAGCCACCAGCCACCTTCCAAGTCCATTCCCACATGAACCCTCTCTCACAAGTCCTCCTCCTTCCATTCCACCACCCTTATCCTTCTTCTCACTTGACATGCAAGAAGACCTGCAAGGAAAGAAGCAGCTGAACTCTCTCAAGGCCTCACATATTGTCAAGGGAAGATGCACCCATCTCTGATTCCTATGCTTCAAGCAGTTCTGATGATGCTGAAACCCTTGGCTGTTTTGTCTAGTGAGATCTGCATTAGGATTTGCATTTCCATTGGCATTTGCACCACCTTGTTCAGCCTTCCTAAAGCTAGCCTCCCCTCTCCTCTTAGACCTTGCCCTTATCTTCTTCCCTTGCTTCTTGGTCTTAACCCTCACCTGGCCAATGCAAGTGACTTTGGGAGAAGAAGGTTCAGGGTTCTCAAAGCCACACCCTCTTCTCTTGCCAGCAGTTGGGAACATGGGAGAGGCTTGGCCTCCCTTCATGCTGCCATTGCTCTTGAGCCTCCTGCTGAGGGAAGAAGAGAGGGAAATCTGAGGAGGGTCTCTGCTGCGGCTTGGGCTGAGAATGGACTTAGAAGAGAGCTTCATGGATGAAGAGGACAAACGGGAAGTGAAGCAAACAAACAACTCGCTTGTGCTGCTGCTATTGCTACTTGTGCTGCGATGGGGTCTCTCTCTATCTGTCTCCATTTTTTTCTTTTTTTCTTTTTATTTGGTTTCAGAATAACACTTGCCAAGTCATGGCATGGCCATTGTGTGACACAAGAGCTGATTTTTTGGGATGGTAGCTCTATAAAGCACAGTCAATAAATGAAAGATTGCTTAGCGTTGCTTGGTTGTGAGTTGGAGTGGCCTATTATCCTCAGTAACAGATTGCAAGGTGGCTACTATGTGAGTGAGAGTGTGTCTGATAGAGAGAGAGAGAGAGAGAGAGAGAGGAAAGTGTTTAATGGAAGATGACGAAATGCTGTTTGTCTTTATCAAAATGTAACCCACTGTGGCTAGAGTGTAGGGTAGGGTCTTGTTGCCAACTGGTGCTTTTTCTTTATTTTTTTATTTTTTACACGCATGTTCTCAATTAAGTTCTATATTTAAGTAAAATAAAACTTCCTTTCATCTTTCACATTTTCCTACATAATCTGTGACCTTATCGTGCAACTATGCATTGCGGAGGGCTAATCCATTCCCCCAGATTCATTGATTCAGAAGTGGTTTCTTCTAAGATGACTATAATATCTTTCTTTTGATGGGAAGATTCGAGGGAGCACTTGGTATTTGAGAATGGGATAGTGTGGTATGACTCATGTCATGTATGGTGAAATGAAGTGGGGGATGAATCTTGAATGATACTTGTTATTAGTGAAGTACTCAAGTCTCAAGGTTCGTCTCCGTGTTCAGCAGAAAAGGGAAAAATCATCTGCGTGCACGAGACTTTTGGCAGATCAACATCTTTGGTAAAGACAGAAAGCAGTGGGAAAATAATAGAAAAAGAAAGGTGCTGTGTGAGTGTGTGAGTGGAAAAGAAATTTGACAGGAAAAGGAATAGATAAAGAGTTTATATTCTTGTAAGACTAGAATAAAGGAGATTTTGGCCTCATATCGTGAATAATATATGTGTTTATTAGACGTTTCGGTAAAACCAATGCTACTATTTTAGATCATGATTGTTGAAATCTTCTAAAATCGTTTCTGGATATAATGTGTGTTTTTATCCCCTAAATATAGATAGCTTTTGCCTTAATAAAAACCTATGTGAAAACACTAGCACACTACCAAACAATGGTACGAAAATCTTAACCAACAACTAGCAACCACAACAACCAATAAAACTTGTGTAACAAAACCCACCCAACGGCTATTTATGAGAGGGAAAAAAGAAAAAAAGAAAAGCCCACCTAACCATATTTTATTTGTCAATATCAGAAGCATTATCAGCCGCATTGAATGTTAAGGAAATCTGTCAAATAATTTGATTAGCTTTGTTACTTGTATTCTTAATAGGTAATTAATGCCTACAAACTAGAAATATGATCGATGATATGTATTTAATAAATACAATAAGCACTACCATAATGTGATAGATAGAAAGAAAGAAAGAAAAAAAGTGTGAATTGGACCAACACTCAATTGGAGTGTCCATAAAAATATAATAATATTTTTAATGGTTTTCTTGAACACGAAACTATTGCATACCGAGCACTTAACATGCAAACTAATTCATAACTCATATACTTGATCAAGTTTCTTAATTCACCCGTCAAGATTTCCCATTTTTATAAGATTGTATTGTGCAATAATGGAGTATATTGTCGCTGTAGATAATGATAAGTAATGTTGTTCGCAGGTGGCCTCATGGGAAATGGTTGGAATCAAGAAGAACATCAAGTTGAATGAATTGTATATGAGTGTGTGATCCAAATTGAGATGTAAAAATGTTATAAAGATGTATTGTAATAGGTAGTAGGAGGCAGTAAAATAGTGTGGGGAGGAACGTGGCCAGATAGACGATAGAAGGAGAGGAAGGAAAATGAGCGACAAGGCCTTGGTCTCGGGAATATAAAAGTTGATGACACTTTCACAGAATTCATGTGTCCATCCGTGTGGTGTGAGAACTGAGAGGTGCAGTGGTAATACTATTGTTTTGTAAGTGTAAATGTAAATACTAAACCACCAAACCTGTACTCTGCTCGTACAATGTTGGTCTGTAACAAATGCCTGCCTTTTCTGCTTTCCCACCTCCCTTTTTCTCTCACTCAGTTTTCACAATACAAACACACTATCATTGTTATTATTTCTTGTTTTTCAAACTTCTCATCATTTTTCACGGCACACTAAATATACTTCATGAACTTTAACGATGAATATATTAGTTTGGTGTTAATGATGTGTTTAGAATGGGAGAGTGGAAAATTAGTAGGTTATTTAGGGGAGGGAAAATATGGTAAAATAACTAGATTATTTGGAAATTAAGAAATGATGGGGTGCGAGTGGCAGATACGAAATAAGAAGGTGGAAGAAGGGTGTGTGTGAAAGACGTCACGTGGGAAGGTGCATTGCACGTGACCACACGCTACAAGCTTTGCAATTTCTTTGGCTCCAATCATCCCTTCACTTGTTGCTCCCCTATCTCACTCATCACTGCTTTTCTTTTGCGACACGCGCCTTTTACTACCGTTTTCAATTCATGTTACATTTGACCCAATTGTTCTGTTTTCAGCAAATATTTCAATTTTTTGTCTAAATCTTTTAATACTGTCTTACAAAATTTCAAATGTTGTGCAATGGAAGACTGAGAATTCCATTACCAACGAATGCATGTGTAAATTTCAAGAAAAGAATTACAGCTGTTGACGAAGACATGGTTGATGGTGGTGGTTTCATAGTTGTTGACGTTGATACATCTTTGGTGGTGATTGAAGCTAGTAGAAGGATGTGAAAGTTAAGAATAAAATAATTTGAATAATTATGTATTTTTAATGTCATATTTCAATAGATTGAACATTACTTATCATTTTAAAAAAGTCAACAATTTTACCATGTTTGAATTGAACAAAGAATGTCAAGGAGAGACCAGGGCAAGAAAAAAAGATATAGTCTAGTAGAGTGCAGGCACGCGCATGAAAAGGAGAGTAGATGCAAGATTCTGAAACAAACATAGGGACCCCATTTGCGAAGGACTGTACCGTTTACTATGCTTCCCATGGATATCATAGAAATCTGCGCACATGTGACGCGTGGCAGAGAAATCCATTCATTCATTCATTGCCTTTGTCAAAATGTTATCAACTGACTTAACAATCATTTTTAGATTAAATATTTTTAAAACCAATTAGCATTTTTTTAATGATTAAAATGTAATGCAGCTATTTGAATAGGTTAGTCATTTGCCTGCCAAATAATGCAAACAAACTAGCACATCTAGACCACAATTAACTTGAAAATGAATAAATTAAACATTATAGTAATTGATAATATTTTGTTTTTTAATACTGTTACTGCATTCATTAGTTGGACCGTTAATTAAATTTTAGTTTAAAATCAGAGATTGTTGAACACCCTTTAACCATCATCTCAACACTGACGACACATGCAACAAGGTAAAGCATTTAATAGGGCTAGGTTAGAGGTGTGGTCCAGCTACATGGAAACCCACTCAGAGAAGCACGCACAACTCCTCGGTCACATGATCCTAACTCCAAAGCTGAATGATAACCAACTTAATACGTGGGTCAAGGTTACTTAAAAAGAAGGGGTTTGACCATTCACTAACACAACTTGACAAAACTGATACTAAGAACGCATTATGGAAAAACGTCTATGAAAAGCAGATTGTGCAATAATATTCATGGACTTACATAGCAGAACACTTTAACTTTGTCTGGTATTTTGGGCTTTTCTGCATGAGGCCCGGTTGAGGTAAAGCCAATGCCGTAAAGTGACCAGTGAGGCTTTTTAAGGTACCTTTACATTTTTCTAGAACAATGATAATTACGAAGTTGATTAGGGTAATATAATACAAGATTAACAAAAGAGGTGCAGACCTAATTTATGGTTTTACAAAAAGTACAAAATAATTGTTTTCCACCCAGCTAACTGGTTTGGTGACCACTGTTAGGGGGCTTGTCAAAGTGTGTATGCAGTCCATGTTAGATTGTGTCCCACCAGACCGTAAATAATTGAATAGTTGTATCCAAGTGAGGTTACAAGTTTCAATTCATTACCATTTGAATCACGAATGCCACACGTGATCAAGAAAGGAAAATAGCCTGTTCCTAGCAGTTCAAATAATTAAAAAAGTAAGCAGACAAATGCTGCCCGATAATGTTCCTAAGATCTGGCCATTTCAACAGCAAATGATGCCTACCTCTCCACTCCCTAGTAGCACAATACGTTAATACAATGAACAAGCTTTCTGCTAATAATTTAGCGATGTTCTCTTTCGATGTCACAATTCAAGCGAACATGGATTGGCTACTGATAGTGAGTGCAACTGACACATGGGGGTTATGAAGGTATAACGTCATATCAACACCTTCCACAACAACACAAGTGGACATGACTAAAAACTAGAACAGTTGTAAAGGTAAAGAAAGGTCGCCATGTGTCACAAACTTATCAATTATTTACAGACTTTTATGACCGGATATATTCAGAATCAAAATTTACAAAGAGTTCCCAGTTTCTATCATAAGTGAAAACCCAGAAAAAAACTATCAAATTTTCAATTAAATGTGGAACATTCCAATTAAAAGAGAACCCAAGATTGAAGGGAAAAAAACTAGTTTAAGCAGCTATGTGATGAGCTTCTGGACGTCAATCAAATTCCAAAACTATTTTACCTGGGATGAGCCTCTTGTCTTTTGCCTCATGGGCATCTTTTACTTGTGTTATGGGAAACGTTTTATACACAGGTATCTTCATCTTCCCAGCTTGACATAGCTTTCGAATCTCATTTAAACCGTCTGAGTCAGCCCTCATGTATGTCCATGAGTATTCTGTATCACAATAAAAGGAGATTTAGCTTCACATTTTTTTAAAAAAACCTTCACCAGGAATTTGTCAGTACAGGTTAAAACAAGGAAATAAACAATACCCTTGGTTTCTAACTTACACCAACGACAATTTACATTAAAATAAAAAGGGAATACCACGCAAAAAAAAAAAATAGACTGTCAAATCAAAGTGTTTTTAACTTTTTCTACAAGGAAGGTGGAGATGCGAAACAGGATTTGATTTCAGGATATTTTTAATTCTGCTACATTTACATAACAAACAGCAAGAAAGTTTGATATCAACTCACAAGGCAAAATTGCTGTCCATCTCATAGATCCCTATTTGTTTCCAAAAAAATGCAAAGATATCATTTATGAATATCTGATATGTAGAAACACCTGAAGCTGAAAGGTTTCCAGAGAGGCTTAATCTGGCTATCCTCTTATACGTCATCATAATTAAGGTGCCTTTTTAAGTTGTATGACAGTTTAACAACTGAAAACACGTGTAAAGTTTTAGCATGCTAGTAAATGTCTTCTACTTTTGTTGTTTAATTCTGGTGAATAGAAAATCGTATCATAGAGATACCAATGTCTACTTATATGCCAAAAATACTATGTTGATTTTTTCATTCAAGTCTCAATGGCTAATCAAAATCAAGTCACCAGACAACAAGGCATTTAGTTGGGTTATGCCTATCTTGATTTCTTTGCTGAAAGTTTAATTCTAAGACAAAGAGTAATTATACAATAATAAAGATTGTAGCAGCTTGTATACCATTGGCTTTTGCCTTAAATGGAATACCAGATGCATAGAGTATAAGGAAATTACAACAGAACCCATTTTCATAATTTCTATTTCTTTCATTAAGTTGGTTCAGCTCCAGCTTTTATCAATGCTTAAGAGTTTTGTTTAGGTGACGTAGGTAGGAGAAAGAAAAAATTTCCCCTGATACATTTTAGATTAAAAACAACCATCATGTCAATCAGCATAATAAATAATTATTTTAACTCCACCCCAGCTACTCCTTTAGCCTATAGTGAACTATGGACAAGAGGGGAGTGGCATAAAATGTACATTAAGCTTGCCAAAAAGACTATAAGTTTGTTTCGACAAACTTCTTCATAAACACTATTAGGAGAAAAAAATTAAAAAAATGTTTTCTCCATAAACTAAAATTAGCTTATGTACAGATTAAAAATAAGAATTTAACGTTATATGTGAGAACTTTTAAAGATTAACTTACACGAGCTAATTTTTGTTTATGAAAAAACTTACTTTATTTTTTTTCTTCTAGATGTGTTTAAATAGAATAGAAGTCTATCAACAAAGGCCCAATGTGTGATATATATTCATTATTTCTGTCAATTATGTTAGTAATAACTTACATAAGGCTTTGTTGTTGTTGTTGTATGTTACTCTAAGTTAGTTAGGTAGTCAACAAAACAAAGGGTTTCTGTTAGAAAGAAGGGAAATGGGCTTGTAACTATCTAGGCCCATTAAGGTGGGTTTCAGTTACGAACTGTAGATCAGTAGTTTCCTACAAACAAGAATAACAATAAACAGTTCAGAGAACTTATGTCAATGAGAAAGCAGTGTAAGGAGGGATCCAGACCTCTTCAAATATCTAGAATCTTGTTTTTCTTCTTAGGGGCTTTTACCTTAATTTCATTCAATAAATAATAATTGTCCTTTCTCACTGTTATGATACAAGTTCTATCAATTGGTACAAGAGCAATTGAGCCAGAGTTTTGGGTGCATTCACGACAGATTGTTGGTGCATTCTTGATTGGAAATCTGTGAAGGGAACATCATGATGTCAAACCAACAGCTTGAAGAAAGAATAGAAGACATGCGGCACCAAATTGAAGAGATGCAAAACCTGAAAGAAGCTGCAATTGGAATCATTGGGGGCAAGGAATAGAATCTTTGAAAGAGATGATGAAATAACTCTGGCAAAAAGTACAGGTGACCCTCGTATAAACGGTCATGTTATCTAAGGGAAGTAGAAGTTTCAACCAATAGGTGGATGGAAAAATCACAGAATATGTTTCCAATGTTTTATGGGAACAGGTATCGGCAATAAAGAGCCAAGTATGAGCAATATTTCATGTTGGATGAAGAATATAGAAGTGAAGATGAAAATCAAGAGCAAAGAAAAGAATCATGGTGGAAAGAATAGTTGGTGGATGGACCTAGAAAAAAAAATTAAGAACAGCAACAAAAGGACAATCAAAGGGAGAAAAAGAGGCTGGAGCAGCAAGGAAATTGCAGATTAACACTTGACATCATATTCAGTCATGGAAGCTGAAGAACTGGAATCCTGGAGAAAGAAATGGTGTTCTTTTGGAATTAACAAATCCAACCCAATACAATAAAATGGAAAAAGGAAAAGAAAACAGGAAGTCACAGTAACTTGAGTATTCTCCACATCCTAGTCAACCAGACCCAAAAGAATAAGATAGATGACCTCCATAACCTTCAGGTGTAAGGCTGCAACTACAACATTATGTATCATGGTAAAAAATGCCTCAGAAAACAGAGTATTAGAGATGAATGGCTACAATCACATTTGTATTTAACCTAGGAGGATTAAAAGTTAACTTTGGGCTACAATGATCTGGTTGACTTGGTCACCACCATGATTCTGTCATCAATAAGAACACCAGTGGGACTTTATTCCAGCATTCAGAAGCAGTTCACCTTGAGGAAACGGTGAAATTTTAGGGGAGAGTATGATAGACGCCCATTAGTTAGTTTTGTAGTGGTTAGCTAGGTTAGTTAGTCAAAGAGATAGACAAGCTTATGTTAGAAAGAAGGGCAACGGATTTGCATTGCAACAATTAAGTCGGTAGTTAAGCATTGGTTTCAGTTATAAACTGTAGACCAGTAGCTACCTAGGGGATTCTGTGATCGGAAAGCAGTACAAGGAGTGGATTTAGACCACTGGAAATATTTGGAATTATGTATCAATTCATAGGCTTCTTTGTAGTTTCATTCAATAAAAAAAACCCATTTTTTTTCTTGCTGTTATGATGGCAGTCTTATCAGTGTCAAACAGAAGATAGAAATTACAAGGGAAACGAATGGCCAGCAAAGCAAAATAACATGATAGTCTGGACATTTCTACCTATTCCATGAGTGCACCGGTATAGAAGCTGTTTATTCAATAAAAGAGCTGTAGCTGCTGGAAGCCCAATAGCAAGTCCATACCTATCAGCCAATGATGCTGCCTCCCCCTTCAATGAAATAGCAAACATAGGTCATTCTGCCAATGAACTGAGTACATCTGCAAGTATGATAAGGATGAAAAAGGTGATAAACTTTCATATCCTACCTGAAGTGTCATGTAATGTCCACCTCGTTTCAGAAAATTAATGCCTATCCGTTCTGTCTCTGACACACCAATAGTATCCAAAACAGCATCAAACTTCCCCTTTATAGCCAATTCAACATCCTGTCAATCCAGAATGAAATTATAAGAAAATCACTGATTTTCGTATATATTTGTCTTGGATTGCATTTGGGCTTGGGGTTTATGTTAATTAGATATTATTGGCTCATATTCTAATCCTCAAATTTCACTTATGGGTAGTATTAGAGATTAGACTCAATCCTTATGGGATTAGGATTTATTTGTATTTCTTAGATATTCTAATCCTCAAATTTCACGTATGGGTAGTATTAGAGATTAGACTCAATCCTTATGGGATTAGGATTTATTTGTATTTCTTAGAGAAAAAGTTAAATTAAGATCAGACCTTAGCTTCCATTACTCTTGATATAAATTTTATTAAACAATTAAAATTAAATAGATAACCCTTTTAGATTAGTAATTCCCAATCGCCCCCTAAGTTCTCACTTATCCACATTTATAATTATTTTCATTAACTTCACACTTAATATAAAAAAAATTGAAAAGACAAAAAAAAATCATCTTAATGACCACGTGCCAACAGTCATTTTCCACATTCATCAAAGGCCAACTATTTTCTGTTTTAAAATCTGTATTTTATTTCCTTTTCTAGCATCTTATTTTCCGTTTTTGACAAACCAGTATGCCAAGTATTATTCTTTTCCCTTTCATGATTTCTTTTTTCAAACAAAAAACATCAACAGAAATCGTTGTCACAAATGAAATATCTGAACTAATGACTGGAAAAATTATACAAAAGAAGTTTCAACACTACCTCAGCAACATAATCAACAGCTTGCTCTGCACCAGCAGCTAACAATCTCTCTACGCTTTGACTTCCACAAGTAGTTACAACAGAGCATCCAGCAGCTGCTGCAAGCTGAATTGCAGTCAACCCTACAGCTCCTCCACCTCCCACTACTAATATCCTTTGTCTGTTTGAGATAAGCTAAAGGATATAAGTGAGTGGAACGAGAGCTTTTAGCAAGCTGACATATAGTGTGTGATAAAGAAATACAAAACAAATGAATAGAGAATAATAAGCAAAAAATAATTTTCACCGATGGAAATCATAATCTTATCAATATAAAAACATACCCCTCACTTATTCTAGCTGTACATTTTAGTCCGCGCCAAGCTGTCAATGCAGCAAAAGGAATGGCACTGGCTTCCTACAAGATTAAAATGGGAAAAGAAGAAGCAAAAAGCATGGCTTCAATGATCAAAGTAAACAAGGGAAAATCATAATCAATTGCTAAATGTAGAAACCACTAATTTTGTTAAGTGTGAATTATAAGAGTGACGGTAAAACCAATGTATTGGACATACAGAGACAAATATTATTGTCATAGCTATTACTCTAGAGAGTTAAACGGGTGTACAAGATGAAAATAATGAAATCTAATTACTGTTATGAATTGATCATAGTAAATTAAATACCTCACCTTTACATAACCAGAACCAGTGCACATATTGACTGCAAACAGCTCCTATAGTCCAACATAGACTCAAATAAACCTAACTATTTAGTAAGCATGACCACCACAACATACCACATGAGAAAGTGAATCTGGCTTCGGAGTAACCTCATCCTCCGAGAGAATCGCATAGTCCGTGTAAGTGCCCCTCACAGCAGTGGGATGCAGAGCCCCAAAAACCTGTTCTCCCACACTCAACGACGTTACCGAAGCACCAACCGCCGCAACCTCACCACTGACGTCGCGCCCCAAAATGAGAGGCAACAGCCTCCCGAAAATGGAACGCCCATAACCGGCACGCATCTGAGACAAACAATAAGAATTTTTCAAAACAGCTGAAGAAATTCTCAACATAGTTAAAAAAATCCCAAAACAGGTCAACAAATCTTCACAACAGTTCAAGAAATTCTCGGAACTAGCTAAAAATTCTTCAAAAACAAACAGTTCAAGAACATTTCAAGAAAAACAATGGAACAGCAACAGAACTCACACGGGTGTCCAAGGGGTTGACGGAAACGGCGCGCGTGCGGACGAGGACTTCGTGCGGCTTCAGCGGAGGGACTTGCACGTGGGACCGAAGCTCAAGCAGGTGAGGCCCACCGAAGGAAGGAAGAAGCACCGCTCTGCAGTCAGAAACGTAGGATTTGAGACGGTGGTAACTGAAAGCAGAGGGCGTTATTCTCGTGAACTCGCGATTGCTCGGAATCCGCATCTTCTCAGTATTTGAGGCTGAATTTCAGAACATTGAGATTAGGTTCGATCTCAATGGTTTAGGGTTTAGGGTGTTTGAAGTGAAACTGAGAGGAGTGTGTGTGCATGTGCAGCATGTGAAAGGGAGAGAGAGAGGGGGAGAGAGAGGGGGAGAGGGAGGGGAACGTGTCTGTGTTTTGGTCCGCAGAGATAGAAGCGGTGGTAGTTGCGTTTCGTTTAAACTTTGGGTTATAGTCGCGCCGTGGGTCGTTGCGATGCTTATTTGTAAGAAAAAAACAATTCTTTAATAAGGATTTTGGCCAGTAAATACTTGTCATTAAATAAATGTAACTACCAAATCCTAGTCTTACCGTTAAAAAAAATTCAATTTACTACCAACCTACCAAACTACCAAACGGTTTAGGGTTCTACAGCAAACTTTTCGCCACCTTACACTTAGCCGGGTCAATAACACATGACAACAAACTTTTACCTCTTTGATAAGGGTTTAGGGTTTATTGGTCTTAATAGGTTGAGACAATATTTAATTTAGTATAATAATTTTTAAAAAAATTAATTTGGTCCCAATGTTTTTAAAATGTATTTAAAATGGTCATTTATGTTAAGTTACACCAAACAGCGTTAACTGATGTTTATGTGACAAAGAGAATGAGTTATGTGGACGGTCAAGTAAAAGACATGTCAGATTAGATGTTAGGGTTTGGGCGTGAGATTGGTCGACAAAGATAAATAAATTGTGTTGGTTAGGGTTTTTGTTTTATCGTAAACGTTTTTTTGATGGTGGCTTCTTCACATATACGAGGGTTGACAGATACGAGGGTCACTTGTGGTGGAGTCCGGTGTTGTGGATTCGTTGGTGGGGGAGGAGTAAATAGCGTTTGTGATTCTTTCATGGGTTCGTTCGTATTTTTGTTTGTGTTGGGAATGTGTGCCTATAGGTCTGTATTTGTATCATCATGCAGTTGCAGTCGAATGGAAGTGCAACAACAACGATCTAATTCTAGACATGGTGGTAGGAGTAGGACGACTTTTGTTGGTCCCATTTGTGATTATGGGGAATTTGTTGTTTTGAGAACAACAACAACTGTAAAAAATATGGTGGGAGATAATTTTGGGGGTATCCAAAGTACAAGGTGAGATGTATTGAATGGTGGTTTATGAAAAAAATGCATTGGTATTAATTTTTTGGTTATTGTTTTGTCTAATACAGAGTAGGAGTGACATAAGCATGGGATGTAATTTCTTCAGATGGTGCATTTAAGACACTGGGGATGACAAAGATGGAACTATTGCTAGACAAAAAAACAAAATTTGTAGCTTGGAAAAACGTCTGAAGATGTCAAGAAAGTGGATTAAGATGTTATTATTAGGGTTGTGTGTTGTTGTTGTAATAAACATTGTTATGTTGACTATTTTCTTAAAATTCCCATGACTGACATATCAATGTATATTTTGGGATTATGATTGAATGAGTTCATGTAATATGTATTAGTGTGTTGAGTTCATTTACCCTGTATGTAATATGTATCCCCAAATCTGTATCAATGCAAAATGAATTTGAATGAACGAAATATTTAATGTTTTGTATCAATGCAACTTGGATAGTAGACATCATAGTGATATCTAAACCATCATCCACTTTAGTAACTAATTGTTTCCTTTGTGAATTAATTGATTTAGCAAGTGGTTGGCATAGAAATTTCAAGCTAATACAAAAATCAAGGTACTACAAAAAAAACTGGTTTGATACTGGTGCACTTCTGCTCTTAGAACTGTATAAGACAATTGTAAACTGGTTTGATGGTGCAGAATGAAAGAACTTTGGTATTACTGGTGCATACAGTTCATAAGATTTATTTTATTGGTTCTTCTCGAAGGATGATTGAAAATGCAATATCATGAAATTTGGAGGATGCATCCACAGATAAGGAAAACTACAGCAATTCAAACTAAAAATGACTTTTAAATGCATAATATATATCAATTAATATTATTTTGTTTCGTTCCATATATACATAAAAGCTGGAGCATTTTTTTGTGCTGCAGCTATAATATTTTACATACAGTGAAACTTCTAAAAGCAAGGAAAATTTGGCAAAAGATGACACTAAAAATCAAACAGCAAAAAGAAGAACAAGTTGCAAATGCCCTACAAAAATATCTTGCAAATTACATCTAACAAGTTTTGCTATCCAAGTTCATACATTAACAAAAGTCCAAAATAATTGTTCTTCAAAATATACATCTATAGAAACGAGTGGGTTCAAAAAGCATTCATGGCTTCCAAAAGCGGTCTCTCATGGATTGTAACTTAAGCCTCGTGTTGGGTCTTGATAATGCAGCATTTGATCTTGTTGTCCTTCGAGCTGCCTGAGATGGTTGTGAAACTATTAGTTGAGTAGGGGGAGATGGTGGAAGTGTGCAGTTGGAGCTGCTTGACATGGAGCTTCCTGAGATGGCCCTGATGCACTTGGAGCTTCCTGACTTGGGTGAAATGACCCTGATGCACTTTTTGTTGTGGCCAAGCTTATGACGTCGCACCCCAAAATCTAAGGCAATGGCCTCCTGAAAATGGAACGCCCGTAACCGACACGCATATGAGACAAACAATAAGAAATTTTCAAAACAGGTGAGGAAATTCTCAACATAGATAAGAAAATCCCAAAACAGATCAACAAATCTTCACAAAAATTCAAGAAATTCTTGGAACAAGATAAAAGTTCTTAAAAAATAAACAGTTAAAGAAAAAGCAATGGAACAACAACAAAACTCAAACAAGTATCCATGTGGTAGACAAAAACGGTGCGTGTGCGGACGAAGACTTTGTGCGACTTCAACGGAGGGACTTGCACGTGGGACCGAAGCTCAAGTAGGTGAGGCCCACCGAAGGAGTGAAGAAGCACCGCTTTATGATAAGTGCCTAATTTCAGTAATTTTTATATTAAAATATAGGGACTTATGAGAATTTATTGTTAATTTACATATAAAATAATCTATAATTTATGAATTTATACCTTTTTACATTTTTTTATGATCTTTATTTGAATAAGAGCAATTTATTTCCAAATTTGGTGTTAATTGCAAGTTTCTAGGGAGGATTGGAGATTTGGAGTAAAGGAAAATGATTTAAGTTAAAAAGAGAAAGTTGGATAGTCCCAGAATAGAGAAAAGCGTTGAAAAAGCTAATTTTGCAACAGGAGTATCTCACTCAAGCGGGAAATTCTTGTTTGAGCGAGAATGCTCCGGGACTATTTTCGGAAATCACGCCTTTCTCGCTCAAGCGAGAATGCGTTAAACAGATTGGGCTTTTTTTTATGTTTTATCACTTAGCCCATCAACGCGACGTAGGAAGTCACCTAACCCTAGTAAATTAGGTTAAATAGGGGGCTAAAAGCACAACTCCAGTGTACCAATTGAGAGGAAAACACCATTGAGTGAATTGTAACCCAATTGGGAGAATGAAAGGTGCTAGAAGTATGCATGGCTAATTCTACCATTTGGGATTATGAGTAATCTGCTCGAACTCTTATGTATTGAGGTGATATTTAATAAGATATAATATTATGTTCTTGATTGATTATTAGTATTGTTGTTTTACTTATAAATTTTTGTGACAAATTGAGAATCTTAAATCTGAATAGAAAGTATTTTTAGGGTTCTGACCTAAACAACAATACTTAACATATTTGAGTGTTAGGAATAGACTTAAAATGTTAATTGTTATTAACGTTTGAGCTACGTTCTAAGTTGTTCTTATAATTATGTGAGGGATCAATATTTAGGGAACTTTCTTAAGGATTTTATATGCGAGGAATCGATATGAATGACTTTTATACAGGCATCAATTTCAATCAAAGAACTTAATATTAACATGCTAATCAAAATACATGAAAGTGAGAGAGATGAAACCTAATCCCTATTTTTCCAACTTGAAGCAACTAATTATTTGCTTGTTTTCTTATTAATCATTGCCAACACAATCACTTCAACACTCTTTTTATTGTTCTGTTTGATATTTAGTGATTATTGTACTTGATAATTCACTGTTTCTTGAGGGATCGATATTTATCCTTATGGAAAATTATTACTTTTGACAACCGCGATGCACTTGACAATTATTACTTCTAAAATCTATACTAAACTGACAATACACGAAACACTACAAGAAAAATCATTAAATAGAAACCAATTTTAGAGACAAAAAATAATTAGTTGTTATATTAACTAAATTAGATATTGTTTTAGAGACAAACAAAATTATTGGTATCTAAAGTTGTTTGTATTATTGATAAATAAATTTTAATTTGGTATTTAATTAGCTACCAAGATTTTAATTAGCTACCAATTTTAGAAACTATTTATTTTTGTTGGGTTGGTGCAAAGTTCTGCTGAAAAGGCTAAATTTTTTTTGACAAGGATGGTGATATGACCCAACTCTACAAGAAGTTGACCATGAGCCCAAATGACTTTTCAAGGTTAGGTCAAACATCTCAGGTGGAGACACAGGGCCCCACCATTCATTAGAAAATCCTCATGAGAAGAACAGTCGGGCATGGGTCAGAGTATCAATTATTTTTCCTTCTAATCTTTTTAAGACAAGTTTAATTTGTAATCAATTGAGCTCACATTGGCCCAATTAGAAGAAGAATACGCTAGCTTAGGCTTCTAGTAATTTCTAGAAGATCACCCATGTGCTCACCTTTGACCTAAATTCTAGAAGACTCCTCCATGTGCTCACATTTGAGCTAGTTTCTATAAGCTTATAGTCATTTACACCCCTACACTTCCTCTCTTCCTCTCCAAGGTACTCATATTTATAAATAGGGTGTCTCTCCTCTTGTAAATGACATTGATATTGAAGTAAATAAACTCTGTCAGAGTATTTTCCTGAGTGTTCTCTAAATTTCTTATGAGTCTTATCTTGAGTAGAGACTATTTCAAGTGGTGACTCCTTCTCACTCATCTTGGAACTCTCCCCATTCCAAGTGGCGTGATTCAATCACCATTGTCATCATCTCCATAAGCTTCCTTACTCTTACTCTTTCCCTTTTTCTTCTTTTCCATTCCACCATTATTCTTCTTTGCATTGTCTATTTCTTTTATTGTTTTTTGCCCTTTATCTTCTCCTTATCTTGCTTTTATTTCCATTTTCTTCATCATTCATCATCTTAATTGTGTTTTCTCTTAGCTCTTTTGAAGACAACCTTTACATTTACTTAACCACTTGGTTAAGTTCATTGAGTTTCACCATATTCTTGTTAATAAAAAACCTAATCCAAGCAAAACCTCTAAAAATATGTGCAATTCTAAAATCAACTCACATCGGATGGTGAATGATAAGTTTCATTATTTAGTGAAATTTCATGCAAAAAGTTATATATTTATTGATTTTAATTGTTAATTAAGCTATGAATCAACCCTAATTTAAAAAATTAGAATTTAATATTTTTGAGTTATGAGATTAATAGAATTATTTAATCCCAATTTTATGTTATTTTCAGGAATTTAAGGAGAAATGAAGTAAATGGATATATTATGAATAAAGATGTCATTAGCCCAATCCCAATTAGGTTAAATAAGGACGTAAGACAGAGAGAAAGGGAGGGAAGGAAACCCTAGGAAGCATCCGTCAAGGAGAAACGATTTAGATCTCTTTCTTTTGCTTTGGTGCATGTAATGACCACCATGAGTGAATGATTCCTTTCTTTTGGCATTGAATGCAATCTTTTCAAACTTTGACGAATCTTGATAACATTGATATATGATATTTTTTTCTTCTTTGATATTGGTATATTCATTTTATGGTTAAAGCTTGAATTTTTATTCATGAGCTTGATTCTTGGATCTTGTGATTGAAGCTTAAATTTTTATTCATGAACTTGATTCTTGTATTTTGTGCTTAAAGCTTAATTTTTTATTCATGAACTTGATTATTGGATTTAATTAAAAAGTACTTCTAAAAATATGACCTAAATGACAATACTTGATATATTTTGATACTAGACATAGATTAGAATATATTAATTGTTATATAACATATTTTCTTAATGATAAGAATATTTTCTAAATATTTGAGACGTCAATGTTTAGGTGATAATCTTAATACTTTTATAATTGAGACATCAATATGAATGACTATTATATGTTGTATCTATATCAATTAGTTCAAAATATTGTATGTTTCTATTCATCCATGATTCAGAAGAGTGAGAAAGATTAAATTCAATCCCAATTTTATCAATTGAATTCTTTTAATCATTTAATTTGTTTTCCTTTAACTTTCATGCAATTTTTTTATTACAATGCCAAATCATTTACAATTGCCTTCCTTAGAAATTATTAATGAGATGGGTGAAAACAATGCTTTGGCATATAAGATTGATGTAGGTTCTATGTCGGCTATTGTTGTTACTTCTACTTCAACTGTCAATGTACAGGCTCCATCAAGTCCTACTTTGAAGGTTGCTGTGGAGGATTATTCTCTTATGCATGTTGTTGGTGTTTTTCCATCCTTTTCAACTAGTTGGTTCTTTTTGTTGATGTCAAAGTAGTTATGACTTTGCATAACCCTTTTGGACCTTTAGTGGGTTTGGAGAAAGATGTTGTAGATGCAGGTACAAAGTTGCTAGTGAAAATTTTACCCTTCATGAAAGAAAGTAACATTGTATCTAAGTTATGGGCATACCAAACTGACATGGAATCTCAATCTCTTCATGATTGTTATGTCTGACAGAAGGCACAAAGTTGCAAAGATGTGGTGTCTTGCCACTGATAGTTTGGTTTGCAGTTTCATGGTACACTCTCAATACATTGTTATTTCTTGTAATATATGGTTTTCAATTTTTATTTCAAAGTTTTGTGGACATGATGTCTCTTGGATTTGTGTTGGTGTACCTCTCGTGTACTTTTGTGCTTTGGATTATATAATAGTCATTATCAGTTACATTCTGCTATGGTTCCATAATTCAGTTTCTGTTTTTCTAGTGATCACTATCACGTCTTTTAACGCTGATGTTCTTAATTTTTTCTTAAGAGGCATGTAAATAATTTTATGATTTTCGAACCAGATTATGCAGTAAATCTGCATATTTTCAGCACAATATACTTTAAACCGCTTTCCTACATATACACCCCAAAACCATTCCCATAAAGACCTCTAGCAATAGTAAAAGAACCCTTCAAAACTACTAAACCCTAAACTCCTTAAAGTTGATAATGTTGATTTTGAAATGTTTGGGACTAGAGCAAAGATTGACTTTAGTTATTAGGTTTAAATCCTTGATCATGTGTGCCGTTGTGAACTTACCATGTCATTCCTTTCAGGTTCTATTTAATGTTTAAAACAAGCCTATCTTTCAAAATAAAAATTATTAACAAATGTTCATATGGTTAAATTTTTATTTTTTTAAAATTTTCTTAGGAAACCAAAATAAAAATTTCGGTGTCACTTTGTTGTAATTTTGGTTATTCTTAGAAAGATTTACCTACTTCATTTTTATTTTTGCTCCCACACGAGAAAAGGTTTTCTGGCTAAGTATTTTTTTTTTATTCGCAATTCATTGAAATTATATTTGGCAATAATTATCGTTGTAAGTTTTAAATAATCATATTTATCTTATGATTGAACGAAATGAATGAAACGCAAGGTGGAATAATGAATTGAGGGTACTCATAAGATTAAATGTTATTTCCTGCAAAAATTTCGTTTCAAACTAAAAATTGAACTCTTAACGTATTACTGCATACTCACGACATAAATTACTCAAAAAAACAAATATTCTATTATTTTAGGTTAATTCACTCTTTAGATCCTTAATTTTACTAACATTTAATTAAAAATAAAAATATATATAAATTAAAAATTGACGAAAAGTATGTAGTCTTACGAATAGCAAGGTAGAAAAAGCAAAAAAAGGAGTGTGAATAGCAATCTTTGTTTCCTTTTGGGCCTCAAGAGGACCATACTCCATTGAACTGTTGACCAGAAAAAAGAGAGAAGGAATGACTGTTTCTTCTTGCATCTTCATAGGTTCTTCTCGCACCTCCATAAATTTTCATATTTTCAAAAATATCCCTATGTAATTGTTCTTGCCGGTTGACTTGGTCGCCGGTAGACTTCTGTAGGCGATCTCGGACTCCGTCTGCCACGTGGTGGAACTCGTGCTTTCCTTAATGTCTGGATGTTGTTCCTGTTAAGACAGAAAGCACCCTGACGCCCGGTCGCACTCCGATGGTCAAGTTAGTACAAAGCTATAATAAACAAGAAGTATCTAATTTAATGCTTAGTAAAGTGTTAGCCAAGCGTTAGAAACAACATACCGTAACCAGGGATCTTGAGTCCCTTTTATAGAGTGCCACTATGTTACCTCTTACGGTAACAACTTCTATTACAAGAATCTTATCTCGAGTAAGGACATATTCAATGGAGAAGATCCCGCTTCAGTGTGTATAATCTTAACAGCACAACTGTGCAGAATCTTATCTCATAGGAGTGTATCAAATCTTAACAGAATAACCACCTGGATACCACTTGGGTATCATTCCCCAAGATCAAATTTGTTTTCAAGTACATTTACATGCTTTGTGTATCATAGTACCATGCATATGCCATTACGTATTCTGTATGTCATTGTTTTATCAAACCCTAGCGCACTTGGGCTTTAGTTGACAGAGTACGTTTTACTTATACTAGACCCAAATGCACTATATGCACCACTAGGCCCATTTAACACACTTTCAAACCTACCACACCTTATATGCGAAAGATTATATCAATGCATGAACGAAAGATAATATGGACATACCTGGGCCTAAACATGTAGCCCCTTGTTCTCAACCCAACGGCTGAGCTGGCCTGCTTGTGATGTCCGATCTCCGAGAACTGAGCTCTACGTGCTCTGGTCCATTACACAAGCTCCACAGTCTCAAGTTGAACTTGTTTCAGTGAAGAGACTAAGTTGCTCGCCCACGGCGACCTGCGTGTCTTGTGAATTGCGCGTCGTGCACACTGCCTTGAGGTGACGTCTCACCATACTCCATCGTGAGCGTACATGTGGCCACATTAACGGCTAGAACGCATTGTCGCTTACGCTTCCTTGTAATCAACTTCATTTTGTAACCTTCAAAACAATGTCTAACACTTTTAACATATATGCTCAATCTATTTATGTATCATGCTTTCCCTTTACATGGCTCAACTAGCATATTGATAATGCATGCTCTTTAATAGACATGACTACCATGGCCTAACCAACTAATGCATGTAAAGACTTCACGGCAAAGCAAAATGGACATCATGATTAAATCTGATTAACATGAAAAAAGTGATTTGCTATGTGTCTCAAGATAACCAATTATCTTTAACAGGATAATCATTCTAATTCAACGTAACAGATTACCGTGCACAATCATCCCCAAGACAACTTGTACCTGATGGTTGTAGTGGATGTTCCCACACATCCCTCTAGGATGGCTGACTAGGGTGTTGAATATCCCCTTAGGACCTGTTCCAAGTGTTTCTTGTGTCGAACTGGGTTACTACGTACCCATTACTCGCATTCCCAAGGTGTGGAGTCTTTACCAAGAAAAACCGACGCCCATAGTGGAAACAATTCCAGTTACAAATCTTTTTCACACGCCTGAGCCTAGTATTTCGCCAAGACATGGTCATTTTTTTGGTCTAGGTTCAAGCCCAAAACGACGACGAGTTGCAATCAGGGGCACCCACGCCCGAAATTTTGCTGAGTGGAAGGTCCGTGCGCCTGAGTTGCTAGGTACCTGTTGTTGAAGATGGATGAAGCTTCTTCTCCACCTAGTATTAGTGTGTGTTTGATGTAGAAAATAACTTGTTTGCTTTGAAGTTTGTAATAGGTTTAGATGATCTTGTATTTAGGCGTGTGTATGTATAAGGTTGCCTTTTGCTACATGATCTATCCTAGATGCCTAACCAAGCCTAGAATAAGCACATGAAGTGATTAAAAGTTTTTCCAAAAGCTTTCTAGAGGTTTCTTCAAAAATCAGGATACTGCACAAAAGTAAATCTGTTTCTCTGTAAAAGAACAGGTTTATTCTTTGGTCTGCTGAAAGGATTTTCGAAAGTTAGTTAGGGCACCAAAGGTATAACTCAGACAGTTATTTCAGTTAGCTGAGTTGGCAGTTTTCACAAAATAAATCTGTTAAGTTCAAAACTGAATCTGTTGTTTTCATAACAGCTTTTCAACTGTTTTTTGAAAAGAAGTTAGAAATTGTTTTCTATATAAAGAAAAGCCTCTCTCACATGAAAGGATGTTGAGCAATTACGTTTTTGACAGAGATCAAACACTTTCTATGTGAGAAGAAGGATTGAAAAGGTTTTTTTGAAAGGTTTTCCAAAAGGATTTTCAAGTGTGCTTGTTCTAGGAAACCTTTGATCTTGGTGAAGGTGCTGGTGTAGTTCTGCAGCAAATTGAACTACTGGTTTTGAGTTCTTGCATCTTCTTTTAAGGTGTTATCTTTCCTTTATTATGGTTTGTAAAAGTGTAAGTGTTAGTCACTCCTTGATAAGGTTTCTTGGAGTGCAAGGTGTGCTGAAATAGGGTTTTTCAGCATTGGTTGTATTGTTCTTGTAGTGTTCAAGAACTGTTGTGGTTGTAAGTGATTGATACTGTTTTAGTGGATTCCACCTTGGGGTAAGGTGAAACTAGATGTAGCTCTGTATGAGTGAACCAGTATAAAAACTTCCGTGCCTTTTCTTCTCATCCCTGCACTCATTTCTGGTTTTGCTTAATTCTGTCAAGAACTAAATCTGTTCTTTTGAAATTGAATTTGTTAATTCTGGGTTTAATAGAAACTGTTCTTCCTGATCTATTAAAGGTCTCTAATCACAAACAAGGTAGTTGTATATGAAGTCTTAACTGGTTTATGAACAAATAATCTACTCATTAAAACCTGAGAAAGATTCATTCTCTTTAAAACCTTGTGTTGAATAAATTTGGTTGATTTCTTGGCATAGCTGTATTCTTCATACTCATAAAATCTAACCAATTTGATTATGTTATAACTCTCTGTTGATTACAATTTTAATTTGAACAAATTCAAATTGTGCTAGACAGCTCTGAAGAATCAATCTGTTTCATGTCAAAACAATCTGTTCTTTTGCCTCTGATATACTGAAAATTGTTTGTTCTTGCGAAAATTTTATAAGCTCAATTCACCCCTCCCCTCTTGAACTTAGACACCATTAGACCCAACAATTGGTATTAGAACTAGGGCTTGTATTTTGCTCAAGTGTATGCATGATGTCTGAGTTTAAAATGCCTTTTGCTGAAGGTGCGTCTATTAATAGACCTCCTATGTTTGGTGGTGTTAACTATGCTTTCTGGAAAATTAGGATGAAGATCTTTATGGAGTCTATTGACATGGGAATCTGGGATGCAGTGGTCAGTGGACCTTTTATACCTATGCAGGTTGTCAAAGATGAAACAATAAAGAAGCCTTGGTCTGAATGGAGTGAAACCGAGAAGAAGAAGGCTCAATATGACTCCTTAGCCAAGAATATCATCACCTCTGCACTGAATATGGATGAGTTCTTTAGAGTCTCTCAATGTAACTCAGCTAAGGAGATGTGGGAGGTACTAGAGGTAACTCATGAAGGGACTGATGATGTGAAACGGGCAAGGAAACACTCAATAATTCAGGAGTACGAGCTGTTCAGAATGCAATCAGAAGAAAGTATTGCAGATGTGCAGAAACGATTTACACATATTGTAAATCACCTCACTGGCCTTGGTAAAGTCTTTGACAAGGAAAAGCTTAACATAAAGGTGCTAAAATGCCTTGATAGGAGCTGGCAGCCTAAGGTAACAACAATCTCAGAATCCAGAGATTTATCCAAGATGTCCACTGCTGCACTTTTTGGAAAGCTGATAGAGCATGAAATAGAGCTGAAAAGATTGAAAGAACAAGAAACTGTGGAGAAGAAGGCCAAAGGAATTGCTCTGAAAACTACCATGGAACATGATACAAGTGAGGAAGAAGTTGATCCTGAACATGATGAGACCGTGAGTCTGCTCACCAGAAAATTCAGCAGGTTTCTTAGAAAGAAAAACCGTGACAGAACTCAACAAAGAAAGAGGTACTCCAAACCTAATGATTCAAATTCTTCCAATTGCACGTGCTTTGGATGTGGTAAACCAGGTCATATAAAAGCTGATTGTCCAAACAATCAAAATAAAGAAAAATCAGCAAGCAAGAAGAGTGACAAAGGCAAAGGTAGAAGAGCATACATCTCATGGGAAGAAAATGATGTATCCTCATCTAGTAATTCCTCAACTGAAAGTGAAGAAGCAAATCTGTGCTTCATGGTGAATGATGAAGGATCCAACTCTGATTCAGTAAGTGATTTTTCTACTGATTCTGAAAACTATGATCAGCTGTTAATAGCCTTTAAGGAAACACATGATGAAGCAAACAGGTTGGCTATAATTTGCAACAAATTGAATAGAGTAAATAGGGTACTTGAACCTAAGGTCAAAACTCTTGAAGAAGAATTACACAAAGCTAAAACTGAATTGGTTAGCCTTGAATTAACTTGTTTGCATGCATCAATTAAAACCTGTGATAATTGTAAGAAGCTGGAAAAACAGGTTGAATATTTGTTAAAAACACTTTCAAATTTCACTAAAGGAAGAGAAAATCTTGAAACCTTATTAGGTTCACAGAATGTTGTTTTTAATAAAAATGGTCTAGGATATAATCCTGGAATGAAAAGTAATGTGAGAAATCTGTCCAGTTTCTTTGTTCCTTCCAAAACAGGTTTTTCTTCTTTTAGTTGTTTAAAAACAATGCATACTGCAACATGTTTTTATTGTATGAAGTCTGGTCATGTATCTAGAACATGTAAAGCTAGGAGGTACCTTGTTCCTAAAGGATTGGCCAAATGGCTTCCTAAGGAAAGGTATTAATCATGCTGGACCCTAGACTAAAGGGGTACCATATGTGCTAAATTTGTTTTGTTGCAGAAAAACAGCAGGAAAAAACAGTGGTACCTGGACAGTGGCTGCTCAAAGCACATGACTGGTGATGTGACTCAGTTCATAAACCTGAAACTCAAAGCTGAAGGGCATGTCACATATGGGGACAACAATAGAGGAAAAATTCTTGGAAAAGGAGATGTTGGTACTAAAGACTCAACCACTATTGAGAATGTACTGTATGTTGAAGGGCTAAAACATAGTCTTCTAAGCATTAGCCAGCTGTGTGACAAGGGATACAAGGTCAATTTCGAAGCCAACACTTGTACAATTTCAAATGAAATTTCTGGTAAGGTGTTGTTCACTGGAAAAAGGGTAAACAACATCTATCTCTTAGATATTATAAAGAGCTGTTCTGAAAATGAGTGTTTGTTATCTAAAAGTGATGAGTCATGGTTGTGGCATAGAAGGCTAGCTCATATTCACACAAATCACTTGAATAAGCTAAAATCTAAGGAACTTGTTTCTAGTTTACCAAACATAAAATTTCAAAATAACAGATTGTGTGAAGCTTGTGTAAAGGGCAAACATATTAGAACTACCTTTAAATCAAAAGATATGGTTTCTACAAATAAAGCTTTGGATGTTTTGCATATGGACTTGTTTGGGCCATCTAGGACTGCTAGCTTAGCTGGAAATTACTATGCTTTGGTGATTGTTGATGACTTTTCAAGATATACATGAACCTTGTTTCTTGCTTCTAAAAATGATGCATATAAAGCCTTTAAGAAACTTGCTAAGGTTCTGCATAATGAAAATGAAAATAGGATAAAACAGATTCGTAGTGATCATGGGGGAGAATTTCAAAATGCAAAGTTTGATAGATATTGTGAAAAACATGGAATCACACATAGTTATTCTGCTCCTAGGACACCCCAACAAAATGGTGTTGTTGAAAGAAAGAATAGATCATTAGAGGAGTTAGCTAGGACAATGTTAAATGAATCTGGTTTACCTAAATGTTTTTTGGCTGATGCTGTATACACTGCTTCTTATGTGCTTAACAGAACATTGATTAGACCAATTCTTAAGAAAACTCCCTATGAATTGTATAAAGGTAGGAAGCCTAACATTAGTCATCTTAGGGTTTTTGGCTGCAAATGCTTTGTTCTAAATAATGGTAAAGACAATCTGGGGAAATTTGATCCTAAATCAGATGAAGGAATACATATTGGTTATGCTATAAATGGTCATGCTTATAGAGTGTATAACAAAAGATTGCTTGTAGTAGAAGAATCTATACATGTTGTATTTGATGAAACAGATTTTTCTGTGCCCAAATCTGTTCTGGATGAACCTGGTATGGATTATTTAAGAACCATTTTGCAAAAGAATCAATCTACTGAGCTTGATGCAACTAATCAAAATTCTGTTAAAGAATCTACTATGAATGCAGGATTGCCTAAGGAATGGAAGACACCCAGGGATCTTACACTAGATAATGTAATTGGTAAAATTGAGAAAGGAGTTTCAACAAGGAATTCACTCAATAATTTCTGCAGAACAGTGGCCTTTGTTTCACAGATTGAGCCTAAAAGTCTGGAAGAAGCACTGCAAGACAACAATTAGATAACAGCAATGCAGGAAGAACTGAACCAGTTTGAATACAATGAAGTATGGACTTTGGTTCCAAGAGAGCATGAGATGAACATCATAGGAACCAAGTGGGTGTACAGGAACAAGATGGATGAACATGGGGCTATCACTAGAAATAAAGCAAGGCTGGTTGCTAAAGGTTATAACCAAGAAGAGGGAATTGATTTTGGTGAAACCTATGCACCAGTAGCACGTCTTGAAGTTGTCAGATTACTTCTAGCATTTTCCAGCATACAAGGTTTCAAGTTGTTTCAAATGGATGTCAATAGTGCATTCCTAAATGGTTACATCAATGAAGAGGTGTTTGTATCTCAGCTTCCAGGGTTTGAAGATCACAAAAATCCAGAACATGTGTACATGCTTAAGAAGGCCTTATATGGATTGAAGCAAGCACATAGGCAATGGTATGAGAGGCTAAGTGAATTTCTGCTTTCTCAAGGATATAGCCGTGGAAATTCTGATAAAACTCTCTTTATAAAGAAGAAAAGAGAAGACATTATACTTGTGCAAGTCTATGTAGATGATATTATCTTTGGATCCAAAAATGAAGAGATGTGTGAAGACTTTGTGAAAACAATGAAAAGTGAGTTTGAGATGTCAATGCTAGGAGAAATGAACTTTTTCCTTGGACTACAAGTTAAACAACTCAAGGATGGAATCTTCATAAGCCAAGAAAAATACTGCAAGGAGCTGCTTAAGAGGTTTGATATGGATCAATGCAAAGCAATCAACACTCCTATTTCAACAAGTTGCCAGCTGGATCAAGATTCTACAGGATAATCAGTGGATCAAACTAAGTATAGGGGTTTAATTGGTTCCTTATTATACTTAACTGCCAACAGGCTTGACATTATGTTTTTTGTGTGCTTATGTGCTAGATATCAATCTGCTCCAAAGGAATCACACTACAATGCAGCAAAGAGAATTCTGAAATACTTGCAAGGATCTAAGGATGTTGGATTATGGTATCCTAACAATGTATCTTTAAATTTAACTGGTTTTTCAGACTCTGACTTTGCAGGTTGCAAGGTTGACAGAAAAAGCACAAGTGAGACTTGTCACATGCTTGGATCAAGCCTAATCTCTTAGCATTGCAAGAAATAAGCTTGTGTTGCTCTCTCTACAGCAGAGGCAGAATACATAGCTGCTGGAAGTTGTTGTGCTCAAACCTTATGGCTAAGGCAGCAACTAAGTGATTTTGGAATTTTGTTAAACAAGATACCTATAAATTGTGATAATACTAGTGCCATAAATCTGTCTAAGAATCCTGTCATGCACTCAAGAACTAAACATATTGAAATTAGACATCACTTTCTAAGAGAACATATAGCTAATGGAACTTGTGATATAAAATTCATTGGCACTGAATTTCAATTGGCTGATCTATTCACTAAACCTCTTGCTAAAGACAGGTTTTATTTTCTTCTAAATGAATTGGGTATCATTAGCTTAAATTGTCCTCTGCAGTAAAAATTTCAATCTGTTATTTTATAGTTTAACATGTTTTGTTCCCTGTTTCAGAATCACAGCTGTGACTAGGAAAGAGAAAGATTTACTTTTTCTCTCTCTCACTTTATCTTTGACTACTTTTACGGTTATTAACCAGCAGGCCTATGCCAATTAGCTTATGGGTATCCTAACTGATTGGATTGTGTGTAAGTGCAACAGATTTGATTTATCAAAATAAAATCTGGTTCCAACATATTCTTGCGCAAATCAACACCTGCATCTGCTGCACCACAGGAATAAAATCTGAAGCATATCAAATTGATTTTTCTGATAATCAATAATTTCTGAAATTTGATTTAAACTGATTTCCTTTTAAAGTTTGTGATCTTTTGAAATCTGATTTAAAGACTCTATATAAACCTAGCACTAATCAGCTTTTCTCTGACACCTTCTCATCTGTGCTATAAGCTGTCCAGGTTCACATCTGCTTCACTACAGGTTTCGTTTCTGTTTTGAGTGATAATCTGAACTGCAATTTTTTTTAGCTGGAATTGTATATTAATAAACAGGTGCAGGTAACAACAGATTGAGCATGGCATCCTCATCACACAGAAAGAAGAAATCCAAAGAGCAATCCAGCAGCAGCCAAGGCATCCTGGAAAAATGGTTTGTTGGAGATTCTGAAGCCATGACTAGGTTCATCCATGAGACAAGCAGAAAGCAAGTCAATGCGCCCAAAGTGCTGGAATTCTCTTGGTTGAGGGAAGAAAATCTGACTGAAGCAAAAACTCTGCTCAAGCATCAAAAACTGAAGAACTTCTTAGAAATGACTGGAAATGTCTATCCAGACTTGGTGAAAGTGTTCTACAGCAATTTGGTTCAAGATGACAAAAATTTGGTCTCCCATGTGAAAGGTGTGAAGCTGAAAATTACAAGGGAAATATGGAGCAATGTGGGAGGAATCAAGTATTCTGGAATGAAGGTTAGCAAAGGGAATACTGCTGGAATTCAAGGATTCAACAAGATGCAGTTTTACAAAAGTTGTGTTAGAAATCCTGCTGAACCAGTAGCTAGATTTCATGCTGGAAATCTCACACTAATTCCAAGACTCCTTGCCTACATAATTGCTTGGCAGCTTACTCCAACAGGAAGTAATCATGCTACTCTCCATGAAGAGGACTTGATTCTATTGTACTGTATCATGAATCAACTCAAGGTAAATTGGGTGAGTACAATGGTGGAGCATATGCTCAAATCCACAAGGCTTCCAGATTATCGTTTTCCATATGCTATTTTTGTGTCAAAGCTAATTGATTATTTTGAAGTTGACACTACGAATGAGAGAAATGACACCATTAAGGCAGCAAGTGAAAAAGACAACTCTACTCTCTTGAAGATGGGGTTTCAAAAGGAGGATGATAGCTGGGTATTTAGAAGGAATGCTGCAAACAGAGCTGAAAATGAAGCAGCTGATCCAACAAATAAGAAGAAGAAAATGCTGATGGAGTGCAGCACATGGATGAATCACCAGTGCACTCTGCTGGACATGAAGATGTTGCTGCTACAAGCCAAAATGCACTGGTTGCATATGAGGAACCTGAGTACAGAGGTGAACCTCTGTCCATGTTCGAAAGACAAGTACTAAGCAGGCTGGACACACTCACATATGACCAATAGGCACATTATGAAATGACTTACACCAGGTTTCAACACTTGGATGACCAAATTGAAGGAGTTCAAGTGCAGCTAGCTGAGCTTAACTACAACAACAAGTGATCCTATTTCTTAGTCTTTATCTTTTATACCCTGTTGAACAATTTGAATTCAGTCGGTTTGTTTTTATTCTGCACCAGTTTTAGTTGGTTTTATTTTGGGTTGTAATAGAACACTATACTGGTTCTTTGTTTGAACTGTTATGAATGTCTTTATCCCATGCCTTATTCTGTTTGATGAATCCAAAGGGGGAGAAGAACTGAGAAACAACTCACAAAGGTTGATGTTCTTGTTAAAGCTGCAGGGAGGTAGCACAAAACTCACACACTGCTATTTTCTAGTTTTATTTCTAAACGTTGTTGTGCAGGTTTTGGTAGTTAGTACAGTGCAGGTTTTGATCATCAAACTATGCTGTGCAAAGGGGATTTGTCTCCATCAAACAGGGGGAGATTGTTGAAGATGGATAAAGCTTCTTCTCTACCTAGTATTAGTGTGTGTTTGATGTAAAAAATAACTTGTTTGCTTTGAAGTTTGTAATAGGTTTAGATGATCTTGTATTTAGGCGTGTGTATGTGTAAGGTTGCCTTTTGCTACATGATCTATTCTAGATGCCTAACCAAGCCTAGAATAAGCACATGAAGTGATTAAAAGTTTTTCCAAAAGCTTTCTAGAGGTTTCTTCAAAAATCAGGATACTACACAAAAATAAATCTGTTTCTCTGTAAAAGAACAGGTTTATTCTTTGGTCTGCTGAAAGGATTTTCGAAAGTTAGTTAGGGCACCAAAGGTACAACTCAGACAGTTATTTAAGTTAGCTGAGTTGGCAGTTTTCACAAAATAAATCTGTTAAGTTCAAAACTAAATCTGTTGTTTTCATAACAACTTTTCAACTGTTTTTTGAAAAGAAGTTAGAAACTGTTTTCTATATAAAGAAAAGCCTCTCTCACATGAAAGGATGCTGAGCAATTACGTTTTTGACAGAAATCAAACACTTTCTATGTGAGAAGAAGGGTTGAAAAGGTTTTTTGAAAGGTTTTCCAAAGGGATTTTCAAGTGTGCTTGTTCTAGGAAACCTTTGATCTTGGTGAAGGTGTTGGTGCAGTTCTGCAGCAAATTGAACTACTGGTTTTGAGTTCTTGCATCTTCTTTTAAGGTGTTATCTTTCCTTTATTCTGGTTTGTAAAAGTGTAAGTGTTAGTCACTCCTTGATAAGGTTTCTTGGAGTGCAAGGTGTGCTGAAATAGGGTTTTTCAGCATTGGTTGTATTGTTCTTGTAGTGTTCAAGAACTGTTGTGGTTGTAAGTGATTGATACTGTTTTAGTGGATTCCACCTTGGGGTAAGGTGAAACTGGATGTAGCTCTGTATGAGTGAACCAATATAAAAACTTCCGTGCCTTTTCTTCTCATCCCTGCACTCATTTCTAGTTTTGCTTAATTCTGTCAAGAACTAAATCTGTTCTTTTGAAATTGAATTTGTGGGTTTAATAGAAACTGTTCTTCCTGATCTATTAAAGGTCTCTAATCACAAACAAGGTAGTTGTATATGAAGTCTTAACTGGTTTATGAACAAATAGTCTACTCATTAAAACCTGAGAAAGATTCATTCTCTTTAAAACCTTGTGTTGAATAAATTTGGTTGATTTCTTGGCATAGTTGTATTCTTCATACTCATAAAATCTAACCAATTTGATTATGTTATAACTCTCTGTTGATTACAATTTTAATTTGAACAAATTCAAATTGTGCTAGACAGCTCTGAAGAATCAATCTGTTTCATGTCAAAACAATCTGTTCTTTTGCCTCTGATATACTGAAAATTGTTTGTTCTTGCGAAAATTTTATAAGCTCAATTCACCCCTCCCCTCTTGAACTTAGACACTAATAGACCCAACACCTGTTCAATGGCTCAAACCACAATGGTGGCGAGCTGCAACTTGAGAGTCGCTATGTACCTGTTCGGGTGCTCGAGCCACAAAGGTGGCGAGCTGCGATCAGGGGTTCCCATGTCCAGATTGTCTCTAAGCCAAGGGTCAGCGCACCTGAGTTGCAATGTCCCTATTCGAGGGTTATAGCCACAGTGGTGGTGAGTTGCGATCAGGGTTGCCTATGTCGAGATTGTCTCTGAGCCAAGAGTCAGCGCACCTGAGTCGCAATGTCCCTATTCGAGGGTTATGGCCATAGTGGTGGCGAGTTGCGATCAGGGGTGCCCATGTCCAGATTGTCTCTGAGCTAAAGGGTCAGCTTACCTGAGTCAAAATGTCCCTATTCGAGGGTTATGGCCACAGTGGTGGCGAGTTGCGATCAAGGGTGCCCATGTCCAGATTGTCTCTTAGCCAAGGGTCAGCGCACCTAAGTCGCAATGTCCCTATTCGAGGGTTATGGCCACAGTGGTAGCGAGTTGCGATCAGGGGTGCTCATGTCCAGATTGTCTCTAAGCCAAGGGTCAGCGCACCTGAGTCGCAATGTACTTGCACGATTCCAGACTTGGCGTGTTCCCAAAGGGAAAATACCTTTGCTTATTCGAACACACAACACTTTTGTGGATATCTTTCCAGCCAAGTCGTCATCCTCCATGTCAACAGAGTATAATGACAAAACATATTTCATAAATCATTCTCCATTAGGTGACCTCGTTAAAAAACCCTTGTAAGGGAAAAAGAGTGTTCCCTTCATTGTTTTAAAGGACAATATGCATCAGTTAATGTAAAACTCGAGATCGGCTATCAGTAGCGATCTCCACACGTGAGTCTTCTTCAACTTTTGGGGGTCGAGTGGCGACCATAGACACCCCTGGTTTGTTCTTCAAGTTGTTTTCATAACACTTGTGTGCCGCCTTCTGGTCAGACTTGATCACAATTACGCCTCCCTCGGGGGAGGGTAATTTTATCTTCATGTGCCTCAATGAGGCCACAACACCCAACCTGTTTATAGCAGGTCTGCCTAGAAGGATGTTGTATGTTGACGCGGCGTTAACCACCAAGTACTTTATATTAACAGTACCGGAGGAGGTGTCATCGGTGAAGGTTGTCCTCAACTCCACATACCCCCTCACTTCCACCTAATCGCCTGCAAAATCATACAGACAACCGTCGTACGGTCTCAGTCGATCTGGTGACAACTGTAGTTTGTTGAATGTTGACCAAAACATCACATCTGCTAAGCTCCCTTGGTCAACAAGAACCTGATGTACCCTTCTCCCTACGGTAACCACCGAGATCACCATTGAATCATTATCATGGGGGACCACATCCCTCAAGTTGGTATGAGTGAAGCACAGGTCGGGCTCGGCGGGCTGATTAGACGCCCAGGCCCCCACTGTCATTACCTCATTGCATATTTCTTCTATTGGGAAGCGGTGCAACCTCCTCCGAAAAATCCTCCAGATATGGTGTTGATTTCGCCATGGATAGGCACCTCGTGCCTCTGCTCCTCCTCTGACAACTCTTGCTTTGATTCCTCCTGACCTCCCACCAAATAATCTAACAGAAGGCCTATCTTCATCATCCCTGACAACTGATACCCAAGGACTATGCAATTTTCCACATCGTGCCCAAAGGCCTTGTGGAACTCACACCAAGTATTTTTACCTGGCCCTAAAACCTTGTCAATCTTTGGGGGAAACATCAGTTTGCTCACTATGTCGGGCATAACGAGCAACTCCTTGTACGACACCTTGAACTTGGGTCGATAAGGTAGGTTGTCTATCGACTTTAACCTAGACTGATTCTTTTTTGACTTGTAAGGCGTCCGCCGCATCGATGACTTCTTCTTCGTTGCAGTTTCGTGTACCCTCATGGGTTGGGTATGACTTTCGTCGCGTGGCTTGTGTTTCCCAACACCCACGTTCCCGCTTTTCGTTGTCACAGTTTCCTCCGCGGCGATGTGGGTAGTAGCTCGCCACCTGATCTCACCGAAAGTCCTTGGTCGATTCCTTATCAAAGAATCGTTGAATGGTCCTGACAAAACCCCTCGCACAAAGGCGTGGACCATTAGAGCTTCATCCTAGGTGTTGAGCTCTACCACAAACGCTCCAAACCGGTTCAGGAAATCCTTTAAAGGCTCTCCCTGCCTTTGCTTCACCTCAAATAGGTCAAAGGGAACAAGGGGTGGAGGCTGGTTGACAATAAATTGTTCCTTGAACAACGTAGAGAATTGGTTGAACGAAGTTATGTGGACATCTGGGAGGCCAATGAACTAGCGCAACGCCGTACCCGTAAACGTTCTTGTGAGTAACTTACAGTGCATAGCCTCCGTGCCTCCCGAAATCATCATCTGGGCATGGAAAGCCGTGAGATGAGCCTTTGGATCTTTTGTACCTGTGAACGTAATTTTAGGAGTCACGAAGTTCATTGGGACCACGACCTCCATGATTGCCTGCGAGAAGGGCATTGTACGGGCCCTAGCTCGGGCAGGCTGAATCTGCTCTCCCATGGAGCGTTCTCCCAAACATTAAAATCCCTACGCAACTCCTCGTTGGTTTTGCGTAACTCATCATTGGTGACACGCGAAGCCTCCAACTCGAGCCTGAACTGTTCTTCCCTATGAGCCTGTTCAGCCCTAGATGCTGCCACTGACTCTTGGAGAGCGGTGAAGTTCTCCATGAGTAATTGTATGGTGAGGTCGTCGCCCCCTTCTGATCCTGTAGGACCTTGTCTAATTCTCCTCATGCTGCTGAGTAGCTTCAATCACAAATGTGGATGGGAGCTAGTTTTATTGGCCCCACGGTGGACGCCAAATGTTCTTGTCGGTTGACTTGGTCACCGATAGACTTCTGTAGGCGAGCTCGGAATCCATCTGCCTCGTTGTGGAACTTGTGCTTTCCTTAATGTCTGGATGTTGTTCCTGTTAAGACAGAGGGCGGCCTCACGGCCGGTCGCACTCCGGCGGTCAAGTTAGTACAGGGCTATAATAAACAAGAAGTATCTAATTTAATGCTTAGTAAAGTGTTAGCAAGCGTTAGAAACAGCGTACCGTAACCAGGGATCTTGAGTCCCTTTTATAGAGTGTCGTTAGGTTACCTCTTGCGGTAACAACTTTTGTACGAGAATCTTATCTCGAGTAAGGACATATTCAATGGGAGAAAATCCCGCTTCAGTGTGTGTAATCTTAATAGCACAACTGCGCAGAATCTTATCTTCTAGGAGTGTATCAAATCTTAACATAATAACCACCTGGATACCCACTTGGGTATTGTTCCCCATGATCAAATCTGCTTTCAAGTACATTTACATGCTTTGTGTATCATAGTACCATGCATATGCCATTACGTATCCTGTATGCCAATGTTCTATCAAACCCTAGCACACTTGGGCTTAGGTTGACAGAGTACGTTTTACTTATACTAGACCCAAATGCACTATATGCACCCCTAGGCCCATTTAACACACTTTCAGACCTACCGGGCCTTCTATGCGAAAGATTATACCAATGCATGAACGAGAGATAATAGGGACATACCTAAGCCCAAACATGTAACCCCTTGTTCTCGACCCAACGGCCGAGCTGACTTGCTTGTTGCAGGCGCCAATGTCTGATCTCCGAGAACTGAGCTCTACGCGCTCTGGTCCACTACAATAATATTTTAGATTAAGTAATTCATAAGTCATTTTCAAAATTCGTAATTAACTTCTAAATTACATAATCTGTAAGTCTTTTTTTCATAAGCATGATTAGTTTTCGGATTACATAATCCAAAAATATTTTCTAATATGAGATTAGTTTTCGGATTATGTAATTTGGAAACCATTTTTCAAATACTTGTCTGAATTACGAAAAGTTACTCTCAAATACAGACTTCTAGATTAGACTTCTAGATTCGGTGTCTGGAATACAAAAAGTTAGACTTCTAGATTATATAATCATAATATAATTCTCCATAAAAAAAATACTTTCATGGTTAGTGAGAGAAAAAACATATGAAGTTAAAGGAAGAAAGGAATTCGCTCATCTTCATTCTTCACCAAAACTTTCACAGGAATTTGACACTCTGACCCAAAAAAGAAAAATCTGCTGGGAATTAGGGTTCGCAAGTTTCGATTGGGTCGTAGCATTGCAACAAATTCGTGGAAAAAGAAAAAGATTCGGGTGAGGTCCGAGGTAGTTCATTCATCTGATTAATCCTTGCATATTCTATTTTTGATCAAATGTTTCTACGATGTGATTTCATCCTTCTAAATTCTTTTTAGGGTTTGCTATAGCAATTTGGTATCAGATTGATCGATGGCCCGCGCACGCAATCTGATGGTTGCTGGGGGTTTAGTAGCTTTCGCTGCAGCAGGCATGTCATTTCCCTTCTACATGGCGTAAGTTTACACAATTCATTGTTTTTCTTTCAAATTACATCCTCATTACTTAATAATGCGTCATTTTTATTTTTCATATACCTTCATTTTACACTTTCAACAAGTATTTTTTTTTTAAATATAGTTATGGAAAAGTCAATAATTTTACCTTACAGAAGTTAAAATCAAATTATAAATAAGGAGAGGTAATTTGTAATCTCTTACATTATAATTTTTTTTTAAATTATATTTAAGTTATGCATAAACTAATTTTAATTTACGAAGTCAATTTCATTTCTGGACAAGTTCATCTAAACATGTGCTCTGTATGATAGTTTTTTATTGAATTGCGTAAAAGTTGTTGTTATTACTCAGTTCATCAAAGAAGCCTGTTATTGATCCAACAAAGCCACTTTCACCACAAGCAACTTTTCGAGGGCCTTACATCAACACAGGCTCGCGTGATGTTGGTCCTGATGTTGGTTCCCAGAAGAAATGAAACAAGTTGAGTTAGATGATCAAGCTCATATTCATATATATATGCTCATTGTTTGAGAGATTTTTTCTGACCACAGTTTGGTGGATTGTGATTCTGAAGCACAATCTTGGAACTGAGAAAGTTTGGGAATGGAATTCCTTTTCTGGAAGAGTTCACTCAATCTGTATGTATTAGCGATTTTGATAAAAAAGATGAATCATGTTATTTATCGTGTCAATTCTATATGTTTCTTCTGTTTCCGAAAAGACATATAGTGTATTGCATGCCTTTGTGACCACAATAACAATAACAGTTTTTTCTCGCTAGGTTAGGTTGGTTATATGGATTACAAGATACCATTTAGTTCAGTTAAAGACCAAACGAGATTCCTCTTAATCACTTGTTCTAATGTTTTCCTGGTCTCCCTTTTTCATAGGACTATAAAAATATGCAATCTACTATCATCACTGGTATGTTTTATTCTTTATCTTGTGACCATAAAATTGCAAAAACATTAAGCTCTTTAGCAATTTGCGCCTTTAGCTAAGCTTAGTTTGTGGTTGGATTTGAGTTTGCAGATTTGGTTTTGCATAACTGATGCCTATCCTTAACGTAATTAGTTGTTGTTTCTGGCAAAACTCAGGTTTTGTGTTTAAAGAACTGTTTGCAATTGTTTTCTGAACATATGGTATCTATGATGCAAATGCCTATGGAATGTTATGTTAGCTTTTTTCCGGTGGGAATTCAAACAAACTAGTAGTTGCTGCTACTTGCAGTTTTGCACCTTGTTTTGATTGAAAATTGGCTTAATAAGCTCTAGCTTTGGTGTGTGTACATTAAAACCGTATTCAGGCTACTGACTGCAGTTTTATGTTTATGGCAAGTTTGTTTCAGTTTACTTTTTGCGTAATATTTGTTTTTTCTTCTTCTTAAAAACTATGTCAAGAAAAAAAAATATAGAAAATGGTTAAATTGTTTTTTTTTTTATTGAATGATCTTCGAGTGTTGATACTCACATTTTTATTTGGTTTTCATGATTGCTTAATTATTAAAATTGATCCAGTAGCTCTAGATTTTGCCCATTTATGAAAAGGGTCGCAGTGTATAACCCTACCTAGACCACAAAACTGCTCAAATTCTCTAATGGTGTAAAACCACTTCCATAGAGAATCTAGTGTGCGTATGTCTTTGAACGTCACAACAACCAAAGACAAACATTGTTGTGAAAGTCAAATTGAAAGGAGCCAGAGCAACTGAACTAGTTGGACACCTAAAAAGCGAACAGAACAACAGAATATATAGAAAGGGAGTGGAATTGGTCCCTTTTGCTTTGTATTTCTTTTCTATATCTAAAAATTGTTACTGCATTTTTGGATCAGCTTACTTTAAAAAATAATTGTTGTTTTAAAATTTCTTGAAAAATTTAAATTAAAGCTGTTGTTTCCCTAAATAATCTTCAACGGACATGTTCTTCACATTCTTTTTGTTTTCATCTTAAAAAAAATTCCTAAAAGAACTTCACAAATTGAACCAGTTGTTCTGATAGGCAACACGAATTGATGTAGATGCATTATATACTTATTTCAGAAGCACTTAGTGGTAGAAAAAAAATGTCGGATTCTCATTTAGATTACTTCATTTCCCCCCATGCAGTATCTATGTGATACAGTAAGAGAAATCAGTGTCTTGCCTTGCGCGCATACTATACATTTAGACTGTGTGAAAGAGATGGAAAAACATCATAGGTAAGGCATTTGCATCTATCTACATGTTACCAATGAAGGACTTAAATGGTCTACACCTTCATTAGTTTCATCATGCAATATTCTGCCATGAGCTTGAGAGAATTTTCATCATTTAGCCAGTGTTATTAATTCTCGTTATTTGAAAATGGATATAGGTACTCATGTCCTGTGTGCTCAAAATCCATCTGTGACATGTCCAGTTTGTGGAAGAAGCTTGACAAAGTGGTATGTAGATGTCATTTTCATTCTATCAGTGACGGAGCTTTGTTGTGAGTGAGGGGGACCTTATATTTGGTACCCCCAAAATTTTTGTACATCTATTTTGGCATCTGCAAAATATTTTCTGAAGATCCACCACTGCTTTCTATTAATATATTTTTAAACAGCGTATGATTGCATTTGCATCAATATATTCAGTTTTATAACATTCTGGAATTAAAACTTTTGCTGAGATTGCCTTAACTCCAATGCCTGAAACATTCAAAAACAAGATGGTAAGTAACAAGTGCCAATTCTAAAGGTTTAGAGCCAGGAATTAAGGGTAGCTTAGTAGCTCAGCTTGTGAGACATATCTAACTGTATATTTGTATGCAACCAACCAGGTGTGGATACTGTGCAATGATTGTGGAGTGAAATCTCGTGTACAATTCCATATTGTGGCCCATAAGTGCTTAAGTTTCAATTCATACAACACAAGACAAATACAAGGAACATCTGCTACACCAAGTTCGTCTAGAGTGACCGAAATGGTGATATGAACATTAAAGGTCTCTTGTTATGGAAACATTCTAGTTGAGCAGAGTTACTCAGTTATTTATGAAACACTAAAATCAAATTCTAGTGGTCAAACATAGACAATTGAGGATAAACTTGGTTTAGGCTGTGTTGTAATATGGTATTAGTGCTATTAAAGCCTAAGAAACAATTAGGTCTCCTTATCATTGTCATCATGCCATTATCTTAAAATTATGCAAAGATTCGAAGCTCCCAAAGTCAAATTGATAAAGTGAAGAAAATCGTATTGCAAGTTGTCAAAGGCTCATGATAGAAATGGAAAATCAAAACATAGTTCATTAAAATCATACACATAATTGAATTTTTATTCTTTTTTTTTGTGAATTAAAAATTAACAGCGCATAGAAATTAAATGAGAATATAAACATGTGATGATTTTAAATTATGCAATATTTTTTGTGTGAAAATGGGTGAAAGTGAACAGACTGCACCCATCATGCTTAGATCTGACCAGTGTCCCGTGTTAACTTGTTTTCTTTTTAGTTGGGCTTTGCTTCGGCTTTTGGGTCTATGTTCTGATCTGTCTTGTATGATGTGTTGACCAAAAGAAAAGAGGTAATTGTTTTTTGCACCCATTGAATCTGTGACTTGCACCCGGTGATGTTTACGTGAAATGACAAAAATGCTTTAAATAAGAGGGGATACAGATCAGAATGTATATATTCTGAAATCCTTTTTCCTTTTTAGTAATAAGGCTCCGAATTTGGATTTCTTGAACACTTTTTCTAGATTTCAAAATCCCTTTCTCGAAATATATTTTGAGATCTTGTTTTCTATAATATATATTTTGTATTATGTTTACCTTTTCATAATAGAATTTTAAATTTTCAATTCTATTCTAGAATTTTATTTCTGGAACACAAGAATCTATTTTGGATTTATTATTTTTTAATTTTTTTATTTCAAAATAAAGGAAAATTTTAAAATTGGATCGGGCGCAGGTTACAATTCATCGGGGTGCGGGAAGAATTACAGAATGTATTAAAAGTGTTTTAAATTACACCTTTAAAATACATTCATACAAAAAAATTGTGAAATGGATTCCAAATGTGTAGTTTTACTAGCAACATTTAGCAACCAGAACCATCAATACTATTGGGCGAAGTGAGACACCCAAGGTCCATGAAAGTGAGCTCAGAAGTGAAGGAAGAAGCCAAGCTGAATGAGTGAGTATTATGCTTAATCACCAACTTATCATGTTTTCTTCTTTCAATTCTTAGATTCCATTTTCTATTATGAGCCTTTGCTCATTTTTTATAACAAACTTTCAGGGTGGACAAAGTCAGGAAAACAACAAAGTGGCATGAATGAAATTGAGTATTTTCTCTGTTGCAAATTAATTTTCTCTCCTCTCAAAATCCTACAACTTGATCCTTGCTAAAAAAGGAAGACAACATGTGTCTTCTTACTGGATCCTGGAGGATCATTGGATGAGCTATTGGAGAAGAAGGGACCCTTGTATCAAGATGTGGACTCTCAGAAGGTTTATCTACAACAAACCAGCGAGGCATTGCAAAATATTATATTATAGAGTATTAAAGTGGAAAAATTCATTGACACTGCTTCATGCCTTTCACTTCTTCTCTTTGTGTAGCAGCACAATAATTGTTTGTTTCCTCCACCACCCTTCTTCTACGACAATATCAACACAGTCCTTTCTTCTCTTTGCCATTCCTCTTTTCGCCCTTTTCAATATATAGGCAGTAGTCCTTCCAATCAAAGAGACAATCCATGAATGTGTGTGATGCTTCATTTCACTTCTACATTTTTTGTATGTGACATTGTGCTTTTCAATATCTTTCACGTGAAAGAATATGTTCAAATTTTAAAAAACACAACTTAGAACAATAAAAGAGAAAGAACAATGTCAATCAACTATTTTGTGAACAAATGGGAGTGTTTTAAAGAAAATGAAATGATTTCAATCATTAAACAGTGGGTGGTTGATTTAAACAGTACATATTTGAATTTCCTCAAACCAAGTGTGATAGGTCTAGTGCCATCATTTGGATGTTCACAGCTCCAGTAATAATATTACCTCCACTAAAAAAACACCCAGAGAGTTTGATAACAGAGAGAGGAAAAGAGGTAAGATTGCAAAACAAAAATTACTCTATAGGTAGCATAGTGGCCTACCTGTCTTGTGCCTTGAGTAAAACCAAAGATATGTGAATTGCTTAGCTAATGATTTCATGGGTCAAGATCTCAATAGCCAGACAGAAGCATGAAAGTACTGAGCCTGATTTACTGTTCCAGACAAAAGGCTTTTGGACATAACCTGTTTGAAGCTAAAGACACTTCCACGTCAATCTATTCATGTAGCCCATACATTTTTGGAACATATTTGTCTACCATAAGATTCTTATTGTCGTTTCAATTGATGCCTTTTCAGTAAGGTCAACAAATCGTGTAGTCTGCCAATATGGAACCAACAATATATAATCAGTCAAATGTGCCCTCTAGACTATAACTATTAAAATGTCAATTTGTCTACCTAGACATTTTGGTTTCCAAGAAAGAAAAAATCATGACTTGAAGCACCCCTTTTAAAAGGGTTTATAAAATTAGCTTTTCACCAACTTTTTCTAGCTTTGAGAATTAGATCTGATCATATAAGATATGTTACATTTTGATGTTAAGTAGAACGCATCCAATGTCAAAATCAAGGTCACATTCTTGACAATTGACATCAGCTCCAGTGCAAACAGATGGGTTTGAAAACGACTTGCACTAGTTTTTTTTTCTGCACCTGTTGCTCTTGAAGGTGAAAGCTAGGTAGTTTGCAATAACCAATAATTTGAAGCAAGGAAAAGCAAGGGTACAAAAGGAAGTATCAGGAGTTACAGCAGAATGTGCAATGACTTCATATCAGAATACCAGTCCTTCTCTATCCAGCACAATATATATTGAAGGTAATGGACCACTGGGACCACACCTGCTCTAGTAGCTGCTCCATTTGCATTGAGTCAATTGTCAAAATAATTTTAGTTTGTAAACTTAGGAAAATGTCACGTGGACCCACCAAGATATAGATTATATACAATCATGTTGAATTCAAACAAAAGCTGAAAAACCAGCAGTTTTTCTGTTGTCTAGGTTCTGAAACTTGAATTTTTCAACAACTGCTAGATGCTGTGTCTGAAAATGGTTTGGATTGGATTATAACCCGAGCTCCTGAAGCAAGCCTGTTGAGTAAAAACCAATTGTTTCAGTTAACGTTGCTGAAATGTGTAAGAATATAATGATAGTGTTAGGAGCCTTAAGAAACAAGATGGAGTCAACACTTAACTTTCTTCAATTTTGATCACTTCCTCCTCTTCTTTAAATGAATCTATCCTCTTTGATTGTTTTTTCCCTGACAAAGGTTCTGTGATTCTTTTGCTGCTGCCATTAGATGTCACTGAGGATATGCCAGAGCCATCAATTCTATCTGATGAATGGCGTGGTCCATCAGAAACAGGGGATCTCATGGATTCACTTCGGGGATGCTTGGACAATGAAGCCTTAATTGATCGTGGAATGCATTTTGAATGTCCTGAGGATGATGATTCCTCTTTGTCTTCTTGTGGTTTCTGTTCTTTAAATGTCCTGCACAATTGTGAGTTGATTTTGTAAGACATTGGCCACGATTCAGATGCCAATCAAAACTCTAAAAACATGAATCCAATAAACCAAACCATATTTGTATGATGCCAACTGCCACGTCATTTTTAGTGGCATGTTACGTAGATAAATATACCAAGGAGCCTATTTCATAACATAGAAAGAGAACTAGTAACAAAGTTTACATTAAAATATGATAAATGGGTCTCTCTTCATTATTTCACAGATTCTCAATCCAGCTTTTTTTCTAGTCAATGTTTTTAATATTTCAATCATTCCAGTTTTCATATTACACACTAGCATCATAAAGCAGCAACAAAAGACATTTTGTTTGTACCTTTGAAGCCTCATTTCCATGAGACATCTCACACAATCAGAAATAGAGATATAAACATGCATGTATTGTTTGAAATCTATTTGCTTCAAACACCAATAAACAAAAACGTATGAACATATAGATTTTGCAACCATTTTATTGAACGAATGAAATGATCAGGGGTACATAAGATGATCAATTGTTTTTTTAATAAAAAAATGTTGAGAGATATTTTACAAATCTGACAGAGATGAAATCATGCATTTAATGCAAGAGAGAGAGAATTTAACGCAACAGGAAAAAGGATTTCAGATTTGAAAGAAACTCAATTAGCCTTGTATGACCAGATTCAAGCATTATCACCTTTTGGACCACTGCATAACTTGTCTGGCTTTTCAGTCTAATCTGACAATAATCTAAAGAATTACAACATCCCAATTACTATTCCTATTATATTACCGCATCAAGGATCTATAGCTTTGAATAAGTATTAAGAAGTGACTAGTCTTTTCTAGCATAATTAAGAAAACACCAGCAAGTGCTAATTATAATGTCGCTAGGGAAATTTTTAAAAGCAAAAGTTACCTCTCATCACTGTAGGAAGAAGAGCGTTTCAAAACATTGAGTCCATTTCCTTCCTTCAGTTTAGTCTCAACTAAGCTTCCACTAAAATATTCTTTGTCTTCCAATCTGAGGCTCATCAACGTTGGATTCTCAGATAAGCAATCTAACTCCCCCAACACGAAAGAAGTTGAGAACAGTGGGGAAGGAAATTTTGAGCTGGAAAACCTGGGCTTATAGGAAGGAATAAGTCCAAAACTGTGATTTTTCACTGATATTGAGCCACATGAGATCAGTTGCATCAGCAAATTTGAAGCCTTCAGCCTCGTGTTGGTTGGCTCCCGCATGCTCTCCTCTTCAAGAATCCTAAAGCTGTTTACTTTACTAGCATCAGCTCTAATCAGAGATTCCAAAGTTTCAGCCTTCCCCACAAAAGACGAGGAACTTGAAGTTGATGGAGGAGAAACAGTATCCCTACAGATTTGTGGAGTATCTTTCACTTGTGGATCTTCAACTTGACATATTTCATGACATTCATATTCCAATGATCCATCCTCCGTTGATACACCCCTAGTACAAGTTTTCTGACTTCTGGATCTGCTGATATTTTCTTCAGTCTGAGTTGAAGCATCAGCCAGTCCATCAGTTTTATAAATTTTGTATTCTGTCAATGCCAGGCCTAGAATATCACCCTTTTCGACCCTAGCCTCTGGAGAAACATCAGAGGAACCAGATTGTTGTTCTTGGGAAAGCTCATCATCTTGGGAGATTCTTGTATCTTTCCCGTTCATGCTAGAAGAGGATGAGGCTTCATCATGGCTCCTAGAAGAAGCTGGTCCCGGCAACATCTTCACGCTTTGTATTTGAACATTGTTGACGGGACTGAAACGATCTGCGAAGTAAAATCCACTGACTAAGGTTGCACGAGCTTTATATCATTTAGGACCTAACAATTTTTCACCTGTGGAAGATATTTACCTGAATTTGATTCATCAAAGAGCTCAGAACCCTTGAGAACATATTCATTTCCATGAGCTGGAAGAATTATATCATCTTCACATAGATCATGCCAAACAAATCCATGTTTGTAGCTCCTGAATTACAAGAAGAACATATACCAGTGGTGAAAAAATGCCCTAAAGTTAAACAATATAGGTTGTTTATCTTAAATTGCAAATTTAATGCAGCCTTGACTTCTCTAAAACGTCACTGGCACAAAGAAATATGAACAAAGAAAATGCAACAACTTGCTCACCTCTTGCAAGACCATGAGTATAAGGAAGCCATTCCTCTTCCTCTCAAGACATTTAGTCTATCAATCACATCTGCACACAAAACAGCCGTCAAAATCCACAACCCACAAAGTAAAACAACTAAGACAACACCCACCCCAACAAGAAAAAACAAAATTGTGTCTTCCCATTGCTCATTCTACCTCTCAAGTATAGCCCATCCGGTGAAGAAAGTGGGACCTCCATGAAATGAGGGTGCTCTAGCTGCCTGTTTCGACAAAGATAATAAATCACGGGTACCTTCAGACTCTGGTGGTATTTTGGGGACTTCTCAGTCCACACTTTGGCCCTCTCCGGACTCACTTGCCGGTTGTACTTCTTCATCCTCGTTTCCATTCCCACATGCAAAACAACCCCACCACCGCTAAAAATTGAACCTTTCTCGTGTCCTCACCCCTTAAACCCTCTCAAAGAGAACCCCATTTCTCCATTTGCTTCATTCTGCGCAAAATCGTTACTGGGTCGGCGTGGAGATTCTCAGACTTTCCACCGCCATCACTGCAATAAATCAGATCTAACAAGCTGGTAAGACCAACATGCGTGTTGAAAACAGGAACGTTTAACAACAACTAAATAAAGCAAGAAAACAAAAAAAAAACCTTGAAAAAAAAGGGAACTGAATAAGAAGTTGATGAGAGAAAGAGAGAGTAGAAATGAAGGCCCAAAATTGAAGCGTTGGAAAAGAGTGAAAGTGGGAGTGAAAGGGGATGAAACAGAGACAAGAGTGGGTCAAGGAACTCAGTTTGAGTAAGTTTAGTCCTTATAGTATGGTGATGTTTTTGGCCGATTTGATGGACGTTTGTTGATGCGGTTGAGAAGTTCGGATTTTTGTGTTTGTGTTTGTGCTGTGTTGTGTTCGGTTGTCTGACTTTGTTGTTCTTTTTCCACCTTTTATTCTCGTCTTCTGTCCTTTTTCAAACTACCATATTTGCCCTTCAAATCATGCGCGGTAAAATTCAAAGAATATTTATATCAGAACCTCCACATTGCTTATTTACTGAAATAATATTTATCAGTGAAAACCATAAATATATTGTTTCATGGATTTATGTCAAAGCAGTTACAAATTAATTTTGGGAGCTGTAAAGTGTAAAGTAAACCAATAATTTTCTGTCACCCAACAATGTGTCATAAATATATCTCAATCGTACAAAAACTTTGTTTCTTTTTTCTGGTAAACTGTTTCGAAATCTGGGTTTATGGAAATGTCTGATATTATATAACGTAACAAGTTGCATGGAAATAATATTCACTTTGCTGAATGAGAGTTATCCATTGTCGATGGTGGACTTATAAAATGAGTGCAAAAATTAGTATTTAAAATTTGAATAAGTTCATGACTTAAAGCAATTACTATGGAAGAAAAAGATTTGGCCAAAACCTACAAAAGTAGCTTTACTTTTATAATTTAATGATCTTGGAAGTGAATGTTTAGAAAGGAAGAAACATATATGATTAGGAAGAATGGCGTAGTTATGTCTGAAAAGACTTATATATCATTACAGTTTATAAACAATGATTTGACTGTCATGACCTGATTTTTCCTTTTAAAGAGTGATTTTCTTATGGAATAACAGAGATACTAGGCCAGCTCGTGCTTGCAATTAGGAAAATCTATAGTAATGGAAATTGCATGCTCCCAGTTTTAAATAGCATCAAATATATATCATGTAACCACATGCAAATCAAATAAATAGCCATGAGTTAACTTTACACTCTCTTTAGTGTAGGTGAGAATTGTAACACACTCTATGAGAAAAATGAGTAAAATATTTGGGAAAATGATCAGGATTGGTGGACAACCATCAAAATGTTTTTGTATACTTGAGTCTTTAAAGAAGTTCAAGTGGTGTTTTGGATTTTTCGCAACAATAATTCTTAACATAAGTTCAAAATATCTAAGGCATTCATCCACTTGATGGTGGTTTGGTATGATATAAATGTTGATGCTTTTAGGATATTTGTTAATAGCTTTATTGTGTTGAATGTTTTGCCTCTCTTGTCTCACTATGTTTATGAAGTTGTCATAATTTGAATTTTATAAGGAAATGTGTTTTTTTTTTAGAATTTAGTGTTAATACAAACTATGATGTTAAAGTACATGAGAATCATGTGAGTGGTTCTTATGAGTTTAATGACCCTTACACTTCTTTTGCTATTTGAGAGAAAGAACTAAACTATAATGATTGTAGATGTCATTATGAAACACAAGTGATTGGGATAAGAAGAGATCAACAAATTTCAAAAAAAATTGTTTTACATATGTCTTCCTACTAAGTATTTGATATTTGATAATGAAAAAAATTCTTTTACAAATATATTTTTATAAAAAAGAAATGTTTTATTTTTTTTATTTTTCATGACATGAATAAATGTTTTTTTTATAATTACTTGAGTAATTGTCATTTCTTAATTAAGGATAATTCATAGCATGTAATTGAAGCATAACAAAAAGGAATAGTAAAATAACAAAGTATAGAAACACAAAGAGAAATTGTGTTAATTTGAAGTTGCTATATTAATATGTTGGATTGTTGTTCACAAGTTGTATATTTTTTTAAGTAATATAAATTTAATTTTAACGAAGTACACCTTCTATGAAATATTCGTAATTTTCATTTTGTAGAGAATAGTGTTATACACACAAAAATGAACTACAATTTAAAAATTGAGCATGCATTCACTCAAAGTGTAAATTATAATAAAGTTTGAATAAAAAAATATTCAAAATTAGATTATCTCAAAACTAATTTTGTGATATTTTCTTACCAAATATGACAACTTAGTACATCCTACAATGAAAATAAAAAAGTTTGGAATTCATCTATACTTCGAAATACAACATTTTACCGATACAACCATTCTTTAGTTTAAAAAAAAAGTTATGAACATACCAATTGGTAATGGTTAAATCATGAAGTCGATATAAAGGACATTGTAAGTACACGAAGATTGTGTTATAGTTTCTTAATTTTCCAAAAACAACAATTCCTATGAGTGTACTTCAATAATTCTAAGTTTTTCATTCCAAACCTTCCTTTTTGGGGTAACACAAAAATGAGTAAGAACGCAATTATGCAAACACCACCATGATTAAAAAAAAATCCAAAACTCTAAAAGGAATAAATTTGCATAATGTTAATTGTTTTTATCGAATATGAGACTGATTCATCTGATATGGAGAATCTGGGCGGAGTAAACGAGTTGATCTCTTCCTTGAAGGATTGTTGAGCTCCAATGATAAAAGTTGAGTGGAAATCCACCTGCAGAAGCCTGTCTGATGCTTAAGTTTGTAAAATTATAATGATATATGAGTAATGAGTAAATGAAAGTATTAAGTGAGTGGGAAATACTCTCTGAATTTACATTTATAGGTTCATGTCTCTATGATGTGTATAAGTAACTATTTCAGTTATTAGGAATAAGATTGATCTCTACGAACATGTTGAGGTGGTTATTTTCCAATATCAACGATATACACATTAACTTGGGATGATTAAGTGTCACATCATATTTTCGATATTGGGCAATACACTAACGATGCCCATGAGACATACCTTACATAAAATTACAATATTTGATTGTGCAAACAAAACAATGAAAAGAACATTTTTTCAAGATTTATAACACACTATCATTACCAATAAATATACACAAAAACTTTTAACAAAATCAAATTTATTGGGTTTCATTATCATTTATCTACTATCCAAAATAGAAAGACATATATAAGCAACGAAAAGTGTGTGGACTCAATCATGAAAGTCATTAACTTGTAACAATTGAGATTACACAGGAATCTGTGTAATCTCTCTGACTCTTTATGAATATGTTTTTGATATTGTAGTGTTTTCCATGAATCAGACGATTTGTTACGAAAAAAATGACTTTTTACCTCTTGAAAATTTCAGTCTTTCAGAAAGATTCTCTCATCTCAAATTTGTAACTAATGCAACAAGTCATAAATTAGTTGTTGTCAAACGAGTTACTTCTAAATTTGTTTCTCAAGATTTGGTCTTACAAAATTATTTTGAATCTCTTTCAAGTGATGAACAAAAGACTCGAGAGTCAAGCATGTCCTACCATCTTGGCAGCGGGTATAGTTGAATTTACCTCAACTGGTATTTTTTTAAAAGAAGTTAGTTTGGTCTCTAAGTTATGGATGAAAAGAGGGATAAAGAAGAATCATTAAGTGAAAATGATGAATTAGTTCAAACTCTAAGGAGACCGTGACGTCCTCAAAAAGTTGGAGTGAAAGTCAATAAGATGACCTTCAAAACATATCAATCAAAGAAAAAGTATAATGGTACTAGGATTTTATTACCACTGCTAAATGAAAACGAGATTAGATTTTTGGAATTCAACCGTTCTTTTGTATTTATGGGAGCTACACAATATAAAATGTTCTTTTGTTTGACTTATTGTCTTTGTTGATTTTTTTTTTTCATTTTTTATTTTAATTCTCAATGTAGTTGTTTAGACTACTCTTAAAATTTCTTTTTTTATTAGTTTTTATACTTTTTTTTTATTTTTATGTTATTTTTCATGTGAAATATGAGTTTTATTAAAAAAAATATTTATAAATTCAAGTGCCAAAAAGATAAAAAAGATAGTTATTTAGAAATTTATCACTTGTTAGTTACAACTTTTAAAGACTCAAAAAGTACTTGAAAAAAAATATAGATAATAGTTTAATTATAATATTTGAATAAAAACAATTTAATACTTAGATCGATAACTAATATTAAGTTTTTCAACTTATATCATGAGCCAAAAAAAGGTTATCACACTTAACAGTTATTATCCATTTGTATAAGATTGTAAGCATGGCAAGGCAAATTTTTTAAAGGTTCCCTCCAAACAGACTTACTATCCTCACATATAATTTAAGGCAAAAAGATATAAATGAAAGTGAAATTGAATATCAACTAATTTCTTAATTATTACAAAAACGATCGAAAATGCATATTTTTCGTGAAAAAAGTTAAAATATATATAATTTAGTATCATTCTTTTCAAATAAGCTATAAGTATAATACTATTAATGTGATAGATTAGGATAGATAGGAAAAATATAGTGCAGTAGAAAGTACTGTAGAATTGTATTGCATGAATTACGAAAAAAATTGCATCATTGTTTTATCATTTTTACAGGTTAAGCAAGCATCCTTGACATTAATTATTTGAACTTTTTACGTTATTTTAATATGATTTGAAATAAAATAAATAAAATTATTAGAGTCAGAAACTAAAATGATAAATTTATAAAATCTAATAGAGAAAAAAGAGAGCAAATTCTTCGGTTTTTGTCACTGGTGTAATTTGGTTCACTTCCCTACTTCCCTCACCTACTTCATCATAGGTTTTAATTTCCCCTAGTTAATGATGCCAAACGAAATCAAAGTCACCACTGAAAGTGTTAGCTTTAGAAACCAACATTGACTCTTAAATACATTCATCTATTCAGTTGCGCTCCCTTAATTAGGTTGTTTAATGGTTTTGAATTACCCACATAAACATGGTTGTTAAACACTCATTATGAATAAAAGATGGAATTATGTATAATATTGTTTCAATCACTTCTAAATACAAACAAAAATTACACTGAGTATTTATTATGAAATTGTTGAGCTTCATTTTAACTGCATAAATTAGACAACACATTACCTAATCAAATGAAAACAAAATCTGATAGGTTCACTCGCTTGTACCTATATGCTATCAGTAACTAAACTGAAAAAGTGGTTCAAGAAAACAAATGGGAAAGAGTGTTGTTTTTCACTGATGCAGATTTTTTTTTGTTTAACAATTTCCTCCATCACAATGATCAATCACTCATTCACTTATCACCTTCCTCATGCAGATTATACCACGTAATTATCAGCCATAATAAGCAAACCTTAGTGGCCAATTAACTAGATAATCAAGTGTTCCACATCTGTATATGAATGAGTATATCCATAATGTTTTGGGGCCTTCAAGATCATGACATAGAGAGGCATGGTCATGTACACTTGAGTGTATACTTAGTGAATTATATTCAACCAGCTGTCAACACATAATGTCATTATTTGTCATCAACAATCTCAAAAGGATTTCCCCAGTTAGAGACTCATCACATAGATTCTAGTTGATCTTATTGCTAATAATATTTTGCATGTTCTGTTCCATTTTCTGGTTTAAGGAAAAATAGGATCTGTGAAATCAACACACGAACTTGATATATACCTGATAACAACTTACCATTCAGTTTAAAAAGTAATTGTGTTATCATGAATCACACTCATCTGAAAAAAGGGGTTGAAGTAAAGTGGTGGAAGTAGCATTTGGTGAAGTTACAGTCAACCAAACACACAGATAAATTAATCTGCTTTCATGCAGACATGTGTATGATGCGTCTTTGATCATTATTAATGGCTAACTACAAACTTGTCTAGTGTTTATGATGAATTGAAATGGGGTAAAGTTATATAATGAAACTCTCATCTTAATGGAGGCCCACAAGACAATTCAAACAATTATTCCCTTCTATTCCCTACTTTTCTCACTCGACATGAAATTTGCCACACACAACTGTATCATTTATAAGGTTTATTGTTAAAATGTTTATCTTTTGGGCTCTCTTTGTTTTGGGCTTTTTCCTGCTTGGCCCATTTTTTTACTTTTCTATTTTGCTTATTATATTTTCTTTTTGTAATACCGCATGTAACACACTTTTCTGATTAATGAGATTATTTTTTCTTTTTTTTTGTGCTTCTTTCTTCCTCTCAACGCTTCTGCATTTTTCTTCTTACTGTGCAGTTCCTGCTTCTAGGGTTTTATGCTTGATACGCTTCTTCTCATATTGTGTGATTATCTCTTTTATGGTGGTATTAAAGTTTTTATTTTTGAGGAGCTTTGTTGCGTTCTCTAATTTTTTCATTCTCTTTGAATATTTCTTTTCTGTCTTGATTTTTCGTTTTTATTTGTTGTGTTTGCGTTTTTCAGTATGAGGAAAGAAGAAGAAGAATCGACTTCATACTACTTGTACCTTTATCCGAACGAAAGTCCAACCAAACCTCTTGTTTTATGGGTGTTCGATTCTAATAACTACCGTTCGTGGAGCATATCCATGCTCACTTCGTTGAGTGCCAAGAATAAAGTTGAGTATGTGGATGGCACCGCTTTTCAACTAGCGAAAACCGATTCCACTTTTTCAGCATGGAATCAGTGTGATAGTATGGTGGTTTCTTGGCTTTCACGTTGTTTCCATCTCTATTCGTCAAAGTATCATTTGGATGGACAAACCCCCCAAAAAAATTGGAATGATCTCAGAACCAGGTACGCTCTAGTTGACCTCTCGTGTATTTCTGACCTCCAAATGGAGACATCTTCTTTAAATCAAGGCGAGTTTCCATTACCGAGTATTTCACCAAATTAAGGGTTATATGGGATGAGTTAGAAAACTTTAGACTCAAACTTGTTCACATCTATCAAAAGAAATGTTCTTGTAGTGTTTGCTATATCATTTCTTAAAGAAAAAGAGAAGACCAAGCCATGTAATTTTTAAGGGGTTTAAATGATTTGTAATAATATTAAACCTCATATTCTTTTGAAGAACCAGTTCCCATATAACATATTGAAAAATTATTTTTTAATAAATGCTCATGGGTTTTAGATTTTGGAGCAACCAATCATGTATGTTTTATTTTATTTAATTTTACTACTCATCATTGCATGAGTCCTATTCTCATAAAATTACCTAATGGACATTATATGTTTTTGCTAATTATTTTGGAACTATAAATCTTAACCATATGATTCTTCTCACTAATGTTTTATATGTTCAAGATTTTTCTTTTAATCTTATTTCTATCTCTAAACTTACCTTTTCCCTTAAGTGTGATTTGATTTTTTCTTCTAACGAGTGTGTCATAAAGGACATCAAAACCAGAGACAAGATTGGTTCAACTGAGTTGATTAGTAGTTTATATATTTTTGATAGATCTTTTAAACATCATACTTCTCATATCTTAAACTGTATGGTTAAAAATTTTGGTCTTTGGCACCATAGGATGGGGCATCCTTCTGATGAAAGACTAAAGATTTTGAAAACTTTTTATCCTAATTGTTATGTTGAAAGATCTTATTTTTGTGATGCTTGTCATCAAGCTAAGCAAAAAAAGCTTCATTTTCCTTTTAATAGTTCTCAATTTGCACAAATATTTTATTTGATTCATATGGATATATAGGGGCCATGTTTTGTTATCTCTATGCATGATTATAAATATTTTCTCACTATTGTTGATGATTTTTTCCGCTTTACTTGAGTTTTTTCTACGCATGATAAATCTAAAGTCAGAGCTAATGTTGTGAACTTTAATTCTTACATTTAAAACCTCGATAATGGAAAACAATCTTAGTATTTTTTCAACATTGAGTGAGACTCATTATATATTAGTATATGTGTATAAAATGAGAAAAAAATGGATTAGTTTTCTGCTTCCCTCGTTTTGAATGGTCATCGAGAGCCACTGAATATTGACACAGATTAGTGGAAGTGTTTTTTTTATATAACTTATCTTCTTTATGTGCAATTATGCATCCAAGTGTTGTGTAGTCATTATTTCTAAATGAAGTTTAGGTGTATTTAGTTGGAATAAAATAGAGAAGTGTACTAGTAATAATAAATGTTCCTTAAGAGCTAGATATTCCCTTGCATGTGGTGTTCTCAATCTCGGTCTTTGTTTTTTAGTCTTTAGTCTTAATCTTCAGCCTCGGTCTTTGGTCTTTGGGTCTTCGGTCTTAGAGGGATACCTGCGTTTATACTCCAACATTCAATTTTGCTTTCAGTTCGAGTAAAAAGTATATGTAGAAAGTCAAAGATTCATTACTTTTGACCTTAGGGTGTCCACCTATTTATAGTGATTATATTGAGTCCTACCTAATCGAATGATTAAGCTAGGCCCAAGTGCTCCTAATCATGTTTTGTAGGTTGTTTACTATTCAACATTTGTTAATTACATTGTTAGACCCTCAATTTCGGTTGGAAGGACCTTGCTGAGATGTCGAGATACTTACTAGGTTCTCAGTACCTCAAATATTGGGTAGTACACTGATAAGTGCCAATATAGTAGTTTTTATGATTGAGAAAATTGAACACTTTGGAACTTAATTGTTGCTTAATGTAAGAAAATTACCCTAATCTGAGAATTATTGAATCTGATTATATATTTTGAACCAAGAAACAAATGAAGAAATTTAATCTAAATTTTTTTGTAAATTGCAGATGAATATGAAGCATTGAAAGAAAGAAAACAAAAACTTAATTGGATCACAAGAAGAATTAGCTCAAGCTAGAAGATTTAGCTTAAGGTAGAGGATTTAGCTCAAGCTAAAACTGTCCAGATTTGATTAAAGGTGCAGTACTAATCTAGCTCAGACTAAAATTGTTAGCTCAAGCTAAAAATGCACCGAAAGATCTAGCTTAAGCTAAATTGGCTCGCTTGAGCTAAAGTTAATATATAAATTTTGGAACAAAGTGAAAAAATAGGCGGTGGAAAAAAGGTGAGATCTTTAGAGAGAAGTTAGTGAGAGAAGAAGAAGGAGAACTCTATTCTAGGAGAAGAACTTGCTCAGATCAACCCTTCTTATGCAATTCAGATGAAGAATGCAGATTGGAGGAGCTGTCATGAGTGGCTAAGTGCTTTCTAACTTGGGATTGAATATAATATACTCTGTTCAAATGTATTCTTGGTGATATATATATATATATATATATATATATATATATAATTTTCTTTTTTACTTGTTCTTGGTATTTTCGTTTCATGCTTATTGCTTGATTCTATCTGATCAGTGGAGTCTTGATTTTGATCGTTAAATTTAACTGGAAAGTACTTTTAAGGATTTGAAATAGACGAAAATACTTGATAACTTGTAATGCTAGGAATAGATTTCAGGTTATTGATTACATCATAATTTCGTTCCTAAAGCTGGATGATTTGTTAAATATCTGAGGAATTAGTGTTTGAGAAATTATCTTATGAATTTCATCTGTGAGGAATCAAGGTGAATGACTTTAAATTAAGCATAAAAAATAAGTAGTTTTGAGTATTATATATTATATTATTCAAAAATACAGATGATTGAGATAGACACAATTCAATCCAAGTATTTTTCTCTATATTTGATAAGTTAGTTTTGGTTTTGGTTGAATCAAACCATAAATCTCTGAGTTATTTGTGAAATCTTTAATTTGGTTATGAACATGTTCTCAAAAGTATTTTCTATACTTAATGAGTTTTATAACAAAACACCTTAATTAGAATTGTTCCCTTTGGGTTCGACATTCGTATTAGAATATATGGCCTTAAACGAGAGGGGGGTGAATTGTTTAAAGGGAGTTTTCGAAAACTTTTTAAGCTAGAACAAAATCTTTTGTATGAAACTCAATCAGAAATTCAATTAGCCAAGATATAAAGCACAAAACAGCAAAGCACCAGAAAAACAATCGGTTGTTTCTTCGAAACAATCAGTTGTTTATACCAGCAAAACAATAACAACTGAATTTAAATGAGTTTGAGGGAAGAAAGAGATACATAAACAGTTTATACTGGTTCACTCTTAAACCAAGAGCTACATCCAGTCCCCAGAATCCACTGGGCAATCCACTAAGCAATCAAATACAGATTACACACAAAACCACCAAAGAAGTGACCTTGAACCCTTCAAGAAACACACTTCCTTTGGCACAGCACACACCAAGAATGTTGATCTTGACAACCTCAAGAGCACACAACACTTCTTGGCTTACAACACTAGAAAATACAAAGTATTCAGAACGAATTACACTTGTTTACAGAATGAACTGAAATCAATACAGATGTAATCCTATTTCACTCTCTCTTGAGAAAACCAAAGTTGAAAAGTGAATGTTCAAATCTTGAAAGCAATCTCTCACAACTGAAAAACTCAAATATGTTTTTCTTGTTTTTTATAAAACATAAACGAACTATTTATAGCTTTCAAAGATTGGTCAAAGCATTTAATACAGGAGTGTATTCAGTTGAAAATCATTTAAAGCACACTCAACTAACAAAACGGAATTTTGTTAGGATTTTCAAACAAACAATCGATTGAAAGCACAAAACAATCGATTGTTTTGGTCAACCAACCAAAACAGTTTTCAACCTTTTCAAAAACACCTAAGAGTAAAACAATCGGTTGTTTCGACAAAATAACATGTTGTTTTTCACTTAGTTTGAAAAAAAAATTAATCTTAAAAGATTTAAAAACACTTTAGTTTTAGATTCAACAAAGAGTGGATTACACAGATAAACTACCCAGATCTTATCCTAAACACAGCAGCAATTTCAGCCTTGCATCAAACACATGGATTTGGATTCTTCAAAGCCTTTGATCACTCTTGATTCAACAATTCGTATTTTAAAGAGTACTATATTACAGTTGATTCGGTACACTTGCCGAGAAAAATCAACATACACTGACCTTATGCTCGAGTGTAAATGAAGAATCTTAAAAGAAAATTTCATTTCTTTGTCAGACCGACATGTTTTTGGACCTATACGGTATATTGGCCCCCTAGGTCCGATAATGTGTAACCTGCAAAGGGTTTAGAATGCTAGAGATGACATGTTGTTAGGCGATGTGAAGCGTTGCGTGATCATAATTGCTGATGATGAAGTGATCTTACGGATGGGGATGATCATGACGATTCACCTTCTCTTTCTTCAAAGCCTACAGTAGTGTGCCTCGTGGCTTCTACACCACACTTCATCATTATGGCACAAATCAAGGTCACGGTGATGATTTGGTTAACCTCCACTTGTCTCTGATCACAAATCGGTACTCAGTGGGGAACTTTCAGGCTGGCAGTAACACTCCCGAGTGGTCCTTTAGTTCACATGTATGGTTACAATATCCCTAAACTCGGGCGGGAACTTCATGGCGAGGTGGGGGATTAATATTATCGCCTCTAACTTGTTCAACGACGATCTTCAAAGGAGGACATTGTAGGACGTATCATCATCCACAATGATATACATGATCTTTATGATTTTATATATTTGGCTTCCCTCGCCAAAATTCATATACAGGTCAATATACCATAACGTATCCACGCGTTCTCCAAAGAAACTAACTATGTGTTTGTCATAAGGGGTTATGGATTTTCGAGACAACCTTAACTATAAGAACGTTTTCTAGTACAAGATATCCCTGGTCCACTAGCATTTTCATCATGACAAAGTTAGCCATTTTTAGGGCTGGCAATGCGGGCTGACCCGCCTCACATAAGCCCGCCCTATGTTTGGCTCACAAATTGTGGGTTGGGTTGGTCCGCCCCGCGCAACGAGTACATGCTCATTTCATTGACCCGTCCCACATAAGAAGTAACTCGCGAGCTTGCGGGCCAGCCCGCATAAGAAATTTTTTTTTTTTCAAAATTAAAATTTCATTAATTATAAAAAAACTTATTTCTACTACTAAAAAATTAAAATTTTATCCCTGTTTCAATTCATTCAATTAAGATAAAAATATAAATTCAAGTATGAGGGTTATTAGAAGGCTTGATTAAAAATAATTAAAGTTTTGTTTTGCATTTATTTTTCCTATATATGTATGTAAATGTATAAGAATATCTTATCAGAATTTTGCTACAAAATATTTTAATGAATATGACTAATTTTTTAACCATCTTATTGAAATATATTCTTTATATTATTTTTTATTAACAAATTTTAAATATAAGACTTTACTTAAAAATAAATCCACTGTCACTCTTCATACTAATTTCATGGCTCAACTAAAGTCTTAGTCCTAGGTAACCTCTAAAGTCCCTTTTGCTTGTTTTTCCTTTTCTGACTGGTGTCTAGATCCCCTAGTTTGTATGTATTCGATTATATATAAGTGATTTATTTAGGTTGGTCAGATTGTATTTGTTATAGTATGAAGTTAGTGGCAAACTTCTGGGAGGAGGGGTTGTTTGTTTCTGTATGATTTTGTACATGGGTTGGATCACCCCTAAAGTGGTTCTTATGTATTTATTTTTTATTGTTGATAAAAAGAACTAACTCCTTTAAATGATTAAAATAAAACATTCTTCTTTTACTATATTAAATTTAATTTTTTTAAATAAAAAAATAAATGCCACACTACAATAATGGGTGAATGGGGTATAGTTTTTTTTTACAAAAAATATATTTGTTTTTTTATTTATGCGGGCGAGCGAGCCAACCTGCCCCGCCCCGCTGTTGGTCTGTGCAGGTTGCGGGTTATGCGGAACGGGCCTAAGCAGGTTAGCGGGCTAGATTAGTGAGTCTGCCCCGCACTTTTTGCTAACAGGATGCGGCCCAGCCTGCATGGCCTGCCCCGCATTGCAATCTATAACCACTTCTATCATGATAACAATGAGGTCATCTTGGTTGGGTAAATGGCTCTGAATGTGTCGTGAGTGAAAGTTATGGGCAACAAGTTTCTCTATGTTCTCCCAACTACAACATTAACAAATTAGATCGCCCATAAGTGTCTCTTTCAGAAAAAGTTTGTTGTCCTTCCTCCTACGAAACCAACAACAATGGTGTTGATAACGACGCTTAAAGGCACACCCTCGTTCTCAGTCTCGGTCCCAACTTCCTTCCCTTCGGGTTTTGTGACTCTTTTGGCCCTCTCAGTTCTCGATTGATTTTAGCTGAGGGTGGTCCTCTTCATAATTTCCTCTTACAAACCGACGAAGTTGACCGACTTGTATAAGCTCTTCACACTTATCCTTAAGGGCTACACAATCTTCTATCGCATGCCCATAATTATGGTGGTAATGATAAGTGCCAGATTTCAATAATATTTCATATTAAAATATAGGCACTTGTGGATATTAATTGATAAAATAAGCATAAAATAACCCTTAATTTATGAATTTATACCATTTCACATATTTTGTGATTTTAATTTGAATAAGAACGATTTATTCCCAAATTTGTGTTAATATCAGGATTCTATGGAAGAATGAAGATGATTGAGCAAAAGGATAATATAGAAATCTAAAAAGGAACGCTCTAGCACTCACTAAAGCTCGCCCAAACTCGCCTAAGCCAGACGCCCAGAGGATCTAGCTCAAGTGAGCTTAATTCGCCCAAGCGAGATTACTCTAGTGACATTGGGTCTTTTTCGTGCAACTCACCTAGGAAAACCCAATAACACCCAAGCGAGAAGTCACTTAGCCTAAGCTCAATTAGGTTAAATATGAGACTTGAGGCACAACCCTAGACATGCAAGATTGAAAGAAAAACACCATTGAGTGAATTATAATCCAATTGGGAGAATAGGAGGTGTTAGAAACCTTAGAGGAGGCAACCGTCAAGGAGAAACATCTGGAATCTTCTTTTCTTACTCTCCCTGCTTGTAACAGCCATCATGTGTGGCTAATTCAACCCTTTGGGATTAAGAGTAATTTGTTCAAACTTTTATGTATTGAGGTGATATTTAAACATAATATTTTGTTTTTGATTGATGATTGATGTTATCATTTTGTTAGTAATGCTTGTTCGCCTTGATCTCAAAATTTAGATTTGAATGGAAAGTACTTTTAAGTTTCTGACCCAATAATGCTTAACATATTTGAATGCTAGGAATTGATTTGAAATTTTAATTGCTATCAACGTCTGATCTTACTGATAAGAAGTTTTTATAAATATGTGAGGAATCGATATTTAGGAAATATATTAATAATTTTATATGCGAGGAATCTATATAAATGAATTTTTATTCGAGCATCAATATCAATCACAATCCCTATTTTTTCAATTGAAACAACAAACTCTTTGACTTGTTTTTTTATTACTCATTGTCATCATAACAAATCCCAAGAAACTTTATTATTCGGTTTTCTATTTAGTGAATCTTTTACTTGATTATTCAATTGTTCCTTGTGGGTTCGATATTCGTCCTTAGGACAAATTATTACTTTTGACAACACAGTGCATTTGTCGTAGAAAAGTCATCAGGTAACGATAATGATTCATTTGATTTACATTTGGGGTGTATGGGTCTTCCTCAATGCCAATAACAAATCAACATTTAGGGCTTCTTCCAAACCTTGGTCTCAGTTCGCGTTCAAAGGTGTATATTGTATGAAACGTTGGGATTGGAGGAGTTTTTTCTGCCTTATTGGTAGTGGTGGTGACCTATGGTGATCCTTCTCGGGCACTCTCCTCTCGGCAGCGTCATCTGGCGATCTTACCTTGTTATGGAATTCCCTCAACTCCTCGAATGCATGAACTTAATCGCTCTTTGTCGCAACTCATTTAGGTTTGTGGTTGGTTTCTTCCAGAGACTATATGAGAATAGTCCCTGCTTAAGCATGATAATCATGAGATGCATGACCACCTCTGGCTCAAGCTTCGAATGCTAAGGGAAACTTTCCCAAACCACTCCATGAACACACTTAATGACTTTGTTTTTTGTTATCTTATATTAACCAGCGATCGATATTAGGTGATGGGGTATACTCATGGCGAATTACGCTCCAAGCAATCAATTGAATGGGTGGGAGGCATGTGAACCAGCTTAGGGTAGCTCCCTTTAAGGATGTGGGGAATACCCGACATAGAAGCGCATCCTTAGGTATGTGCAGGTTGACTTGTGTGACATAAGTATCAACATGTTAGTTGGGGTTGGTAGTGCTAGGGATGCCAATATGGTGAAAGTTTTTGGCCTTTTGTGTTCTCAACACGATATGTTTTAGAGCATATGGGGTCTCGGGGTTCCTCATAGGGTATTAGGATCGTCCCACTACTTTTGAGGTTTTGTTTCATCCAAGAATTTTTAGTTCTAAGGGCATTTATCTCCTTCACATTCTTCCACTTGAAGGTCTTTAGATCCTTCCCAAGTTCCAACATCATTACCATAGGGTCCTTTCGGTGGTTCTCGATTTCTTCTAGAGTGTGTTTGTCACTGTCCATCATGCTTCGTGTAGTTACCATGTGGTTTTCTCCGACCCCGTGATGGCCGCCAAAATGTTTATGCAGAACCGGATATTCCCTCACACATGGTGTTCTCGGTCTCGTTCTTCGGTCTTGGCAAAGATACATGCGATTATACTCCAACACTCAAGTTAGTTTTCGGTCCAAGTAAATGATATATGTAAAATGTTAATGATTCATTACTTTTCACCTTAGGGTGTTCAACTATTTATAGTGATTATATTGGGATCCTACCTGTACGGATGATTAAAGTAGACTTAAGTAGGCCCAAGTGCCCCTAATAATGATTTCTAGGTTATTTATTGTTCACCACTTGTTAATTACATTGTTAATTCCTTAGTTTTGGTTAGGGATGACAATGCTGGGCGGGCCAACCCATGACCCACTATTGCAACTCGCTAACTTGCTTAGGCTTGCTCTACATAATCCGTAGTTCACGAAGGCCAAGTGTGAGTCGAAGCGAGCTGGCCCACATAACTTGCATATCTTAAAAATCTATAAATTTATATATGCACCCCTATAATTTCTTCATGTAGCCTCATATTCTCAAAAATTCTAAAATTATGCATTCCAAATTCTACAATATGGAATACAAATTTATATTTTGCATTGTGCAAATCTGAAACACAAATTTTAACTCCAAATTCTATAACTCATGAAGTCTCTGAATTCCACATTTTGAAATCAAAGAAAAACATTCAATGAAAAATGTCAATGGATAATTTGAGTATTTTTTGAAGTATGAGGTGCAAGAAAAAGGCATGGAAGTGTAGGAAGAAACTCCCTCAAGTCCCTAATTCATAATACCTTCACAAAATTTGATAATAATTTTTTAATATTTAATAGTGTTTTTTTGTTTTTATGAAATGCATAGATTATTTAGGTTTCAATATTATTCCAATGCAGTAGTTAAACCTCAGATTTTTTTTAATAAATTTAATGATATATATATATATATATATTATTTTATATTATTTTTTAAATTAAAATAGTAATAATGTGTCTAATAATGTGTCTACATGTATTATCTTAAAATATATATATATATATATATATATATATAATATGAAATATTTTATTAGTGAATTTATTAGTATGATTAAAATTCAAATTTAATTGAAAATCATAACATTATAATAATACTAGTATGTTATTAGACATATGTCATGAAATTAATACTATTAGATTATTTACATAATCTATCTAAATAAAAAAATTAATTTAATAAACAAAAATCATTCAAAATTTATATTTGAAAATTTACTTTTTATTATTTTTAAAAAACATTTCTTATACACCAACATTTGTGCGGACCATTAAAATTAACCCACATTCATTTTCCTATACAAAGTGGATCAACCAAACTTGCGTTTTGTGGATTAAAGATTGTCATTCCATCTCAATGGGAACATCTTATTGTTTATGTTGCCAAAATATCAAAATACCGAATGAGTTCTCAATACCTCGGTTATTACAATAAATAAACGCATAATTACGTTTTTTGTTTTGTTTGAGTAATATGTTGATGTGGTTCCTTTGAAGTTTTCGTTCTTTTATTCTAGTTATTCAAACAATTTGTTGTAAGAAACAGTTTCTTATAACAAAATTCTAGTTAATGTGTATGTTTGACGTTGTTTAGAGTTTGAATTAATTCAGAAACTTTAAAAGGCTTAAAGACGTGAACTATACAGGTAAAAAGTAAAAAATTTATTTAAAAAATAATAAAGTATTAATTCAATTTATTTTAAACTTAGATACAATATTGGTTGATTCGTATAGATTTGATAAATTAATTATAGTGTTGTTTTGTTCTAATCTTCTTACATTAAATAACGTTGAATTTAGAAATTTTCTGATTTGGTTCAGTAACTTCTACTAAATAAATATAATACATTGTTATTCTTACTATTTTCGTCTAAAGTAATTTTAATTTTATTTTATTGTCTCATAATTTAAAATATAATTTAAAAAAAAATGTAGACTTTAATGTAGTTGTGTAGGTGAAATTTTATAGTGTGTAAAGGTTGAAGAGAGTATCCGAAGGGTGATATTCTTCCCGCCATTTCTATCGTCTCTGCGGACCTCCCGCTATGGTTCATTCATTCAAGTTCGCATTGTGTTTTCGATCCTCTTTTCCTATTTCCTTTTATCTCTCTCAATCTCAATCTTTCTGAGTCAAAATATATAAAAAAATACTCTAAATAATTGACAGATACAAATAAATAATGTTGAATGAGTCAATGTGCATGTGGAAATAACTGTAAAATAAAGTTACTCAAGTTTACTTACTTACTAGTGCCTAGTTTTTTGTTGACAAGTTATACCCATGTATGGATTAATTTGAAATTATTATTACAAGATTGAGTGATTGAGAATGAATTCGTCTCTGTGTGCGTTATGCAATACGTTAGAGGAATCCTCTCAACACCTCTTCCTAGACTGTCTTCCCACAACGAGTGTGGTCAATGTGTTATTGTTGGATTGGTATTTTGGGGGCCAAGACAGGGTATTAAGAATCACATGGAGAATTTTCACTTAATCCATCTCTCTAATAAACAAAACCAGGTATGGCTAGGATTGTGGGCGGCAATTGTCAGTTGCATTTGGAAACAGAGGAATCTGGTGGTTTTCAAGGAAGGGTCCCTGATGCTAATGAGATTTTTCAGAATGCCCAACTACAGTCCTTGGTTGTGGTTAAAACACAAGGTAGTTGGTTTCTCGTACGCTTTCTCTGATTGAATTTTAACCCCAACCAGTGTCTCCTTGTTGTGGTGTGAGTGTGTTGAATCTTAGGCTGTAAAAATCACCGTGTAATGGTACATGGCTCAGGTGTGGAGTCAACAGGGAGGTGTGGAGTGTTAAATGGTGTATCGGTCACAGCTGGGTTGATTTAAGTGAGTAGCAGGGGAATCCTCTTTGATTAGAGTAATCGATGCTCAGCTAAAGTTTCCATCCAAAGCTGTTGTTAACACCTCACAAGTTGTGTTTTCATGCATACTAATTTTGTTCTTTGCTTTCAAAAGGCTGATGTTAGGAGGTTGCAGGTTGTCTTGAGTATCTGTATAAGGAGAGGAGGGACCTAGGAGTAGGTTGGTAAGAATGGAAATAGTTATGTTGAGCAATGGAAAGGCTTCATATTCATTGGTACAGAGGGATGTAAACAGCTTCTGGTATTTGCTTGGTGGTTATCCTGCTGCTGGTTTCTAACCTTGCTGAAGGAGGATGTGGGTGAGGTTTTGGGTTGTGGTTGCTAAATCATAAATACATCCCAAACAGGTGCTTGTGGCTGGTGGTGCTTTATCCGTTTCTGGTGTGGAATTGTGGCCATTGAAGGTGTTCCATAGGTGTGGATGGGGTGCATAACAGGGTATCTTATGAGGGACAAGTGCCACAGATCTGTCCATGAAGTTGGCTTGGATGGTTGAAGTTTGGGATCCACTAATGGAACATAGCTTGCTTCTGGAGTTCTTGAGCGCGGAGCTTTAGTGTCGCCAAGGGGAGCCAGGAAGGATTTTTTTCGTATGCTATGCTGGTTTTATCCTGCTTCCACATTTGCAGTTTTTGTTCCCTTGCACCTACTTGTGTTTGCGTCCTTGAGGTACAACGTTGTGGGAGCCACTTTTGTAGTTACAGGGGCCTGATTTTAAACCAGAAAATTAGTTGTCACTGTTGTAAAACAGAATCTCTATTTGTAAAACAGATTCTATAATATTGCAAAACAGAAAATCTAGAAACAGAGTATGTGCAGAAACGGAAATCTGAGTGAGCGCACAAACCTCCGAAACCCTCGTTCGTAGAGGACCAACGTTTGAAACCCTCGTTTCGCAGAGGTTGAACGTGGGATAGAGTCCCGACCTTCTGCAACCTAAGGGGACCTCGGTTCCTACCTTGAATGGGTCTCTCAGAACGTGCATGCTCTCAACAGATCCAGATCTGCTCCGCACTCTCCAGGAAGACGTAGTCTTTCTCTCCGCAACAGCTCGGAACCGCCTTGACCGTGGGAAGCAGAGTTGCTCATGTAGTGGGATGCAGTTACTTTCTTCATCTATAAAAGCCGCAACCCTTTGCTTCAGAAAACACCCAACTCTCACTCACCTTCTTCATCTTCTTCACCCAACACCACCGTGAAACTCCTCTTCCTATCACCTTTAAATTTTTAGTTTTCTCTCTCATCATTTATTAGATTATTTTAATATTATAATATTTCTGGGTTCTATTTTGTATTACTCTTTTAAAAAGAAACTTGCTAGTTTTGATCCTCGGAAATTATCGGGAAGTTCCTGTTGTATCCTGGAGGACTTGCGCAATACACCGAGGATAAGTCCTTACGGACAGTGATTACTTACGCCTTGGGAAATCTTTTTGTTCGTTTTAAAGCCTAATTTACTACAGTCACAACATCATCTGCTGTTAGAATTCTTGGAATTGGCTATGCTGAATTGTCCAGCTGCCTACATGCAATCTTGAAGCCACCAGATTTGTCTTTGCTGTTTGTTATTGGTTGTGTTTAGCTTAATATCACTCTGTTGGGAAGTGTGCTTTTGATCTTTGGTAGTTCTTAGGAATGTCATTGCACTTGTTCAGCAGGTTTTTGTGAGTTTTGTATGTGCTCTCTGTGGTCTAGAACCAGTGGTCTAGAACCATGTATACGGGTTGGGACACCCCTGAAGTGTCTTTTTTTTTTAATTTATTAATTCTTTGCGGATAAAAAAAATTGAGTGATTGAGAAAACTAAGCACAACATGACCATGGGCCTTTGGTTTGGGATAACTAGGTTTAGTGCATTCTCACGTGGTATAACAGCATGAATGGTAAAAAAAAGAGAGAATTTGCAAAAGTAAGTTCCGAGTAAACTGATATTGAAGACTTGGAGGGTGTTATTGGTGCCTTTATCACATATCGTGCATAGAGCACAACAGTCATTTTCAGCTCATTTTTTAATTTTCTATTATGGTTAGATGTTTTTTTTGGAGTTTAATGGGTTGTACAAGAATAATGTGCCTGAGAAGGAGGTTCGTTTCTGTATCTTTTGCTGAAGCCATCGCTTACTAAATATACGTTTGTTTTTATCTTTAAATTTCTTGCCATCTGTTTGGTGGCCATGTTGGAAGTTAGTATGGCTTCGTGTATGTACTACTGTAAGATTTGTTGTCGGGATTTGAACACCTTTTTGTGTACAACTGAATGTTGCTAAATTATGTTGTTACTTTTTCTTTATTTCTGAATGTGTTCAGGAATCTGGAAAAGACAGTCAAGAGAAAAAAAAGAACCATATCAAGGCACTCCCTGTTGCTGCAACTGAGTGTGAACCTCTATCTAATTCGTTTGCTTCAGGTTGAAATTTTAATTCTTTATTGAAATGTTCTGGTGGGCTTACTTCTCCATGTTAATTGCATCTGTCTTGTTTTGCAGGTGAAGTTGCGAATTGGTTAAGCAGAGCAATCTCTATTGGCTGCATTAGGCCAAGCTGCAGCATACACTGAAGAACACTCTAAACCACCTCCTGAAATTCAGTCTCCTTTCGACAAGGTAAGCTAATATGATTGAACTGGGAAATATGCTATAAGAGTGAATTGGTTTACATGGCTTAGTCTTGTGAGTTCAGGTTGAATAGCATATGCGCTTTGGGTTTTCAACATTTGAAGTGCTTCAGAACTAAATTTTGGGGGTAGGGTTCTGCTGCTGTAGTTGGTATCAGTGAATTCTGGTGAAGTAACCACCCACCTTTTCCCTATTCATTATGTGTATATGTGTGTAAGTATATATTTATTTCTGGTTTCATTTTGCATCAGGCTTCGGATATTGTTAAACAAGTCTATTCTGTTCTTCCTGACTATGACAAAATAATATCTGCACTGCTTACGGAGGGTCTATGGATGCTTCCAAAGAATTGTAAATTTACTCCTGGTGTTCCAATTAGACCTATGCTATCAAAGGCAGCAAAAAGTGTAACTGAAATTCTAAACAAATTCCAGGATGTGGAGTTTACTTGTGAATACAAATATGATGGAGAGCGTGCCCAGGTGGATACTTCATGGTCAAATCTTCCATCAGAAACATAGCTATTAAGATACTAACTATGCACACTAACATTATCTGCATTGAAACAGATACATTATCTGGAGAATGGTTCAGTTGAGATTTACAGTAGACAAGAAGAATGGAACATTGAACACTGACAAGAAGAATGGAACAATGAGTGGCATCAGATCATAATAGTATTCCCAACAGTATATGAAATTCCGTCCATGTCTTCCATTGAAGTACTAGGAAATTCAAAACAAGGATACAGTTATAACCATTAGCCCTGTCCACCATGCTGCAGCGGGCATAGTTGATCCGAACAAGGTAATAGAATGAATTGATGCGTAACATTGTTTAATTGCTAATAATAGCTGTATGTATTTAACTTTTTTGGTGCCATTTCTACATTTTTCTTTCAAGGGCATATCTCTATTCTACCTGTCTGCTTTGTAGAAGACTGTCCATGTGATTTCCCTTCACCTGACCTTCACACTGTTCTACAACATGGCTACACTTAGTATCAAATACTTGCTTGTCATTAAATAAATGTAACTACCAAATCCTTAGTCTTACCCTTAAAAAAATTTCAATTTACTAATACTTGTACAGCCAACCTACCAAAACATTGAGTCCGTACCAAACTTTTCGGCACCTTACACTTAACCTCGTCAATAAGACACGAAAACAATTTTTTCTGCAGTCTTATTCATTTTATTATAATATAAAAAATATATATTAAAGCATTATATTTATATTTATATTAACATAATTTTTATATATCATCAGTTTGAAAGAACAAAGATGTATTTTTTTCGTGTTTTCCAATCATTTCTTTTTTGTTTTTCTAACTTTTTCTCAATGTTTTTATCTACACTTTTTTTTTACCTAGAAACAAACATGTCATTATTGTCATGAGAATAAATTTTTCAATATCTCGATCATCTGACTAGTGAACCACAATATTTACGACTAATTGGTCTCTCGATTCAGCAAGTTAAACCTGTGATAAAGGTTAATTACATAAGAGAAAAAAACTTAATTATTCTCTAAGAACATAATTAAAAGAGCATTAGACCTACTTAAGCCTAAAATTACTTCTTATAGACAGGGTCTATGACAAAAACTATAAATCTAAATGAGATCTACAGGTACCGATAGACCGAGGAGGATTGAGGATGAAAAAATATTAAAATTGACCAATTATTTAGTGAGGAATATTGACCTTATAAGAAGAGTACTATTGTATTTTCCATCTGTATTAGTCATTGAATCCGGAGGTTATACCAATGTTATCATTATAAAAAAATAGCATTGTAGATTGTATACTTTTTAAAACTTTAAACTGTGTACATAGAGAGATTTGGAGCAAAGATACTTATACTCACAACATATTTCTTCTTAACACAATCTTACAGAAGAAAAAAAAAATAACCATCCACGTCTTACATTCCAATGAACGAAAGTGGTAACTACACAAACCAGGAAAACTACACAACTCTAATAAAAACAAACTGCATGATGTACTTAACAAATACGCATAGATCCGACTGCTTCAACTATCACATGTTTCGCTCGTTACACACAATTTGCTTAGCTTTGAAGTGCATTTAAGCGACCATTCCTTTCAATAATTGGACAATCATAAAACTGTCATTTCAATATTTCAAAATAGTTAAAGCACCAATGATAGAAATTTACAAATAGTATTTCTCAGCTTTAAGATTAATCACTGAAAATGACTTAAGGTGAACCTAATCCTTTATCCTCTAGAGTAAAGATTAATCTTAATTATAGTATTATGGTGAGTCCACACAGCATATAATAAAATATGAAATTCTTCCAAAATAGTTCATTCTCACACTAAAACATACAAGCTATAGTGAACTATAGGGCTTTGAATAAATATTTGCAATATTAATTTTTATTTTTGAATACAATAAATTCTAAAGTTGTTTGTATTTCAATGAAATGTAAACAGTTTTTACTAACTAATACTGAAAACAGCTTTTCCAGACCAATTATACTTATAGAGAGAGTGCAAAACAGAACAAGAGTGTGTGACCTACCGCGAAAATCTTGATCTTATAACCATGAAAAAACGGTTTCTTTTAACTGTATTTGGGAGTCCAAATTTAAGTAATACAATCAGCATTAAAGAAGTGGTCCCCTGACCAGATGTGTTCAAAAGGGCACACAAATCTATGATCCAATTTCAACATGGTTTGCATTTGAAGCATCTTCAATCTTCTGCTTCTTTTTCTGCTTCAATTTCCTTTGCTTCTGATTGAACCGAAATTGATCTTTTATGCTCTTCTCCCATTCCTTCTTATTTCTTTGGTAAAGCAGCATAGCAGCACGAGCATCTTCTATCTGAAACAATACGGTGGTCTAAGACTTTTGATTTCATGTTTTAGAGATATAGCAAGCTGACACAACAAGATACAGGTTTGCATAAATGAAAAAAAAAAAATTCAAACTAATGACAATAGCACAAACTTAAGTGCTTGTTATTGGTTTTGTTATTAATTGCATCTTTGCAAGTTTACATATCTTGTATATTTAATTGTATGTTACATTTTTTAATGTTTATGAATCTTACTATTCTCTATACAAAACATTCAGGATTCAGAAAATCAGCTTTATGATATGATACACTACTTGTATCTCGATTCAACTACCATGTTGGTCACTGATCACATAAATAACAGGAGACGGAAAAAAAGGTAGACAGACTAACTGGGCAGTGCTCTCCTGTTTGGATCGTCACACCAAGATGTTCAGCAGCAAGATGTCGCAGTGCTCTTCTGCTATTTGATCTGCCAATCCCAAAGGCAAATTTATTATAATGAATTACATAAACACTTGAATGTAAACCTAAAAATGATAGGTAGAAGCAAAATTAGGTGACAGCACCTTAGAAATGGTTGATACTCGGAGGTATCTCTTATTTCCTTTTTGGGGTGACTTAATAACAATGCCTGCAGAAGTACAGTCCAAATCTCCGTTTTAAACACCATAGGCTGATAAGAAAAAAATATACACACAAATCAAGAACGTCAAAGAACATAATCACTCAAATACAGACCTTAAGGTCATTGGACAAGGCATGACCAACGAGGATCCTTCCGTTGATCAACTCTGACACTTTCTTCTGAGCAGCCCAAAAATCCTTTGCTACAAATGTAATTATCATGTTGAAAGTTGTATTAGTTTATTGGCATAAGAATCATAGAAATGGTTAGGAAACCTGGTCCTCGTAGTTATAATAAAGCTTTTATGGCTGCTTTTAAAATTTGAGACATGCTAATGGCTGAGCACCTGAACCTTAACATCTAATACTAGTGTGGACATGGCTCATTTTTTTTCAATTTCAGTTGTTTTGAGGAAAAATTCATAAAATAAGCTCTATGTTTGATCAACTAAAATTTAGTAAAGGCATTTTATGAAAAATAAGTTGTTTTCATGAATCTGAACATTTGTAAGTGATTATTTTTCCTTTCAGCTTCATACACGCTCTTACTCTTGTGTAAAAGCTGATTTTTTTACATCCGGAAAAAAAAAATCTTCGAATAATTTTCAGCAAATATATGCAAACAGAAACTGATTTTGATTATAAATCATTATAACAATAATTGATCATTGAAATAACCAGTTGTCCCAAACACACCATCCCACCAGATAAGCCAGATCACTACTAGTTCAGGAGTACTACAGTACAGTACAGCTCTAGAAACTTTTGTTCTAACAACTTGATTAGTAAGGCACTGAACACATGATTTGCTTTGGTTAAGTCACTGAAAACTCCAATCAAAGATAAAGACAAAAGAAGAATCCAGTGGCTCTTGAAAAATGTCAGAACTTTATCAGTAAAAAATGATATCCAAAATTTTGAAACTCAGCTGGAGTTGTCCAATGAAGAGAATGTTATATTTCATAGCCAAACCATTCCCCTCTATTCATAACTAACAACATAAGAGGCAAAAGATTCTCTCATAATCCTTGAGGCAAAAGAGGCAACATAAGTAAATAAATTGTGACTCCTAGAAAATGAAAACTTTCAAAGAATATAATGAAATTGATGTTTCTACGAGGAAATTGAAATGTGGTATAATTCATATCATAGGAATTTTCAAGTTCCAAAACGTTCAAGTGTATTTATTAAAATGGTAGACTGTTCAGAAGAGAGAAACCAAGAAGGCATATGATGAATTCCATGTGTCTAGAACACAGCAGAGCTATTCAATTTATAGAGGACAGAACATAATTACATAATATTCAGTTACCCTATTTAAGGCTAATAACATAAATATAGAATCATTCTAATTAATCCTAATATAATCAGTTATTGTATCTATAGATTCTAACATATTTGCAAGATTCTAACATTCCCCTCAAACTAAAGCATATAGGTCATAGACACCAAGCTTGTCACATATGTCATTAATCCAAGGACCCTTTAACAACTTAATGAATATATCTACTAATTGATCATGGAAATTGACAAAAGGTAGTAGATATTTTTCCGAGCATGACTTTCTCTATGTAAAAAATGATAATCAACTTCAATATGTTTCATCCTTTCATGGAATACTAGATTTGAGGCAACATGCAGCACAAACTGATTACCACATATACGTGATAACTATGTAACCTCTCCAAACTTTGGATTTTAAGCAACTTGAGTCATAAGCTTTTGATTGGCTATGATAGCCATACTAATACTCTACTTCCATTCTAGACCTAATTACAACATTTTGCTTCTTTTTTTGCCAAGAGACAAGATTATCTCTGGCAGGTATACAAAAACCAAAGGTGGACCTTTGTCTTCATACCCACAATTAGAGTGTCTTTCGTCATCATACAAAAGAGCTTTTCTAGAGCTTGTTTGATGTATTGATTAATGCAAGTCATTGTGTTCCAATGTATCTTGCACAAGTTGAGGAACTTACTACGCCTACTGTGAACAGGATATTCGTATAAGTATCAGAAGGGCAGTTCAACTTCCCTATCAACCATATGTACCTTTCAAATTTGAAGAGGCTTCCTCTGATTTGACACAAGTTTGACGTTAGGATCCATAGGGTGTCGATTGTCTTGGAGTTTAACATTACTAATTCTTCCAATCATTGGATACTTATAATGAACTCATTTTTTATTGTGCTGCCTCATCCCAAAGAAATATTTTAGTTCATCAAGATCTTTCATTTGTGAATGTTTATAAAGATGATGATTTACCTATGCAATATCAACATGATCACTATCTGTGATAACAATGTCATCAACATGAATAACCAGATAGATGCAATCAACAGGTGAGAGACGATAGAAGGCAAAGTGGTTAGCCTTGCTCTGAATCATACCAAATTATTGAATCTTAGTACTAGATCTATTGAACCATGCTTTGAGTGATTGCTTGAAGATATATGTAGACATATAAGACTAGAGGACACCCTTTGAGCAAAAAAGCAAGAAGGTTGCTCCATGTACACTTCTTCAAGCATATCTCCATGTAAAAAGACATTTTCCATGCCCAATTAATAGAGCAACCAATGGCAAATGACAATAATGGACAAGAATGGTTGCAAAGAAGTCATTTTGGCAGATAGAGAAAAATTATCACCGTAATCCAACCCGAAGATCTAGGTATAGCCTTTTGCAATGAGACAAAAGCCTTAAGTTGGTCAACATTGTTGTCTAGACCAACCTTGACCGTACACACCCATCGACAACCTACAACTAACTTCCCTAATGGTGGAGGAACGAGGTTTCAAGTCTCATACAAATTATGCCAGCCTAAAAAATGAAATTGTTTCAAAGGAGACACTTTATGAGATTTTGGATACTCGAGGAAAACACAATTATGATACCGAAAGAGTTTGTCAATGCCAGAACCAAGAGCATGAGTGAAACACGTAGAACCAAAGACATAAGGCAATAAAGGATGAATAGAGTGATGAGTATATGGAACTTCATGAGGGATTTTACGTTTCAAGATGGATGAATGCATGTGATTGATGAGATAACACGCAATAAGTACTACATCACCCCAAAACTAATGAGAAACATGAAAGTGTCTCAAGAATATGCCTATTTTTTTGTTTAATAGCCTCATTTTGTTGGAAGGCACAAGGATAAAATCTTTTATGCAACACACTAAGATGTCATAAAGGTCTAGAACTGAGTAGACAGATACTCACATGCATTATCACTTTGTAAAATACAAATAGTACACAAATTTGGTTTTTGATTTCATGAAAAAGGATTGACACAGAAAAAATATGACTTGATCCCCAAACATCACAACTGACTAAAAAAGGGGGGTGAATCCTAACTACAAATGCAACTAGAAAAAAAAAACTACGAATACGATTACCAAATTGACATGACTCTCAAGACAAAGATTCTAACATGGAAAGACTAGTGTTAATTGTTATCAAGACTTGGGTGTCCTACCTAAGCATGAAGCAAGCGTGAGGATGTTGCCACCGATCCAATAAGAGAAAGTCCTTTTAATTAATATAGGCTACTAGACTTGCATCCAAAGCCAATTGTCCACCCCCCCTCCTTTAATCCTACAAGAAAACAAAATCTTTAGTAAAATAAAAGACAAGATCGAAAGGCCTTATAAGTTTACTAATGGACAATAGATTAAAGGGGGCCCTAGAAACAAAAAGAATATTATGAATAGAAAGAAAGAAGGGGATGGACAATACCAACACCTTATAACTATTTTTGAGAACCATTTGTCATGGTGACAATAGGTAAATAACAAGTAGAAAGAAAAGGAAAAAAGGATTTATTACCAATTATATGAGCGATGGACCAAAAATATAGGACCCAAGGGCCCAAAGAGTAAAAGATGCCAATAGAAGAATTACCAGTGTGACCAACAAAACCAGTGGAACTAGAGACTTATGGTCTATTGAAGGAAATCATTGAAGATTGTAAGTATATTGTTACTGGAAGCATATTCTACAGGAGCAACTTGTGCATAAGAATCGGTAATAGAGTTTACAACATTAGTTGTTTTAGGGGTCAACCATGCCGAGAATAACAGTAATAAATGGTGTGACCAATTTTGTGGCAATAGTCACACTTGAATCGTGACCTATGATCTCCATTGTTTTTGTGAGTGTGCCCATGATCACCTCCTTATGACAACATGGTTGAAGAACTAAAAAAGGTAGATGGCACATATAGGTCGGACTAACTGCAGAGTTGATGGTTGCTTTAGCAAGAATGCAAGCAATGAGGACCAAGCAACAATCATATCAGGGTAGAAAGAGATCCTAAAATCTAGTCTCGAACCTGATAGTACTTTGCAAGTAAGACATACAACAAGAGAAGGGTAAGATGATTCTCCAATTCCTTGTCTGGGGTCACAGCAAGAGGCAAAAGTTGATTAAAATCAAGAAGACTACTTATACAACCCAAATAGGTCAGCTTGGTTCTATCAAGGGTTTGCATCATGATCGCATCCATGAGGTGTTGACATATTCTATAGAAATTTTGTAAGTCATCAGTATAAATTGACTTGGCCTATGTCCAAACTAATTCACACATGTCGTGGGAGCAAAAAAATTGTTTAACGGAGGAATGAAGTAGACTTGATGACATCACAAAGTTGAGCATAAATTTCACTACATTTAGGCTCGTTAGGTTCAACAAAAATTTCTTCTTTAGTGGTGAGATATGGTCCAAATAATCTTGACTCTTGAGCCAAAGTTTGATGTTTAAGGCCCAAGAATCATAGTTATTGACATCCAACTTGTTAGTAGATAGTAAGGCAATGAGAAAGTTGGTGAAAACAAATGCACAGATTTCAGAGTTGTCATGGATCAACCTCAAAGAGAGAGAAATAATCAAGCCGTATGAAAAATAGAAAACCAGCCAAGTAGAAAATAACTAGTCAACCAAACAGAGGATAGCAATAAAAAATAGATCACAAATGGTGCCTGAATGGAAGAAAGACCACAAATCCAGAACCAGCAAGGAGAGTCTGGCTAAAAGATTTGACAGAAAGCTTATCAAAGGCACCACCACATGCAGCGGAGGTGGTGGAAAAAGGTGAAAAGTCAGGTGCGGGGTTTAGGCACATGAGATACCAAATAAATGAGAAATTGTTAAGGTTGGTCATTGAAAGGCAAGCTGAAGCCAATGGTCATCAACGGTCGAAGAAAGCTCATCAGAAAGTAGCTGACAGTGAATGGTGACAGACGATGAGCCCACAGGGAAAGCACATATTAGGGTCCCCTTCTTGTTAGGCTCTCGAAACCAAGTTGAAAAGATAGAAACTGAGAAGGCATATGAAAATTTCATGTATTTAGACCATGACGAAGCTATTTAGTTTATAGGGAAGACACAATTACAGAATATTCAGTTACCTTCATTTAGGCTAATAACAAAAATATAGAATCAATCTAATTGATCTTAGTATCATTAATTGATTTTAATATCATCGGTTACCATACTCATAAGATTCTAACATATCTACACAATTCTAACATAAACAAAAGAATATCAAACCTTTTCTAAGATCTCGAGGCCTTATGCCACTAATTTTAGTGCGGAAGTCAACAACCCGTTCAATTGGCCGAACAAACTCGTCATAAATAACATTTCCCCACTTATTGACCTGCCATCAACTAAACCAATATTAGGAATAAAAGACTTAACAAGGCAAGGGGAGATGAGCATATTAACGATAATTGTAAAAAATACTTATGCCAAAGAAAATTGGAAATTGATGTTTAGTTGTTTAGTGTTATCAATGTACATGGGAGAATGTGATGGAAGGCCAAAATTCTGCCATAAAAGCATGTCATTGTGGCACTGCCGTAACCTCCCTTCACAAACTGCCAATGAATTGGCAAAATATCTGTCATGCATTCTACCATGGTGACCATGGAGCCACCATTTAACAACATTGGTTTGGTTTTTTCTGTTAAATGTGAAATGATAATTCCACTATGTAGGAGCAAGTTATGAATTCTTACATATTAAAGTTAGAATTGATTTGGTTTCAAATATATACAGGATGTAATGTTCTTGGTGCTTTTCAATCTAAATTTTTATGTACAAAAAAATAGGCCCCCAAAAAATTTTCACACAATATTTTCATAATGTTATCAAGCATGGGTTCTACTTTGCATGGATATTAATAGTGGGAGTTCATTCAACTAATGCCTAGCTAACACTTGCACAGTTGCACTTACATAACGTGTTCATATAAGGTGATAAAATACAAGAAACAAGTTCTCGTGGCCCAATATAGTATACAAGAGACTCAAACAACGTCTGGGAGAAGACAGTCAATGATGACATATGTCCAAATAACATCTAATCTAGTTTTTATTGGGTCTATCACAAGGTGTGGCCATGCCCACACCTTTTGGGGGTGAGACTAATTTCCACTTAAAGAGTCCGATGATGTAGCCCAAGACATTTGGTACTTCCAGTGGGATTCAAAATCTTTCAAAGCAGGTGAAGTCCACTCATGTAGAGCTCACATCAATTGAGCAACACTTCATGATTAAACAACAGACAACCTAAGTGTACCTAACTATGGTATTACTTCAGGAAAAAGCATGTCAGTCTACAAAATCGTGAGCATTGTGTTGGGAATGAAAAAGTAAAATGCAACACTAATCAATAGTCCATAAAACATAAATTGGATTACGATGAAAAGGGAAAAAATTATAAGTTACTAGTTAATATTCGCAAATCAGACATTCTTTGTACATTGCAGTGACATGAATTAATCAATGTAGTAACATGAGGGAGAAAAATCTAAAGATAATAATCAGATGATGGAGAGGAACAAACTAATACCAGAGTTACTCTTCCAAGAGCACTTTTGTTTCCCTGACCAACACCCACCATTTCACAATCCATGCCCACTGCATCTGTCAGACTGCCAAATGGTTAATAAGTTAAAGGATCTTGAACTTTAAAATGAGCAGAATGCTCCATAATAACATAGCACGCCTAGTTAAGATCAACAAATTCTATAAAAGAAAAAATAAGTTCTAACTCAAAATAATGAAGTATTAAACTCTTGTTCAGTTAATCGTATAGATGCAACTCAAATTCACTCACACACACAAAACAATACAAGACAACCAACCCCCCATCCCTAAACTACAAAGTAACACATAAAAATTCACTGGAGTCACCTTGAATCAGCATTTACAGGAGTAAGAGGATTAATCTGACTATCATTGGATTCCTCATCTGGTCTCTCTTTACGTTTGCCTGTAAGAAAAAAAAACAAAGAAAGTCACATACGACTACATTATTTTCAAGGGTTAACCTCTTATACCAAACAATGCAACCCCAGAAGCAAAAATCATTTTTTTACCCAATATTGATTCTGGGGTATCTTCATCTGAACTTTTGAAGGCCCTTGAAGCCTTTGAGCCATTCAGCTTCTGCACATTAACAAACACCAATAAATTGACGTAGAAATATGAGTATGTCGAATAGAAGGTAGAAAGAAGAAGAATAGAGGAGGCACTTGTTGGAGTTGAAGCCAATTGGGGTTCAACTGAGTTTGCTTCTGTTTCTTCATGTGTTCGCCGCAATTGTGCGTCTTCTCCGCGCTTCACTTTCAGGGTTCCCGAGTTCTAAGGTTTCAAGTTCAAACAAAAGAAATAAAATAAGAGGCACCCAACGTCGTCGTTGTGTTTTTAAATATTTAAAAAATAGGTATTACAAATTATATTAACAAAACCATCTTAAATTTTATTTTTATATGATAATTTTAATGTGATTTTCATACTTAAATTATATTAATTATTAGTATTTCAATAAATATTTAAGTAATTGAAATTATAATAAATAAATATGTTTTAAAATATATTGTATTATAAAAAAAGGCATACATTATTTTCAAAATTAATTAAAAAAATTAAGGGTTAAATATGTTTTTTTGTCTTCTATAACGCAAAATTGGTTTTCGTCTCTAGTCCAAACTTTAGATCATTGAGGTGATTGTAGTATGGAAGTCATTGAAATGGGTCCTTGATAACAAACGACATTAATTTTTTTTTACGTGGCGCAGAAAGGAAAAAGTGACAATGCTTAGAGATTCACCTGATTTTTCTTCCTTAAGAAATTCTTGTATTTGGAGGGAGAAATCAAGGAGAAAGGAAAAAGTGATAATGTTTGGAGATTCACGTAATTTTTCTTGATTTCCTCATTAAGTTGTTTGTGCAAACCCTTCTCGCACAACCCAACCCACTTCATCAAAATCAGAAACTGGTTCACAAACCCTCCTTGGGCATTTAATCCTAACATGAACACAAGGTTGTGGCATCATTCGTCCCTCTTAATCCTCAATGCTTGCTCCACTTCATTTGAATGTCTTCCTAGAAAATATTTAAGGAATAAAGGAGAACACCAAGGTTTATGTGTATTATAACTTTTGTTATTTGCTATTTTGATGTCCACACCAACAATGACATCAACTAACACTAAGGAAATAATATTTTCAAATTAATCATACAATTAATAAGGGTTCAAATAAGTACGAAAAAGAGACATTGATAGACAAAAATGAGTAGGAAAGAAGGAACTAATAGAGCTGTGGATGAGAAATCAAATATTAATATATTCAATTTATTTGGATTCAGATTTTTTTTTTGTTTTCCTTCATCAATGTTGTGAATTGTAAATTACTTTACGGGGGATTGTGATGACTTAATGTTAAGGCGTTAGCCTTTTTCCTATACTTTCTTTGCCATGGACATCTCTTTGTGATTCATAATGCTCTTCGCAATCTCAACCCATGGGCGACCACCTTGGAAGGACTAGAGGCAAGTTTCACATCTTCCATAATGACAATTACATCTTCAACTTCACAAGAACTCCAAGAACACTCGTACTTCTCTCACACAACATTCCCCCTCTAGTCTTCTCTCATATCATCTTTCACGAGCTAGCCACGACAACTCCTTAAAAACTTGTACTTTGTTAAAAATTTACTTCATTGAATCAACAAATTAGAAGATTTAGGAATAACCTTTTAACATAATGATTTACTAAGATTACAACAAACAACAAATTAAGGCAAAAATAAAAAGATGAATAAATAGATAAAGACACAATAAATTTTATACTAGTTCAATAATTATCAAGAGGTACATCTAGTTGCTTAGCCACATTAGCTAAGGACACACTAAACACAACAAAATCATATTACAAAATGATCAAGAATCAACTTTTTACATCCTACAAGAACTTATTCAGTACAATTCTACAAAACCTACATTGAACACCCTCTTTAGCAACATAACTTGTAATCTTCCCAAAAAATCAAAGTAAAAAAAAAGATATCAACTGATTTGGCTCATAACACCTAAACCAAGAATCAAACCAAATGTTTTCTCTTATTGAACAATCAAAATTGACCTCCATGATACTAGAAAAAGTTTTCATAATATAAATTTTAATCTAAAAATTATAACCCAAAAAAAAATCTATCAAAACTTAATTATTTTTAAATGTTTCAGATTTGAGAGTTATATATATTAACAACCACAAAAACAACTTGATATGTATTAACAACAAATTAATATATATTAGTTGCAACAATAACATAATACATATTAGTAGTAGGAACAATTTAATAAATACTAGCTATAACAGTAACAACTTAATAAACTTAATATATATATTAGCAACAACAATAACAATATATATTTAGAAACAAAAATAACTTTATATATATATATATATATATATATATATATTTTGAACTGACCAGTCTTCGAACATCGTTGACTGTTAGTAATGGTGGGTCACGTAAGTTGGGTCCCACAAGCGGCATGAGCTAGTGTCTCACAAGCGACACGAGCCAGGGTGCCGATTAGTGGTCGGGTGTGCCGATGTGTCCTCGGCAGCAGAGTGAGGCCGATGTAACATCGGGCATCGGCAACTCAAACAGTTGAATTGGACCACGAAAGGTGAGTCACAGAAAACACACCAGTTATCAGTAAGACCATCTAGAGTTAAGGGAGAAGCCCTAGGTCACGAAGACTCCATGCGTGTGGTGTGAATAATGCATTCAGGCGCAACACAAGTAAAGAACCAGTGGAGGCGCTAAGCCCTGTTAGGGTTGCATTTTCCAGGGGTAGGCTGTATGCATGGCACGTGAACAGTTAGGGCACCCCCACGACGGATGGCCCCAGAGATTAGGTGCACAAGTTGGTATCCAGGTGGCCATTCCGTTAGAGGTTGCACTCCAGTAAGGGAGTCTTACGCGCTAGATTGCACTAAGATTGGGTAATAGCGACGCAAGGGCATTCCCTTAGAAACCCTAAATGCGGGTAACGGAAATAGAGGAAACCCTATACTATATAAAGGGTAGTAAGAAAACCCACAAGGTACGCAGGTTTTGAGACTAGAGTTATTACACACATTATTGTTTCTTTGCCCTAGTATTGACTTGAGCGTCGGAGTGCAAACGGCCTTTAGGGCGCCCCTTTGTCTTTGCAGTGCAGAGTGTTTCGATCCAAGGAAAGCACAAACCTAGACGAAGATAAGCGGGCGTGTGATCGTCATTAGAACTAACCGGCGAGAGAGTCAACCGACAAGAAAACACACATATATATATATATATGCATTAACAACATTTTAATATATATTAGCAGCAAAAGCAACTTCACACTAACAAATAATAGTAAAATACAATAAACAAAAAGTTTAACTACAATAAATAACAAATAATTTTCTAAATTTTGAAAATAAAATATAATTATCAAATTTAGTGCATGAGATTTTGCTTCCAAATAATTTTCTTCAAAAACTATCCATTAACTATTTTTTTATATTCATTTCTTACTCCAACTTTTTTTTATACTCATGTCATATAGTAATCTTACTTAAAATATCAAATTATTTCATACCTAATAAAATCAAACCCTATTACACTCAACCATACATATACCATACATATACTTTAGCATATCAAAATTAGAATATATACTCCATTCAAGAAATGATTATAGCATAAAATCAAACAACCGTCTAAAATCATTACAATAGATATCACTTTAGGCAACAATTTGACTATAGTTTTTTCAGTTGTGGAGTATTTTGTTGTGGGTGTAGCTTAAAGACAATGATTTTTGTCATATGTCAACACCTACTTTAAAAAATGTTGTTTATACTGGTAAAATAGTCAACACTTTTCTACCAACTTTTAGATAATGATTTTTTAATTGTGACAATTGTATTTCTTCTTCTTATTATTATTATTAACAATTTTTTTGTTAGAGAGAATCGAACCTAAGTCTGAGTAAACATAACACTTCTAACTACTACACAAAACAAATTTGTTGTTATATTATAATTACATTTAATTACCTTATTTGTCCCTATATTTGGGGTCAATATTCAATTTAGTACCTTGGTTTTTAAAAAAATCAATTTGGTCCCTATATTTTTTAAAATGTATCCAAAGGTCATTTCCGTTAAGTCCCACCTAACGGCGTGAGGTGTTACTTACGTGGTAGAGAGAGAATGTCTATGTGGCACATAAAGAGTGTTTATGTGGAAAGAGATGTGAAATTGAAAGTTATTATTATTATTATTGTTGATGTTGTTATTATTTTTTATTACTACTACTGTTACTATTATTATTATTATTATTAATATTATTTTTCTTATTATTAATATTAATATTATTTTTCTTAATATTAATATTAATATTATTACTATTATTATTATTATTCTTAATATTAATATTATTATTCTTAATATTAATATTATTATTCTTAATATTAATATTATTTTTCTTAATATTAATATTATTATTATTATTATTACTATTTTTAATAATTATAATAATAATAATAATAATAAGAACAAAAGTAATAATAATAATAATAATAATAACTCTCAATCTCACCTCTATCTACATAAACACATTCTCTCCCACATAAACACTCTCTCTGCCACATAGACATTCTCTCACTGCCACTTAAGCAACACCTAATGCAGTTTTAAAAAACATAAAGACCAAATTGATTTTTTTTAAAATCACGGTAATAAATTGAAATTGACCCCAAATGTAAGGATATTAAATCTTATAATTATTATTCTTATTCTTATTATTATGATTATGATTATCATGATTATTAATCATTAGTATTCTTGTTATTGATAATAAAAATACTTTTATTTTTATTAATATTATTATAAATAATAATAATATTTTATTAATATTATTAATGATAATAATAATAATAATATTTTATTAATATTATTAATGATAATAATAATAATATTAGTAATATAAATATTATTATCAATGTTATTTTATATTACTAATAACAATATTAAAATTAAAATTATTATTATTAATATTATTTTTTATTATTATTAAAAACATTAATTATTTAGATTTTGATTTTAAAATTAGAGTTTGTTTTGAATTTTGATTTGTAAACTTATTTAGATTTTGGGATGTGTTGGAGAATGGAAAACAAAACAAAAAACATATTGTATATTTAAAATTCAAAAGCATAATTTTTTAATTTTACAAAATAGATGAATTAAACGTGGTTTAATATATTCACAATCTCAAAAAAGTTAGCTAAAGTAACCATGTTTTAACAATCGTTTCATATATTAAAGACAAATTTAATTAAATATGATTTAAAATGTTCATAATTAAATATCACATTTGTATTATAATTTATTATTTTTTAAAAGGTCACACCAAAATTGTAACTTAAACATCCATGACCCAAAACATGTGGACTATGATGATTTCTAAGTCACATTTGTAAAAAAATTGTCTTTTCCATTTCTATACTATATTTATATGCTTGTGGCCACTTTTAAGCCACGATTTTATTATTTAGTTTACACATTCCAAAAGTAACACTTAAAAAATGATATATATAAACAACGGTTTTGAAAACATGGTATTGGATAATCGTTAAACCACACTTGTAAAATCATTGATTTTTCTATATTTATCATATAAGTATGACCTGGTTAAGTGTTCTTTAAAATAAAAAATGACAAAATACATATCTTTTCTAATATACTACAAAATCTCAATCCAAAAATCCCTGCCTCATTTTAACTAAATATTTTCTTATATTTCACATCAACCTTTGAAGAATAATTACTCCACATTTTTAAACTACCTTTTCTCTTAAAAAATTAACAATCTTTTTCTTTTCTCTAATTGTAACAATAATTATAACCAACATAATAATAATAATAACAAATTCTTTATATTCCATATCAATTGTAAAACACTAAATATCACATGCTCTCAAAACATTAATAATATAAAACAATTTTAATAAAAATAATAAATAACAGAAGAAAAAAACTTCCCATAAATAATAAACTACATAAAAAACTTCCTATAAATAATAAACTACATAAAAAACCTCCCTTACAACTATAATAAAATAATACTTCCCTTAAATAATAAACTACATAAAAAAAAACTTCCCTTAAATAATAAACTACATAAAAAAAACTTCCCTTACAACTATAATAAAATAATAAACTACATAAAAACCTTTATTTTCAGTATTTGAACTGAAACTTTGTGCAACTTTCTTACTAATCAACACCTACTCCTTTCTCTATCTCCCTCCAACCTATACCCTCCTCTCAATTTCTAAAACATTTGTTTTTTTTTTTACATATATGCCTTTATGCTGTGCTCAACCCCTTACTAATAAACTACACTGTTATTTTTATTATTTATCTTAAATGTCATTGATGAGTAGTTATGCTAATTTAAATTCTTTTTAATGGATATTAGTGTTAAAATTGTATGTATGCTAATTTAAATTATTTTTAATTGATAATAGTAGTAAAATAAAACTGTATGCTAATTTAAATTCTTTTTAATTGACATTAGTGCAGTAAAACCGTCCACCATTCAACTTTATTCTCCTCTGACAGTACCTATATTTTCTTAATTAAATAATTAATTTTAAAAAAATATGTATTTATTCTTCTATTTTTTCAAACTAAAAAAAAAACTCATACATTAAAAAAAATAACAAAATAATAAATTGTATATTTATCAACTTAATTTATGATTGGTCCTTACATCTTGTTGAATGAGTTTGCTTAATTTGAATCATCATTTATGTTGGGTTTGAATTGAGGTGGGGATTTGTGGAGAGAGGAGGGAGTGAATTAAAGATATTAGGGATGATGTTTGGATTGAGGGATGATAGAATGGATTTGTGAGGATGATTTATTGAAATTTGTGAGTGATATGATAAAGGTGTAAAATGTAAGTTTACAAATTTAACTTTGTCATTAAAAAATATTTTAATAATGGATTATGGTATTTTTTTTAATAGGTTTGAGTTAATTATTTTTTTCTAATATATAATATTCATAATTACTCTTATTTTGTAATAAAAAATAATTTTGTGTTAAATTCAAATAAATTTATTAAATATATTACAATTTATGAAAATAATATTTATTATCACATACATTTGTTATTTTATATAACTATATATGTTTTGTTGATATTATAATTTTATTTTATTATTTTTATTATTTATAATTATACCTTGTTATTAATAGTATAATTAAATATTTTTAAAATTATTAATAAATTTATTTAATATTTAATTTTTATATTGTATATACATAATTATATTAATAATTATAATAGTAATAAAATAATTAATATTACTAATATTTTGAATAATTTATATATTTTAAATAATGTACAATTTAAACATGGTAGTACAATAAAATTCACGTATTTTTCATAAATATTATGAAATATTGACTAACAACATGAAAAAAATTTATATTTTATTTTTTATGTATAATTTTTATTTCAATTTGTATCCAATAAAATAAAGAAAATAAAATAACAACTTTCGCTTATCATGAATAAACATTGGATGAACATGAAATAGTCGGTGATTATACTAAATATATGAAGTTATTACATTAGAATCCTAAATTATGTTGTGTCATGAAAATTAAAAAAATTACAAACATAATAATGCCCAATAACATATTAAATTTAACTGACAAACAAAATAAGTTCAACATAAAAAATAATAATAACACAAAGCCTTGAAGCTAGTGAAGCCCCCCCCTTCCCAAATTTGTGTTAACATTGCCGAATCATGGGGGATTTCGGGTTAAGGATGCCTGTAACATGTTCTTGAGGCAATGAAATGTCTTCGTGTTCTTGTTCATGTTCGTCGTTAGGCCTTCCAAGTTGCCACACACCATTGACATCAATGTGTTGCATGATATAATGAGGTCAATTAATAATTACATTACTTTTTAGGCACCATAACATGAAAACATTTTCATGAATCAACTGCGAGAAGTTGCTATCCCGAGGACAGAACATGTGCACCCATGTGTAATGAAGTAGTTTGTCATTCATAGTCAAACTACCTACGTTTCTTACATTTTGACCGTGCACCTCTTCTTTTGTCATGATTAATAGGGTCGGCTGATGATCAAAATGTATGTCCTCAGGGATGGTATCAGGGGTTAACAATAAACCATCATATTTCAGATTCGCCACGTACATCCAATCCCTATGTCTTATTATAATATTGTGTGTGTCAATCTGAGTATCAAGGTAACCCTGTGTCGTTAGATGAAAATTTGAATAAAAAACCCTAACCATATTCTCATAACATGGTAGTCTTATACTAAAAAACTGTTGCAATTCTTGGAAATTTAAATATTTTTGAAACTGAAAACCAGATGAGGCAAAAAATGGGAAATCTAAGACTTTTGGAGCTATGATTGGTCTGATGTGAAATTTTTCCTCAAATGCAACCATCTAACGTTTCGTTTGGAAATATCGGGAATAATCTAAAACGCCCCCACCCCCTCTTTTGTAGTCATAGGAACTTCATAATCATTTGGTTCGCCTTTACCCTTACCTTTAGGCCTTTTTTGTTTCTTCGTGGATGAAGATGCCATGGATAGGGAAGTTAAAACCTATAATGAAAATGTTATGAAACAATGACAAAATAATAGTATATTACAAAATATTCTCACATATAAATTTCAAATGTAAAACAATTCAACAATAATAATATTAGAAGTGATGTAGCTCGGTCCTACTAGCTATAATTGGGAAACGTTTTTTCATGACACCCAATGTCCTTTCAATTACATTTTTAAGCGATGAATGAAAATGATTAAGCAATTCTCTCGCATCATGTGGTCCTCTTCGAGAATACTCTTTCAAGTGGTATCTAACCCCAGGATAAGGTGTTTAATATTTGTGGTTTTAACATAAAACCTGCATCGCCAAGATAGTATTTTCCTACATACATTCCAAGGAAACATCCAATAGTTATGTATATTATGACCTTTGTATCTATTCTCAAACACCTTCAACTTACCTTCTAGAATAATCAAAGGATCATCTCCTATGAAAGTCTCCTTCAATATTTTCGAATCTGAGGATGTTCCTTCCCACCCGGCTAGAACATATGTGAATTTCATATCCAAATCACAAGCAACAAATGCGTTTTGAGTTGGTCAATCTTTTCTTCCTAAAAAACGAGGTGCATCAACACGTGAGACCCTCACACATACATGAGTGTCATCAATGACCCCTAAACAATCCTAATGGTAACCAAAATTTCATGTCTAAAGAAATAAAAACACGAGAGACATTATGAGAATTATAAAGGAAATTTGTAATAAACAAACCTTAAAGTACATAAAAAATCGATTGTTGTATAAGATTTGGGGTTGGACATCAATACCATATGCTTGCTTTATGAATTGTCCTTCCAACATCAAAATTGCATTTAATACATTGTAAAAGTGTAGAGAAATTGTTTCTCCAAACCGATGGAAAAAAAAAGAAACACTTCGATTCTTGACATTTTTGTCCAATAATATGAAGAAATTTAGCAACTTGTTCTTCAACTATTGAATGATATGCATCCTTAACAACTTCGGTTGCCCTAATCTGTTCACATAATTGAATGAATGTTGTTGGTCCCATGCGAATAATGTCACGAGAACGTTTGGTGTGCACCAAATACTTCATCAATTCTTATATGTGGCGCTCTTTTCTTGGTTCAAACTCAGTAATAGAGTTCGTTGTATCACTTAACATACAGAACAGATTCAAACCAAAAGCAATGATTCAAAGGATCATCACTTACGCAAGTTGAGTATTTCTTTTCAACTGTTCTTGTATTTTTTAAATTAGATTCATGTCCGCACGAGAAAGATCATTTATAAATTGCAATTGTGTCCTCAATTCTTGCATGTCGTCGTCGTCCCAAAGTGATGGACAATTGTTCTTGTTATCCATGTAATCTTGACTTTATCATTGACAACTATAAAAGAGTTTATGGATACACTTGAAATAGTTTATGCTACAAATAACTCTAACCACTTGAAGTTGGAGTTACTATAATATCATTAGGGTTAGGGTTATGAAAATGATAATATTAGGGTTAAAATTTATTTTAATCCTTATAATTAAATCTATATATGACTACTACTACTAAACAATTTTTTTATAACTAATTCTAAATTTATTTTAAATATAATGATGTGAATTTAATTATAATACATAATAACACTACACACTTAACAAAATTAAAATCAAATTAAAACAGTCCATATTTAAAAAATTAAAATCAAATTAAAAACTTAGTTATAGTTCTAAATAAATTTATAAAAATTCAAAACAGGAAACGCATAATATTAAAGAATGTAAATACAATTATTAAATATAAAAAACAGTAAACACATAATAAAAAAAATGTAAAAACAGTAAACACAATAAACACATAATAACAAAAAAATATAAATATATTTATGAAAATAAAAAATAGTAAACACTTCAACTAAAAAAACTAAACAGTAAACACATAATAAAAAAATAAAAATATATTTATAAAAACTAAAAACAGTAAATACATAAAATAAAAAACTAAACAATAAACAAATAATAATAAAAAATATAGAAACAGTAAACAAATAATAAAAAATTAAAACAGTAAACACGTAATAGTAAAAAATAGTAAAATGTAGATACGTTTATAAAAATTAAAAGCAGTAAACATATAAACAAAATAAACAAAACAATAAACACCTGAAAAATATAAACACAATTATTAAAATTAAAAACAGTAAACAGATAATAACAAAATATGTAAAAGAGTAAACACAATAAACACATAATAACAAAAAAATTATAAATATATTTATAAAAATTAAAAACAGTAAACACATAAAAAGAACCTAAACAGTAAAGATATATTAATAAAAAATATAAAAACAGCAAACAAATAATTAAAAATATAAAAAAAGTAAACACATAATATAAATAAATGTAAATACATTTATTTTAAAATTAAAAATAAGAAACACATAACAAATAAACGTAAACACATTTATAAAATTTAGAAACAATAAATACATAAAAAATAAATAAAGCAGTAAAAAACTAACAAAATTTTTTAAATACGATTATTAAAATTGAAAACAGTAAACACATAAAAAAACTAAACAGTTTCTTACTAATAAAAAAATGTAAAAACACTTAACACTTAATAACAATATATATATATATATATATACATACATACATATATTTATAAAAATTAGAACGGTAAATACATAAAATAAAATATTAAACAATAAACACATAATAATAAAAAATTAAAAAATCGTAAATACATAATTAAAAAAATGTAGTAAATAGATAATAAAAAATATAAAAACAGTAAATACAATAACACATAATAAAAAAGTATAAATATTTATAAAAATTAAAATCATTGAACACATAAAGTAAAAAACTAAATAATAAATAAATAACAATAAAAAATATAAAAAAATAATAAAAAATATAAAAATATAATATAAAAAAATGTAAACACAATTATAAAAACAGTAAGCAATTAAAAAAAAAGCTTAACAGTTTCTTGTTAATAGAAAAATATAAAAACAGTAAACACATAATAATAATATATATATATATATATATATATATATATAACAATTAAAAACAGTACAAAATAAAAAAAAACTGAACAGTAAACACATAATAATAAAAAATGAAAAAACAGTAAATACATAATAAAAAAATATAAAAAAATAATAATAAAAAGAATTAAATACATTTATAAAAATTAAAAATAATAAACACATAAAAAAAGTGTAAATCTATTTATTAAAATTAAAAACAGTAAACGCATGATAAAAAAAATGTAAATATATTTATAAAAATAAAAAGCAGTAAATACATAAAAAACAAACAAAACAGTAAAAATCTAAAAAAAATGTAAATAGAATTATTATAGTTAAAAACAGTAAACACATAAAAAAAATTAAATAGTATCTTGTTAATAAAAAAATGTAAAAAGTAAACACATAATAAATATATATATATATATATATATATATATATAAATTAAAAATAAAAAACACATAAAATTAAAAACTAAACAGTAAATACATAATAATAACAATAAACACATAATAATAAGAAAAATGTAAATAAATTTATAAAAATTAAAAACAATAATAACATAAAAAAATTTAAATGTATTTATAACAATTAAACATAGTAAACACATAAAAAAAATAAACAAAACAGTAAACACCTAAAAAAATTAAATAAAATTATTAAAATTAAAAAAATAAACACATAATAGTAAAAAATATAAAAACATTAAACACGTAATAAAAAAAAATATAAATATGTTTTAAAATAAAAAACTAAACAGTAAAACATAATAGTAAAAAATATAAAAACAGTAAAAAAATAATAATAAAAAAATATAAATACATTTACAAAAATTAAAAACACTAAACGCATAAAAAATAAACTAAACTGTAAATACATAAAAAAATAAATATATTTATTAAAATTAAGAACAGTAAACATATAGAAAAAAATCTAAACACCTTTTAAAAAAATAAAAACCGTAAATGTACGACAAAAATGCTCGGGATCTCAGTCCAAACATTTGGTCGGCTCAGTTTTGGACCCAAAAGCGGATCATGGGCTCGGTCTAATTTTAATAGTAAGCTTGGTAAAAGATAATTAAAGAATAGAAAAGATTAAGTTTGGTCTCATGTTATTATAATGCATGCGAATATAAAGTTGTTAGTTGAATATATATTAATGAATATATAAGTTGTTAATTAAATGTAAGTAAAAGTTGTTGGAAATAAAATAGTTCACACACGAGAGTGATGGTGCACATATAAAACAAAATGTTTTTCGGTTGTCACTTGAAGATAAGAGGTGCACGTGGACAAGTGATTTTTGTATTGTGATTAAATGTTTTATGTTGAGATTATACTTTCGCCAGTGAAAGTTGTTGAAGGGATATCTATAAAAGGGACTTGAGTCCCCCGGTAAAGGTACGCTATTTCTGAATACTTAGACTGAAATTGATTACTTATTTAGTATGTTCTCACTAACTTGATCGTCGGAGTGTGATCAAAAGGTAGAGTCACCTCTGTCCCAACGGAGCGTTGTTCTAGTGCACCAAGAGGAGACAGGCTAGAAGCAGAGCTCTCCATTTAGTCCAACCGAAGGTCAACCAGAGAGAACATTTGGCGCCCACTGTGGGGCTCGATAAAACTTGATCCCATCCGCATTCGTGATTGAGCCTTCTGACGTGATGAGAAACACAAGGCAAGGGTCGCTGGGATCTGAAGGAAGCGATGCCCCCACCTTACAACAACTCATGGATGCCATAAGGGCCCTCCAAGAGGTCAATGAGGAGTACAAACGAGAGCTAGAACGAATTCGAGAGGAAGCCAAAGCCGAGCAAGAGCTTCTGCAAGATCGTCTGATGGCAGAAGTTGAGACCTCTCGGGTGCGTATGGAGGAGCAAGTGCAAGCCAATGAGGAGTTGCACAAAACCAATAAAGAGTTACGCAAGAGCCTGCACCAACATGCCCAACATCCCAAACCATTCTCGAAGGAAATCATGGATGAGCCCGTGCCAGCTCATTACATCACACCCAATATCACTTTTTTCACGGGGATAGAGGACCCTAAAAATCATCTCACGACATTCAATGCTCAGATGATTATCTTGGGGGGAATGAACTCCATCTGTTGTAAAATGTTCATGGGCACTTTTACAAGGACAACCCTACAATGGTTCAGTTGGATCCTTGATGGTCAGATTGCCTCTTTCTCTTAGCTTTCCAGGATGTTTAGAGAGCAGTTTTCTGCCAACAAGGTCAAGCCCTCGAAGACGTATGACCTCTTTGGTGTTAGGCAAAGGGAGGGAGAGCCATTGAAGGATTATTTCAATAGGTTCAGCGTGCTCACGTAAGACTTCAAACGCATGATGAAGAAATGATGATCGCCGCTTTTGAGCATGGGATTGCGGCGGGATTGTTCAATGATGAGTTAATCAGAATTCCGACGGAGACATTTTTCGAGGTATGGGAGCGAGTTGTCGCCCACATCGAAGCAGAGGAGGTCATGGTCAGAAAGAACGACAACTCGCATTTAAGGCAAGGCCTAAGGAAAGCAACCGAGCCTGACCCTTGTGAGTCAACAAAACCTTAACCGAGAAGAGAACGAACTCGAGGTACGTGTCATATGTAGCCAAGAGAGACGAGCCTAAGACGAAGGCCAGGGAGGAGTCTGCATCTCGGCCCAAATTCCGAGTGTCTTATAAAGAATTGTTAAGCATGCTAGGGGTAGCAGTCAAGCTGAAGTTTCTCCAGAAGACAAACCAAAATCTGGTATCACAAAGAGATGCTTGGTGTGAGTTCCACAAAACATTTGAGCATAATGTCGAGCGATGCATAGCTTTGGGCCACCAACTGGCTAGCTTGGTGAAGGGTTCCTAAAAGAGTACCTTGAGGTTGACCAGGAAGAGCCAAAAGGAGAGGTTTCTCTCAGGGACCAATCACATGAGACACCAGTCCATGGAGAGCTGAAAACCATCTCAGGAGGATTTTTGGGAGGAGAAAAATTTGATTCCAAGCGTAAGCGATATGCGCGAACAGTGATGTCCCTGGAGGCGAGGAGACCTGATCATCCACCAGAGTCCACTTTATGCTTCACGAGCTACGACCTGGAAGACGTGGTTCCTCACGAGGATGACTCAATGGTGATATTTGTCATCACCATAGGAAAGAAAGTGCATAGAGTCTTGATTAATCAAGGGAGCTCGACGAGTAATGTTATGGGGAACGTTTATCAATTTGCAGTTGTCCCTTGACAGTTGAGGCCATACGATGGGTGCTTGGTCGACATCGTAGGAGATCAGGTAGAGGTACGAGGGTACATTAAGCTAAGGATGACCTTTCTTTGATGAAAACGCGGTCAGGATGGTTACCATCAGGTACATTGTAGTTAATACATCTTTTGCTTACAATTTACTTTTGGGGCGATCCTCCCTGAACAGGTTAGGTACGGTAGCTTCAACTGCCTATATAAAGATGAAGTTGTCTTCCTTTGAAGAAGGGGTGATCACCATAAAAGTTGAGCAGAAGATGGCGCGAAAATGCTACAAGAGTAGCCTGAAAATAGAAGAGGGACTTACGCAATCACTGTTCAGACATGAGAGCCAAAAAGGGTTGTAGAGGTGGAAGTCGTCAATAACAGACGACCTGGACCTGTTGGAGAGGTTTAGGGAAGGGAGAAAAAAGGGAAGAAGTTTAAGCTCGACACCTCGTTGGGTAAAGAACTCGAAAACAAGATAGCCGATGTGATATCGAAGAACATGGATGCTTTCGCATGGTCATCCACGGACATGCCCGGGATAGACCCAGACTTCCTATGTCATTGGCTTACCATGAATGAAAGAGTCAAGTATGTGGTCCATAGGAGAAGGAAGTTCAATGAGGATAAGCGCCTCGTCATCCGAGAAGAGACTCAGAAGTTGTTGGTCGTTGGCCACGTAAGGGAGATTCAATATCCTAAGTGGCTAGTGAATGTTGTGTTGGTAAAGAAGGCCAACAGGAAATGGAGAATGTGTGTCGACTTCACTGATCTAAATAAGGCGTATCCCAAGGATTCATACCTCTACCGAGCATAGACTCCTTGGTGGACAATGCCTCAGGTTGTCAGTTATTAAGCTTTCTGGATGCTCTCTAGGGGTATAACCAGATTCGTATGCACCCTAAGGACGAAAGCAAGACAACCTTTATGGTTGAGTTCTCCAACTACTGCTACAAGATCATGCCCTTTGGCCTTAAAAACGATGGCGCTACTTGTCAAAGGTTGATGGATCAGATCCTCGCCCCGATGCTCGGGCGAAACGTACATGCGTATGTAGACGACATGGTTTTCACATCAGAAGAGAAGGACCAACATATTGCCGACCTGGAAAAGCTATTCAGAACAATGACAAATTACAATTTGAAGCTTAATCCAGATAAGTGTGTATTTGGGGTGAAAACTGGGAAGTTCCTTGGTTTCTTGCTAACTGAGAGGGGCATAGAGGCGAACCCCGACAAATGCACTGCAATCATAGGAATGAGGAGTCCAACCAATGTGAAAGAGGTTCAATAGTTAATTGAGCGCATGACCATCTTGTCTCGTTTCTTGTCAGTTAGTGGCGATAAGGGGTATCCTTTCCAATGTCTTAAGAAGAACAATCATTTTGTATGGACCAAAGAATGCGAGGGAGCCTTCACCAAGTTGAAAGAGTAGTTGGTCAGTCCCCCTGTTCTTCGTAAGCTAGTCCCAGGTACCCCTATTCGTCTTTATTTTGTGATTATAGATCGGGCGATTAGCTCGGTCATCTTGCAAGATCAAGATAAGGTCCAAAAATCAGTTTACTTTGTGAGTAAGGTACTACAGGGACAAAAAAATCAGTATCAAGCTATCGAGAAAGTTGTCTTAACTGTGGTATTTACAGCTCGGCAACTTCACCACTACTTTCAGAGCTTCACCGTGATTGCGATGACTGATATGCAAATTCGCAAGATCCTTCAAAAGCTTGATATAGCGGGTCGAATGGTCCGTTGGGTAGTGGAGTTATCTAAGTTTGATATACAGTATGAACCTAGAGGGTCAATCAAGGGTCAGGTATACGTTGACTTCATGGTAAAACTTTCATCTGATGATACCCAGCTCGATCCCAATGATTTCTAGTGGGTTCTTTCGGTAGATGGATCCTCCAATCAACAGGGGAGTGGGGCTGGGGCCATTTTAGAGGGATCAAGCGGGTTGTTGATCGAGCAAGCCCTGAGGTTTGCGTTCAAGGCGAGTAACAATCAAGCTGAGTATGAGGCCTTGATAGCATAGATGTTGCTAGCCAATGAGTTGTGAGCTTTGAGTTTGTTGGAGAAGAGTGACTCCTTACTTGTCATTGGGCAAGTCACGGGTGAGTATCAGACCAAGGATCTACAGCTAGCCTCATATCTCAAGTATGTAACGATCTTGAAAACAACTTTCTCTATGTTCGACAACGTTCACATTCCTAGGAAACAAAAATCTCGGGCATACCTGTTGTCTAAGTTGGCTAGTTCAGGGAAGGGAGGACAATTGAGGTTAGTAATCCAGGAGACCTTGAGGTCCCCTACGACAACAGAAGGAGGACTATCCGAGGTCAGCCATGTAGAGGTCTTAGGGGTCAACTCAAAAAAGGGGAGAAGGCATCGATCGATGATTCAGGAGACCCTGAAAGTCCCCAGGATAACTACCTATGGGTTGTTGGGGGATGAATTTCTTGAGGTTTTGTAGGTCGACACCATAGAGACTTGGATAACCCCTTACCAAAGTTACCTAGCTAATGGGTTGCTTTTTGTCGAGCCTGCGAATGCTAAGATGGTTAAGAAGAATGTGGGGAGGTATACCTTGATAGATGGCATGCTTTTTCGTCATGGTTATACCCACCCAATCCTCACTTGCGTAAGTGGAGATCAGTGTACCTGCATCATGTTCGAGCTCCATGAAGGCATTTATGGTAGCCATATCAGAGGACGAACTCTCTTGTTGAAGGTCATTCGAGCTGGGTATTACTTGCCAACCATGAAGGAGGATTGCATGAAATATGCCCAGCACTGCGAGCAATGTCAGAAGCACACTGATTGGCACGGCGTGCCAGGCGAGGAATTGTGCTCAATTTATAGCATGTGGCCTTTCCACACATGGAGGAACGACATTTTAGGTCTTTTCCCTTTGGCGATACATCAAATGAAATATCTCATTGTGGCCACTGAATACTTCACCAAGTGGGTTGAAGCTGAGCCAGTTGCACAGATAACTGCTCACAAGGTGCAATATTTTGTGTGGAAGAAAATTTTGTGTTGCTTTAGGATTCTGAGGCATCTAGTTTCCAACAATGGAACCCAATTTTCTAGTCAACATTTGGGTAAGCTATCTTCGGAGCTCGGGATAAAGCAGATATTTGCTTCGGTGGAACACCCTCGGACGAATGGTTAAGTTGAATCAACTAACAAAGTCCTGTTGAAAGGGTTGAAGAGGAGGTTGGAAAAGTCAAAGTGAACTTGGTCAGAGAAAGTTCCCAGAATCTTGTGGGCCTATCACACCACCCCTCAATCAACAACCAAGGAGACGCCCTTCATTTTGGTATATGGGTCAGATGCCATGATACTAGTGGAGATCCAAGAGAACTTTCCTCGGTTCCAAAGCTTCCTTTGTGGAAGAATCTAATGAAGGAAGAAATGTGAACTTGGACTTGCTTGATGAGGTGCGTGAGCATGCTCGCATTAACTTAGAGGCTTTAAAGAGAAAGGTGGAGTTGAGGCAAAAGACCAAGATGAAACCTGAGCAGTTCAAGGTTATTGACTTGGTGATGCGAAAGGCTCATCCCTATCAGTTAGAAAACAAGTTTTCTCCGAAGTGGACTGACCCGTTTCGCGTAGTTGAGGTGTTCGGGAATGGAGCATATAGGTTGGAAACCCTTGAGGGGGGAGCCATTCCCCGAACGTGGAACAGGGCATAAAACCTTAAGTATAGGCACCCTATGCGTGAAATGGTTATTTGGTGTCAAGTAAGACGAGCTAGCTGGGTATCAGTACGACTACCCAAGTATAGGCACCCTGTATGTAAAATTGATGTAAAGGAAGTATTTAGGCAAGGTAAGACGACCTCGCTCAGCATAAGAACGACTACCGAGTACGGGCGCTCTGCAAAATAATTTGTTATGATTAAGTTGTTTGACTCGATGCAAGGTAAGGCGACCTAACTCGGCGTAAGAACGACTACCTGAGTATAGGCGTTCTGCAAATATATGTTACGACTAAGTTGTTTTGGTGCGTGGTAAGTCAAGCTAACACAGTGCGTGGACGATCACCCAAGTTCAGACGCTATGTGAAATGATTAAATGATACGTAGTAGAATCATTCATTTATACAAGAGGGGTTAGCTCGGTGTATGAGTGCTTATCCGAGTTTAGTTACCTTGAGAGATGAATGAATCATTCTTAGCAGAATAAGACGACCAAGCTCGGGAAGGTATGATTATCCGAGTAGGCTCTCTGCGAAGCCAAGCTTGGTGAGATCAAGGTATATGGCCCTTGGCCAAGTTTGTGAAATACACCTATGCAAGCTGAGATTGAGTATAGGCTTGTCTTAGCTATGGGTGTATAGTTCATCAAAAGATTAGTTATTTGTTAAGTGGGAACTCCACGAATTTTAATGCTTAGATTCACCTAAGTTGGATTCCTGTTATCTTTATTATTTCATGCTCAAGATGTTGAGATGAGTTAGTGTAAGTAATAAGGTATCTACATGTGCATTGATAGTAGTTATTATACTTAAGCTAGTCGAAGTTTACTATATGATAAGTTAAGTATCATGACATGCATTCGTAAAGGTTTTAAAATAGTTATGCATGGCAAAACGATTCAAAGGTGTGAAATAAGTAAAGTATTAGCAAATATAAAGTGTTCGAACAGAAATTTAGCATATTACAGACCATAAGCATCATAAATGTCAAGTTATTCTCCTCTTAGCTAGTCGTCAACCACAATCTTGCTTGGGTCTAGGGCAGAGAGATCCATGGTAGGATGGACCATTGGTGCTTGTTCCAGGGCAGTCTCGAAACCAGCTACGAAGGCTTGGGCAACATCGTCCTTGAGGGACTCGACCACCTTGCTAGAGTTTTCTTCTTTGTGAGCCATCTCTTTCTTCAGGTCTTCTATCTCACCCAGAAGTCTATTCCTATCTTCAGACAGGGCCAGGGCCTCTTGAGTTTTCTGGGTGTAGAGATGCTCGACCTTCTCGTGCAGTCCAATGAGTCGATTGATCTCCATCTAAAGACTATCCATCCCTTTGTGAAGGTCTGCGATCCCTTTGTTCTTTTGGTCCTCATAAACTTGTCGATCTTGTGCCCTATCATCAACCATGCAAGCCAAAGCAAATGCTTGACCCAACAACTTCAATGAGTTGCGACAGAGGAGGTCTTCACCTTGGACCTCCAATCTAGTTTTGTCTTCAAGGGGAAGGAAAAAGGATTTTCCATGAGCGAGGATGCCGAAGTTAGTGTCCCATAGACTTTTCCCTCGTGAGCTTTTAGCCTCACACTCTAGGACGGTGACGACCTCCTGATATAGCACCCTGCCATTTGAGTGGAAGTGTTTGGCGATGAAGTTGCTTCTCGTCTTTTTCTCTTAAAAACAAGGCCCGAACTGGTGCGCTCGTCCTCATCGGATGGGGTGGGGGTAACCTCGATCGGGGCCTTCCTTTTTTGGTCTGGAGCATCCTTGCTTAGGCTGGTAGTAACTCTCATCTTTCTGATACGTTCAACCATTTCCGATTTGTCGATGATGGACAACATCCTTTTTGCAAAAGAAAACAAGTAAGTGGTTAAGTACAATAATGGAGTTTATGTTACCAAACATAGGAAACGAGGAGTACCAATATAGGTTTTCAAAACGCCAGGAAGATACTCTTTGTTCAGGAGGAGGGAAGTGTAAAAAACAACCTTCAGATTCGTCAAGAATTCGCATACTCCTTGATCTTGTGGGGAAAAATCGTCCAGGCGTTGAGCACTCGTCCAGAAGAATCAGATCTCCTTTGTTAGCTCGGATTTTTAGAAACTTGCCCTTGAAATTTTTGTAAGAAGACTGGAAGAGTGTAAGCAAAGTTCTTCCAAGGGCACCATTTAAGGATACTCATAATTAGTGGCTCGAATGTTTGGCCTCAAAGAAGTAAAGGAAAATTTTCACAATCGGCGAAATGTCGAGTTGTGAACACAGAATAGTAAAGGCACAAATGAATGCCCAACTATTCGGGTGTAGCTGAATAGCTGGGCAGGAACTACATTGAGCTCGGTTAATGATTCTTTTTCAAAAATTAACAGAGGAAGACGCAAAAGGACTTTCTTAAAAAGGGTAGCATAAAAGAAACATAATGGACCTTTGGGGTCCGAGGATTCATTACAACATACGGGCTCATCTTCTCTGCACTCTACTATTTTTACAAACCTATCATGCCTCTTACCAAAGTTGCAACCACTTTTTCTTAAATTCCTAATATGTTCAAAGGTGGTATAGAAAGAGGTTTCGTTTAAAAGGTCCTTTTTGGCCTAAGGGTATATGGCAGTGTAATCCATTGCAGTTATATCTAGAACAAAGCACAAACACAAACCAGATACGAGCATAGATCAGGACAAAGAAAATGGATCAAAAGAAAATTTTAGTTCAGACAATGCAATTGGTAAGATGGGTAAGTATTCGATAATAAAGATCGGTGGAAGGAAAATACTTGGTGTGATGGCTGATTGAAGAGAAGAGGTGTGAGGAGAGAGCTTTTTGGTGAAGGGGAGGTTTGGAATACACACGAGTGCTGAGAAATGAAGGTTACGTGAAGAGTAAGGAGAGAAATGGATTTTTAACGTTTAAAAGGGAAAATAAAGCGGCAACTCTTCCTGACCATTGATGCGTGTGCCACATGGATGTCTCAGATTCAGTGTGGTGAGATGTCTTGTCAAGGTCACTTCGGTAGTCATGCCTCACCAACCCGCTGGGGAAAACGTCTTGTCGGCAACCAAATGCTAGAAAGCCTTTTCACCAAGTCAAGCTCCGCTCCAGCCTAGGGGGCTTGTGTATTAGACGTGAGTGCTCGGTACCTCGGTCCTAGCATTTGGGTATGGTCAATTCAGTTTTGGGTCTAAAAGCAAGTCATGGGCTCGACCCAATTTTAATAGTAAGCTTGGTAAAAAATAATTAAAGAACAAAAAATATTAAGTTTGGTCGCATGTTATTATAATGCATGTGAATACTGTTAGTTGAATATATATTAATGAATATATAAGTTGTTAATTAAATGTAAGTAAATGTTGTTGGAAATAAAATAGTTAACACCCGAGAGTGATGGTGCACATGCAAAACAAATTGTTTTCATGTTGTTAGCACTCGAAGATAAGAGGTGCACGTGGACATGTGGTTTTTCTGTTTGTGATTAAATGCTTTCTGTTGATATTATATTCTCGCTAGTGAAAGTTGTTGAAGGGATATCTATAAAAGGGGCTTGAGTCCCCCGATAAAGGTATGTTATTTCAGAATACTTAGACTGAAACTAATTACTTATTTCGTATGCTCTCATTGACTTGATCGTCGGAGTGTGATCAACAGGTAGAGCCCCCTCTGTCCCAACGAGCGTTGTTCCACTGCACCAAGAGAAGATAGGCTAGAAGCAGAGCTCTCCATTCAGTCCAACCGAAGGTCAATTGGTGAGAACATTTGGCACCCACAGTGGGGCTCAATAAAACTTGATCCCATTCACATTCGTGATTGAGCCTTCTGGTGTGTTGAGAAACACAAGGCAAGGACCGCTGGGATCTGAAGGAAGCAATGCCCTCACCTTGGAGCAACTTATGGATGCCATGAGGGCCCTCTAGGAGGCCAATGAGGAGTACAAACGAGAGCAAGAACAAATTCGAGAGGAAGCCAGAGCCGAGCAAGAGCTTCTACAGGATAAAGAAAATAAAAAAAGAGTGATGAACTTATGTGAAGGGTACTAAAGAAGAAGAAGAAGAAGAAACAATATGATAAACACAAGCAAAGAACCACCAGATGTTGCAACCACAACATTCAAGATCCAATCTAAAGAAAAAACACAACATAAAATATTATAAGTTAACAAAATCGATTATGTATGTAGTTATAGAAAACCAAAATCAATTCCCACATTTTTGCAATGCAACGAGAATTGATTCTCATTCTAGTTTTAAAAACTATAGAATCGATTTTCTAAAACCAATATGCACCATTTCGGAAAATTGGAAAATCGATTCTACTTGTTTAAAACAAGCATAAGAATCGATTTTGTTGTTTAGGTGAAAATTTTAAATGATTCTCAACATAGAGGAAAATTGATTCTAGAGAAAAAAAATCAAGAGAAACTCATTGCATCAAGTAATTTTATTTTATTTTATTGCTCTTCATCAAGTATGGAGAAATAAACAACTCTAACAACAAATCAATTCTAACTTTTACTCGTTCTGGACACAGAAAAATCAACTCTCACAATACAAACTTCACTATATCCTCATACTGTTATAGAATTTTTCAAACTATTCCTTTGTAGTTATGGAGAATAACATGAAAAAATCAATGTGAAACAAATTTAGGTTTGACCGTGTTTACTTGTATTATTTATTGAGTGATTTATCCTCCTTAAATATTATGATTTTTTCAGGCTTGAGTGTTTACTCGTATTATTTATTGAGACAATAAGATTATAAATTTGGTTTAGAATATATACTATTTGATAACAAAAAAAACATTTCCAAATAATTCACTTAAAGAAACTGGGGAATATATGAAAAAAATTTGAAAAATTTGTAGGGATCAAAACTTGGTTAATTCATAATCATTCAATAAAAAAATTATAGTAAAATAAATTAATGAACTAAAAAGAACCAAATCTCTTCCATAAGTGAAAATATAGACCTTTAAATTTCTCACAAACACTATAATAACCTGTACACAATTACATATTACCTTAATAAAAATTCTCATTATCATCAATAATGGGATTTGACTTTCCAATCTCAACAGTAGAAATTACACCAAATTTGATCAATATGATAAAGGAAATTATTGTTGTATATTGTGTTTTTCTTTGGTTGGCATAAGTGGAATTTAAATAATTTTTTTAGTAAACCTTTATATTTAAATTACGAAAATGAAAATATTATGATTGAATTTTTTAAAGGTTGTGATTATATTTTCTAATAAAAGTCAGTCAAGGTTAAAATTAGTAAATACTTTATAAATATTATAAAGATAAATAATCATATAAAAATTTAAAATTAAAAGATACAATAAGTATATAATAAATTTTTAAATATGTTTTAAATCCCTTTAAATATGATTCTATATGATTTTAGTCCCTAAATTTTTTTTGTTAGTTTTAAATTCCTACCATTTTCTAATACTAATTTTACTAATTAAATTTATTTTAAAATAAAATAAAAATATTAATATAATTATGTTAAAAAAATTCAAATAAAGAGAATTATATTTTTACAGAAACATAATTTAATTAAGTAATATATTTATCACTTAATATAAATAAGATAATTATAATTTTTTTTGCTGTTACATATAATTTATTTTAAAATTTAAATTTTACTAAAATAATTATATTTTACTTAGAACTTATAATTTAATTTTATATATTAATTTAGATAATATAATAATAAATCATATAAATAATTTTTAATATTTCATAAATTTTATCTTTGAAGATAAAAGTAAAAAAATATATTTTAGTTTTTAGAATTAATAATTATATTATATTAAAATTATATTTAACATAAAAAAGTTATTCCTCTTTTCCATTATCTTAAATAATTTAAAATGAATATAAAATACTTGAATTAAATATGCTTTAAATTTATGATAAAATTATGATTTTATTTTATTTTTTATAAAAATGTTATTTTAAAATATTTGATATTTTTATTAGTGCTTTTTAGTTATTATTTTTAATTGTAATTAATATGGTATCAAAAGTATAAAATATTTATTAAAATAATTATATTATTTTCAAGTGCGTTATTTAATTAAGTAATATATAATATATTTTTAATATTTTATTACAAATAAGATGGTTATTTGCAATTTTTAATATATTATCAACAATGTACGATCTATTTTATTTAAGTTTAGATAATAAAGTTGAGACTAAATGAAGAATGAAATATCATTTTGAAAAAAAATGTCATTTAAAAAATATTATGAACACATTTAATGTATTTTGTTATTAATTTAGTATAAATTTTCATCTTTTTAAAATAATAAACTCTATATATTTTTTAATTTGTAGATTTATCATTAATCTTTTTACGATTAGACTTTCCACTTTAAGAGATAATTGGATGAATATAGGGAGTGTTTTAATTTTTTTTTCATATATATATATATATATATATAACAAGAAAATCATTACATAAAAATTAATTTTAAAAATAAAAATAATTAGTTATTATATGGACTAAATTAAGTATTATTTTAGATACTAAAAAATTATTGATATCTAAAGTAGTTTTTATTATTAATAAATAGTTTCTAAATTATGATATAATTAACTACCAAGGTTTTAACTAGCAACTTTAGTTAGATACTAATTTAGAAACTATGTAATAATAATAGAAACTACTTTAAAGTTTCACAAAGTAATCGAAAGGCCTGCATCGAGGTTTAACCATTAAAATGTAACTGAATGAGTGTCACATTTAAAATACGGAAAACTCCCATCATGAACTTGTCTAATGGGAACTGGACGTGAACATTCGTTATTAAACAAGAATAAAAATAGAAAAAATTGTTGGCCGCACACCCTCGACTGAGATAGACGATGTCCGAGTCCTTATACTTGTGCAAGGAAACTATACTATATGGAACATCATCCGCTAATATATCTACGCTCTCGAAAAACAAATGAAGCATGAATGGATGCCAATATTTCGAGAAGAACTCCCTGACTCGAATATCCATCCACTCATAGTTAGGATCTTGACTATCTGAGTCCTCAACTACATTCGGGGATACAGGAGGTGACGACCTAAACTCAACCCCACACTCACACACAGACCTACAAATAACTCAAGAAGACCTACTAGTGTTCTCAATGTCACCAGAGCTTGAACTAATATCTACATTTCCCAACCCTTCCCTGTCGACACCTCCCAACTCAGATGAAAACAAACTACTAACAGAAAGGAAAGACATCGTTACCTCTCAAAGAAGACCCTACAATTGACGCACTCTCAGACTCTCGGACAGATTTATCAAAAAATTGGATGGAATGTAGAACCCACAAAACACGCTATTTTAAGAACAACAAGGGGCGAATACGAACCGTCGCCATCAACCCAAACCCTTGGATCATGAAACCATCAACGGTCTAGATCGTGCGACCCTCCTCATTCTGACATACGTCATATCCAACTAATAACCCTAATGTTCTAGACCCTTTGTAGGATAAACCTACTCGAGCCCGAAAGGCATGTATACCTAGGGGCAAAAAGGACAAACATTTGAAATCTTGTCATTAGATAACGTCACACCCAGTTAGTCACACGATGAGAAAAACAAAGAAATGAATTTTTTTTTCAAAATCTTGAAGTTAGACTCTCCATTCCACTCAAGCTCAGGAGTAAGTATACTATCGGGATACCGAATAGTTGTAGCTGACACTGTAACAATATCTTGATATCTTGACATGTTTCTCACGCAACAAGTATGAAAGACCTAATCACATCATTAATAAATAATACATAGAAAAATACCTACAAATCACGATTAAGACACAGAGAATACTCCAAAATCAAAAAGGTAGTAAATCTAACATAATACTTGTAAACATAATTCAAACCTAAACTATTTTGAGCGTTAAAGTATATTTTAAGGTTGTAATCAAGATGAGAAACTGAAGACTCACCAGAACACATGTAAAAATTATGGTCCTTTATAATAACATTACAGTTAAAACGTGTTAGATAAGTTAGGATTAGTTTGTTTTGATAATGTATGATATATGTAGTTGTTGTTGATGTTTTTCTTATTTCTATATATATTGCTTTAATATCATATTTGTTCTAGTTCAATAAACTTCTCCAATTTGGTGAAAATATTTTATTCAACTATAGTTCTCATTTATAAAAGATATACCTATTAAAGATTTATTATTGTTTAAAAGGTAAGTTGGATTTCAGTAGTGTTATTAGTATATGAGAAGTAGGAAGAATAGTTTGAGGTTGGTGGGAGTGTTATATATTTAATCTCACTTATGTTTTTGAGATACTTTACGTTTTGGGGACTTAAGTTCCAATATAATAATATATACAGAATTGCATCTTTCTCTCTCTATACATATATTTCTTGATAGTTAAAAACAATAAATTTTATATTGTTTTTAGAATAATAATTAATTTTTTATTCATAACTATTGTCTAAAGAAAATTATTATATATAATTTTTTATTTTATAAGTATATACTTATCATTCTATATTATATGTAATTTTTATATATTTTAAGTAGTAATTCTAAAAGCTTAATTTTTCTTTAAATCTATTTATAATAAATAAGTTTACAATCATATAAAATTAATATAAAAAAAATAAGTCATAAGAATATAAATAAATTATAATATTTTTATTTTAAAAAAATGTAATATTAAAAAAAATATTGATAGAAAAATTAAATATATAATATAATCATCTTATTGATATTAAATAAAGAACATACTAATTAATTACATTTTGTAACTAATATCCAATTATTTTATTTGAATTTTGTTTACCTTATTTATATTAATTAATATCTTTATCTTTCCATATTAACCCTAATTTATTATCTAACAAATATTTGTAATATATATATATATATATATATATAATATCTAAAAGAACTGGAAATACATTTCAGCTCCTAATTCATTTTTATTTAAATGTGAACATAGCACTCATGATCATCATTCATCTTACCATCAATCAAGTTATTATCTGTTCTGTGTAACAAAACTCAATTTGTGGAGTTTACTGTTTCATCTTGGTTAAGTCATGGAGCAAATGTAAAGTTGCTTTTGCTTTAATGAACACTGCACCAGTCTGTGATTGCTGAAGAACGACTAACACTGTTCCAGCAACAGAAACACTGACTGCACAAAAGGGGAAGATCTGAACCATGGTAAAAAAAAATTATTTTCTCATATCAACTTCAACCTTCTGCTGTACATATTCAGATAAGTACATGAAATGATGAAACATTTTGATGCATGCTTCTTTTCACTGTGCCAAAGCATCAACTTTATAAATAACAATAAGCTACATTTTGTATATATCACTATTTTATTTAATACCTATTAAAAAAAAGGAATAATATATATAGATGTGATAAGGGATATAACTCACTCTTATCTTTAGCATAACTGGAAGATATGATAAGTCTGTTAGGCTTGATTGTTAAATTTATTTATTTCTATTTTTCTCCTGATCGTTAAGTAGTATGGTAAAAAAAAGTTTTTAATGATCAGGACAAAAAAAATATCTTAATGCAAATTAAACATATTGGTAAAATTTTCTGCAGTCTTCTATTAGCAAAATGAATATTTTCATTTAACATATGAATAGTTGGAGTGAGTTAAAAAAAATTGTACAGGGAGATGAGTATAATGAATATTATATTATTCAAAACAATTTATTTCCAATCAAATCAATTAATTTATATAATTTTAAAAAATAATATTTTTTCTCAATTCTCACTAATTTATATTTTATTAAACAATTAAATATTTAATTTTATTTCTATTTTTTCTCCCTATCGTTAAGTAGTATGGTAAAAAAAACTTTTAATGATCTGGACAAAAAAAAACATCTTAATGCAAATTAAACATATTATTACATGTATTAAAAAAATGTGATAAGTGTGTATTCTGTTATTAAAACACAACAAGTGTGCTCAGGAAATAAGTAAAAATATCTCCATTTAACAAAGATAGATTTTCTGCAGCCAAATCTACCATGAAAAAACAATGTGGATTCATCCTTAACTATCTGTAATTTTTAAATAGAGTTTATAATATTAAAAAAATGAATTAAATATTTTCAGTGGCTAAGATGAAACTAGGATTGCTGATCCACATTTAACATGTATTGGTTGATAGATCACTATTCTCTATCTGGAACATTAGACCCTCCCTTAGAAGAGCAACAACAAATGTTTTAAAAGTGTTATTGTTTGTTAAAAACTCTTATCTAAGAGATCAAAGATTGTATCAGTAGTTGTTTAGTTTTGATACAAAGGAAAATGTTTGAGTCAAGTGAGTTGCGTGAATGTGAGGTGTTTATCAGCTTTACTTGAGAAGAAAACTTTAACGCAAAAAGCATTCACACACAAACATAGCTTTTCATTATGTAGCAATAATAGATCAAAGAAAAGAAACTGTGAAGTTGATCCATATACAAATCTCATCCTAGAGTTTATTCCTAAAATTAAAAAAAAAACAATTAATTTTTTGTTTCAATTGGAGTTCAAGGTTGGTATTTCTTTGAGTTTATGCTAGGAATATACCTCATCTTAATTTTGCATAATTATAAACTTTTTTTTATAACAATAAACATATTGGAAAACACAAGTTGAACAAGGAAGTTAAGCATTGCATGTTACCTCAAAATGCAGGTCAAAACATTCCTAGGTGGGGAATATAGCACTTGGGAGTTGCAAACTAAACAAAACAAAGAAGCAAAGTGTAAAGAGAAGAGAGAGAAATTAAGGTTGTGGTTAAAGAAACTTTTGAAACATACCCATACCCCATACCCTTTGCTGAGATGAAAAACAATTAAATTAACCAGGTGTATTAATTAGTCCACATCAACAACAACTTTTTCACTTGTTTTCTGCATCAAATCAAAATTTGCCAAATTTGGATTCAGGGTTGCCCTTTAAAAGGTCTTTATGATGATTGACAAATTGGGACTCAGGGTTACCCTTGATGTCTTTATGATAATTGACTACCAATTGATTCAATTCAATCTAGATAGGTGAAACCAAAGTCTTATTCCTTAAAAAAAATAAGAAACATCATATGATTATATGTATGTTAAGTTAAATAATCATAACATTCTTAAAACAATAGAATGTTATAAGATTAAAAATAATAAAATACTAAAATTTTAAAACTCTAACTAAAATCAATTAACATTTTTTTTTTCAATTTTTCTTGTGTCACACAGTGTCTATACTTAAATTCTTCTATTTACTTTGTTATTTAGGTTTACTTGTTCAGTATTACAATAAGTTTAAATAAATAGACTTCTATGCTGTATATGCAATTGTGTGCAAGTGTAGTATATATATAAATGGTAAGAAAGTAAAGAAAAACATATAATTTAATCTTAATTAAATCTTAACATTTTGCTATTTCTATGGTAATATAAAAATTAATTATCTATATTTTATTTAAAAATTTATTACATATACATATTATTCTTGTTCTTATTGTATTTGATTTATATTTTTTAAAATGTGTATTTTTTTTTTTAATTTCAATTGTTAAATGCTGTACTTAAAATTCATTCCCATTATAATATCAGTATTTATCCTAATAAAAAAGTTATTTTTTAACTTTTTCTTTTTTTATGGTGTATCCACGTGTTTCCATGCATGTATTCCATTTGTTCTCTATATGCAACACATTTTATATACTTTTTTATGTTAACATATATTTTGACATGTTTTAAAACTAATCACAAAAAAAATATATTTACTATAATATAATCATATGTTTTGATATATCAACAATGAGATGACATAGACCTTTCTGATCGGTGATTTATGTCTTATTGTAAGAAATTCAGAATGAAAATTCATCATTTCAAAAAATTCCACTCTATCTTACTTCTTCTTGTATTAAACACGTGTCAAGTGGTAACTATGATAAATTAACACTAACGACAGCAATAATAAATAGTTGCTGGTATTGAGAATAATATAGTCCATTTCCGCACATGGTATGTGATGAGGAAAGTTGAAATGAAGAATCAAATTACTGCAATGTAAGAAAATATTCAGATTTATAAGGAAAAAACAAGGAAGAAAGTAATGATCAATTCAAACAAACATTAAAACAATAAGCCATGCACCACCGTAATGAACACCATTCATAGATTAATGCAAAGAAATTAATAATGTTTTTAATAGCAAGAAAAAAAATGCATGGTAATAATTTGTTGGTAGCTGGAGAGAGAGGGTTCACACTTCAAGATGTCGTGTCGTTTACTGTATACACGTGTCATTTAGAAGAAATAAAGTAAAATGACATAAAAGAAAGAATATACTTTGCCACTTATATTATACTTTTCAACTATGCCTTGTGAATATATTTAAAAAATATTGGATATATGTATCTAATCATCAAAGACACTAGTGATTGTTTTTCACCATTTTAATGTTGCATTGATTTTTTTTTTATGAGAAACACGAGTTGTTAAATATTAGTTAATGTGGCAAAATTTAGGATACAAATTTATAGAAAATGACATTATATATAGAAAAAGAAAAATTAACCAGAAAAGGGTTGTTATGATGATAAAAAGAAGTGTGTGTTAATGGCAATACACATATGATTAGATTGAGAACCTAAAATACCTAATTCATGGTCAATTTCTTACATTTTCTAAAATATTTAAAAGTGATTTCAAAATATGACCAAACAAATAGGAGTATCAACTCATGTAAGAAGAAAACTAAATGCCTAAACTTATGCCATGTTTTCAACCATACACATTACATGAGACATCAACTAGCATTTTTTTATGGTTCACATGGTGAAGTTGGTTGAGAACTTTGGATAGTTTACCAAAAACAAACCTATTAAAACCCTAAGATATCAAATATACAATAATTAGTTGATGAATACATACTTTATTATTTACATATTATTTATGTGATAAATAATGTCTTTAAACCAACAAATTAATCAATTTCCATATTTTTGCTATCATAATCACATTACAAACCAAAACTCAGCTTTCTTAGGTAACCCACCCACTTTGTCTTGTGGATTGTGGGTCTACTGTCATCAACTTAATTATTTATATTTTTTATGTTCATATGAAAAAAGAAAAATTGTTTTGACACAGACAAATAATTTTTTCACTTTCAGAAGAAAGATAAGTTTGATTAAATGTCTTTACTAATTCCTTCACAGAGGTTACTTGCCTTGCATGTCAAATATTGTTGTCTATTGATCGAAGAAACTCATTCAAAGGAAATTAATCCACTCCTTATATTATATATACTTCAATGCTGTAAAAAAATATACTTCAGTTAAAAAGTTTACAGGGTAATATAGATTATTTTTTATATTATCATACAAATCACTAGTATTATATAATAGATATTTTGCTTATGTAAGTTATTAAGAGGTTCTATATAATGATTTAACTATAAATTAATATATACTCTAATTTTTTGTTTTTTTAATAATTACTTTATAATCATGTTTATTATGCTTTTTACTTACGTAACAGTCTAAACCTTTTTTATTTCTCTAACATGTATAGATTAAATTCAAACAACAGTTAGTAGTTTTTCTAATATTTTTATATATGGTCAATATAAGTTTTTTATACAATCAACATATAAGAAATCATAATTAATTTAATAAAAATAATTATATATAATAACTATAGAAAGAATAATTATATATAATAAATTATATCAAAATAATAACATAAAGAATTTATATATAGATATCCTATATATTATTTTGATAACCTAAAAGTTTAATGGAAGTGTCCCTAATTAGATTTTGATTTTCTTCCTTACAAAACTGCTATATAATAAAGACAAAAAGAAAAAAAAAGAAAAAAAATAGCATTAATATGTTTTTTGTTATTACAAAAGGGATGATGAAATTTTCTCTCCAATGAAAGGCACGATCCTCTCCTCCTCCATATTCATTTTCTTTCTCTCTCTTAACCCCTCTTGCTCTTTCTCTCTCTTCCCTTCCTCTATCCGATCCTTCCATCACCGGTTCTAATCATTTTCGCTCCCCTCGAATTCTCGCTCTGGTAATTCAATTCTCTTAAAATCAATTGTTCAATTTTCTTACCCCAAGTTTCGTGCCCCTTTTGCTGTTACTTAGGGTTAAATTTGTGTCATTTTTGTTCTCTGATGAAAGGAAGGAACTTGCATTCTTGGGTTGTGATCACATTCACCCGATTTTAGTTTCTGACATTTTTTCTTTGTAAATTTGTCTTTTTGAAAAAAGAATTAAAAAAAAACCTTAATCTTTGTGTGAATTTTCAACAGAGTTGATTTTGGGGGTGTTCCATAAGTTATATTGATCTCTGAAACTTAGAAGCAGCAAGCTCTTGTTTTGATGATAATAAGGTACGGTTTGTTATCTGTTCTTTTGCTGTTGTTTGGTCGGTGATGAATTTGGGAGGTTGATATGGGTCAAGTACTTTCTTGTTGGGTTGTGACCCTTTGAAGTCGTCAAAGAAAGATTTTTTTTTTAATCTTTTGGTCTGAGGATTTTGATCATGTATGCTCATAATTGTTCTTACCTTCTCATAGGGGTTGAAGAATTCTTTACTTTGAACTTCACATAATGATTACAAGGTCTTCAAATTGCATGTATTTTAATTCATTTACAGAGTCATTTTTTAGCACACCTGAAGGAATTCTACAGGGCTTGGGTAGTTTTTAACTGGGAATGATACTTTTGTGTGGTGTTTTTGTGTGTTGGAGTTGCCATGTTTATCCACCAGTTTGCTCTCTCTTGAAGGACGAAGCTGCATGTTACATGTCCATTATTAACTTACCTAATACCGATTTCCTTGCTATGCATAGAGTGTTTGTGTCTGCGTTCTTATTGTATGATGCATGCATGTGACACACAGAAGTGAAAATATGCAACTTCTGTGTAATTGAAGGAAATTGGTGTGATTATATGAATGTACCCATGTATTGGACGGGTGTTTTTTTGGACACCCCTACTTACTTCATTTGACAACCTTTTCAAATTAAGAAAAATTAAATCAGGAAAAATATAACCATATAGGGGGAATGCTGAAAAAAATTCCATAATGTTGATATGGAATATTTGAATTTGAAAACATTTTTATCTTGGGCTGAATATTTGCTTTGTTACATATAGATTTGGTTTAGTCTTTTGTTTCCCTTATGTGTTTCTGACTGGTTTCATTCACTCTGCTTGGAATATTAGGATTAATTTGCATCCAGAAATCTCTACATTATGGATCAAATAACGGATTCAGAGATGGATCAACAGAGACGAGGCTATCATCATTCTGAGCCCTGTATCCTTACTAGAGGAACCACAAACATCTCGCAGCCGAATAATATGCATGCAATGGTGAGAGCTTCTGGGAACACAACTAATGTTGATTCTCACTTTCTGCCAGATGCTTATGACAATGCTAGGGTGTATGGGGTTACACAATACAATGGCATTCAGCATCCCCATAATCTTGATATGGGTGTGCCAGCTGCAGCCAACTTATATTATTCTGGCATTAATCCTTCTTCTGGTGCTGGCGTTTTCCCTCTGCCTCTAAATCACAGAGCCTCTGATCAGTTGCCTGGTTCAAGTACATTTGCAGTTGCTGGGGTTTCTTCAGATAATTTTGGAAGAAGTTCTGGTTTCATGGATGATGTTAGAGGTCCTTACAAAAGGAAAGTTGCTGAAGGGATGAGAGGAAATTACCAATATTTTAATGCATCATCTAGCTCTTCAATTGCTCCTCCTAATGCAAGACACACTACTGATGGTGTTGCTATGATGGATGCTGCACCATTTTCATTCCGCATCCCTTCACTTGTGGAAGTAGGACCACATGGTAGTGCATGGAGCAGGGCAGGTGAGTCCATTATGGTGCATGACCATAATCATTTGATTCATGGAAATTATTTAGGACAGCACTTTCAGCCAGCTGCTCCTCCGTGGTTGGACCAGCAGATGAACGGTAACAATAATGATGGCCATACTACACCCTGGAATCAGTCGCTTCCAATGCCTTATGTACAAGGTAATTTTGCCCTCTTCATGTGTTCTGTGGTTCTTCCTTTAGTGATTTACTATCATTAGTTCATTACTTGGATGTTCTGTTAGTGTATAATTTGCAAAGCTCTTTCAGGTTTCATCATGAAAAAGTGTTAATTACAGCTTCTTGAATGTTGTTTTTCAATCAGGCAATAAATTTATGAGAAATCTTGTTTTAATAACTCTCAGTTTGTGCCTAAGACCGGAGTTAATGCATTGGTGTTTTTGTGTGTATGTGTTGTCTCCCATCCTGTCAATTAAGGGCCAAACGAAGTGCTCAAATTTTTCTTTGAATTTGTTGTGTTGGTTTGGTTATGAGTTTAGGCTGTCTGACTGTCTCCATATTATTTTCAGGACCTACTGTAAATGGAGGTTCATTAGATAGTGCAAGTATGGGCTTGCAGAGATATCATGATCCAGCTGGAAGCCGAAATGGCCTCAGGTTTCCTCACCCTCTTCCTGTCAACCAACAGCACCACAATTATCATCACCCAGCACTGCCTATGCAAGGAGTAAGAGGCCACAATATCAACTTTCACCCTGCAGTAAGTGCAGCATCATTTAGAGTTCCAATAAATCCTTCACGTGGTGTTGCTATCCCAGCACAGCCTGGTTTTGAGTTAGGTCCCAGGCATGTTGGCCCTGCACCATCAGCTGGCCTCCGGATTTACCGACCTCATAGAGGGGCTGTGCCTGAAACAACTCTTGGACATCGAAGTCTTCCACCTGTGGGCTTCCTCCAAGTTGATGTAATATTTCCTGTCTCTTAATACTTTCTATTTAACTCTAATGCTGTGTAGAAAGAATAATACTTTTTATACATTATAAATATATTGATTTTCTTGTCAATTAAAACTTGTGTAGGATGTTGCTTTAATTGATGAAGTGGGAAATTTAGTTGATCATCACAGAGATATGCGCTTGGACATAGAGGATATGTCTTATGAGGTAAGTATACAAAGATTGGTATTGTATTTTCCTGTCAATGAATGCGTCTGTGTTAGTATAGGATACCAAAGTTTAGAGGTTGTAGACAATTGTAAATAATTTACACTTGAAACACATGACAGGATCTCCTTGCATTGGGTGAGAGGATTGGCAATGTTAGCACCGGTTTAGCAGAGGAAACAATTACAAATCAATTGAAAACAAAATCTTATTCAACAAATGCTGCTGGTATTAATCTGGAGGAGGAAGCTTGTGATGATCAGGAAACAGATTCTTGTATAATATGTCAGGTATGAACATTTAGAAACACATTTCATCTGTTATTTTAAGACATTGATATTTCATAGTATAACCTTGTGCTCTATTTCATGTACTAATTAATCACCCCCCACTAATTGGACTATTATTTCACAGGAAGAATTCAAGAACCAGGAGAAGATTGGAGTTCTTCGATGTGAGCATGAATATCATGCAGATTGCTTAAGGAAATGGTTGGTGGTGAAAAATGTCTGCCCCATATGCAAATCAGAGGCTTTGACTCATGGAAGGAAGGATGTATAGAACCAATGAAATCAAACATCTCTTTCTCTTCCTGCCTAGTGCCTTAATTTATTTTTGAACAGAATTCATATTTTGTTATGTATTTTGTATATGTACTTGCACATATATAGACATCATACCGCCCAACTCATTTATTGTGGGCACCAGAACTTTGTATCTATCAACTTGTACAGACTTTGTTCTGTTTGATGAAGTAACTTCAGGTAATCATATCACCACCTGCTTCATTAATCATTTCGATATGTATGGGGTTACCACCTAGTCTTTTATATATTGATGCTTGTGCTTTTTGGATTAGCTGAAAATAAAATTGATTTTATCAAATTGGTTAAGTGCGGTTTTTGGATGAGCCACAAAAATGATTTTGAACAAACTGATTTATCATATTGCTGTTATATGCTTCTGTGGTTTTGAAGGAGTGAAAGATAGAGTTGATTTTGGATAAAATTATGTTTGAAATTCAATGTAGTTTTTTTACATTTTTATATAATATAAAGTTATTTTTCGAATTGTTTTATCTCAAAATGAATTTTTGAATTCAGCGCTAGATTTTGAGTGATAATAGTTGTCTAGATATTTATCTAGAATTACTTCAACTGGTTATTTCAACGAACGTGAAAATAAAAACGCTGCGCTAGAAATAAACCAGAGTACTGCGTATTGTTATTATTTTTATCGAAGATACAATGGTTTGAATAATTAAATTACTGAAATGAACAACCATTGTTGACTTCACCGCACATGGGATATAAATAAAGTCTAAACGCGTCTCATGTTGATGGAAGTCTTTGTTGACTCGTTTTTTCACACATGGCATAATATTTTTGCACGACATTCTCATGCCTTTAGTCAGGGGAAATTATGTAGTCCCAAAGGTATAGGGTACTTTTAAAAACATGTTTAAAAAAAACGAAAAAGTGACTTTCTAAGCCTTTGTTTTGAGAATGAGATCAAATCTGGTCATACTTTGGTCCTAAACTGTGTGACCTGGTCACACTTTGACTAACTGATTTGATCAACAAACGTTGTACAAATTGTTCCACTAGGCTTTTATTCTGCTGTGTGAATGAGTCCAAGTAACTTCAATTCAAAACTTGACATGCCACCACTAAATTAGACAACATAAAATTATTGAAAGGTATTAACTACAGACATTAGACATTTCAATCTTGAACATGCTCCATTTTAAGCAACAAATAGTGAAAATGTCAATTAGTGAAAAAGTGTAAGATAGCATGTTCTTTCTTTTCTTTTGATGCATATATTATACATTTCTTCTTCTTCTGAATTCTAGCTCTAAAACGTCTCAAGGGCCACTGGAAGAAGAGTAAACACAATCATCTTGCATTGAGAACGTCATTTCACATTGTATATTATCATTTATTTATTTTATTTAAAATGGTATATATATATATATATATATATATATATATATATATATATATATATATATATATATGATGCAACTACAAGCATGATATTCGATAATTAATGCAACTACAAGCATCTATGCTACTAAAGAAGATGCATGGATAGAAATGGCAATAACAATAGCATTATTCCTAGGGTTCAGTATATTTAGATTATTCTCTTTTAGGTGATAAAACAATTTATTATTATAGCAAAATAAATTATTTATTTATCTACTATAAAAAGGTTAATTAAATCTAATCTATTCATTTATTTTTATAAATAATTAATAACTGAATTTATGTAATATCAATACAAAACACTAGTGTAAAAAAGACTTTTTATGACGGTTATACGAGACTTTTTATGATGGTTCTAATGGCGATATAGATTCAGGCGATATAAAAACTCTGCACTTTCTATGTCAGTTGAAAAAATGACATAGTAAGTTTACTTACCATGACTGTTATATAAACTGTCATAAAATGTCCAAAATATTTGTTATAGTAAGTTCAGATAGAACTTTCTATGACTGGTATTTTTAGAAGAGTCATAGAAAATATGACTTACTATAATAGTTCTTAACATAACCGTCATAGTAAGTAATTTTCTATGACAAATATTTCTACCACCCGTCATAGTAAATCAAATTTTTTATGTCGTATATTACAATAACTGTCATAATAATTTTTTTTTTTTTTTAAAGATGTTTGCTCCAAAGATGATTCTAATTATCTCTACATTCAATCTCAGAATCAAATTAAATTTAATAAAATAAAACATAAAAATAATAATAACATTTTCCTAACCCAGAATCTACGTCACCAACCCCTCCAATACCATTACCTAGTTTTCTCTCTTTCTACTCCTAATTCATTTGTTTATTTAAAAAATAAGGAAAAAAGTAGAAAAAGCAAATTAGTGATTATTAATTAAGTTATCACATAATTACTCAAACATCATTCTAATTCAAACATAATTAGAACTGAAATACAAATCAAGCATCTATAATGTTAGTTATAATCCAAATCCAATTCAAATAAAATTAAAATTGATTTACATTTTAATATCTATAATTTTAATTTTATGGGTGGAATGTAGTGTTTCACCAACACCGCTTTTAATTCATTTATACTTTTTTATACTTGTAATTTTTTTTATAATTCAAACACATTAGTTATGATTATGATACAATTCCTATTCAAATACAAATTAAGATTGAATAATAAATTATAAAATATTCTCTATTCTTTTATATTAATTGTTTAAGGTTCTTTCACTGAAATTAAGAGAAATATATTTTTATGCGCTGCTTTCTTTATCTCTCCCTTTGTTATACCATTGCAAAGTTTCTCCAGCAAAAAATTATGGACATGAGAAAAAGATTATTATGCTAATTTGTCACAATCTCTTTCAAGATTGAAATTCCCGTTATGTGTTATAGGCATATACAGTTTGCTTGAATAGCACTGGACTTGCATGGTGATATCAACTAGAATAGCAGAACTTGAATATGAGTTAACATGTGGGTAAAATACATTATAATATGAAAATACATTAAATTTAATCTCAATAATAAAGGTGTTGAAAATAAAATTATAAAATAACATGTTAATATAATTTTAAAACTGATATATCACCCAGACAAAATATTACCACCACATTTGTCACCTTCTAATCAACCCATTCAATCTTCATCATCTCATTATAATTTCATTCAACATGTGCATCATTGGTGGGAAATAAACAAAATAACATCTAATATATAGTTCCTGCTGCATGAATAGATTAGTCATGAATTATTGAATTGTCTTTCAACTAATCAGATCCTTAAAAAATTAAATGTATAAATCTTCTATTTAATTTCCATCAGTTATGAATGCATAAATTATTACTATTACACCTTCCCCTTCTACATCTTCATAAAACATTTTTTTGACAAAACTAATTATAAAATTTACATTAGAGTTCAACAATTCAATTCATAAAACATTTTTTTGACAAAACTAATTATAAAATTTACATTAGAGTTCAACAATTCAAGAAAAAGGCTTAGAAAAATCAAACAATTTTACTAGTACTCAAAAGTGGAATATAAATATAACAAAGCAATGACATAGCAAATTGACTATAAAACGAATTGCATTTTCAGTTAAAAATCTAAAAAGCAATATAATTACTGAGAGATTGTGTCTGAATATAAATTAACAAAAAAGAACAATTCTGTGTGAAAAGCTTAAAAGTTACTTGCTCCTTTGCCATAGCAAACTCCAATTACAATCCTTCACTTTGCCACTTCCACATAAGCCTGCACACAAATTTCAAACTTCCACATTTTTTATTTAAATAAAAATTAAAAGAATAAAGGAAAAGAAAGAGATGGTGAGAAAGGAGGTCTTCTTCTTCACGCAATCTCATGTGTCAACGGTGGTGTCACAGTAATAACAATTGAAGAATGAAGAAGAGAAGAAGAAAATAAGAAAATAAGGAAGTCACGATGAGTTACAAAGCCATTATCTCATATTTCTCTCTTCTTCAACTTCGTGCTTCATTCCATTACCGCGCCAAACCTGCACATGCACCTCCACGATCGCCGTCATGCAATCGGTTAAAGGTGCCATCGGTAACCACGTTCTGGTAGAAAGATAGAAGAAAGCACCATGAGCATAAAATAAACCCTAAGCCCCAAAAATCTTAATCATTAAAGGAGAAAGAAAAGAAATAGAACTTACTTAAGAGTGACTTCGTTCTGTTAATAAAGGAACTTTGGGAGATAAGGAGTGAAAAACACAATCGAAGATAGGCAATATATAAGGAGCGCGAAATGCCTGTGGAAAGTGTGAGAGTGAACTGCTGGTGGGAGACTTGAAAGAAAGCGGGATTGTGAAAGAAAAAAGAAACTTATTATGTCAGGTCTAAGTTCAACCAACATAATAAGTACCTACTATGTCATTTAAAATACTAACTGACATAATATGTGTTTTCTATATCATTTATAATAAAAGCTGACATAGTAAATTTCATCTTATTTACAATTTTGCCACCGTCACATTTATTATGACATGTAGATTAGACCTGTCATAGTAAGCTGTCATTGATTCTTATTTTTGTACTAGTGAAAGTGTAAGATCATAAATCTAAATATTGCAATAGATAACATCTCATAAAACACGCAAAATTATATTTAGAAAAAATTACATGTGATAAAAATGAAAAATAAAAAATTTAAATGTTTCTACTCTTCCAAATTTGTTATATATTTTTTATTCTGATTAAATTTTATTTTTTAGTATTTTGATTTATAATGTTAATTTTTAGTATATATAAAGTTAAACTATGTTCACAATATTAACATGGAACAATAGATGGTCTCAACATTTATGAAATGGAGTCACATTGTTCTTTTAAAGTTTATTATTATTTTTCTTAAACCTTTGATTACTTAGAAGGATATTATTTTGGTCATCCTCTACAAATGGGTTTGCTCTAAGTAGTGAAATGTGAACAAGTATCTAATAATAATACACACAATAAAAGAAATGACACGAGTTGATGCAATAGTGTTTGATTCTAATACAAATTTTGGTTACTGTTAAAGTTATTTCGATTTTCACTAGGGTTTGGAATATGGGTATAAAACAGAAAGTATTTAAATTGTGAGATCTTTGCCTAAGTTGATCGATAATTCAAATAATAATAATATAAAGGGAGAGTCACTAACATCGTCTAACCCATGACTAAAAATAATTGAACTGAAAAATGAAAAAAAAAATTTAATTAAAGATAAAGTATGTAATTTGAAGGACTAACTCTAATCTTTTGGATCTCCAACAATATTTAATTTTAATTTTTTTTATCATCCAATTATATTCACAAGATAAATACTAAGAAAATTACCGTTTGTTATATCATCAGCTTCAATAATGTTTAACTCAAGAAACCAAAAATAACATTTTATAAAATTGAAAGACTTGAAATTTCAAAAGAAATATAACCCAATTTAAAGAATTTAAAACATATTTAAACCCAAAATAAAAAAAATATGTTAAAATTTATAAAAGCTAAACTTAAAAGAAAAGTGATAAACATATATTTATTAGGTATAACTAATTAATAAATTTAAAACAACTCATAACCAGGCCTACAATATCAAACATAATTAGCACATAACTAACTAACCTAAATCTGTATTCCATAGAACTTGGAATAAATCTAACAAGTATTCATTATAATAGTTATTGTCCAAAGATGCCTCAACCTTAGTGTGATCAAGGTTTCATTAATACATAATCTTTTTCTAGTATGTAGTACATTAATAAATTATAGCGTAAAAATTTATTAAAATAATATTATTATCATGATATTATATAATAATAAAGATACCAATAAATTACTACATAAAAGCTAATTTTTTACGTGATTTTATAAAGATATGTAAAAACCGAGAAATTTGAAGAACTCTGCTTAAGAAAAATCCATCGAGTAATAGTTTATGGGAGAAGTTTATCTAGCATCAGTTTGACGTGTGAGATAAAATTAGAAATTTTCATTATGAAAATAAGGACTAAAAGGAAAAGAAAGTACGTTATAATTTTGTGAATTTGATAAGTTAGGCCTAAACATTTACTATATATATATAATATGTTTAGGCTAATAAATTTACAAATTTAGCCTATCTTCTTTTTACATTATGTACATTTAGGATTATTATAGAATGTTTGAACTATTAGATCTATCTACTATTTTGTAAGTATGCATTTGTCATCATTGTTAATGTGGAAAATTGGAAAAAATAACAACAATATATATTTTTTTCATATATTTCTTTTGTTTTTTATTTTCTTCCTCTTGAAAGTAAATATGAATAGGAGTTTCTATCTTCTTCTCATTAGTATAGAAAAGTTGTTCAATGACAACTTATAACACCACTTCAGAGTCAAATATCGTTCAATTAATGCAGTGACACTTTTGAAACTAAAACAAACATATAAATGACAATTTATGGTAAAACCGTCGTCTACGTCTCACATCTATTTTCTTTTTATTTTACCCCATTCAGAACCCAACATACTTACACTTTCATTTTTGTTCTCCCTCGCATTCTCTGCACGCTTCCCTCGCGCTCTTTGTAAGTTCTTCCTTCATTGCATTGATTGTATGTTGTTCCTCCATTCCTCCGTTGCTCCATTGCTCATTTTTTTTTTTTTTAGGTTCTTTACTGTCCAATGCATGTAGAGTGCGTTTTGGTCTCTTCCATCTCGCTCGACACCGTCGTTGTTGTCCACCACCACTAGGTTGGTGAAGTTTTTAATTTTATTGTTAAATAATTTTTTTATTTTGGTTTTTGGATTTTTTATAAGTATGTTAATTTTTTTTTATTTTTTTTATGAGTATGTTAATTTGTATGTTTGATAATTTTTTTTTTAGTTATAATTAATTTATATTATTTTTTTATGAGTATGTTGAATTGGAATTGTTAGGTTAGAATCATTAATTAGTTAGATTATTAGAGTAAAAAAATTAATAAGTAATTTTAGGATTTATAATTAATATTATTTTATTTACATAATTAATATTATTAAAATTTAATAACTAATATTAGGGTTTATAATTAGAGTAATATTATTTTATAAATAATTTTAGGATTTATAATTAATACTATTTTAGTTAATAATTTAATATTAATAAAATATAATTAATATTAAGGTATTTAATTAGTATTAATAAAATATGACCAATACACGACCAAAACTAAGATGAAGGTGAGTACGAACTGGATGAAAGCGGCCTTAGAAAGAGGCTAGACGAGTGCCTATGGACAAACGCAATGTGAGCGACCATGCGCAATGAACAACCAAAACACAACGACCTCAACCATTTTACCCCTTATATTAATGAACAAGTTCAATTATAAGTCCTCAATTATTAGTATTTCATATTTTAAATATTTACTAACTGTTTTCATGGATGATGTAGGGGTCACTGACAGTTACTTGTGCTATCCATAATTGATAACATTGTTGCGTGGTTCTGTTCACTGCACAAGATGCCAACCATACATCTCAAGCAAATAGTTGAAATGTAATTATATTATGAACTTACTTGTGTACAATACTTAAACGTCTACTAACAAGGTTTTTTCTATTAATCAGGGCATGATGTGAATATAACATACTCATTGCGCATACTTCATTAATTTTGCTAGGTAACTTACCTCTTAACCCCTGACCATGTGATAAGAGCAAACACAAGTTTTTTCACATGTTTTGCAAAAATATCCTTACTGCATAAAAAATGAATCTGTTGTTAGAATGGATGACTTTAAACTAGAAGGGGGGGGGGGGGGTGAATTGTTTAAAGAGAATTTTCGTAAACTTTTAAAACAAGAATGCATTTATCTCAGGAAACTATTGATAAGAAATTCAGTTTACCAAACACAGCAAACAAAATCAGCACAACTAGAAAAACAATCGGTTGTTTCACAGAAACAATCGGTTGTTTATACCAGCAAACAACAAATAAAACTGAATTTAAAGAGTTAGAGATAGAGAGATTGTACACAGATGTTTATACTGGTTCACTCCAAACCCAGAGCTACATCCAGTCTTCTCAGAAACCCTGAGGAAATCCACTAAGCAATCACACCTTGATTACTTACACAACAACCAAGAGAATGACATTGAATACCTCAAGAAACACACTCTCCTTGGCCAACACACCAACACCAAGATTGCTGATCTTGATCCCCTCAAGAACACGCAGCCAATCTTAGCAAACACAGAAACGAAACTTGTTTCACAATGTACAAGGATTACACTTGTTACAGAAGATAATCTGAAATCAATACAAGCAGAATCCTATTCCACAAACTTTGATCAATCACAAACTCTTAGCAATCTCAGCTCTTTGAAAAACTCAAAAACTCTTAGTAAAAACTTGTCAAAGATTGTTTTTCAAATCTGTTATTCTGAATTTATTCAAAGATGTAGTTTGTTATCAAATCTTAACAAACTCTTAAATTGCATTAAAAGATTGGTCAAAGCATTTAACGATTGGAGCGTAAGCAGTTAAATCATTTAAAGCTCAGTCAAAGATAAAACAGTTTTTCTGTTATGGTCCCAAAACAAACAATCGGTTGTTTCCTCGAATCAATCGGTTGTTTTGGTTCTTAAGAAATCAACCATTTGAAAAACAGTTTTCAATCTTTTTCTCAAAACACCTAAGTATAAACAATCGGTTGTTTCGACAAAACAATCGGTTGTTTTAACTTAGTTTGAAAACATTTTACTTTCACAAAGATTGAGAATGCTTATGCTTTAGATTTAATCAAGTTTGTTTGCAATAATGTATGAGTTTAAAGTGCTTTTTGCTGAGGGTTCGTGTATCAATAGACCCCCTATGTTCAATGGGATGAATTATGCTTTTTGGAAAATTAGAATAACAAATTTTCATGGAATCTATTGGCTCGTTTATTTGGGAGGCTGTGGTCCATGGACCCTATGTGCCAATGCAGGTTCTCAAGGATGAAGAAGTGGCAAAGCCAAGATTTGAATGGAATGAGAGTGAAAAGAAGAAGGCTCAATATGATCTTGTAGCCAAGAACATCATAACTTCGTCATTAACAATGGATGGGCTCTTCAGGATATCTCAATGCAGTTCAGCTAAGGAGATGTGGGAGGTCTTGGAAGTTACTCATGAAGGTACTGAAGATGTGAAGAGATCCAGAAAACATTCTCTCATCCAAGAATATGAATTGTTTAGAATGCAACCCGGGGAGAGCATTGCTGATGTGCAGAAAAGGTTCACTCATATTGTGAATCATCTTACTGGTTTGGGAAAGGAATTTGACAGAGAGGAACTCAACATAAAAGTGCTGAAGTGCCTCGACAGAAGTTGGCAACCCAAGGTGACTGCCATATCAGAAAGCCGTGATCTGTCAAAGTTGTCAACCGCTGCACTGTTTGGGAAATTAATGGAGCATGAGCTGGAGCTCAAGAGACTCAAAGAGCAAGAAACAGTGGAAAGGAAACCCAAGGGACTTGCACTGAAAGCAAGTGCACAGAGTGACATCAATGAAGAGAAAGAAGATGTTGAACATGATGAAACAATCAGCTTACTTACAAAGAGGTTCAGCAGATTCCTGAAGAAGAAAAGAAGAGATAGGAACCAACAGAAAAGAAGGTATCCTAAACCTAATGAATCAAATTCCTCTAATTACACTTGCTTTGGCTGTGGTAAAACAGGGCACATCAAAATGGATTGTCCAAACAATCAATCAAAGGACAAATCTGCCAGCAAGAAAGTTGAAAGGAGCAAGGGGAGAAGAGCTTACATTTCTTGGGAAGAGAATGAAGTATCTTCAACCAGTAGCTCTTCAACCGAGAGTGAGGAAACCAATTTGTGCTTCATGATGAAAGGATCAATCTCTGATTCAGTAAGTGATTTCTCTATGGAATCTAATAACTATGATCAATTGCTTGCTGCTTTCAAAGAAACACATGATGAGGCAAATAGATTGGCTGTAATATGCAACAAGTTGCAAAAGGTAAATAATGTGCTTGCACCTAAAGTAAAAACACTTGAGGAAGAACTGCATAAGGCCAAAACAGATCTTGTAAGTCTTGAACTAACATGCTTGCATGCCTCTATTAAAACCTGTGAAAACTGTAAAAAATTGGAAAAATAAGTGGAGTATTTGCTAAAAACCCTTTCCAATTTCACTAAGGGAAGAGAGAATCTTGAGTCTCTCCTTGGTTCACAGAATGTTGTTTTCAACAAGAATGGTATTGGTTATAACCCTGGAAATGTAACCAATGTCAAAAAGCTTTCAAGTTTTTTTGTTCCAGCAAAATCAGGTTTCTCAACTTTTAACAGTGGCAGAAAGGCATCTCATGTTACCTGTTTTTACTGCATGAAATCTGGCCATACCTCTAGGTCATGCATTGCTAGAAAATATCTTGTTCCTAAGAACTTAGCAAAATGGCTACCAAAGGAAAGGTTTTAATCTGTGTTGGACCCTATACTGAAAAAGGTACCATTTGTATTATTTTTACTCTGTTTTGCAGAAAGGCAGCAAGAGAAATCAATGGTATTTGGACAGTGGATGTTCAAAACATATGACTGGTGATTTGACAAAATTTACCAGCTTGAAGCTCAAGGCAGAGGGACATGTAAGCTATGGGGACAACAACCGTGGAAGAATTATGGGCAGATGCACTGTTGGAACTGGAAATTCAACCACTATTGAGAATGTGCTTTATGTGGAAGTACTCAAGCATAACCTTCTTAGTATCAACCAACTATGTGACAAAGGATACAAGGTGAACTTCAAGTCAAATGACTACACAATCTCAAGTGACCCCTCTGGTTTGCCAAAAGAATGGAAAACCCCAAGAGATCTAACCCTTGATAATGTCATTGGGAACATTGAGAAAGGAGATGACACAATTGTAGTACAAATCTATGTGGATGACATCATATTTGGATCAAACAATGGAGAATTGTGTGAAACTTTTGTTGAAATCATGAAGAGTGAGTTTGAAATGTCAATGATGGGTGAGTTGAATTATTTTCTAGGCTTGCAGGTCAAACAACTCAAGGAAGGTATATTCTTGAATCAAAGTATTGCAAGGATCTGCTGAGAAAATTTGAAATGGACAAGTGCAAACCAATCAGCACACCCTTCTCAACTAGCTGTCACTTGGATCATGATGAAGCTGGAACTACTGTTGATGAAACCAAGTACAGAGGACTCATAGTATCCCTACTATACCTCACTGTCAGCAGACCTGACATAATGTTTGCAGTATGCATGTGTGCTCGGTTTCAATCTGCTCCTAAAGAATCACACTTCAATGCTGCCAAAAGAATAAGGAACTAAAGAAGTTGACTTGAGGTATCCAGGTAACATTTCATTAAGTTTGACTGGCTATTTTGATTCAGACTTTGCAGGTTGCAAAATTGATAGGAAGAGCACCAGTGGTACCTGTCACTTGCTTGGATCAAGCTTGATCTCATGGCAATGCAAAAAACAGGCATGTGTTGCTCTCTTCACTGCTGAAGCAGAGTACATTGCAGCAGAGAGTTGCTGTACTCAAACCATATGGCTAAGACAACAATTGAATGACTTTGGTATCTTACTTAACCATATACCTTTGTTGTGTGAGAACACAAATGCCATCAACTTAACCAAAAATCCTGTCATGCATTCAAGAACCAAACACATTGAAATTAGGCATCACTTTCTAAGGGAACACATATCAAATGGAACATGTGAGATTAAGTTCATTGGTACAGATTTACAGCTTGCATATTTGTTTACAAAACCATTGGCTAAAGATAGGTTTAATTTTCTGCTTAGTGAATTGGGAATTATAAATGTTAATTGTGCCTCGCAGTGAAAAATTAAATCTGTTTATTTGTAATTGAATGTGTTTATTTTTGGTACTGATATGCTTTGATGACTAGGAAAGAGAAAGTTTGATCTTTGACTGATTGACTGACTTAGTGGGTATTAACCACTGTACCTTTGACGGTTTTGGTCATGGTTATATAACCGATTTGATGCATTGGCTGCTCAATTAAGGTGTGATATGTGTGCATCGTGACCCTAAATATTTGCTGCACCTTTTCAAAGATTCTCTGCACATTTTTAGAGAATAAAATCCTCATGCATATATGTTCTTAACTGCTCCATCAACCCATTCATTTTTCAATATAAATCTGTGTGAAATTGCTACCCACATTGGCTGCCCATACTCATTGCTCACCATTTAAATCAAAAGAAAAAATTTGGTTCAACCATGGCTTCCTCTTCAAGACAGAAAAAAGAAAAACCAGGATAGGCAAAGCAACTTTCAAGGAGTTCTAGAAGGTGGTTTGCAGGATATGGAAAAGGAATCAATGCCTACATTCAGGAGATAAGCATAAAGCAGATTAACATACCCAAGGTGCTTGATTTCTCCTACTTGAAATCTGAAAAACTGGCTGAAACAAGGTTTGCACTGAAGCATCAGAAACTGAAAAAGCTGTTGGAATTGACTGGTAATGTATATCCTGACTTGGTTAAGGTGTTTTGCACGAATCTAACTCTGGATGGAAAGAACATTGTATCCTATGTGAAAGGCATCAAGATGAAGGTCACAAGTGAAGTTTGGAATTCAGTGGCTGATATCAAATATTCTGGTCTAAAGGTTGGAAAAGGGAACACAAGTGGAATTCAGGAGTTCAACAAAATCCAATATTACAGAAGCTGTGTGAGAAACCCTGCCCAGAGTATAAACAGATTCCATGCAAGTAATCTAAACCTAACTCCACGTCTAGTTGCCTACATCATTGCATGACAGCTCATCCCTAGAGGTACAAATCATGCTGTTCTACATGAAGAGGATTTAATCCTTTTATACTGCATCATGAATCTGATCAAGGTTAACTGGGTGTATATCATCAATGATCATATGCTGAAATCCAAAAGATTAACTGATTATCGCTTTCCTTATGCTATTCTTGTTTTAAAATTAATTGACTACTTTGGCATTGGCACTTCTAATGAGCGAAATGAAACCATCAAAGCTGTAAGTGAGATTGATAACTCAACTCTCACAAATATGAGATTTCATAGAGTGGAGGACAGTTGGGTGTTTCTCAAAGGCAAAACTCCTTAAGAAGAACATGGAGCCTCAAATCTCAACAATGAAGATGGAGATGAGGCTGTTCCCATGGAAGATGACACTGTTCAAGCTGCAGAACATTCATGATATGTTATCTATCACTCCTATAGGCAAGAGCCATCTGCTGATCATGTTGGAAGTCAAAGGATGAGTTCTCCATCTGTCGAAATCAGAGGAGATTCACCAGCTCCACAATCAATGCAAGAAGAGGCTGCTGCAACTCATCAAAATGCTATTGTTGCCTATCAAACTCCAGAATATAGAGGTGAACCCTTATCCATGTTTGAGAGGCAGGTTCTGTATCGCCTTGATGCCATGACAGCAGAACAGAGGGCCTACTTTGAGACAACTCAAGCAAGGTTTCAACATCTTGATGATCAAATTGAAGGAGTTCAGTTGCAGCTGGCAGAATTATACTACAAAGATTAGGAATATCTTATTTTCTATGCTTTTCCTTTATCAATTTATATTTATGTAATGTTGAACAATTTATATTTGTTTCTGAACTGTTATGATTGTGTTATCTTTCTGTTTTTATCTTTCTCTATGCTTAAATGCTGTTTGATGAATCCAAAGGGGGAGAAAAATAGCTCACCATGCTAGGTGAAGCTAGGTGATACAGGAAGTTACATTTTGCACCTTAAAACTGATTCATATGTTATGCATTGTTTCAACTTTTTAGTTTGGTATTTGGTGCAGTTCAGGTTCTTAAAGCAACAGGGCTATGGGGTTTTGTGTCCATCAAACAGGGGGAGATTGTTGAAGATGGTTGTTGCCCCTTCAAGACATGTGTTTGATGAAACCATTTGTGTAAATTTCATTTGTATTTACATTTGCTTTAAGAATGTCTTAGGTATAGTTTAAAGTAGGCTTTTTGCTAGGTAACTCACCTCTTATGAAACTGCTTTTCACATGTTTTCAAAAATATCCTTACTGCATAAAAAATGAATATGTTCTTTTCTAAATGAATAGATTCTTTTCTTAAACTGATGCCTTGATTAAATGTTTTTGAAAATCATGTTTTGTGCATCAAGTGTTTTGACTAAGTCTTCATTCCATCAAAACGACTGTGTTTCACTTGTTAAGAAGTTTCTGTTATTGTTTTGAAAATAAATTTGTTCATCTGTAAATGAATAGATTCTTTTTAGTCTGGTGCCATGTTTACTTTAAAAGGCTTTTTACGTTTTATTCTTGCACCAAGGTGTTTGACTAAGTCTCCTTCACATAACAGATTCTCTAACTGCCTTTGAAAATAAATCTGTTCATTTTATTTTCAATATGTTCTTTTTATAACAGCTTTAACTCTTTTTAGAAAATTTGTTATAAGATGTTTTTCTATAAAAGGAGAGTTTGTTCCTACGTTTAAAGGTTGATCATACAATTGAGAAAACAAATTTTACAATAGAGAAATAAGAATTTTTAGAGGATTAGCATGTGTTCTTGAAAGTTTTTCCAAATCACAAAGTGTGCTTGTTCTTGGTTGGTTCTAAGGCTTGTTTAGAGGTGCTGTCACTGTGTGAGCAATCTGTTCTACTGATCTAAGGCAGATTTCTGCGTTCTCTATCAGGTGTATTCGTTTCATATTTCAATTTCTTGTAAAGTGTGCTTGTGAACTCTTCTTGATAGTGTTTCTTGAAGAGTGTGTGTGCTGTAATAGTGTTTTTCAGCTAGTGTGCCAAGTTTCTTGTAGAGTTCAAGAACAGTGGTTGTGTAAGTGTGTTTGATACGTTTGTTTAGTGGATTCCACCTTGGATTAGGTGAGACTGGATGTAGCTCATTTGAGTGAACCAGTATAATTGTTGTGTGTTCAATTTCTCTTCATCCCTGCACTCGGTTATTGCTTTATTTGTTAATCTGTCAGAAATTGAATCTGTTCAATTACAAATAAATCTGTTCTTTCTGGGCTTGTTCGTTCTGTTCTTATTTTCTGGAAAATTTGGTTGGTTCTGTTAAAAAGATATATGAACTGTTGAATACAACTAGAACAGTTTGATTATGGAAGGTTACCCAATTAATTGTCAAGCTAGTAATTGAACTTTTATCTCTTGCTTTAGAAGTTGAAGGTCATTGATTATGCTTTTCATAGTTTCCTCTTTAAAATCAGTGTGTGTAGCTTGCAAATTAATTTGCATAACTTCAAGAATTACTTGGCTGATATAAACGTTTTTAATACATAAATAGTGTAAAAATAAATTTGTTCATTGCTAAATAAATCGATTTATTTTATGAGTACTGTAATAAAATCTGAATCTGCGCGAAAGTTTTAAAAGGTCAATTCACCCCCCGTTGAACTTTGACACTATTGAACCCAACATAAGTAACATACCATGCTTCTAATGTATAGGAATTGGATAAATAGGAATATATATCGGTGTTTGTAATTGATTTTCAATATATATAATTTCATTATTTGAAAGAATGTGTATCTATCTAAATTTGTATTTGGATGAGTTTTTAAATGAAAAGGTTAATTAAAAGGGGAAACTGTATAACACAATTTGAACAAAAAAAAAATACCATAATAGACTGTGTTTGTTGCAAAAACCGCAGTCTATAAGACACTATAGACGAAAATTATGTCCAACAATCGCCGTTTATACCCTTCTCTGGGTATACTATGACCTTATTTGCTATAAACTATAGTTAGCGGTTGGTCAAAATAGCCGTTGTCTAGATGTGCCTTATAGACTACAGTTTTGAACCGTCATCTTTAAGTCAAAAGTATAGACTATGTGATGATAGACTACGACTGCAAAACCGTCGTTTAAGAGCTTTAACACTATTGTCTAAGAGTTTTCTTTGCATTAGTGTCTCCTTATTTATCTCTTGTGCGCATACTTTATTTGTAGTTGTAACCTAGAAGTCACATTGCTTGGGTATGACGATAATATTTTAGAAGTCTAGTTGTGTCTGACGATTATTCTTTAAAATTTTAAATTATGTTTTCACATTTTTTTAAGTTTGTTTGAGATGTTGTTTGTCTTCTCCTTTTTTAATTGCAAACAAGTAGTAAAAGTGAAGATTTTTTTCTTTGGAGCGTACGCAAATTGCATCTAACTATAATGTTTTTGGAGTACTAAAGTAAGTTTTTTCACATTTTTCAGGTGTCTTCTTCCAAGTATGCCAATTATGTCTAACAGTTACTTATTGAAAGTACTAAAGTAAATTCGTTCACATATTTTTCAATCAATATTTAAGGTGAAATAATAAGGGTAAAATATAACTATTTAATATTTTTTTTAAGTTCAATATATTCATTTTCAAGTTTTTCATTGGTCTTTTTTAAGATTATTTTCAAACTAAAGTAATTGAATATTCATTCAACATATTCATTTTCATTTCAACATATAATTTATTTTGAAATTCCTTACTGCACATATTTTATGCAATAAATATTTATATTTTTAAAAAAGATAAATGTAAAATATATTGAAAAAGAAGTTAAATATACAGTAAAATTATTAAGTTGTGTATTATTTTTTTGCAAAAGGTGACAAGAAGAGTCTAATACAGGTTAAATGAAGTTTTCGTTGATAAATTCATTCCAATTATAATTTATTGTCATGAAGAGTCATACTACATAACTTATTGTTTTTGTTATTAAAGCTTTCATGTTTGGAACCACTATGCAACTTGACATATCAGTTAGGCTAACACTTCAAGTAATAATAATCATTTGTCATCACATGAAAAAAGTATTATGAAAAAAAGAAAATACAAAAAAATATGGGGGGACTAGGCCAAAGCCCATATGTTAACAAAAATGATACACGAATAGAATATACCTATTCATAAAGAATTCTAAGAACAAACTAGATGGAAGCCTATTATACCAAAGAAATAATTCTCTACGAATAAATCCTAAATTAGTCAACTTATCAGCACATGCATTCCTACAGTAATTAAGACAAGTATTCTATCGATTACGAAACATCCACGAAACATTAGTCCTAACAATAAATGCAGCACAAACCAAGGCAAAATTACATTCAAGTCATACATTAGTAAGCCCCATGTTTTGAGCTTCCTCGATAGCATATATAAATCCATAAAACTCAGCAAACGTAATAGTCTGAACTTCAAGAAACGTAAAGAAAACACGAATAAACTCCCCCATACTCCCACGAAAAATACCTCCACAAGTAGCAAGACCAGGATATCTCCTAGCAGCTCCATCAATGTTAATTTTAACCTAGCCTGGTGAAGGGAACTCCCATCTAACAGGAAGAGGACAAAGAACTTTACCAGTACGAGTATTAATACCAAAAATTTTAATCACGTTGAAATCCAACATATCATTCTTCATTAAAGCTTTAGACAAATTTCCCACTAGACAGTTAAATCTTTAATTACCGAAATAACCCTAAAAACATCAATCTTATCCTAAAATCTAGCATAATTCCTCATACGCCATATAATCCAAATAGAAAAAGATACCACAAAAAACTTAATCAATTTAACCAAATGACTACAATCACTCTTAATAAAAGAAAGAAATTTATCCTTATTAGAGAAATGAGAAGTACGAAAAATCTGCCGAACCCAACTCCAAATATGCAAAGCATTAGAACATTCAAAAAATAAATGTTGAATAAATTCCTCGTGCTTTTCACAAAGCATACACAGAACATATATGGAAACCTTTATTTTGAATATGCTGATATGTAGGAAGCCACCCATGAAAAACTTTCGAGAGTACTAGAGTTTTGGAAGACAGAATATATGAAGACCAAATGAATTTACCCAAACCATAGGGAACTCCTGGTTCCAAGAAAAAAGTCCTAGCCGATTTAAGAGTGAAACAGCCAGACTCATCTAGAACCCAATTAGGGAGATCCTGTTCCTCCCTAGCCATGATATTATTAAAAAAATGAGGCATTTGCTGTAAAGACAAGGGAATATTCCAATCACAACCAGTCCAAAACTGAGAGACTGTATCTGGAATGCTAGCACCATGAGATAATCCTGCAATATTTGCTAAAGAAGTAGTAGAACACCATTTATCATTTCAGAAATTAATAAAAGTACCTGTACTAACAGTCCAAGAAGTATTATCAAGTATAGTAGAATAAAATTGCTTAATTCCAGGCCAAAGAGATGAGGATCTATGAACCATTCTAAACTCGTTTTTGATTATAGAATCCTGACTTTCTGGAGAAAAGACCAAGGCTTGTTGCTATAAGCAAAGTTCCAAGCAAATTTAAGAAGATACACATTATTTTTGTGATTAAGGTTAATAATCTTCCAACCTCCATTCTCAAGAGGTGAACAAATTGTCACCCAATTAACGGTAGCTATGCCTTTTTTCAGAATATCATCAGTCCAAATAAAATTTTGACACTACTACTCCACTTGCTTAAGAAGTGAAATAAGCCATTTATACATATTAAAGTTATAAGCTAGAAATCTAGTAATCATCGTATTGACCAATTGAATCCGACCCATCATGCTAAGAGATTTACCTTTCCAAGATGCTAGCTTCAATTTGACTTTATCAGCCAAAGGTTGAAGAAATCGACACTTTGGAGCACTAGCAAAGATATGCACTCCTAAATAACTGAAAGGTGCAACCACGAATACAAGAAAGAATATGTTGAATTTTGGTGACAAATCTTGCAGAATTATCCATTGTGAAAAAACTACTCTTAGAATTATTAACATATTGACCCAAAAAATCACTATATGTTTTAAGAAAAATACTCAAATTTCTAAGAGACTTATTATCCGCCTTACAGAAAACAAATATGTCATCAACATATAAAATATTAGAGGGAGTGAGATAACCTTGCGGACTAACCATATGTACAATCTTCTTATCATTTACAAGTTTAGAGATACCTTTGCTAAGAACATCTTCTGCAAGACAAAAAAGTAAAGGAGACAAAGGAAAACCTTGTCTGACACCTCTACTACAAGGAAAAACCCACTAAACTGTCATTTATTCTGATAGAAAGCATAGCTTAACGGAGAATTGTACTAATCCAACCGACAAACGAGGGGTGAAAACCAAAGCGTGTCAAAACTAATAAGAAAAAGATCCAACTAAGAGTGTCAAAGGCTTTATGAATATCATATTTGTAATCCACATTACCTCCTCTAACCTTTTTAGAAATCATGTTAATAGCTTCAGAAGCAATACCAATACAATCTTGAATTTGTCTACCCTGCACAAACCCATATTGATTAGGAGAAATGATTCTAGTAGCCACAAGAGCAAGCCTATCCACCTTTCTTGGAAATAATCTTAAATTTGAAATTAGCAACAACAATTGGCCTGTAATCTTTAATGGATTCAACACCTTGAATCTTAGGAATAAGAGATACCATATTACCGTTCATCCCAGGGAGAACCCGATTTTGTTTAAAAAATTGTTGAATAGCATTGCAAACATCTGTCCCAACAATTTTCTAGCAAGAATGATAGAAAACACCACTAAAACCATTAGGACCAGGAGCACTATTACCATTAAGATTAAAAACAACATTTTTGATTTTCATAAAATTAGGACATTTAATCAACATCATATTCTCCTAAGAGGAAACCATATCAGGAATATAAGTACCAATAAAATCTTCCATATTGCTTGTATCCTGAACATTAGAAATAGACTCAGCATAAAGATTTTTATAAAAGTCCAAAATATGATCCTCAATAACCTCAATATCAATCCGTAGACGATGAATCCCACTAATATTATTTCTCCTATTGACCACAACATGAAAAAAAAGCAGTATTTCTATCCCCATCTTTAAACCAAAGCATCTTGGTCCTTTCTTTCTAAAACAAATATTGACAGTGAAGAACACGATCAAGCTCCTCCTTAGTAATCTTTTATTGACAGAGAAATCCACCAATATCAGACAAACTAACAATCTCTAAGGTTTGTTGAATACCAAGTAGGAGACCCTGCTTAAGAAGAACGACATTGTGAACATTACCAAAAGAATTTTTATTCCAGTCTTAGAGCTTAATTTTCAACCTTTTTGACTTATGTTGCAAAATAAACATAGGACAACCAAAAACCTTATTAGCCCAAGAATCATGAATAAGCTTCATACATGAAGTGTCTTGAAGCCACCTAGAAAAGAAACGAAAATTGCTAACCTTCCTTAAAGAATTAATAGAAAGACTAGTAAGAATAGGGGAATGGTCAAAACAATTTTTAACAAGAACCTGATAAGTACAAGAATCCCATTCATCCAGACACACTGCATTCCATAAAGCCCTATCCAGTCTTCTATGAATTCGATACAACCGACTCCTTCCATTACAACAAGTATAACGAGGTCCAGTAAAAAGCGTACAAAAAGATCATTAATATTAATTCCAATCAAGGAATTCATTACAAGAAACCTGATTAGGAGTCACCCCCCTTTGCAGTCATCTGCCAAGAGCACAACATTAAAATCTCCCAGAATACACCAAGGCCCTATGAAGAAACTAAAGTCCCTCCACAAAAATCGTCTAACCAAGTATGTGTTAACACCATAAACACCTGCAAAGCTAAAGAATTTATCATGCAGAAGGCAAGTTATAGAAATAAATTGATCATTGACCAAGAAATTTTGGATAAGATTTGGAACTGACAAACACCAAAGCTTAGTAGCTTTATTAACAATAGGAGACGTAGCCACCAAATGCATATTAACAAATTTGAAAAGGACATCAAAAGCATTAATGTATGAGATCATAGGTTCAACAAGAAAAACAAGGAGGGGTTTATGTAGTTTAAGTAAACTAATCAACATCTCCACAGTTTTTTGGTTTCCCAGTCCTCTAACATTCCAGAAAAATGAAGAGACCTTCATTGTGACGTTTTAGAGAGAACTGACTTAACAATTATTTTGGATTTACCAGTCCCCTTAGGTGGTCTCCCTGTTTTTTTTTAGTGCAAACAATTTCCTGCCCAATATCACTGGCATGCTCTTCCATATCATTAGGATCCGCCCAAAATTTGGAGACGACCTGATTTTCAACAGTTATATGTTCAAAATTCAATTTAACAATGGCAGTCAGAATAATTGGTGTACCAGTATGAGGATCACCTCCCGCATCTGTAGTTTCGAAACCATCAAAAGAGGAAAAGTGATTTTGTAAGACCAATGTATCATTTTCTAGGAGTAGTGCTTTAGCATCCCCAAGTGATTTAACCTTTCGAGGAGAGGTACGACACGACGAAGATGGTACTACCATAATAGAAGAGACCTCCACATGATGGCCATCAATAGGAGTCGTAACTGAATCTACTACAAGTTATGACTCTGAGCCTTTGATTTGCATAATAGTCGGTGAATTCCTTACCATCCCTGGCTCTAAAACCCTAACTGTATTAGAAGTGAGAGTGAACAACCCCTGCCTGGGTGAGGACCTATCATGATCCGAGGCATCCTCCAGAGGAGGCATATTTGCAAAATCATCCTTCCCAACATATGTTTTATCAGAAGCAAGGTGACCCAAGAGCGACCCTGCATTAGACCCGTCAGGAGCATCAGTTGTTAAATTACCAATAGGGCCTTCCACGAGCTTCGACTACGAATCTTTCTTCTGATACTTGTTATATTGTTTGGGAACCGCGACCTTCCCCTGTTCCCGTTCATCAGGAGTTGTCTTCTGAGAAGGCTTATGTTGAGGTCCAAGAATACGACCCTGATCATGAATCACACAGCACTGAGCAAGCTCATGCCCAATCATCTTACAGTGAGAGAAAAATGGAGGGAGCCATTCATATTCCACGTCGGCTACAGAAGCAAAGTTTGAACATTCAACCAATAGCTGATCGGGAAGAGGGAACAATAGATCAAGATTCACCAGCACTTTAGCAAACAAACCCTTATTCTTTCTCATGGTATGATCATCCAAAGACAAAGGAGTACCAATGCCTCTAGTGATGGAAAATATCGCCTTTGGTGATGGAGATCAAGCTCAAGAGGACATGGAGGCCAATCAACAAGATCAAGAAGAGGTAGAGGCACAAATGGAGGACGCCCATGGAGGTCAAAGCCCACCTCAAAGGATTACAAGAAGCATGTTCAAAGCTTTAGGAGCTAGAGGACATTTATTTTCTCTTTTTGTAATTTCTTTAGTTGAAGGTGCTTAGAGGGAAACATTAGAAACCTCTTTTGTTATAGCATCCTTTAGGCTTTAGTTAGGAGCTTTAGGAGGGGGGTGTATTAGTAGATAGGTGTAGGAGTAGAATAGGAGGTGCCAAAGTGAAAGCTTTGCAAAATAGGCGCCGGTTTCTAGAATGTTTTAGGAGGGAATTTTGAAATTGTTTAGCTTGCATTTTCAGCACCTTGGGCTATAAATAGAGGTGCTCTCTTTGTAAAATTCAGATTGGAATTAATCTAAGAAAACTCTACTCAAATTTTGAGTGAACTTTGGAGAGCTTTTGGAGCCTTCTTCTCTAGTCTTATCTTGATGGATCAATGGAGTCCTCAAGTGGCGGCATCACTCTTATCTAGGAGCATTCCACACTTCTAGAGGCGAGTTCATCCATCATCCTTCCATCTTCATGAGCACTCTCTTCTCCTTCCTTCCTTCTCTTTCAATTGTTCATATTGTCTTGTGTTCTTGAGTTGTTTAGTTCGGTTTTTCTGTTTTCCAGCACCTATGTTCTGTTCTTGTCTTTTAATTTCAATTCTGTTCGGTCCTTTTAATTTTACCTCTCTTAGTTGATTCAATTTGACAATATGTGGAGCATCCAAATGAGTATGGGATTTGGTACTAGTTTTTGGTGAGTTCTTGTCTTAGAACAATGATCCAACTCTAAGAAAAGTGCCTCTATAATGTCCAGCTCAAGGTGATTCCTAAGAATGTCAAGAATCATTCTAATTGTGCTAGTGGAATCACATCATGTGGTATCATGAGTCTTAGGTTCATTCTTGTTTAATTGTTGAGTTGTGTGCACTTTAATTTCAAGAACTCTTTAATTTCTTGCAATTTAAGTTTCTGTTTTAGATTTTTGCTTGAGTTTTCTTGCTGTTTTTCTTTTACACCAAGTGTTTGTGAAAAGGTTTATGGCACTCATTCTTCTTATGAGTATGGTTGCTCTTTTGGAATGGCATTATCCTTCCTAGAGTTTACCTTAAGCTTCCTTTCACTTGTTGTTAAAATTTGTGATGTGTCTTTTAATTTTGTAATCATGTCAAGTTTTGTCTTAGTCATGTTATTCCATATATGTCATTACTTCTAGTAGTACTTTTATTGCTTTGATTGTTTCTTGCTTTGGTGTCATATAATTTTCTGAATTGATATTGATCCTTTGTGCATTTTTCTTTTTAGAATTGAGTTCATACTTGTATTCTAGACCTATACAAGTTCCAATACATCATTTTCCATTATGTCTTTGCTAGTTCATAATTCTGTTTTTCATTCCTATTAGGATTCCTCTGTTTCTGAAAAAAGTGCTTACTCTTTTTCCTTATTGCAACTTATTTACGTACTGGAAAATTCTGAAATTATGGATTTGAGATATTCAAAGTGTTAGAAAAGAATAGAAAAAAGAATCATTCAAAAATTCGAAGTACACAAAAAATGATAAATAAAATAAAAAAAGTGTACAATTCTGCCGAAAAGAATACGGTAATCTGGCAGCGATTTTAAAAAATTTATCTCAATTAATTGGCTTACTGTTTTTAATTGATTCCAGTGCCATTATTGAGTTAACATCTTGAAGTTTCTGTGGTTTAATTTTCATAATCCAGTTCGCTCTACATCATTCCAGTTAAATCAGTGAATATCAAGCACAGTTTGCATTAAATTTTTTTTTTCCAGTAGCTAATTTTTTTTTTGTTTTCTTCATCTACTCTAGTGCTTTTCCTTAAGTATTCTTTTGTGTGCCTACTTTTCTCATTGAGTTCTTTATTTTCTTGATTGTCTTTCATTCTTACTCTTTGAGTTTGTCTTACATATAGTATTCCTTTTGCAATTACCTTTCCTTGCTTATACCTTTTCTTGTTTGTCTTTATTGTTTCTTTGGTTTTGTGGTGGTTTGCTCTTGAGATTGGTGTGCTTGCTTTGACATATTTCATTTGAGGATTCCAAGACCTCAAGATCAGATTGGTGCAAGAACATTATTTCTTTGAGAGTGATCTCTTTTTCAGCCTCATTTCACTTCGGCAGTTTCATTGCCAAAGCTCACTGTTTTTGCTAATTTTTAACTTGTTTGCTGTTTTTGTGTGTTTTCTGTTTTTAATTACAAATGGCTGGATTTTCAAGTGATGCATCCTACAAGCAGAATTCTCCTTCCAAAGCTTCAATCCTTGGTGAATTACATGAAGCTCAAAGAACCATTAGACGGTTGGAGGAGAAATTGCAAAAGATGGAGGTGCAACAAGCTAGACCATCTCCTTCAATTCATGATGAGCATCATACACCTTCAACAAGAGCTTCTTCCAATGATGTTGGCCGTGAAGATGAGCATAGGAGAAGGAGAACTCCACCCCAAGTCCATGGACAAAGACATCATCACCAAGGGGAAATAATTCACTACGACAATGGCTTCTATCATGATGCAAAGTCCAAGCTTCCTTCGGTCAAGCTACCTTGTTTTAATGGTTCTAGTGATCCAAATGTATATTTAGATTGGGAGGCTAAGTGTGAACAAATTTTTGAGATCCATGAGATCCAAGATGAGCATAAGCTTAAGCTAGCCACCCTAGAGTTTAGTGATTATGCCATGAAATGGTGGCATGGAATTGTAAAGGACATTATCTATCACAAGGGTCCTCCCGTGGACTCTTGGAACTCTTTGAAGGATCATATGCGCGCTAGGTTTGTGCCCCCACATTTTAGGAAAGACCTCATGTTGAGACTCCAACGGTTTCAACAAGGCACGCTAAATGTGGATGAATATTATAAGGAGCTTGAGACGCTTGTGCTTAAAATTGAATTAGAAGAAAGTTAAGAAGCCATGGTTGCTAGGTTTGTGAGTGGTCTTAGGAAGGATATTCAAGACATTGTTGAGTTACAAGAGTATTCATCATTGGGCTCTTTAGTTCATCTTGCAATGAAGGTGGAAGCCCAACTTGCTAAGAAAAACTCTTTTAAAAATACTTCCAATGATGGATACTACTCCAAGTCTTGGAGAAACAAAACTTCTTTTTCTAAACATCCTTCCAAAGATTCTTCTTTCAAACCCAAGGAATCTAAGCCATCAACTTCTAGACCTAAGTCTCCCACTAGAACATCTAATACTAAATGCTTTAAATGTATGGGTTATGGTCATATTGCTGCAAATTGTCCTTCCAAACGAAGTATGTACATGCATGAGGGCATTGTAGTTAGTGAGCATGATTCGGATTCTCCTAAGCATTCATTGCATTCTCATGCATCTAGTGAGGAAGAGAGTGAATGTCCACTTGAAGGGGACTTGTTAGTTGTGAGAAGACTTCTTGGACAAGTTTCACAACCTTTTGATGAAAGTCAAAGGGAAAATATTTTCCATACAAGATGTCTTATTCAAAACAACATTTGTTCCTTGATAGTGGATGAGGGTAGTTGTGCAAATGTGGCTAGTACAAGAGTAGTAGATAAGCTTGGATTGCCTACTATCTCTCATACAAAGCCCTACAAATTACAATGGCTTAGTGAAGTAGGAGAAATAATTGTCAATAAACAAGTCCTCATCCATTTCTCCATTGGAAAATACAAAGATGAGGTATTATGTGATGTTGTGCCCATGGAAGCCACTCATGTTCTTTTGGGAAGGCCTTGGCAATTTGATAGAAAAGTTTTACATGATGGCTTTACCAACAAACTATCTTTTGAATTCCATGGTCACAAGGTTACTTTAAAATCTCTCTCTCCAAGAGAAGTCCATGAGGACCAAGTTATCATGAAGAAAAAGAGGGAGAGTGAAAAAGATAAAAAAGATAAGAGTTCTAAGCCTACACTCCTTGTGTCTAGGCGTGACATTGAAAGGGAAATAGTGGCTCATCATCCTCTTTTTTTAGCCATCCCTAGAACTCTTAGAGTAGAATCACTTGTTGATAGTCCTCATTGCTTGGAAAATTTGGTAGAAGAGTTCAAAGATGTGTTTCAAGATCCTCCAAATGGACTTCCACCTTTGAGAGGGATTGAGCACCAAATTGATTTGATACCGGGCTCTTCTTTACCAAACCGTCCAGCATATAGGACCAATCCAAGTGAAACCAAGGAAATTCGCCAACAAGTTGAGGCTTTGATTGAGAAAGGGTGGGTGCAAGATAGCATGAGTCCTTGTGCTATGCCTATCATCTTAGTGCCAAAAAAGGATGGCACATGGCGAATGTGTTCGGATTGTAGGGCCATAAATAACATAACCATTAAGTATAGGCATCCCATACCTAGACTAGATGATTTGTTGGATGAATTACATGGTTCTAAAATCTTTTCAAAGATTGATCTTAAGAGCGGCTACAATCAAATCCGTATCAAACCGGGTGATGAATGGAAGACGGCTTTTAAGACCAACTTTGGTTTATATGAGTGGTTAGTTATGCCTTTTGGTTTAACTAATGCACCAAGTACCTTCATGCGCCTCATGCATCATGTTCTTAGACCTTTCATTGGTAAGTTTGTTGTGGTTTACTTTGATGACATTCTCATTTATAGCTTATCTTTGAATGACCATAGGTTGCATGTTAGGCAAGTTTTAGAAACCCTTAGGAAGGAACATTTGTATGCTAACCTTGCTAAATGTATGTTTGCTCATGATCATATAGAATTCCTAGGGTTTGTTGTGAGTTGTAAAGGGGTCCATGTGGACAAAACAAAGGTGGTGGCCATTCAAAATTGGCCTACACCGAAATCTTTGAATGAGGTCCGAAGTTTTCATGGACTTGCTTCTTTCTATAGAAGATTTGTCCCAAACTTTGGTACCATTGCCGCACCACTCAATGACATAGTGAAAAAGGATGTGGTCTTTCATTGGGGAGAAGCACAACAAAATGCTTTTGATACTTTGAAAGAAAAATTGACTAAAGCTCCCATCTTGGCCCTTCCTAATTTCACTAAGACATTTGAGATTGAGTGTGATGCTTCAAGTATAGGTATTGGGGCTGTTCTCCTTCAAGAGGGCCACCCCATAGCCTATTTTAGTGAGAAATTGAAGGGAAGTCATCTCAACTATTCCACCTATGATAAGGAATTATATGCACTTGTTAGGGCTTTGTTTACGTGGCAACACTATCTTTTTCCCAAAGAGTTTGTGATACATAGTGATCATGAATCTCTTAAATATTTGAAAAGCCAAAACAAACTTAACAAGAGGCATGCTAAGTGGGTGGAATTCATTGAGCAATTTCCTTATGTGATCAAACACAAGCAAGGCAAAATAAATATTGTGGCGGATGCTCTTTCTAGAAGATACACCTTGCTAAATCTTTTAACCTCTCAATATCTTGGTTTTGATCACATTAAGGAACTCTATCATGATGACCTCGATTTTTCTCTCATCTATCAAGAGTGTCTTAAGGGAGGACACAAAGATTTTTTTATTCAAGATGGCTTTCTTTTTAAAGGAAAACGTCTTTGTGTTCCCCAATGCTCTATTAGATTATCTCTTGTTAGAGAAGCTCATGAGGGGGGTTTAATGGGACATTTTGGGGTTGCTAAAACTTTGGATGTGTTGCATGAACATTTCTTTTGGCCTCATATGCATAAACATGTTCATAGTTTGTGTGATAAATGCATAGCTTGCCGCAAAGCTAAGTCTAAGATGCATCCCCATGGTCTATATACTCCTCTTCCTATCCCTTCAATGCCTTGGGTAGATATATCTATGGATTTCATTTTAGGCTTACCCAAGACATCAAAGGGAAAGGACTCCATTTTTGTGGTAGTGGATCGTTTTTCAAAGATGGCTCACTTTATTCCTTGCCACAAAGTGGATGATGCATGCCACATTGCAAACCTCTTCTTCCTAGAAGTGGTTCGCTTGCATGGGATTCCTAGGTCTATAGTGTCCGATAGAGATCCTAAATTCTTTAGTCACTTTTGGAAGACCTTGTGGGGTAAGCTTGGAACTAAGCTTTTATTTTCTACCACTTGCCACCCACAAACTGATGGTCAAACCGAGGTGGTGAATAGAACTTTGGGACAACTATTGAGATGCTTTATTTCGGGGAATCCTAGAGTGTGGGAGAATTTACTACCCCATGTTGAGTTTGCATATAACCGAGTAGTAAATTCTACCACCTCCCATTCTCCTTTTGAGGTGGTCTATGGGTTTAATCCCCTAACACCTCTTGATTTTCTTCCTATTCCCCTTCTTGGAGATGTCTTGTGCAAAGATGGGGATGAAAAGGCTTCTTTTGTGAAAACTTTGCATAAAGACATCAAGAAGAGAATTGAGAAGAAGGTTGGCAAGTATGCTGAACTTGCCAATAAAAGGAGAAAAGCATTGTTGTTTGATGAAGGCGATTGGGTTTGGCTTCACTTGAGGAAGGATCGTTTTCCTACTCAAAGGAAGTCCAAACTAATGCCTCGAGGGGATGGACCTTTCCAAGTCCTCAAGAGGATTAATGACAATGCTTATGAGTTAGATATGCCTGATACATTCTTAGGTAGTCATACTTTTAATGTCAGCGATCTAACTCCTTTTTCTGTAGGTCTCAAGAATTCGTGGTCGAATTCTCTCCGACTCGGGGAGTATGATGGAGATCAAGCTCAAGAGGACATGGAGGCCAATCAACAAGATCAAGAAGAGGTAGAGGCACAAATGGAGGACGCCCATGGAGGTCAAAGCCCACCTCAAAGGATTACAAGAAGCATGTTCAAAGCTTTAGGAGCTAGAGGACATTTATTTTCTCTTTTTGTAATTTCTTTAGTTGAAGGTGCTTAGAGGGAAACATTAGAAACCTCTTTTGTTATAGCATCTTTTAGGCTTTAGTTAGGAGCTTTAGGAGGGGGGTGTATTAGTAGATAGGTGTAGGAGTAGAATAGGAGGTGCCAAAGTGAAAGCTTTGCAAAATAGGCGCCGGTTTCTAGAATGTTTTAGGAGGGAATTTTGAAATTGTTTAGCTTGCATTTTCAGCACCTTAGGCTATAAATAGAGGTGCTCTCTTTGTAAAATTCAGATTGGAATTAATCTAAGAAAACTCTACTCAAATTTTGAGTGAACTTTGGAGAGCTTTTGGAGCCTTCTTCTCTAGTCTTATCTTGATGGATCAATGGAGTCCTCAAGTGGCGGCATCACTCTTATCTAGGAGCATTCCACACTTCTAGCGGCGAGTTCATCCATCATCCTTCCATCTTCATGAGCACTCTCTTCTCCTTCCTTCCTTCTCTTTCAATTGTTCATATTGTCTTGTGTTCTTGAGTTGTTTGGTTCGGTTTTTCTGTTTTCCAGCACCTATGTTTTGTTCTTGTCTTTTAATTTCAATTCTGTTCGGTCCTTTTAATTTTACCTCTCTTAGTTGATTCAATTTGACAATATGTGGAGCATCCAAATGAGTATGGGATTTGGTACTAGTTTTTGGTGAGTTCTTGTCTTAGAACAATGATCCAACTCTAAGAAAAGTGCCTCTATAATGTCCAGCTCAAGGTGATTCCTAAGAATGTCAAGAATCATTCTAATTGTGCTAGTGGAATCACATCATTTGGTCTCCAATATTCCAAAGGTAAATGGTAGATTCTAACCGAAGCCTAGGTTTTAGTACTCTTCATAGTAGATGGAACAAAGTCTTTTGTCCAGGCAAACAATCTCAAGAAACCAGGAGATAACTGCAATGAACTCATCCCGAGAGCCCATCGCATGTCTTCTAAAGAAGAGAACTCATAAAAACCCTTTCTAAGAGGGATTGCTTTCCACGGTCCAATAACCTTCCACACAAGCTGCAACTCTTTAGTTAAATAAAGGTGTGTGAGAGGTTTATCCCCCTTAGATAGAATAATTCGACCATGTAAATGGGTCTTGCAATCTTCAAGACCAGCCAAGTAATCTTCCTCATCAACCCGGACAACAACCATGTCTCCCTTAATACAATGAGTAGCTAGTTGGGACAAAGGAATGTCATATGTATTTCCCAAAGCCTGAGCAAAAGTCTTCCTTAGGCCTGACATAGCAGAAACTTTCTTATTAGGAAACACTTCTCGATCCATCAAACAAGTCTATGTGATGAGGAAGAACCCTTCACCATTCTCAAAGGCTAACAAGCTACCCACCGTCCCACCCCAGCAGCCACCGTCCCACCTCTGCACACCAGACGCACCAGAGCAGGCACAAAAGGTGACAACTTTTGTTGTGTGCAATGCCTTGATACGTTTCTATATAAAAATCTTGACTTTACCTCAAAATAGATATGACTACATGAAAAAGAAGACAACTTTCTTTGTATGCAATGCCTTAACACCCTTGCCAAAAGTACTCGCACATGTTTCTTGATAAAAATCTTGACTTGACCACAAACGTTGATAAAAAATCTTGATTTTACCACAAATTTTTATAAAATTCTTGACTTTACCACAAATTTTGATAAAAATCTTGACTATACCACAAATTAGAACTGTCTAGTTGAAAAAGGTGACAACTTTCTTTGTGTGCAATAGAATTTCCAAATTATAATTGTAAAGTAAGATAATATCAAATGTTATTATTGAAATAATAAGGGTTAAGAATAACTTGTTATTTTTTAATTTCAATATTTATTTTAAAATTTTATTCTCTCTCAAAATTATTTTCAACATATTCATTCAACATATTCATTTTCACTTCAATATAGAATTTATTTTGAAATAATTTATTTCACATATTTTATGAAATTAATATTTATATTTTTTAAAAAGATAAATATTAAAAATTGTAAAAAACAATTACTGCTCGAGACTGAGGGCTTGTGTATCGAATAGTCATCGGGCATCGTTGACCACTGGTAATGTTGGCGCCACGTGATGAGGGTCCCACGAGCGGTGTGGGCCAGTATCTCACGAAGCACGTGCGCCAAGGAACCAAAGAGTGGTTAGTCATCGGTCACCAGGATGTACCGACGTGTGACTAGACAGTGTGGAGAGGTCGGACATCGAGACCCGAACAACAGAGCTGGGCCACGAGAGGTGGATCCCAGACCACACACCAGTTATTAGTAAGGGAGAAGCCTAGATCACGAGGGTCCCTGCGTGTAGAGTGGATGACGCGTTTTAGGCGTGACACAAGTATAGAGCCGCTGGAAAGATATGACCTGAGAGGGTCGCGTTCCAGGGACGAGTTGCATGCATGGCACGTGAACAGCTAGGGCATTCCCAAAGGCGGGTGGGCCCAGAGATCAGGTGCACAAGGAGGCACCCAAATGGTCACCTTGTCAGAGGTTGCACTCCAGTCAGGGAACCCACGCGCTAGGTTATCCTAAGAGTAGGGTAACAACAGTGTTGGGCCCACCCCCTCAGAAAGCCCATTTTGGGTAAAGAGGAAACCCTAGTTTCAGTCTATAAAAAGGAAAGTAACAAACTTAGCAAGGTACGCTATTCATTTGCACCGCTTAACACACACAGTAACAATTATACAGTTTTGGTGTTTCCTAGCCCTAAGACTGACTTGAGCGTCGGAGTGCAAACGGCCTCTAGGACGCCCTTTGTCTTTTTGTTTTCAGGCATTCATCACAGGAAAGGCACGTGCAAACGCAGAGATTTTGGACGTAAGAGTGACGTAGACGCACAAAGGCGTTTCAGGTCAAATTACACAAGAGAGTGTTAATTGTGTATTGATATTTTTTTGCACTAGATTGCAAGAATAATGTCTTATATAAGTCACATGAAGTTTACATTGACAAATTCACTATAAAGCTGGAGACTACAAGTATTATTGTTTGTTTAAACACAAACTTATAATCTGAAGATATATTTGTATACTATTCTTGGATATAAGATGATCAGATGAAGCAACTACATCTGAAGAGATATGATACTTAAAATGTTAAATAAATTTTGTGTATTAAATTTTGTTTTTGCAAAAGATGACAATAACAATGTCTAATATAGTGTTGATTACTAACTATAATTTTTTTTCTTGCAACAAAACTAGCATATATATAAATGTTTGCCATATTTTTTTGAAAAAATATGTATAATTATAATATAATATTAAATATTACTATTAAAACTATAAATGTTAAAAATAATGTTTTAATATATTTAAATTTAAGCATATTAATTTTTGAAATATTTCATTGGGTCTTTTTCAAAATTATTTTCAAACTAAAATAATTAAGTATTTTTTTAATATATTCATTTTCACCTCATAGTATAACTTATTTTAAAATTTCTTGTTGGAAATATTTTATGAAATCAATAAATATATATATATATATATATATATTTAAAAATTATAAATGTAAAGTATTTTAGAAAACAATTCAAATACATAGGAATTGGGGATTGAATTGTGTATTAATATTTTTTTTGCAATACATGGCAATAATAGACTATGACCTAAGTCTGATATGATCTTTAGTGATTAATAACATTTTAGATTTTCTTTATAATTTTTATTATGTTTTTAGAGGTTGAATGGTCAGATGAAAAAAAAAAAAAACTTAAAGTGAATCAATCATTCATGTTTCTCATTGTGTGGAATGCATATAGTGCAAATAAAAGGTAAGACTAGTGGAAGTTTATTAATAGTGGATATTAAAGATTACTTAATAGAAATTATTGAGAAATTTAGAAGATTTTACCTAATAGAAGCACTTTTAATATAATGACAGATATGTAAATTAAATTTGGAAAGAGAATTGAGTTTATTGTGAGAAATTTATAGAATTTTTAGTTAATTCAAGATAATCTGAAGTGTTCATAACTTATCATTAACTTTCTCATGTTTTTTTTAGTGTGGCATCAATATTCTTTCACCAAATTGAATATTAAGATACTCTCCCTTCCGAATTCTTATCAAGGTCTCTTACGTATTCTTATCAAGATGAAATGAAGTTTTCATTTGCAGACTCAATATAATTGTTAACAATACATAAGCAGAAGCTTATAAGATGAAGATATATATGGATGCTTATTTTATATCTAAGGTTATCATTTTTTAATAAATATTGTACGCAAATCATAAAAGTACTAATTAAATTGAATAAACTCATCAATTATCCTAACTTATTTTCTCATCATGAATTACAGTTAAAAATTTTCCATAAAAATTCTAATTAAATTGAATAAACTCATACCAATTATTCTAACTTATTTTTTCATCATGAACTACAGTTCAAAATTGCTCATAAGTTCAAAACTTCTCATATGTTGCTATAAAGACTACAACATCTTAAAGACTACAACATCTTAGTAAGACCTATACTGTTTTCTATTGAGTTCAAGTGTAAGAAGCTTTTGAAATATCATAAAAAAGGTACTTAATTGAGGAATTACTTAAATCTGAATGATATGGTTATTATTTGATTCAATACTTTTAGACTAGAGATATAATTAATTGGTTTACTATTTCTTTGTTCTAGACTAATAGATTGCATTAGACCTATGAAGATTTAAATAGGATTCTAAATTTAAGACTAATAAATTATATAGATCTTTCTTTTTGGAGTAGGCTGATATGACATAAAATTTAAGATTTATATTAAAAACATATATTTCTACTAACGTTCAAATAAAACATACAATAATTACAGCGTGAGCCTAATAAGACCTTAAAGATAAAAATAAGTAACATAATAAAACTAAAAAAAATCAATTAAAGTATCTTATAATTATTCTTGCAATTAAAAAAAGAAGTTATAGTTATATATTTAATATTAATGAGGTAGATTTCAATAACTTCATATTACTTTTATACCTAAGTATGGTATTTTTACAATATGAACTATTGATTTTTCAATAAACTATGAATAACTCTCATTAGAAACTAATGTCATTAAAGTTATAAAAAATATCTATTGAAGTGATACCCTCATAATAAGTTTATCAAGTTGTATTAAAAAATTGAGTAGGTGTAAAAATGAGATTAACGTTTAAAGAGGAAAAAAAAATTAAATTTCACCACAAAAGACTTTAGAAAAACGTAACATTGTCTAAAGTAATATAACACAATGGAATCGAAGTTTGATGACATACATGGATAAGTTTATCGAGTTGTATTAAAAAATCGAGTAGATGTAAAAATGAGATTAGCGTTTAAAGAGGAAAAGAAATTAAATTTCACCAAAAAAGACTTTAGAAAAACGTAACATGTCTAAATGAATATTAACACAATGGAATCCAAGCTTGATGACAGGGCTAGTTTCTTTAACCTTAAATAAATATTAACTTCAAAAGTGATAATTAAATTTAAATTATTATTAATATTGTAATGATTGACTCTAAATCATGTATAATAGAACATCTATTGAAGAGTTCAATCTATCTGATGGAAGGGAGTATAAGACTGTCTACTAGAAATCGTCTAATAGTGATGTTATAGACTGTCTAGTGCAGACATTTATTAGAATGATTTGCCTTAATATTTTTGTTATTCCTTTAGTTTAGGTTTTATATATAGATATCACTAAGAGTATAGATGGTATATTGTATTGTGATAGACTCTCTAGATATAGAACCTTACAATTTTAGTAAAGTGTTTCTTTTTCAATCTTATTCTTGTGTTTTCTTGCGTGTTATTGTTGAGAACCCAACAATTGTTGTCATATGTGGAGCCAAGAAAAAGAAAGTTAGGAAATTGAAGACATGACCACCAAAATTGACATCGAGAAGTTTTTCAGGGAGAACGATTTTGGATTATGGAGAATCAAGATGGAGGTCATCTTGATACATCAAAGTTGTGTTGATGCTTTGAAGGGTGAGGGAACATGCTAGTGTTTATGTTTCAAAAGGAAAGGCTGACATGATTAACAAAGTCAACAACACCATGATTTTGTATCTTAGTGACGAGGCACTAAGGGATGTCACTAAAGAAAAAATTGTCGCGTGAATTTGGGTGAATTTGGCTGAAACTTAAGTAATTGAATATAATTAAGTCTATGGCACACAAACTATGTTTGAAGCAACATGTGAAAAACAGAAAACAAAACAAAAAGGGAGGGTTGAATTGTGTGTTTAGAAATTTCACAATTTTTTGCTTGTATCGTTTGATATTGTATGATCAAACAATGTGTGAACAAAACTTTGATGATTTCTCAAATATTTTCACAAAGAAAATTTTAAGTGCTTAATTAGTTTAAAAATTATAACATGTAATATAATAGATTAATGAAAGAAAAGATACGCAATATTTTTATACTAGTTTGTTTGATCACACAAACTATATCCAGTTCTTGGCCAACTAATCAAGTTCCACTAAGTAGATTATCATTGTGAAGTACAATCAAGTATTCTTTTGGCTACCAGCCACTTCTAGTTGAATCTGTTCAAGTATTCTTTCACAAGCCACTCTTGAGTTAATATATTATTCTGTCATAAGTCACTCTTGGCTTAACCTGAGTATTCTTTCGACTCCCAGTCACTCCTGGATGACCTCATCAAGTATTCTTTCTACAAGTCACTTCTGACTTAATGCAATATTCTTTTACAAACCACTCCTAAACTAAGACAATTATAGAGTATGAGTGATCAAAAGATCACAATATTTGCTTACTAGAGAGGGTAACATCTTTCGACGTATACAAGATTTATGCTCTCTCTACTAGTTTTACTATAATGAACACAAACTATGTTCTTACAAAACTTTTAGGCATAGGAAATTTTTAGCAGAGTTTCAACACTTGCAAATTATGGCTCTTTTTTTGGTTATTCTCTTTGAAGTATAACTTTGTATAAACTTATAAAATGTAATAATTGCATTCCTTTTTTTGGTTGTTGATTAACTTTGAATTCTTTTTCAATGTCTTCTTCTTTTTCTATTGTCTAATGAGCTTTGTGTTAGAATTAAAAGTCTTAAATAAGCGGGGGGTAAATTGTTTATGAAAGTTTTTCGCAAGTATTAAAGGTAGAGTGAAAAGCTATGAAGAATTAATTAATATAAAATCTGTTCAACCAAATACAAAACTATTTTTAAGCTTGATTCCAGAAAATCAATCTGTTGTTTTCACGAAACTACCGGTTGTTTATACCAGCAGATTTGAAAAGCAAAGTTAAAACAGTTTAATGAGTGTAGTGATAGAGAAATTCAGACAAGATGTTTATACTAGTTCACTCTTAACCAAGAGCTACATCCAGTCCTCAGCTAACCACTAAGAATTCATTATGTAATCAAACATAGATTACAAATCACAAACCAAAAGTGATGATCTTTAACCCCTCAAGAACACACACCACTTTTGGCAAACAACCACCTTCTGAAACTGCACCACACAAGAACACACATAAATACAATGTTCAAGGAAGAAGGGAACAAAATACACCTAGGTAAATTCAAAGCTTAACGTTTAGAATTACAAGACCCAATCCTATTCCACACTTGAGATAATCCGAAAGCTCTTTGAAATCTTGAAAATTGTTTTTGATTGATCTCTCTTTCTTAGTTAATGCATAGGAGCGTAAAACAACCTTTTTATACTCCAATCAAATGGTCAAAGTCGTTAAATCAAAAACTAAAAGTTGATGGAATCATTTAAAACAGATTGAAACCACTTAATAGAATTATGTTAATGTTTTCAAAAAAACAACCAATTGATTTCTCGAAACAACCGGTTGAATCTGTTTGACAGCAAAGCCAAAACAAAGCTAAGCTTTTCCAAGCCATTTTAAAAACCACTAAGTGTCAAACAACCAGTTGATTCAACATTTCAACAAGTTGAAATTTCACATCCTTTTAGAAAACCCATATTTTTAAAAAGATAAAGATTCAATTAACCTTGGATCATCTTAAGGAGTGAATTAACATTTCAAAGACTACTAAACACACACAACCAACAAGGTATTCAAGTTTTCCTATTGGATTTGTAGACATCAAAGCACCTTGTTCAACACTTTGAACGTTGAGAAACATTTAATGTGTTGCACGCAACAATAATTTATCTTCTCTTCTTCAAACAATCTCTCTAATAGCTAACAATACTTATCTTCTTAAAAAAAACATTTACACCAAACAATGGTTAAAAGTGCATACCCTATAGGACAAAAACTTGACTAGTGTTGAAAATAGCTCATATAAAGAGAGATTAAGGATGTTGCATCTTTTGCTTGAAACCCCAGAGATATTTGAAACATGCTTTGTATGAAGAGATTCTCTAAGTGACAAACCTTAAACTTCAAGAATATTCTTTAATGTTTTATAAGCTCATGGTCCTTGATTGTATTTATCGTCTGATATTCAATTTTCAACTATCACAAGTTGTGGTAGGTCAGCATGGTGTTTTTATCGTCTGACAGATGATACACTTGTATTATTTGATCTTTGTCTTCTCAAATACAACTACATGTGTTGTTAGTTTAAGCATTTAATCAAAACTACAGGATGTTGGACTTTTGCTCTAACACAATAGTTGTACTTGTTCAGGATGACTGAGTCAAGAATAATGGTGGAGCAACTAGCGTATTTCAACAAGATTCTGAATGACCTATAGAACATTGAGTTGAAGGTTGAGGATGACAATAATGTTTTACTTCTTTGTGTAACAAGAAACATACCATTATTCTTTAGAAGGTGCAAACCTCAATAAGGACTAAGGAGCCTCAGAAGTTTCAAAAGTTTAAGAGAAGATAGTCGATTAAGTCTGAATGTATTGAAGTCAAAGGGTAAGAAGGAGAATGAATTTAAGGGGAAGAAGTAAAAGCAATATTCATCTGGCAGAAGTTGAATGCTACAACTGCCATAAGAAAGGTCACTTCAAGTTAAGTTGTCCATGGATGAAGAGAATTGGGAAATGCAAGATATCTCATTTCAAGAATGAATATGTTGATGTTGTTGTAGCGTTTGATAACTACGAGTCTGCAGGGATGTTGCTGGCTTTTGTTCTTGCTACATAGAGGAACTGGGTAATGGACTCCAGATGCACTTATCACATGTGTCCAATGAAAGAGTTCTTTAAAACCCTATAGTTGAAAGAAGGAGGAGTGGTATTTCTTGGGAAAAATAAATCTTGTAAGGTTCAAGGCATGCAGTCTATCAAATTAAAGATGTTTGATGACATGAAGATTTTGTAAGAAGTGAGGTATGTTCCAAAGCTGAAAAGGAATCTTTTGTCAATTAGTATGTTTGATCATATTGTTTTAAACCAAGACTGAACAATGAGTGATAAAGATTCTAAGAGGAATGTCTACATTTGCCAACGGTCTGGAAAAAATGGTCTTTATATCTTAGACGGTTCAACAATGATCACGCATGTCTATCGCTTGTTAGACGATGCATGATAAGGCAAAATTGTAACATCTAAGGTTGCGACACATTAGTAAGAGGGTTTAGTAGAGCTAGGGAAGAATCACCTACTAGGACGAGATAGGTTGGAGGAGCTAAGTTTTATGATCATTGGACACTAAAAAAGTCTTATAGATTGAAGTTTGAGACTGGTAAGCATGTACCCAATATACCGTTTGAGTATGCTCATGTAGACCTTTGGGATCCAATGAGAGCTCAAACTCATGATGAAGGATATTATTTCCTCATTAGCGCATAAACGATTACTCGAGGAGTGTGTGAATTTATATCTTGAAAAGTAAGACTGAGACTTTTCAGAGGTTTAAGGAGTGATACATTATGGTGAGTAATCAGTAGAGAACCAAACTGAAAGTGTTTAGTGCAGACAATGAATTGGAGTTTGTTCAGAGTTCAATGTGTTTCTGCAAGCAGGAAGGCATAACAAGGCACAACAAGGCATAAGTTAGTTGTAGGTGCACCACAACAAAATTGGCTAGCTGAGAGAATGGATAAAACCGTTTTGAAGAGGGTGATATATATGTTGATGGAAGTTGGATTGCCTAAGTCCTTCTGAGGAAAAACTGCAAACACTGTGTTTCACTTGATAAGCAAGAGTTCACCATTTTCTCTAAATTGCAAGAATCCTCTGAAAGTATAGAGTGAAAAATGCTATCTGATTATGAGAATCTAAAGGTGGTTGACACCTTGGCCTTTGCACATGTCAAAAAGTACAAACTAAGATATGTATCTTCATTGAATACATAGAAGATGTGAAAAATCAAGCCATGAAGGTTGAAGCTTATAAAGGCTAGATGCTTTGTTAGCAACTGTGTCACATTTGATGAAACTCGAACGAATATGATGTGCAAAGATCTAAAGAAAGGGAAGGAGAAAATTCATGTTGAGGTAGAGCCTTTTGGTTATAAGAGGTGTTAGATGATGAGGAATGAAACGATGCAAATTAACCTTCTACCTCTTACTCAAGAAGGCCAAGACGTGCAAAAGTTGACTTCAACTATCAACTTACACGAGATAGGGAGAGGAGAAGATCAAGCCTATATAAAGGTTTGGATATGTTGATTTTATTAGTTATGTTTTAACTATAGCTGAAGAGATAGACGAGTCATAACCTAGAATCTTCCAAGAGGCTATAGAAGGCATAAAAAGTAATGGCAGGTTTCCATGAAGGAGGAGATTGAATCTTGAGGAAGAACAACGCATGCACACTTGTAGATCTACCAAGATATGCAATTGGGTGTTCAAGAAGAAGAAGTAAATATCGAGTGTAGAGGGACAAATGTTAGGCTAGATTGGTGGCAAAAGGGTTTATACAAGTGAAGGGGTGAACTATAATGAGATATTCTCACCTATGGTAAAACATTGTTCAATAAGGATTTTGATGTCTATTATTAACCAGTACAATTTGGTTTTATAACAGTTAGACGTGAAGACAACTTTTTAGCATGGAATCCTGCAAGTTTACATGCAACAATGTGAAGGGTTTGTTGAAGAGGAGGGGAAGAATGCTTGTTTATTAAATAAGTCATTGTATGTTTTGAAACATCGTCTGAGACCATGTTACAAGATATTTGATGACTTTCTAAGGTAGACGGGATTCCAGAGGAACAATTATGATTGTTGTGTTTACATCATCAAAAAAGAAGAATGATTCTTGTTGTTTTTGCCCTTATATTTTAATGATATCCTTGTAACTAGCCAATATAAAAATTAATAGAAGAAGATTAAATAAAAATTAAGCTCAAAGTTTGAAATGAAGGATCTTGGTCCCACAAGGTGAATACTAAAAATGGAAATACATAGGGTGGTTGAGAGGTTTAGGATGCATGAATCTAAACCTATGGAACACCTTTAGGACACTACACAAATCTCTCAGTTACCCAAGCCCTTCATATACAGAGGAAGGTAGGAGGGAAATGGAAACTACTCCATATTTTAATAAAGTAGGAAGCATCATGTATGAGATGGTCTGTAGTAGATCAAATCTGACACATGTTATTAGTGTGGTTAGAAGGTTCATGGGAAATCCTAGACATGCTCATTGGGAGGACTTGAAGTGGATATTGAGATTTCTAAATGGAACAATATCATCAGTCCAATGTATAGATGGCCTACCTATGACAAAACTATATAAAGGGGTTAATAGATGTTGGTTGTGTAAGGAATGTTGATACCATAAAGTCACTTTCTACTTATGTTTTTACATTATTTGGAAATGCAGTTTGTTGGAAATTCAGTTTGCAATCAGTGGCGGCTTTATCTACTACCCAAAAAAATATATTGTTTTTACAAAGAGGGGGAAGGAGACATTGTAGTTGAAGGGGATGGTTGGAGAGTGGGTGTTATGCAAGACTATGTGACTGTTTATAATAATAGTCAAAGTGTCATACACCTAGCTAATCATTAGATCCACCACGAAAGAAAATATACATATGTTGAACCAAGTGGTGTTCAAGCTTTGAAGAATCCAAACCCTTTGAAGGATGTTGAAGCCTTGGCTGTGCTTGGTGTTGCTGTGCTGGTTTAGTATAGTTCTGGGGTAGTTTGAGTTTTGTAATCCACCCCTTGATCGAATCTAAAGCATAAAGCATCTCAATCTTTGTGAAGATAAAATGTTTTCAAACTAAGTTAAAACAAACGATTGTTTTGTCGAAACAACCGATTGTTTATACTTAGGTGTTTTGAGAAAAAGATTGAAAACTATTTTTCAAATGGTTGAACTGTTAAGAACCAAAACAACCGATTGATTCGAGGAAACAACCGATTGTTTGTTTTGGGACCATAACAGAACAACTGTTTTTATCTTTGACTGAGCTTTAAATGATTTAACTGCTTACGCTCCAGTCATTAAATGCTTTGACCAATCTTTTAATGCAATTTAAGAGTTTGTTAAGATTTGATAACAAACTACATCTTTGAATAAATTCATAAAAACAGATTTGAGAATTAATCTTTGACAAGTTTTTGCTAAGAGTTTTTGAGTTTTTCAAAGAGCTGAGATTGCTGAAAGTTTGTGATTGATCAAAGTTTGTGGAATAGAATTCTGCTTGTATTGATTTCAGATTATCTTTTGTAACAAGTGTAATCCTTGTACTCTGAAAAACAAGTTTCGTTTCTGTGTTTGCTGAGATTGGCTGTGTGTTCTTGAGGGGTTCAAGATCAACAATCTTGGTGTTTGTGTGTTGGCCAAGGAGAGTGTGTTTCTTGAGGTGTTCAAGGTCTTGGTTGTTGTGTAAGTGATCAAGTTGTGATTGCTTAGTGGATTTCCTCAGGGTTCTGAGAAGACTGGATGTAGCTCTGGATTTGGAGTGAACCAGTATAAACATCTGTGTGCAATCTCTCTATCTCTAACTCTTTAAATTCAGTTTTACTTGTTGTTTGCTGGTATAAACAACCGTTTGTTTCTGTGAAACAACCGATTGTTTTTCTGGTTGTGCTGATTTTGTTTGCTGTTTTTGGTAAACTGAATTTCTTATCAATAGTTTCCTGAGATAAATTCATTCTTGTTTTAAAAGTTTACGAAAATCCTCTTTAAACAATTCACCCCCCCCCCCCCTCTAGTTTAAAGTCATCCATTCTAAAAATTGGCATCAAGAGCTTGGTTCTTGAAAGTTATTCAAGTTGATCCTAAAAATCTTTTTTAATGGCTGATAGACTACCTTTTGGGGAAGGTGCTTCAATTAACAGACCACCTTTGTTTTGTGGTTTGAACTACCAATTTTGGAAAGTAAGAATGAAAATATTTATGGAATCTCTTGACAAAGGAATTTGGGATGCAATTGAAAATGGTCCTTTTGTCCCAAAGTTTGAAAAGGATGGATCTGTCATTGAGAAACCATGGTCTCAATGGACTTATGCAGAAAACAAAAAGGCCAAATTCGATTGCATTGCCAAAATTATTATAACCTCTGCTTTAAATTCTGATGAGTTTTTCAGGGTCTCGCAATGCAAATCATCAAAAGAAATGTGGGACACCTTGGAAGTCACTCATGTGTTGAAGATGGATGAAGCTTCTTCTCTACCTAGTATTAGTGTGTGTTTGATGTAGAAAATAACTTGTTTGCTTTGAAGTTTGTAACAGGTTTAGATGATCTTGTATTTAGGCGTGTGTATGTGTAAGGTTGCCTTTTGCTACATGACCTATCCTAGATGCCTAACCAAGCCTAGAATAAGCACATGAAGTGGTTAAAAGTTTTTCCAAAAGCTTTCTAGAGGTTTCTTCAAAAATCAGGACTCTGCACAAAAATAAATCTGTTTCTCTGTAAAAGAACAGGTTTATTCTTTGGTTTGTGAAAGGATTTTTGAAAGTTAGTTAGGGCACCAAAGGTACAACTCATACAGTTATTTCAGTTAGCTGAGTTGGCAGTTTTCATAAAATAAATCTGTTCAGTTTAAAATTGAATCTATTGTTTTCATAACAGCTTTTCAACTGTTTTTTGAAAAGAAGTTAGAAACTATTTTCTATATAAAGAAAAGTCTCTCTCACATGAAAGGATGCTGAGCAATTACGTTTTTGACAGAGATTAAACACTTTCTATGTGAGAAGAAGGATTGAAAATATTTTTGAAAGGTTTTCCAAAAGGGATTTTCAAGTGTGCTTGTTCTAGGAAAACTTTGATCTTGGTGAAGGTGCTGGTGCAGTTCTACAGCAAAGTTGAACTACTGGTTTTGAGTTCTTGCATCTTCTTTTCAGGTGTTAGCTTTTCTTTATTCTGGTTTGTAAAGGTGTAAGTGTTAGTCACTCCTTGATAGGGTTTCTTGGAGTGCTAGGTGTGCTGAAATAGGGTTTTTCAGCATTGGTTGTATAGTTCTTGTAGTGTTCAAGAACTGTTGTGTTTGTAAGTGATTGATACTGTCTTTAGTGGATTCCACCTTGGAGTAAGGTGAAACTGGATGTAGCTCTGTATGAGTGAACCAGTATAAAAACTTGCTTGTCTTTTCCTCTCATCCCTGCACTCGTTTCTAGTTTTGCTTAATTCTGTCAAGAACTAAATCAGTTCTTTTGAAATTGAATCTGTTAATTCTGGGTTTAATAAAAACTGTTCTTCCTGATCTGTTAAAGTTCTCTAATCACGAACAAGGTAGTTGTATATGAAGTTTTAATTGGTCTGTGAACAAATAGTCTATTCATTAAAACCTGAGAAAGATTCATTCTCTTTAAAACCTTGTGTTGGATGAACATGGTTGATTTCTTGGCATAGCCGTATTCTTCAAACTCGTAAAATCTAACCAATCTGATTCTGTTATACCTCTCTGTTGATTGCAATTTTAATCTGAACAAATTCAAATTGTGCTAGACTGTTCTGAAGAATCAATTTGTTTCCTTTAAAAACAATCTGTTTCCTTTAAAAACAATCTGTTCATTTGTCTCTGATATACTGAAAATTGTTTGTATTTGCAAAAAATTTATAAGCTCAATTCACCCCTCCCCTCTTGAACTTAGACACTAATAGACCCAACAATTGGTATCAAGAGCTAGGGCTTGTATTTTGCTCAAGTGTATGCATGATGTCTAAGTTTAAAATGCCTTTTGCTGAAGGTGCGTCTATTAATAGACCTCCTATGTTTGGTGGTGTTAACTATGCTTTCTGGAAAATCAGGATGAAGATCTTTATGGAGTCTATTGACATGGGAATCTGGGATGCAGTGGTCAGTGGACCTTTTATACCTATGCAGGTTGTCAAAGATGAAACAATAAAGAAGCCTTGGTCTGAATGGAGTGAAACCAAGAAGAAGAAGGCCCAATATGACTCCTTAGCCAAGAATATCATCACCTCTGCACTGAATATGGATGATTTCTTTAGAGTCTCTCAATGTAACTCAGCTAAGGAGATGTGGGAGGTACTAGAGGTAACTCATGAAAGGACTGATGATGTGAAACGGGCAAGGAAGCACTCACTAATTCAGGAGTACGAGCTGTTCAGAATGCAATCAGAAGAAAGTATTGCAGATGTGCAGAAACGATTTACACATATTGTAAATCACCTCACTGGCCTTGGTAAAGTCTTTGACAAGGAAGAGCTCAACATAAAGGTGCTAAAATGCCTTGATAGGAGCTGGCAGCCTAAGGTAACAGCAATCTCAGAATCTAGAGATTTATCCAAGATGTCCACTGCTGCACTTTTTGGAAAGCTGATAGAGCATGAAATAAAGCTGAAAGATTGAAAGAACAAGAAACTGTGGAGAAGAAGGCCAAAGGAATTGCTCTGAAAACTACCATGGAACATGATACAAGTGAGGAAGAAGTTGATCCTGAACATGATGAGACTGTGAGTCTGCTCACCAGAAAATTCAGTAGGTTTCTTAGAAAGAAAAACCGTGACAGAACTCAACAAAGAAAGAGGTACTCTAAATCCAATGATTCAAATTCTTCAAATTACACTTGTTTTGGATGTGGTAAACCATGTCATATAAAGGCTGATTGTCCAAACAATCAAAACAAAGAAAAATCAGCAAGCAAGAAGAGAGAAAGAAGCAAAGGCAAAAGAGCATACATCTCATGGGAAGAAAATGATGTATCCTCATCTAGTGACTCCTCAACCGAAAGTGAGGAAGCAAATCTGTGCTTTATGGTGAATAATGAAGAATTGAACTCTGATTCAAAAAATAGCAGGAAAAACCAGTGGTACCTGGACAGTGGCTGCTCAAAGCACATGACTGGTGATGTGACCCAGTTCATAAATCTGAAACTCAAAGCTGAAGGGCATGTCACATATGGGGACAACAATAGAGGAAAAATCCTTGGAAGAGGAGATGTTGGTACTAAAGATTCAACCACTATTGTGAATGTACTGTATGTTGAAGGGCTAAAACGTCTTCTAAGCATTAGCCAGCTGTGTGACAAGGGATACAAGGTCAATTTCGAAGCCAATACTTGTACAATTTCAAATGAAATTTCTGGTAAGGTGTTGTTCACTGGAAAAAGGGTAAACAACATCTATCTCTTAGATATTATAAAGAGTTGTTCTGAAAATGAGTGTTTGTTATCTAAAAATGATGAGTCATGGCTGTGGCATAGGAGGCTAGCTCATATTCACACAAATCACTTGAATAAGCTAAAGTCTAAGGAACTTGTTTCTGGTTTACCAAGCATAAAATTTCAAAATAACAGATTGTGTGATGCTTGTGTAAAGGGCAAACAGATTAGAACTACCTTTAAATCAAAAGATATGGTTTCTACAAATAAAGCTTTGGATGTTTTACATATGGACTTGTTTGGACCATCTAGGACTGCTAGCTTAGCTGAAAATTACTATGCTTTGGTGATTGTTGATGACTTTTCAAGATATACATGGACCTTGTTTCTTGCTTCTAAAAATGATGCATATAAAGCCTTTAAGAAACTTGCTAAGGTTCTGCATTATGAAAATGAAAATAGGATAAAACAGATTCGTAGTGATCATGGAGGAGAATTTCAAAATGCAAAATTTGATAAGTATTGTGAAAAACATGGTATCACACATAGCTATTCTGCTCCTAGGACACCCCAACAAAATGGTGTCGTTGAAAGGAAGAATAGGTCATTAGAGGAGTTAGCTAGGACAATGTTAAATGAATCTGGTTTACCTAAATATTTTTGGGTTGATGTTGTATACACTGCTTCTTATGTGCTTAACAGAACATTGATTAGACCAATTCTTAAGAAAACTCCCTATGAATTGTATAAAGGTAGGAAGCCTAGCATTAGTCATCTTAGGGTTTTTGGCTGCAAATGTTTTGTTCTAAATAATGGTAAAGACAATCTGGGGAAATTTGATCCTAAATCAGATGAAGGAATACATATTGGTTATGCTATAAATGGTCATGCCTATAGAGTGTATAACAAAAGATTACTTGCAGTAGAAGAATCTATACATGTTGTATTTGATGAAACAGATTTTTCTGTGCCCAAATCTGTTCTGGATGAACCTGGTATGGATGATTTAAGAACCATCTTGCAAAAGAATCAATCTAGTGAGCTTGATGCAACTAATCAAAATTATGTCAAAGAATCTACTGTGAATGTAGGATTGCCTAAGGAATGGAAGACACCCAGGGATCTTACACTAGATAATGTAATTGGTAAAATTGAGAAAGGAGTCTCAACAAGGAATTCACTTAATAATTTCTGCAGAACAGTGGCCTTTGTTTCACAGATTGAGCCTAAAAGTCTGGAAGAAGCACTGCAAGACAACAATTGGATAACAGCAATGCAGGAAGAACTGAACCAGTTTGAATACAATGAAGTGTGGACTTTGGTTCCAAGAAAACATGAGATGAATATCATAGGAACCAAGTGGGTGTACAGGAACAAGATGGATGAACATGGGGCTATCACTAGAAATAAAGCAAGGCTGGATGCTAAAGGTTATAACCAAGAAGAGGGAATTGATTTTGGTGAAACCTATGCACCAGTAGCACGTCTTGAAGCTGTCAGATTACTTCTAGCATTTTCCAGCATACAAGGTTTCAAGCTGTTTCAAATGGATGTCAAGAGTGCATTCTTAAATGGTTACATTAATGAAGAGGTGTTTGTATCTCAGCCTCCAGGGTTTGAAGATCACAAAAATCCAGAGCATGTGTACATGCTTAAGAAGGCCTTATATGGATTGAAGCAGGCACCTAGGCAATGGTATGAGAGGCTAAGTGAATTTCTGCTCTCTCAAGGATATAACCGTGGCAATTCTGATAAAACTTTCTTTATAAAGAAGAAAAGAGAAGACATCATACTTGTGCAAGTCTATGTTGATGATATTATCTTTGGATCCAAAAATGAAGAGATGTGTGAAGACTTTGTGAAAACAATGAAGAGTGAGTTTGAAATGTCAATGTTAGGAGAAATGAATTTTTTCCTTGGACTACAAGTGAAATAACTCAAGGATGGAATTTTCATAAGCCAAGAAAAATACTGCAAGGAGCTGCTTAAGAGGTTTGATATGGATCAATGCAAATCAATCAACACTCCTATTTCAACAAGCTGTCAGTTGGATCAAGATTCTGTAGGAAAATCAATGGATCAAACTAAGTACAGGGGTTTAATTGGTTCCTTATTATACTTAACTGCTAACAGGCCTGACATTACGTTTGTTGTGTGCTTATGTGCTAGATATCAATCTGATCCAAAGGAATCACACTACAATGCAGTCAAGAGAATTCTGAAATACTTGCAAGGATCTAAGGATGTTGGATTATGGTATCCTAACAATGTGTCTTTAAACTTAACTGGTTTTTCAGACTCTGACTTTGCAGGTTGCAAGGTTGATAGGAAAAGCACAAGTGGGACTTGTCACATGCTTGGATCAAGTCTAATCTCTTGGCATTGCAAGAAACAGGCTTGTGTTGCTCTCTCTACAACAGAGGCAGAATACATAGCTGCTGGAAGTTGTTGTGCTCAAACCTTATGGCTAAGGCAGCAGCTAAGTGATTTTGGAATTCTATTAAACAAGATACCTATAAATTGTGATAATACTAGTGCTATAAATCTGTCTAAGAATCCTGTCATGCACTCAAGGACTAAACATATTGAAATTAGACATCACTTTCTAAGAGAACATATAGCTAATGGAACTTGTGATATAAAATTCATTGGTACTGAATTTCAATTAGCTGATCTATTCACTAAACCACTTGCTAAAGATAGATTTTATTTTCTTCTAAATGAATTGGGTATCATTAGCTTAAATTGTCCTCTGCAGTAAATATTTCAATCTGTTATTTTATATTTTAACATGTTTTGTTCTCTGGTTCAGAATCACAACTGTGACTAGGAAAGAGAAAGATTTACTTTTTCTCTCTCTCACTTTATCCTTGACTGCTTTTACAGTTATTAACCAGCAGGTATATGCTAATTAGCTTGTGGGTATCCTAATTGATTGGATTGTATGTAGGTGCAACAGATTATTTATCAAATTAAAATCTGGTTCCAATATATTCTTGCGCAAATCAACACCTGAATCTGCTGCACCACAGGAATAAAATCTGAAGCATATCAAATTGTTTTTTGTTTTAATCCATAATTTCTGAAATCTGATTAAATTGATTTCCTTTTAAAATTTGTGATTTTTCGAAATCTGATTTAAAGACTCTATATAAACCGAGCACTAATCAACTTTTCTCTCACACCTTCTCATCTATGCTATAAGCTGTCCAGGTTCAAATCTGCTTCTTTACATGTTTCGTTTCTGTTATTATTGATAATATGAACTGCAAATTTTTTTTCTAGCTGGAATTGTCTATTGATAAATAGGTGCAGGTAACAACAGACTGAGCATGGCATCCTCATCACACAGAAAGAAGAAATCCAAAGAGCAATCCAGCAGCAGCCAAGGCATCCTGGAAAAATGGTTTGCTGGAGATTCTGAAGCCATGACTAGGTTCATCCATGAGACAAGCAGAAAGCAAGTCAATACGCCCAAAGTGCTGAAATTCTCTTGGTTGAGGGAAGAAAATCTTACTGAAGCAAAAACTCTGCTCAAGCATCAAAAGCTGAAGAACTTCTTAGAAATGACTGGAAATGTCTATCCAGACTTGGTGAAAGTGTTCTACAACAATTTGGTTCAAGATGGCAAAAATTTGGTCTCCCATGTGAAAGGTGTGAAGCTGAAAATTACAAGGGAAATATGGAGCAATGTGGGAGGAATCAAGTATTCTGGAATGAAGGTTAGCAAAGGGAATACTGCTGGAATTCAAGGATTCAACAAGATGCAGTTTTACAGAAGTTGTGTTAAAAATCCTGCTGAACCAGTAGCTAGATTTCATGCTGGAAATCTGACATTAATTTCAAGACTCCTAGCCTACATAATTGCTTGGCAGCTTACTCCAAGAGGAAGTAATCATGCGACTCTCCATGAAGAGGACTTGATTCTGCTGTACTGTATCATGAATCAACTCAAGGTAAATTGGGTGAGTACAATGGTGGAGCATATGCTCAAATCCACAAGGCTTCCAGATTATCGTTTTCCATATGCTATTTTTGTGTCAAAGCTAATTGATTATTTTGAAGTTGACACTACAAATGAGAGAAATGACATCATTAAGGCAGCAAGTGAAATAGACAACTCTACTCTCTTGAAGATGGGGTTTCAAAAGGAGGATGACAACTGGGTATTTAGAAGGAATGCTGCAAACAGAGCTGAAAATGAAGCAGCTGATCCAGCAAATGAAGAAGAAGAAAATGCTGATGGAGTGCAGCACATGGATGAATCACCAGGGCACTCTGCTGGACATGAGATGTTGCTGCTACAAGCCAAAATGCACTGGTTGCATATGAGGAACCTGAGTACAGAGGTGAACCTCTGTCCATGTTCGAAAGACAAGTACTAAGCAGGCTGGACACACTCACATATGACCAAAAGGCACATTATGAAATGACTTACGCCAGGTTTCAACACTTGGATGACCAAATTGAAGGAGTTCAAGTGCAGCTAGCTGAGCTTTACTACAACAACAAGTGATCCTATTTCTTAGTCTTTATCTTTTATATCTTGTTGAACAATTTGAATTCAGTCGGTTTGGTTTTATTCTGCACCAGTTTTAGTTGGTTTTTATTTTGGGTTGTAATAGAACACTATACTGGTTGTTTATTTGAACTGTTATGAATGTCTTTATCCCATGCCTTATTCTGTTTGATGAATCCAAAGGGGGAGAAGAACTGAGAAACAGCTCACAAAGGTTGATGATCTTGTTAAAGCTGCAGGGAGGTAGCACAAAACTCACACACTGCTATTTTCTGGTTTTATTTCTAAACGTTGTTGTGCAGGTTTTGGTAGTTAGTACAGTGCAGTTTTTGATCATCAAACTATGCCGTGCAAAGGGGATTTGTCTCCATCAAACAGGGGGAGATTGTTGAATATGGATGAAGCTTCTTCTCTACCTAGTATTAGTGTGTGTTTGATGTAGAAAATAACTTGTTTGCTTTGAAGTTTGTAATAGGTTTAGATGATCTTGTATTTAGGCGTGTGTATGTGTAAGGTTTCCTTTTGCTACATGACCTATCCTAGATGCCTAACCAAGCCTAGAATAAGCACATGAAGTGGTTAAAAGTTTTTCCAAAAGCTTTCTAGAGGTTTCTTCAAAAATCAGGACTCTACACAAAAGGAAACTTGATGAGAAGTTAGAAACTGTTTTCTATATAAAGAAAAGTCTCTCTCACATGAAAGGATGCTGAGCAATTACGTTTTTGACAGAGATTAAACACTTTCTATGTGAGAAGAAGGTTTGAAAAGATTTTTGAAAGGTTTTCCAAAAAGGGATTTTCAAGTGTGCTTGTTCTAGGAAAACTTTGATCTTGGTGAAGGTGCTGGTGCAGTTCTGCAGCAGAGTTGAACTACTGGTTTTGAGTTCTTGCATCTTCTTTTCAGGTGTTATCTTTCCTTTATTCTGAGTGATCCTATTTCTTAGTCTTTATCTTTTATATCTTGTTGAGCAATTTGAATTCAGTCGGTCTGGTTTTATTCTGCACCAGTTTTAGTTGGTTTTTATTTAGGGTTGTAATAGAACACTATACTGGTTGTGTGCAATCTCTCTATCTCTAACTCTTTAAATTCAGTTTTACTTGTTGTTTGCTGGTATAAACAACCGATTGTTTTTCTGGTTGTGCTGATTTTGTTTGCTGTTTTTGGTAAACTGAATTTCTTATCAATAGTTTCCTGAGATAAATTCATTCTTGTTTTAAAAGTTTACGAAAATCCTCTTTAAACAAATCACCCCACCTCTAGTTTAAAGCCATCCATTCTAACAACATAGACGTTAGACTGCACTTCGTGAGAGACATTGTTGAGTCTAAGGAAGTCATAATAAAAAAGATAGCATCAGAGGAGAATTCCATAGACATGTCTACAAAGTCCTTGCCAAGATCAAGGTTTAGACGGTGTATGGAACTAATTTTTTCATTTGAGAAAAACGGAAGATGAAGTTGGGAGCTCTTCCATGAAGATCATTTGTTGAAGAGCTTAGTCATATGGTTTGACCGTCTTATGGAAAGAATCAAAAGATCTTCTAGTAGTAATGTAACACACCATTTATTGCATGCATTTATTAAGCATAACTATTTTAATTGCTAAGTGGTTACTATAATTTTGAATTTTCTTTGTAACTTTTATTATATTTAATTAAGTGGTTGAATAGTCAGATAACAAGATAAAAAAAACACAAAAAATAATCATTCATATGAACAAGTGGGAATTAAAGACAACACTAGTGGAAATTAATTACTTGTGAGCATTAAATGTTGCTTAGTGAGAATTGATGTGAAATTTAGAGGATCTTAATAATTTTTTCTATAAAACGATGCACTTAAAATGTAATAAGCAAGATACATAAATTTTGAAAAAAAAATTGAGTTTTCCCTTGTAAGAACTTCATATACAATAACCCAAATATAATCTTACGAGAGCAACTTGTGGTAATCAATCCCATGATTTACCACTTAACTTCTCATATTTATTGAGTGTGGCGTGAATATCCTTTCCCAAATTGAATATAAAAATGCTACATCCTTTTTTTCATCATATTCTCCGTTTTTTCATGAAGTAAACTAGTTTTTTATTTTTTAAATGTTGTATAATCATATTATAATATTATATTATATAATTGTATGTTTTATCAAACCAGGTTATGTTGTTGATGGATATTATACAATGGGATGAGATCAATGTTTTGATTGGTGTATGTCATCTTCTTTATTTTAGGGTGATGAGTCACCTAAATTAAGTGAGTGTGTGCATAATAAACTTAGGAGGAGTTCACACTCATTATAGTATTCCGAAAGCCATCAGATCTTATAGTTACTTAGACGTGTTTGGTCACCTTAAAAAATAATGAATGTTCAATGTATTTATTTAAATGATATTTTTATATAATATTCATTGAGTTGCTTTTGAGGTTACATGTTTTGTTAAATTCTATTCGCTCATTATTTTATTAATGTTTATGTATTGGAAAGCGATAATAATGGTTCTTATCGGTTTTGACATTTGAACCTTGTGAAATCCAAGTTGTTAACGAAGTTCAATCTCTTGATGAACTAACAAACTTTAACACCAAAATCAACTGAAATTCTACTTGTAAAATACTTTCTGACGCTAGAGTCTAGTAAGTTTAAAATAAGTTAATTCATGGACTTATATTTATAGACTATAAGACTCAATATTTGTGCTAACTGTCCGAGTTATAAAAATATCTCCTATGTTTTAAGAAAATTTTCTACTAATAACCATATACGATTAATAATGAGATAATGAGTTTATATGCAAATGATTTACATTATTTGATTATTAAATTTGAATTGAATTGAATTGGGCTCATTTTTCCGAGTTGTTTAAACCGGGTACAGAGAAGCAAATAGTAATAAATACTCATTCGACTAGAAATTAGTTGTAAAGGTGCACTCCGTTATTGTATTTCTAAAACAACAATGGATATAAATATGTTTTACTTTATTTAGTTACAGTAGTAAGATCATTACAATTGTGTTTTACAAACCAATGTTATCTATCTATCTTACGCTATTTTTCAATTTTATCTACTTTAAATTATGCTACTGTTAGTTTTGTGAAAAACAAATACTGTGATTTGCCATTTATACTTTTATTTCATCCTCCCATTTTTAAAGGTAAATTCATCCTTTATAGCGTTGTGGTAAGTCACCAAGCAACGAGCATATGAATTCCTACTAATAACAGACAGTAAACAGGTTGAAACAATAAATGTCATCCAACAACTTAATCAAGTAACCAAATATTATTAAATTTCTATATTATATGTGTAATTTCTTACGAATTTTTTTATAAATTCCTAAAGAATTTCCCCTGTGCTCATCCAAGAACAACAACAACTCCTTATCATTTTCTTTCTCTAAATGAGAAAAAGCCTTCTCAACATAGCTGAACTCGCGTCCATACATATACGATGCACATGCTGCTTTGCATGTCAGTAACTGCAAATCACCTGATACAATTTAGGAAAACTCATTAACATGACTAAAAATAAAACAATAATAGTGAATGGACATGCAACAATATTTCCAGTGAAGTGTATATACACACTAATATCGTAACTTCACTGTCACTTAACAACATTAGAAAAGTTTGACCTCGTGTTCCCATAGTTCAACCATTCCAATGATATGATTATACCTGATTCAATCTCTGATTCAAGCTTGCTATTGCTGAAATGTCTTGTTATCCACCACCTACAACGAAGATACCAAGATTTTCCAGATGTACCATCCGTAAATATTTTAGGGGGTTTGTTAAAGGAACGATGTTGTTTGTGTCTATATTTAGTTTGAATGGGGCATGAAGACATACAGTCTTCTTCGTAGGAAAACAGTCTTAAGAAACATGAAGAGAAAACCTTCCACGTATTGTGTTCTGAATCTGTAACATCTAAATGTAAAGCAATCATTTCAAGCAGAGACTCAAGACTGTACTCTCCTGCAAAGACCAAGGAAACCAATCAACAACATAGACATAATGTATTATTAAGCATAAAGGATCTCTCTTAGTCTGTATCAGAAGACAAAAATTATCACAGCAAATATTTCTAAATCTGTAATTAGAGGGGCGTGAAATCCAATCAGAGACAACTGATTCAAATTTGAAGAGATTAATACAAAAGATAACAACTAAGGAAAAACTGGAGGCTAGGAGCTCTTCAGGTTTCCTGATCACTTGTATTTCTTTTCCTGCACCAGTTCCCCTCTTACTTTCATTAACCTCTTTCTACATCCCTTTTCAAGTTGACCTTGGACTCAACTTGAGAGAAATAGCGATATGCATTATTCAAATCACACAAAAGACATGATTCAGAATGAAGGTACCATTTTGGTGCATCTTGATAAGTTTAGCTAAGGCATCACTACATGTTGGATCCTTCTTTAATATATTCTCAAAACAGCTAAAAAGCATGACAGAGTTGTTTCGATCAAAACGCTCCAAGAGAGCTGCCCTCACTCTACAAGGGTGTATACATCAGTAACTTAAATAATCATAACAAAAAGCATCTTACGAAAGAAAAGGGATACGCACCTTAGTGGGAGTACAGAGGATGTATTACAGCACTGCTTCTCAAGCATATTTAGAGCCTTGTCAACTTGTCCTCCAATTAGCAACAGCTGGCAATAAAAAATAAAGTGAAGCCCTTTTTTATATCTCAAACATTATCCTATGCAGAAAAAAAAAACTAAAAGGGAACATGCTATGAGATTCCAGAGCACAAAGAAACTGAACAAGAGAAATTTTATTAATTGTTCAACAATCAATGAAATCAATATTGCAAGTATTTATAGTGTTTGCACCGTTCAGCTGCGGTGTGTACTGCCTAGCACTATTAGCTAATATGAATATTATAAAGAACAGTTATACACTATCATACAAGCAAACAGCCGAACAGTTGTACACTAATAATTCTTACTAACATCCCCCTCAAACTCAAGGAGAAGATTTTTCAGAAGAAAAATTCTTCACATTGAGTTTTCTTTGAAGAAACATAGATCGAGCTGAAGATAGCGGCCTTGGTAGCGCATCTACTCACTGGTCAAGGGCAGGAATATGATAAATATAGAGCTGCTTGGCCGGAACCTTCTCTCAAAAAAAAATCAATATCCATGTCTTTAGTGCAATTATGAAAAAAACATCAATCTCCATGTTTTCAGTTTAACAGACAACTAGAACGAAATACAAAATGATGTTTAGTGGTTCCATTAATGATGTTTATGATCCGTACCTGTACCAATGGAAGTAGTGCTGCTGAAGCAGAAGGTTCTGAGTTGAGAGCTAGTTGTAAGTATTTCACTGAATTTTCATAATAGGCATTAGGCTGATTTCTCTGCACATACATGAACTCCTCGAAATTTCTCTCATCAGAAAAATGCAAGGGCAACAACCACAAATCAAGTCCCCCTAAGTAAATGCACAAAAAGACAATATTGAAGTTAATAGTGAACCAGAGAGTAATCGCTATTGTTGCATAATCAGGATAATTATGTTATAATTAAGTGCAGATTCCATTTTATATTTATTAGGACAGATTTGTTAGTGATTTGATTTTATTTGATTTGTACAGCTTTAAACACTCATTATTTCTGGCTTTCATTGCCTATTATTTCTTTCTTTAATTAGGTTGTAAAACAGTCTATAAATAGAGACTGTAATCACATTTGTAAGACATCTCAGAAATATATTTCATCTATTTCTTTCCACTTGGTATCAGAGCTCCTGATCTAGGAGACTCTGCTTCCGCAATTTTTTAGCCTTCATTGCTGTAATCATTTTCCTTGACAGCCTTTATTGCTGCAATTTTTTTTTTTTGGACAGCCTTCATTGCTGCAACTTTCTATTTTCCTTATCCTTTCTCCATTGACCACCACCACCACCTTGCACCATTGACTGTTACTGCCACCGCCATTGACCACCGCCGACCACCACCACCGACCACCATTGCCGTCGCTCGCCGGAAACTGCACCGCTCGCCGGAACTGCCACTGCTCGCCGGAAACCGCCGCCGGCCGCCGGAAACCGCCACCGGAAAATTTTTCCGGCGGATTTTTTGTGTGTGCGTGAACAGGATCAAATTTTGCCAATCTGAACAAAGTTGGTTTTGAACTCTCATGGACTCCCTTAGTAAGCCATCTAGCTATTGTTCCTTTACTGTGAGTGGTAAGAGTTCTAGTTTTTTATCCTTCAATGCTTCTAGTACTGAAAATATCTGGATTATAGACTCTGGTGCTACTGATCATATGACACCTCATTCCTCTTTTTTTTCATCCTACACTACTTTATCCGGTAAGCCATATATTACTGTTGCTAATGGTTCCACTACCCCCATTAATGGTCGTGGTAACATTCACCTTCAACCTTCATTTCCTTTAAAAAATGTGTTTCATGTTCCCAAACTATCCAATAACCTCTTGTCTATTCAAAAGATTACCCAAGATTTAAATTGTGCAGTGGTATTTTTTCCTTCCCATTGTGTTTTTCAGGATCTTGCCACGGGGAAGACTATTGGAATTGCTAAAGAGCAGGGCGGGTTATATTATTTACAGCATGAAGAAAGTAAAAAGGGTGCTAGACTACAGGCACACACTTCTAATCTTCAGCAAGGTCGTGAATCTTGGTCATCCTCTCAGATATGGCTTCAACACAGACGTCTTGGTCATCCTCCATTTAGTACCCTAAAGTCCTTATTTCCTGTTTTATTTACAAAAGTGTCTGCTGAGTCATTTCATTGTGATGTTTGTCAGTTTGCTAAACACCATCGGACAACTTTTCCTCCCAATGGTAATAAAAGTTCTAAACCTTTTGATCTTATTCATTCAGATGTATGGGGACCTTCATCTATTCCTAATATCTCGGGTGCAAAATGGTTTGTTTCATTTATTGATGATTGTACTCGGGTTACTTGGATATTCCTCATGAAAGATAAGTCTGAAGTTTTTCACTTGTTTGTAAAGTTTTACAAAATGATTCAAACACAATTTGAAAGTCCAATTAAGAGATTGCGTTCTGATAATGGAAGAGAATATGTGAACCAAAACCTTTCCAAGTTCCTTGAGGAAAATTGAGTTGTTCATGAATTAACATGTGTGGACACTCCTCAACAAAATGGGGTTGCTGAAAGGAAAAATCGTCATCTCCTTGAGGTTACTCGAGCTTTACTTTTCCAAACATCTGTTCCTAGATCTTACTGGGGGGAAGCAGTCCTGACTGCCACTTATTTGATTAATAGATTACCCTCTCGGGTTCTAGAGGGTGTTACTCCTATTCAGGTTATGACCACATTCTATCCTTCTATTCCCATGTTGAATAGTCTTCAGAATCGTGTCTTTGGTTGTCCTGCTTTTGTCCATGTTCATAGTCCTTATCGGGGTAAGTTAGATCCTCGTGCCATCAAATGTGTCTTCATAGGTTATGCCCCCAACAAAAAGGGATACAAATGTTATCATCCTCAAAGTCGTAAAGTGTATATTTCCAAAGATGTCACCTTCCATGAAACAGAGTCTTTCTTTCCTAGTTCTCAGCTTCAGGGGGAGAGTATTCAAGAAGCTGAGGACCTTGAGTTGCCACCTTTTCCTTTGTTGCAGGATTTTGTTCTTAGGGAGGATGACAAAGACCCTGCACCAACATCATTACCAGAGAAGAATAATGAAGACAAATATTTTGGAAAACAATATCAGCGAAGGCAACAAGAACCCGTCCTGGTCGAACAGCAACTTCAATTGTCTGAACCAGAGGTAAGAACTCACACCAGTGAGACTCTTGAGGACACCTTAAATACTGCTTTTGAACCTAACCTAAATGATTTACCTATTGCCTTGAGAAAAGAAAAAAGATCTTGTGCCAAATATCCTATATCCCAATTTGTGTCTACAGAAAAACTTTCTATGCAACACCAGAGTTTTCTTTCAGCTATTGATTCTATCAAAATCCCTTCATCGGTACAAGAAGCCTTAAAATATGAGAACTGGATTCGAGCCATGAATGAAGAAATGAGCGCGTTAGAAAGGAATGAGACTTGGGAGATTGTAGAGAGACCAAAAGATAAGAAAGCAGTGGGTTGTAGGTGGATATACACAGTTAAGTATAAGTCTGATGGCACACTGGATCGGTATAAAGCAAGGTTGGTTGCAAAAGGGTACACTCAAACCTATGGGATCGATTATGAGGAGACTTTTGCTCCAGTGGCAAAAATGAATACCGTCAGGATTATTCTCTCCCTGGCAGCACACTTTGGTTGGGCAATGCATCAATTTGATGTTAAAAATGTCTTCTTGCATGGAAGCTTGGAGGAAGAAGTATACATGGAGATTCCACCTGGTTATGGTATTGTTAATGAAGGGAATAAGGCGTGCAGACTTAAGAAGGCCCTATATGGTCTTAAACAATCACCTCGTGCTTGGTTTGGAAGGTTTACTCAAGCTATGGTATCTTTGGGGTACCGACAAAGCCAAGGTGACCATACTCTGTTTATAAAACATTCTCAGAATGGTAAACTCACTCTACTTTTGGTCTATGTAGATGATATGATTATTACAGGTGATGATGAGATTGAAAAACAAAATTTGAGGGAGAGACTAGCTGCTCAATTTGAAATGAAGGATCTTGGGAAGCTGAAGTACTTCCTTGGGATAGAGGTTGCTTACTCGAGACAGGGCATCTTTATTTCTCAAAGGAAATACATCCTTGATCTTCTCAAAGAGATTGGTAAGTTGGGTTGTAAGCCCACTGGAGTGCCAATAGAGCAAAATCATAGGATTGGGAATGATGAGGAAAACCCAAAAGTGGAGAAGACACAATATCAAAGACTTGTGGGAAAACTCATTTATCTTTCACACACTAGGCCAGATATAGCCTATGCAGTTAGTGTGGTTAGTCAATTTATGCATGATCCAAGAGAAAGACACTTGCAGGCAGTAGATAAAATTATTCAGTACTTAAAAGCCTCTCCAGGAAAAGGATTGCTATTCAAAAAGGGGGAAAACTTATCCATGAAAGTATATACTGATGCTGACTATGCAGGATCGATTGTTGATAGGAGATCCACCACAGGCTACTGCATGTTCTTGGGTGGAAATCTGGTGACATGGAGGAGCAAGAAGCAAAATGTAATTACAAGATCAAGTGCAGAGGCAGAATTTAGAGCCATGGCTCAAGGGGTGTGTGAACTCTTATGGATGAAGATCATACTTGATGACCTAAAAATAAAATATGAAGCTCCTATGAGTTTGGCATGTGATAATAAGTCTGCTATCAGTATTGCACACAATCCGATTCAACATGATCGAACAAAGCACGTAGAGATAGACCGACACTTTATTAAAGAGAAGTTGGATGATGGTCTTATAGCCACTGAGTACATCCCTTCAAGACTCCAATTGGCAGATATGTTTACTAAGGGACTTCCCACAAAACAATTCGAAGATCTTACTTGCAAGTTGGGAATGATAGATATACATTCACCAACTTGAGGGGGAGTGTTGCATAATCAGGAGAATTATGTTATAATTAAGTGCAGATTCCATTTTATATTTATTAGGACAGATTTGTTAGTGATTTGATTTTATTTGATTTGTACAGCTTTAAACACTCATTATTTCTAGCTTTCATTGCCTATTATTTCTTTCTTTAATTAGGTTGTAAAACAGTCTATAAATAGAGACTGTAATCACATTTGTAAGACATCTCAGAAATATATTTCATCTATTTCTTTCCACTGCTATCAAAACCAAGAAACGATGAGCAATAAGTTCTGAAACCAATTTGATAAAAAAAGAAAGAAAAGAAAGAGTAACAGAACAGGGAAGACAAGAGACTGTTTATATTACTCACCAAATAATGAAATAATTATAGAAAACAGTATACCCAGGAATTTTGAGGAACCTGGTTCCTCCCATATCCTTTATATACGCTCATTACAATTTTTCCTCATGAAAAACTAACTGTAACTACCAAACTGACTTACTAATTGTTATTTAGTTAGTTACATAAGATAACCTTGACTATTTCTCTTGTTTCTCCTCTGAAACTCTAAGAATTTGGATTTGATCCTAACTCAACTCCAAAAAACTGGTTCATGGGGCAAGGCTTTACCCCCACCATACTAGTTTGATGATATCACCAGTCTGTGAAATTTCAAGTGTGAAATTAGTAACAGGTAACGGTTTTGCTCTAGAGCCTGGGTAATCAACTAAACTTTTGATATCATATCAAACCAATTTTTTTGCAGATGTGGCGCATAGGGATCTTGACTTTGCCTTGGATACTGGTATTTTCCATTACCCATGAAAGCAAGTTTACCTTACAATATATTAAGTAACTATACGACATCCATTTCTTGGGTTCCTAGTTGCCTCCTACATTTTGTTTTGTATTTCCTCAAATCACTCTGCATTGGGCTTGGATTTCTCTGGGAAACCTCTCTGCTACATCATAACCACAAAAAGAGTAAGCCCTCAGTCTCGTAAAATGATTCATCTAATGGAGGCCTATAGAGATAGATATTCCTAAGGGGCCCATCTGAACTGAATATCTAAGCATATAACACAGACTTCTGAAAATCATAAACAGATTAGTCTTGTATGGAATATTCAAAGCAAAAGAAAATTGTCATCCACCTCCACGACAGTGAAAGCATGCCAATTGGATTATCTCACTCTAACAGAAAAGAATAGAAGAAAGAACATGAAGGGTCTCAGTGCCCAATTAGTAGCATTGTCTGAAGTTTCAAGAAGTCAAATGGGAACTCTACACCATCATTTTCTTTATCTCCAACATAAACCATAGTAATAGGGTGAGGTGCTATAACAAAACTAATCATAGGTTGCTACAAACAAGTTATCATTGACAAGAGAAAAATCACAATCTAGCCTTTCGAAAAACAAAAGAGTAGGAAAATCCATATACAATCATATAAGCACATACACATTCTCACTCAGATGTAATTCCACAGAAAATAGATATTTCGCATGTTCAGTGAATAAACACCATACCAAGACCATACAAGATATCCTGTGTAAGACCTCCACTGTTAGAAAAAGGGTCTCTACATCCTTTTTGCTCTTCAGAATTTAAGTAAAAACCTTCTGGCTGAAAGTTCTGATGTTGATTTTCTCTTTTATTAGTACCAACCTCCATGTCTTCATTCAATACAACATCCCTAGATATATGCTTATTATTCATGATAGAGGCATCTGAATCACGTTGACAACACGAGTCAGCCATATGGGATTCAACTGACTTATACTGCTCAGATAGTCCAGTTTTATTGGTAAATGAGGTCTCCTCCATATGTGAGTTCTCTTGCAAGTCAAACTGGTCTGAGTTTCTCCACTGGAATTCTTTGGGGATAGAAGAATACCACAGCTCATAGAATGTCAAACCCATCATCATCTTTAACACAGGATGAATGTCAACCCTTTCTTGCTCAATGCTAAATGAGAAATCAAAAGACAAAAATAAATGAAAAAGGATACAAAAAGTGATAGAATTCAGAGAAGAAAATAATTTGAGAAATACTGTATATTCTTATTGCTCAAAAACAGCCAATACATTGATTATATAGACAGTCTAAGCGGTACTGAAACTATGCACCGTATGCCCTACTAACAGAAAATTATTACAATCAAAACAAAAAAGATAACAATCAAAAAGCAGTGGTGAAAGCATGCACCACTAATACCTCTTTAACAAAATCCACAATAGACAGTAAAGCATATACACTAACAGTCCCCCTCAAACTCAAGGTTATCAAAAATAATGAATAACATTGAGATTGTCACGCAATAGAGAATATCAAGCGTGTGAGAGTGGTTTAGTAAGAATATCCGCAACTTGATCAGTAGCAGGAATATGAGTAACAATTAAGGATTGATTGAACACTTTTTCACGAACAAAAAAATATCTAGTTCCATATTGTTGGAGATCTTACATCGACTAGACATTTCATAGTATATAAGTGAGTGCAAACCTCACCTTATGAAGTGATTTTTTAAGGTTGAATTAGGTTTAAAGTCCACTTATTTATATGGTATAGAGCATAGGGTTAGGATTCAATTTTTTTTTTTTCTGGTGAACCTGCTGTTCACCGGTGTTTTCCAGCAGCCGCCGTCGTCGTCGCTGCAGCTGCCAATTGGCCAGCAACTGGATCTATCTTTATCATCTATGGCTTCTTATGCTGCCACTATGCCTGATCCGTCCATTTATATTATTATGTCAATGTTCATCTCTCCATGACAAATTGGATGGAACTAATTAAGACACTTGGACCTCACATGTTAAATTATGGCTCAAGAGTCAAGGTTATGTTGATCATCTTACCTGTATCAATGTTGATGAAAATGAGGTTTCTCGTTGATTGAAAATTGATATTCAATTATGCATTGTTATCAAATCTACTATTCACTCATCTTTAAAAAAAAATCGTACTTACGAGACGTGTTCAAAAGTTTGGGAACAGGCAAAATTATTATACGCCAATAATACTCACCGTCTTTATGGTGTGTGTCAAAATCTCCTCACTATTGTTGCTCCCAAACGTCTTGATGGTACAATGTCTGAATATCTGGGTAAATGAACAAGCGTTTTGAGACGAAGTAAGAATTCGTTAATTGAACTATCACCCTTTCTTCATAGTACACAATTCAATTCGCAGGTGTGTGCCTTCGCTTTAGTTTGTGAATTAAAATGCGAATGAGCTTTGTCCCAAAGTTGAAAAGAATGCTTGCATCTGATGACTCTAGCTAAGAACGATGTAGAGAAAAATGATTGCAACCACGAGAGTATGAGTTGACCTAGCGTTTCCCAAGTACTGTATTCTGGATTTTCAATTCCAAGATCACAATGAAAAGTGAAAGATATTGTGAAGGAATTAAAGGATTGACGACAAAACGATGAAGGCGATGTGCCTTGATAAAATGTTCAACCTTTTGTTTCTAGATCAAAAAATGTGTTAGAAAGTTCCCCGATAAATAAGAGAAGAGAACTGGTGAGGGAGCAGTTGATGAAATTGGCATAGGTGTGAGCAATGGTGTTGAGTCAAATTCAGTAGCCATAGAGAAATTATGAAGCTACAAAAGAAAAGATACAAAATCGTAGCCATGAAAGAGTTTTCAAGCTCTGGATACCATGATAGAATTCAGAGAAGAAAATAATTTTGAGAAATAGTGTATATTCTTATTACTCAAAAACAAACAATACATTGATTATATACACAGTCTAAGCGGTGCTGAAGACATGCATGACATGCACCACAAACAAAAAATGATTACAATCAAAAGCAGTGCTGAAAGCATAGCATGCACCACTAATACATCTTTTAACAGAATCCACAACAGACAATAAAGCATACACTAACATAAAGAAAGTGAATACAAAAAAATAATTAGAACCTGGTGGTCCCCCTATAACACTATTTCTCAAACACTGATATGTATTTTAGTATTTTTGAAGTGAAAACCACCATTAATGAAGGAAAATTATTTGTGAATGGAAAGTTCATATTTTAAGCCATTTCGTAATACACTTTAGTGCCAAAAATATACCATGATAATTTGGTCTTATTTGAGTCAATTTGCATATATTTGAGCATGTATCTAGTACTTAACTATATTAGTAGGGTACGTCCTAGGCAACCTAACCTATGTATATTGAATGTGATGGTAGAACATAAATGAAATAAACTATTATTTGTAACTGTCAAAGTATTGAAACTATTATATTCCCTCGATGCATCTCTTGGGTCACTTCTTGAATGGTGAGAACACTTAGCTACGTATCTATCTAGGACGGCAGTCAATTTGCTGTATCTTTAAAAGTCACCAAAGAACTAATCCATCCCCAAATTTCCATAATGTGTTACCAATCCCAAATTCATCCTCGTCATTGGGGCAGTGTCAATCATTTGGAATATTGACTTTATGCAATTATGTTTGTTTTTCTATAATGACAAAACTTGTCTGCTCTAAATGCTAGCAAACAATAACAATATTAAGTGGCAAAATTCATACTTACCTTGCCTTTTACAACGGGCAGTCAAGTACCAAGCTCTCTAGAGTAATAGAATTAAGATACTATTCCAAACAATCTGGAAAAATTGAGCACGACGATAATTACCATTAAAACCTTATCAACCATTATGAGGAATTTAGGTTTTATTGAAAAATATACGACCCTGGTAAAAATATAATAACTAACAATGATAGGCAACCAGCTCAAGACATTATATAGAGTAATGAGAAGTTATGAAATATCCAATCTTGGCACCATGGTGCAACACATATCATTCGGCAAAGAACACATTATAATTAAATTACATACCATAAAACAAGCTGGTATGCATCCCCCGCCTTCCCTTGCATAAGACAGAAAAAAATGAACTCCAAATGGACTGCATATCTGCTCTGCTCCATAAACAAAATTCTACATTAAGAACTGAAGACTAAACAATCAAGATGACAATTTAAATTCATAATTGACGCCTCAATTGAAAAATATAATTTATTTATCAAGTAGAATTAAAGTCAGTGGATAGATTGATAAGATTGTTTGCAATGCCAATGGTAGAGTTTCCCACCAGAAAGTTTAAACATAACATGGGACCATGCACATTACCACAACCTGATTGATCTCATACAGCTTGCACATACAAAAAGGTAATACGTAAATAATTTTAAAATTACTAAGACAGTAAAATCTAGAAACTTAGAAGCCTATTTGGTTTGAAAAACATTTTTGTTTTGAATTATAGTTTGCATAATTCCCTATATTAATCTTTCAAAACAAGAAACAAAGTGAAAACAAATTGACATTTTTGAAGATTCTCAATTTCCACTACTCAAAATACATGCAACTCAAGATTTAAGAGAACTTAATAATTTCATTCACACTTTAAAGCTTTAATCATAGATTATTGGACTGTAATCATTAGATAAACTGAAATTCTAAATCTATATTGTCAATCATGCATTGAAAAAATCTGAAATTTTTTCAAGATTATCTCCAAGAACCCTGCCCTTCTTTGGGTTGTTCTTCAGGGAGTTCGAGCTTATTCTTCTCCTTCTAGGGTCCTTGAGGTTTGGTTATTCCTGTTGTTTTGGTTTATTTTTCGATTTTTCTAGGTTTTTTTTTCTTTGGGTTCTTGGTTGTTCTTTTTTACTTTCTCTGCAATGTGGACTCTTAATCTGCAGGGTTCCAAATACCTTGGGAATGTTTACAAGATCATGGTGTCTACAAACCGGTTCAACAATATGTATGGGTTCAACACAAAACCTTTGCGCAACCCTTGAATAATGCATGCAACATCCCTTTGTCGCAGTTGCCTTCACCATGCATCAAGGGTGACATGGTTTCAGTTCAGATTCCAGAAGAAGTGTATTTGGCCGGTTTGGAAGATTGCAAGAACCATTTGCATGGGAGGTTGATCCTGAATAAGGGGGATAAACCGGTCAAGCACCTTGAACTTTGCAAAAAGCTCAGCGCTATGTGTAGTTCTTTGGCTGAATGGAAAGCTATAGGGTTTTTTTGAATTTGCTTTCTCTTCCCTTGAAGACATGTGGAGAGTCTTAGCTGTTGGATCTTGGAACCTATCTTCTAGTATTCTTAGGACTTTTGCGTGGACAAAGGACTTTGTTCCTGCTTCTATGAAGATGACTAAGGCCCAATGTTGGGTTCGGATACATGGCCTCCCAATGGAATATTGGCAACCAAAGTCCATCTTTTCTATACCCAGAGGCATTGGATCACCTATGAAGAAGAATCAGGGTTTCTTTGCTATGGTTCTTTCAGATCTGCCACACCAACTATTGGTGGAAAGGCTAGGGTTTGCACCTTTTCATTCTTTTTGTAAAATGATTGGTCATCTTATTGCTAACTGCAGAAGGTGCAATCCTGTTGTTGTTGTTGATTAAGGAAACAAAACCTATCTGGTTAAACAACAATATGTGGCCAAGAAGAACAGAGACTTGAGGGAGGGTGTTTCTGATCCTCATGATGGCATTATGTTCCCCATGACTTGGCTGCTAATGAACATTCTTCTAAACCTGATGACAACTTTAGATGGTTTGGAGGCAATGCCTAGTCTCGTGGAGGATTCTAAACTTCTGCATAATGATGAAAGTTCTCTTGAAAAGGTTTTCACTGATAAAGAAACTTTAGATAGTTTGGTCCCCCATGTTTTGTATTCCTTTCTTTTCTCTTTTATGTTATGTTTCATGTGATGATAGACAGATGATTGGTGGATTTTTAAGTGTCAACCTAGCTGAGTTGTTAAGATTTATAGTGATGCCTAACATGAGTTATTAAAAAGATTGACATTTTTTAAAATATTAATGAAAATAGGAAATGGAAACATCAAACTTTTTCTCAAACCAAGCATGCCTCTAGATAACTTCGAAAATGCAGCTTCAACACTGAACAAAGAGAATTCTGCAGAAAAACTGGAATTAAATAATTGAGAATTGATGCAAGGCTTTTAGGAGAAACAAAGTTTAGAAAATGCTAAACATATTATGCTATAAAATTGGTGTGGTTATGAACAGTGAACAATAAACTCAACATGTAGTTAGTATATAATATATAATAGTAGTACAGCTGCAACATTTAGCAAATCAGGTATACCCTGATTTCTTCAAATTAGTCCCAATTCCACCAAGGCAAAGGAGGAAAAGAAAAGTATTATTTGTTGAGTACTTGATGGCTAGCTATAAACTTACAAGTCACTGCCATCAGGATCATTGTCTTTTCTCTTAGCTAGATGAGAGGACTTAAAAAACAGTGTATTCAACCTACACTGTTGGACTTTTATTGATGTATATATAGGATACAAAGAAGAGGCAAGGCACTTGCCTAAAACCCTAACCCTAAAGCTGGGTACACACAAGAAAAATAATAAAAAATAACATTACATTTCAACAGCTAGATCCCTTACCCCTCTTTCAATTAGAGTTTTCAGAATATAACACTTGCAGGACTTGCAATTGATTATTGAATCAGATAGCCTACCTCTCTCTCTTGAGACTTACCACCATCAACTTTGTTACATAACAGATTTTATCAGGCTTAAATAGTACACTTTCTGTTTTACTAAAAATAATTAAGGTCATAAATAACCTTTAGGTACTTCAGAAAAAGCTGAAAGTCAGAAACAGTTACTACCTGACAAATCATATTTATAAACATGTAACATAAAGGTAACCACTATAAAGAATTTAGTTGGGGAGTCTGAAAAACACCTGTAAAGGCCAACTCTTCATTGATCCAATTTTCTTCCACCAAATATCATAGAGATTCTCAATTCTTGTGGGATTAATAGAATTACTTTTCACATGCTTAAGAAGCTCCATTAAAACCTACACACATATCAGCATAATGACAGTGTTCAGAAACTAACTAGGGCATCAAGAATAGAAGAAATTATAACAATAAATATAAAATCATATTAATCAAATAGGAAGCAATAATCAAACAAGTAAAAAATAGCAAAATTTGGGAAGCAAATAAAACTTGACACCTCACGACATTCCCAATTTCACAGATAATAAGAGCAAAAAGGGGAGAAGGGTACCCAAAACTTAAGACGATTTCTGAAGGGAGAGGAGTCATTAAGTGTGCCCTTCATGTAGGCACTGAGAACACCACTGGCTGCAACCCAGTGATGCTGGTTGATGAGCCTCCGCAGCAGGTAGCGCAACCTTGTACGGTGTTCCTTCCTCAGAGGTTTGGGACCCAATCCCATGACATAGGAAGGCCTCGTAAGAGATAATAAGATTCTCTTTGCCAGCTTCTCTCGCGACCCCATTTGCCCTTCCTCATCCACAATGAAATTCTTCCTCTTACGCTGATTTGATTTCTTCACTATGGAACCTCCATTAATGGTCCCGGGTTCTGTGTCTAACAGATCAGTTTCCATTGATAACAAACTAGAGACACTTTGCATTATCCCAACACAAGCTTTGCCTGAAGAATTGAAGAAACACAATGTCAAGTCAACTGCTTTTCAATATATGATTAGCAACTGATGCCTTAAATTTGAGATTTGCAATATTATTCTATGAATTATGTAATTAAAAAACAATCTAGTTACATAATGTAATATATATATATATATATATCATAACACAGGAAAGAATATATGTACCTTCTCGACGACAACAATGAGCCAACACAGGGTGGCCCGGGGCAACACCAGTCTAGGTGCACAGCACAACGCGATTGGAATTAGGGCAGTCACAACTGGGTGCGGGATCTAGTCAATTTTAGGTAACATGTATTTAGTTTTTTAGTTTAAAATAAATTATAACATATGGAAGACAAAGTTTTGGTTTTATCCAACTTTGTTAAAGCATGTATGCATTTTTGTGTATGGATGCAGTGTTCAATTATAGCCCTGGAGCTCCTAATGTGGTGGTTGTAAACAATGTTGGGAATGATGGTTGCAAGACTCCAAGAGGGGCGAGAGTGTACCGGTTAGGGAAGCATCAGATCAGACTTGTTAAGGGACACAGAACTACTTGAGTTTGAGTTTTTGTGTGTTCAATTCGGTTAACTATATATTAACTATCTCAGTGCTTTCCTACTCTTATATGTATTGCCTTGTAATGCAAATTGCACCTCTTTAGTGAAAACTTATTTAATAAGTGGATAATATAGGTTTCAAAAAAATCTGAATAATTTAATTTCTTTAACTTTTCAGGGAGTAGTTATTTCAGGAATTGCATACTATGTTCAAGAGCTGCGATAAAACTGAGAGGTCCCATATTTGCCCATATATTGTGTAAACTCTCCCATCCTCCATTTTCTGACTAAAACAATGACAATGAAGATATATGCTTTCCAAACCAAATTATTCAGCCACTCAGTGCAAAAATTGGTTCCGTGTGTTATGCATATGGCCTCATAGCAGCATCGCCTAAACTGACCCAGCAAAAAGCTCAAAAAAATTGGAGTGAACTTTTACTACATAACAGCTTCAACCAATTGGATCACAGCTACAGTTACAAATTTAGAAGGAATGCGACATGTAACAGGTGTTACAGCCATGCATGGGAGAGTGAGATTGCCCATCAAACATAAACTAAAAACTCCATTCCCATTCCATGCTCCCAATATTAGGCCAGCCCCAAACCACAAGCCCAGCCAAACCTAAACAAATTACCCCCACATGACTCTTTGGATCTTTGCATTTATGATCCAAGACACCTATCAAACAAATACAGTGAAATGACTAAAGGAGAAAGGCAATTATGCCACTGGCCAGCTAGAAAAAACTAAGCAAAGATTATGAGTCCCATTCATTAAACCACACCCAATATATACCCAATCAATCTAACATGTTTCTCCTCACATGTCAACAAAACAAGGCACTTTGGCAACAAAAACTAGGCTTTTCATTTATACTATTCCTTTGCTTCCGTCCTGTCCAAGCATAGGGTTGATATAATATAACTCTCAACATTAGTCACCCCAAAGAAAACATGCAAGTAACACATTGCCATTGGCCTCTAGTCATTTCTATTAAAAAATATATAGAAGAGAACAGCTCAACACATAATCACAACTCCATGTAATCTAAGTAATCCTACCCAATCAACAGAATTTTGGTAGCATTGCAAACCCAATCAACAGAATCTAAGCAAGTATCATATATAACTGAAAATCCAGCCAGCAAGCAATCAAAACATTTAAACAAAATGCAACTAATAAAATATGAAATGATACCTTAGTCTGCATAAGCTCCTTAACTTTTACAACTGGACCAGCTTTGAGCCCATTATACAACCTTCTTTTCTGGCAACAGCAAATGCCTTTGGTATAAGCAAAAAACAAAAATTGTTTTAGTAAATTGTTTCTTTACTCCCAAAACTAATTTAATTAAGAAGCAAAACTGTTTCAATAGATTCATTCACTGATACTAAATAAAGAATAATAATCGAATATGAAATCGAACTAGCAAAGATGCACACAATCCATGATTGTCAAATTCGCGAGTCAACTCGTTAACTCGTTCGAGTTCACGTTTCCACATACCCTTACCGAGTAAACTCGATTTTTGAGTAAACTCGATTTTTGAGTAAACTCGATTTTTGAGTAAACTCGGCAGAATCGGAGTGAACTCGGTGAACTAGCTCAAACTCGCGAGTCTGCTCAGAATTGGAGAGTTCAACTGGGTTTTCGTTTTAAGCAAAAACGGTGTCCTTCTGAATGGGGACAATTAAATCAAATAAACTGACCTTTAGGGTTTAGCGTTTCGTTTTCGTTTTCGTTTCACTTTGCGACTTCTGTTGAGTGCGCGGAGGTGGGGCGTCTTCTCTGAACGAGTGCGACGGTGGTGGCGATCGAGCGGAGCGGTCGCGCGCGGTTAGGTCGCAGGGTGGTGGCCGTTCGTACGTTCGCGCGGTCGTGCGGCGATTACGGTGATCGTGGGTTGCAGGTCGACGGTGGTGTCGGAGGTGCCGTTCATCACATAAGGTTAGAGATGGGTGGTGTGGAATTAAGTTTCCATTGTTAGTGGTGTGATTTATGCTTCTATTTAGATTAGTGAATGGAAAGTTCAGGAGGTAAAAGAATTAAAGCGGGAAGAAAGTTGAGGATCTTTATATTGAAATATGCTCATCTGTGAGCTAAGTTAATTAAAGTTATTAGATCGTTCTTAAACTAGTTTGAATTATTTTTAAAGATATAAGTTATAAATTTATAAATTTATTTTTATTTTTAAAAATATTTTTTTTATAAATTTGATTTAATTAAAATTTTATATATTATCTTCTTTAAATAATTATTCTAAAAAAGAAAAGTACAAGTTTCCTATATTTTTACAAAATCATTCTTATATTTTAAAAAATTAATCAATTTATTATTTATTATTTATTTTTTCTAATTAATAATAATATTATTATATAAAAAATTATTTTATATAAATAATTCTATTATTTTTATTGTAAATAATTTTATTTTTATTACTTTTAATAATATTTTTAAATTTTTATATAAATAAATAAAATAAAAATAATAATTAATAATAATATTATTATATAAGTTTATTTAATTATTATTAATCTATTTAATTTTTATTTATTATTTTTATTTTAAAAATTTGTTTTAATTAATATTATTATTTTATAAATTAAATCTAAATATTATTATTATTTTATTATTTAAATATCCATATTATAATATTAATATATTTTTTATTATTATAATATATATATAATATTGTATTTCGTTTTATTATTATATTGTATAATTAAATTATATTATTAAAATTAATTATTTTAATAACTATTATAAAATTTATATATCATAATCGACTAAGTTAACATATGTATAACATATATAATCGATTATATTATAGAATTTATACATAATTGATTATATATATAAATTTTTGATATAATTAATTTTTTTTGTTAAATATATGTATCTATACCTTCTATAGATATATATAAAGGGATTCTCTTCTTAACTACCATCTTATTTTATTTAAATTTTATCTTTATCTTTATATTTTATTTTATTTGTTATTTTGTGAAAAATTTAAATTTTATATCTCAAAGAGTTTAAATTTAAAACTAAATATTTGTAAAGTGAGATTTGTTCAAGAGCATTGTACAATTGCATCTTTTTCTCATCTTCACTTTTATCCCATCAAACTTTCTATCATATTTTTCTCCAGATCATCTTTACTTTTATCCCATTAAACTTTCTCTCATCTTTTTCTCTCGATCATCTTCACTTTTATCCCATCAAACTTTCTAGAAGAAATCGCACTTCTGTTCCAGAACCACTTCGAACCTTGTTTTTCATCTTATTTTATTTGTCATTTTGTGAACAGTTTAAATTTTATATCTCAAACTTTCTATTTTCATATTTAAATTACCAGAAGTTGTACTTTCGTCGTTCCAAACCCACGAAACCATTCAATAAGTTGTTTTTCAATTATAAAGTAGAATATGAAAATGCAATGTCTGATTTTACTTTTATTTTTTTATTGTGCTCACACAAAACACAAACAAATAGAACTATTAAAGAAAAACAAACAAATAAGAATTGTAGGGCTTTGTTCATTGAATAAAAAATTGAAAGAGAAAAAAACGTATCCGATAAAACTGCGTATGTGAAAGTGAGAAGGGTTAGTATATGAGAAAGGAGGGATTAGGAAGAAAAGGGAGGCGCATTAGGAAGTTTCGAGAGAAGGATATATTGAACACTAAAAAAAACTCCATTGTTATTCTTCTTTCCATTTTTTCTGTTTCTGTTGATTTTCTTTTATCTAATTATGCTTTTAATTCTGATTTTATTCAAGCCTTTAAAAGAAAGATATTTTAATTTTTTTAAAATATTATCATATTTTATATATTTATTTTCACATTTTGCAAAATATTTTCAAAAGATATTTTTCATTTACGCTATTTTTTTTCCATCTATACTAAAATTTAAAATTTACAATTTATATTAAAATTTAAAAATTTAAAATTTAAAATTTAAAATTTAAAATTTTTATCTCTCAACTCCTCTTAATTATTTTATTTAAATTTTAAAACATGTTTCATAATTACTTATTAACTGTTTTTTTTAATTATTTTGTTTAAATTCAAAAAAATTGTTCTGTAACTACCCTATCAATTAATTTATTTGAATTCAATTTTTTTTTATGTAACTACTCTATCAATTATTTTTTATAGATATTTTATTAAAATCTTAAAAAACTAATAACTACTCTATTAACTACAAAAAAAAAATACCAAAAAATATAATAAATAAAATATTGATATAAGATTAAATTAGAAAAAAGTAAATATACTTAAAAATATTCAGAGATTTTTTTTTAATATATCTATACCTATATATAAAGGGGACTCTTTAACTTTCCTCAATTTTTTTCGTATCTTATCCTTATATCAATATTTATTTTATTTCATTAATATGTACATTGTGTCATTTCTTATTTTTTTAAAATTTGAAAATTTAAAATTTAAAATTTTATATTTTCAAAAATTTTAAATTTTCAAATTTTCAAACTCTAAAGTCTTTTCTAAACACTTAAATTTTTTTAATAAATATAAGTGTAATGTATGAATAATAATTTGAGAATTGTGTGTTCCTACATATTTTGAGATTATTATTTTGTAATCATGTTGAGGAATGTGAGAAGACCAAACTTTTGGTTCAAGGGAACTCTATTCTAAAATTAACAAAGTAATGTTGAAGAAGAGAGTGGGAAAGATGAATAATGTTTGCTCTGAAGGTATAAGAGCATTACTATACACTAATAATTGTTTTGTATTTTTTTTTTCACTTTTACTAATAATATAAATGTAATGTGTGAATAATAATATTGTTTATTCAATTTTACTATTAAATATAATTATATAAAAATAAAAAAGCGGATACACAGGCACATAAGTGTCTGTGTTCCCGCTAATATATATAATATTTTTGTTTTATTATAATTATATTTATACTTTTATAATTAATTTTTTATATTTTAATTATATTTTTTATGTTTTATTATACATGCAATATAGTTTAAAAAAATATAAATGTGGAATGTGATAGAAAATATTGTGAATAAAAATGAGGGTATATAAGTCATTTTATATATTTGTGTTTGACTTTCTCTTCTCTCCTTCTCATTTCTCTCCAATTTTGAGAAGAAACTTGCAGTCCCTCTCCCGTACTTCCTCGCTCTTCCACATCCTTCCATCTGCTGATCCAAATAGGGGGTGCACCTTTACTTCCATCTGCTGGAATAGTGCATCCATAATTTGTCTATTGGAACAGTGCACCCCTGATCCAAACATTATGTTAGGTTCTGATTTTTTTATTGGGCTGTAGAATACAAAATGGGCTCCAAATTGGATATTTTTTATTTATTTGAGGTGCATATTTTTTTATTTTTTTTTGGAATGCTCTCTTTTATTTAATTAAGAAAACTTGCTACAAATTTTATTTTATTTTGACAAAAAAATGAATTTGTAGCATTGTATTTTTTAAGTAACATCTAGGAGTAGATCAAATTCAACTAAGGTCAATCCAAGTGCATCTTCTATTTCTAATAGAAGTAAAAATGTTTCAGGAAATAGATCGGATATTGGATGGAAGCATGGGATAGATATTAATGGAAATGATAAAAAGATGAAATGTAATTATTGAATATTTAGATTCAAGCTTCATCTTGATGGAACTAGGGAGGACTCTGATGAATCTTGTGCTGGTCAAAATGTTCACTTATATGGAGCAATAAGAGTTTCAACTCTAGATGCAGATGATGGAGCAATAAGATGAAGATGAAGATGGAGATGATGAAGGAGAAGATATCATTAGAGGATTGGACATAAAAACTTGACATTTGTCCATTTATAATTATTTAATTTCTATGACTTGAACAATTTAACTTTTGTAGTATTTGTATGAACTTCTTTATTTGAGGTACTTTGAAGTTATATAATTTTCATTCACGACTAAATGTAGTTATTTATTATTAAAAAAAAATCATGTAAGGAGTCGAGTTTACGAGTCGAGCCTAAAGAACTCCCATGAGTCTTCGTAAACTCTCAAGTTTGACAACCTTGACACAATTTAATTCTTATATTGAGATACTTACCATATGCTTAGAAAACTAAACACTTAAATACTCCATCCTACAACTTTGGCATCCTGTAATACCATCCTTGTCAGAAAATCGTATATATCTCTTAATATATTGATTATTTATTCATTTAAACGAAGGAATCTAACATTCATGTTAATATTTGTTATTGCTTTTGTCTATCACAATATTAAATTCAGATTATGCAATCTCCATTTTCACTTTTTGTTCTTGTCGGTTGACTTGGTCGTCGGTTGACTCTAGGAACAGGTTGTGACTCAGTCTGCCTCTATGGGATTTGCTCTTTCCTTGGGATCAAGTTAGTATTGGGCTAAGAAACAATGAGTAAGTAAGCAAGCAAGTAGTTTCAGTATTAGAAACGGCATACCTTTACCAGGGATCTCGAGTCCCTTTTATAGACTACTTTTAGGTTACTCCTTGTAACTACCCTTCTCTCATGAGAACCTTATCTCGAGTGAAAGTAGGTTTGATGGGAGGAGAGTCTGTTACAATGTGCACAATCTTAATAGCATGGTCGTCAGGGTACCAACTCATGTACCAACATCATGGGGCCCATCTATTTACTATAGGCACACTAGCCTTCACGTATCATGCATGTAGCTTACCCCTGAAAACCCTAGCGTTCTTGGGCCTAGGCGTCTTTGGGTAATATTTACTTGTGCTAGACCCGAATGTACTATACACACCACCTGCACTTTTCGTTGATCAGGCCTTATATATATATGAATGAACTTCAACGCACGCATTCCTGGGACCCACTTACGTGGCCCATTAACTTGACCAGAGCACCAAGCTGCACTGCCAATCCAGGTGCCGATGTCCGATCACCTGAGCATTGAGCTTAGCGTCTGGTCCAGTACACCTTTCCTTTTTTTACCCTATCTAAATATAATCTAAACATGATACTGAAGGAGTAGCATCACGATGACACTCTTCAACTGCTGCATTTACTTAAATATGGAACTCCACTTTATTTCCATGATTATTTTCTTCTTTCAATTTGTCATATCTCTTGCCATGTCACTAGTACAAAAAGGTAAATTAACGACGGTTAAAAACACACATGTAAAGACGGTTCCAGAACCATCGTTATTGCGAGCGTTGTTATAAAGTGATGATTTTTAACGATGGTTCTTCAATCGTCGTTATAAATCTGGTTTATAACGACGGTTCTTCAACTGTCGTTATACGTGGCTGTTAACTAATTTTTAAAAAAAATTTAAATGACTTTTAAAGACGGTTCCTTTTAAAATCGTCTGTAGTGCTTTTTTTTTAAAATGTAATGACTTTTAAAGACGGTTCCACGTGGAACCGTCGTTACATGTAGGTTATTAAAAAAAATAATTATTTTTTAATAAATCACAAACCTGCATAAAATTTCCAATTTCAGAAAATCAAAACATTTAAAATTATAATTTAAATATGAAAAATACGTACAACAAATTATAACATTATACAAAAAAATTGTTAATATATGAAAAGTATGTCATTTTAATGATTTATCTATCCTAAGGTGTTATACATGGTTACAAAATACTTTGATTATGTTGTTCTCACATACTACAATGTTTCCGAATCTAGCGGGTGTTGGTTGTTAAACAACTGTGACATTTGAAATTTTTTGAATTAGTGCATGAATAATAAACCCCAAATTTTAAAGTGTTTATTGTATTGAGGTATTACCTGATCCCAACCTTTATTAATTGCAGCTTGCAAAATAGTCAACATCCACTGCATAACATAATAACCCACTCATAATTTCCAGGTTGCCTGTTGGACTGCATGTGAAAATAAATGTATTAAATGAATGAGTGAAACACATTAAATTGAGTGAACAAATATACTTTAAATACCTTAAGGTACATCCAAGTGAGTTTTTGTGCGTTTGAAGTTCTCCTCCCACAAAAATATTATATCCAGAGTAAGCACTAAAATAATAAGATTTCATGTTAGAATACATAACATTATATAATGTATAAGTAATAATAAATGTTAAATGAAACTATTGTACCTATCTATAATGTTTTTAAAATAGGTAGGGGGTTTTTTTATGCAAGGAGCAAAACCTTGCAGCGGTATGATCTTGAACAGATATGATCAATAGTTGTCAATGACGCTTGTATAACAAATCAGTTAATTAGTTTCTCTTATTTTAATTATTTATTAAAACTTATTTAATAAATAGGACTTACTCATGGATGTACGGAGCAAAATAAATTTGTTTACCACCATTCTTTAAGGCAGTGGTGATGTATGTTTGTGTTTTCGACTTCTTGTTTCCAATTAATTGAATGACTTAAGGGTCTAAAAACCCATATATATTGTGTTTCCCCTCATCGAAGCATAATCCAAAAAGATACCTAAATTTCAATAAGTTAGTACTAATATATTTAATAAATCAAAAGTATACATATTTTAATATTTGAACTTACATCATCCATAATTGCAGAATTGTTATGTTAATCTTTTGAGCTCCGGCTGCAAGGTCCAACAAATCAGACATGTGAACGTACAACGGTAGATTACTATGCCTTCCAAAAACATTGGCATCTCATGGAACCTATAAGACGGTTGTATCTAAAGTTGTAGCAACTTCCACCAATGTCGCCACAGGATCATCAATGGAGAATATTTTCCTCTTTCGTAGAGGCAGTTTTGTCTCAGGTTCCTGCTACTCATCAATAAACAAACAAATACTTAAATTAGTTAGAATGTAATATATCTTATATATAATTCTATTAGTATTAGTGCAAAGATATACCATAGAGTCTATAGGTCTGACGAGATGTCTAGGCCAGACAACGAAAGTATGTAATGCCTCTGCTACAATTGTGACCTCTGATGTCGGCACAGGAGCTGCAAGATCACCATAAAGGACCTTCTCCACCGTGACCTTCATGAAATTAGAAGGAAGAGGCACATTGTGTAACATTGTGACCCCTTCATAACACTTACCCAAGGCAACAAATCGGGTTAAAGAATTACACTCAACATATAACTCGCATTGGCTAGTTGAGCCAAAGTCATCTCCCGATAGATCAACCGCCAAACAACTCCCTTTAGTGCTGACTTTCTTAATAGGAGGCGAATGTGGTTCATCTTCTACCATAGTAGGTGGTTGCTGAGAGAGTCCTAAACCCTCCTACCGCTTTTTGAACTCCCTTTCCATTCGCACATTAAACTCCTCCATGAAGCTTTCTTTAAGCTCTTGAGTTACCTCGGCCTTTAACTGCTCACGTAGTTGTAGTAAATACTCTTGGCTAGTGATGAAAGTCCAAAGTATGACCGAATCCCAACCCCATATTCAGCTACACAAACACGTCCAGGGTGCTCAGGTCGTCCGAGATCAACATTAAGAATATCATTGCGACCACATGGATTAAAAGTCTCATGTGTTGATTGCTCACCAAGAGAATCCTAAAACAAATGAAAAGAATTTGTCAAACTTCAACACATTGAATTTAAAATAACACATAGAAAACATATTTCTTACAATTTGTTCAACTGTTTGTTCTGTAGACTTAGAACTCCATGTCCCTGATGGGTTTATACGGGCACCCTTCCACATCTCATGTCGGGGTGGTGGGGATGGAGGCCTAAAAGAATCTACAATATTCATTTCCTCCATGGAAGTAGAACGTGCTTTAATCTTTTCTTCAAACATCTTCTGCTCTAACAACTTATAACCACCACGGGACAATAAGTGTGGGGTATCATTATGTGTCTGACTGGCTTTTGCTTTGTTTCGAACCTCCAATCATAACATTCAAAATTTAATAATACGTTAATATAAACTATATTCAAATATAAAAGTGATATTAATCTGCCATTTTTCAGTTTGTCGAATCTGCACAAACTGCTGTCATGTTTCTTCATCAAGGGATGCATATTTTGTACAAGGATTTTCTTCTTTCCTTTCACCATATATATAATTTGTTGTTAATATTGATTTGAACTGACAAAACTTGACACCCACATTAGAAAGAACCTTCACTTTCAAGGTTTCCACATTCGGGATCTTGTAATGCGTCTACATTATTTGAAAGAATTAGTTCATAAACAAGAACAAAGTATAAAAGAACTTTAGATTGAACAAAGTACAAACAATTACATACCAGAATATCTTGCCAAATCATGTATTTCTCATGGTCAGTTACGTGATATCAGGACTCAGTTAAGATAAAGATCCTTTCACGAGACAGTACTCCGAGATAACTCCTATATTTCTTTGTGCATTGCCCAGTGGCCACACCAGTGTGGACATCAATAGACAAAGGTATTTTGTCATCTTTATTTATCTTCTTAAACATATTCTTTAATCTTGTAGGTCCTCTACCAGTTTTTGAACGAGAAACTTTATCATCTGCCATGTTCCTGTTATCAAACAAATATGATAAGCATCAAGAATATGAAATATAATTAAAATTATATATTGTAAAACTAAACATGAATCACATGCACATACAAATATATATTCCTTTGTCATGATCATTTCGAGTTGCATGTACAACATTAACAACATCCTCGTACTCTTTATTGATGGTCGTTCTTGTAAGTGATTCAATCTCACAAATGTCATTGTTTGTATCTTCTGGGTCATTATGTTGTTTTTTTTCATGTAGCACAACAAACCAGTAGTCAGACGTAGGATCTTGGATATAGAAAACTTGGGAAGTTTGATGTGCCATTATGAATGGTTCGTCATGGTAACATATCTTTCGAAAGTCAACCAAAGTCATTCCTGATTCATCAACTTTGACACCAGTCTTATTGTCAACCCACTTGCATTTGAAAACAAGTACAATAAACTTGGTATAATTAACTTCCCAAATCTCTACTATGACACCATAATAAGGCATTGATCCTACAACAGGATTTTGATCCTTTGCAGTTTAAAACTGCATAAACTCTGCCTCCAAGGTGACTTCGCTATTTTGCAATGTACTCCTATCATCTCGAGACTTTGTGTAAAATAAACAACCATTTACTTCATAGCCTGAACAACATAAAACATCAAATTTGAGACCGTTTGCAAGCCATGTTAATGTTTTAGATGCTGATGGATCATTCATTATTTGTTGCTTAAACCATGACATGAAAGTTTTGTTATGCTCAATTAACACCCATTTTTCTGATTGTCTTGGATTTTTATATTTGATAATGTCTTTGTGTGTATCTAAGTATGATAACACCTCATCAGTGTTATTCAAGATATACAAGTGTGCTTGCAGAACCTCTTCTCTATATTTGCTTATGACATGTACACCTTTTGAAAATTTACTTATCAATCTACGAGAGTGCCAACCTTTTTTAGGAACTCCTATACATTTGGCTTTTGACAAGTACTCGGAACAAAACTCAATAGATTCTTCTGAAATGTATCTTTCAATAATGGAAGCTTCCGGACGACATTGATTCTTCACATATCCCTTCAAAATCTTCATGTATCGTTCAACTGGATACATCCATCGCATATAAACTGGCCCACACAATCTGATTTCTCTTACAAGATGAACAACCAAGTGTACCATAATATCAAAAAATGATGGAGGAAAAAACATCCCGAGTTGACACAAGATAACAATTATTTCTTCTTCAAGTTCATCCAACTTCTGAGAGTCAATCTCTTTACTACATATGGAATTGAAAAATGAACATAGTCGAGTGATTGTATGCCTAACATTTTTTGGCAAGATTCCACGAATAGTCATCGGTAGTAATTGTTGCATTAGAACGTGACAATCATGTGACTTTAAGCCAATTAGTTTCAAATCATTCATAGATACAAGACTCTTCACATTTGAAGAGTAGCCTTGTGGTACCTTAACACCTTTAAGACATTCACAAAAACTTGTTTTCTCTTTCTTTGACAAAGTGTAACACGCTGTAGGCAAGTATGTACGTTTACCAACTTCTCTCGATGCCAATTCCTCTCGTATTCATCTCAATCAAATCCAGACGTGCATTCACACCATCCTTTGTTTTGCCTTTAATGTTCAGAAGTGTTCCTATTAGACTGTCATACACATTCTTTTCTATGTGCATTACATCTAGACAGTGTCTGACATCTAACTTACACCAATACGGAATATAAAAAAAGATTGATCTCTTCTTCCATATTTCACTCACAGTTTACTTCTTCTTCATTTTTTCAAAAGTCACATTAACATTTTTTATTTTTTCATAAATTTCAACACCACTTAAGGGAGTGAGACAAATGTCATGTTCTTGGTATCCATTAAAAGCTTTTTTCAACCTACGATACAAATGATATTTCTTTAGAAATCTATGATGCCCAAGATACACAATTTTTCTTTAGTGTTTCAACTGCTCATAAGATGTCTTGTCTTCACATATTGGACATGCTCTATGGCCTTTCACATTATAACCTGACAAGTTCCCATAAGCGGGAAGTCATTGATAGTACAAAACAACATCGCATGCAATCGGAAAGATTCATTCTTAAACGCGCCAAACACATCAACCCCTTCATTCCACAATAACTTCAAATCTTCAATTAGTGGATTAAGATAAACATCTATGTCATTTCGAGGTTGTTTTGGACCAGAGATCATCATATATAACATCATGTATTTACGCTTCATACACAAAGCAGGAGGTAAGTTGTAAATCACTAACAAAACGGGCCATGAACTATGATTACTACTTAAATTTCCAAAAGGATTCATTCCATCAGTTGCCAATCCAAGTCTTAAGTTTCTTGATTCTTTTCCAAATTCAGAAAATTCTTTATCAATATTCTTCCACTGCAAAGAATCAGCAGGATGACGAAGTAGTCCATCACATTTTCTATTATCTGCATGCCACCTAAGGTTTTTAGCGTCATCTACATTTGTAAACAAACGCTTAAGCCTTGAAATTATTGGAAGATACCAAACAACCTTAGCAGAAGGACCTTCCTTTGTGAATTCATCAATTTCATCATTCTAACCAACTTTAACCTTATAACGTGACAAACCACACCTGGGACATCTTCTTAAATCTTCATACTCATTTCTGTATAAAATACAATCGTTAGGACATGAATGTATTTTTCTATACTCCATACCCATTGGACAAATTATTTTTTTTGCCTCATAATTTCGATTGGGCAAGGTATTTCCTTCTGAAAGCATGTCCTTAAGCAATTGAAACAATTCTGTAAAACTTTTTTCGGTCCATCCATTCATTGCCTTCAAATTCATCAACCTTAACACTGTTGATAATCGTGTGAAGTTAGTTGAACCAGGATAAAAAGGATTCTCTACATCATTAGACATATTTTTGAAAACTGCATTAGCAAAAGATTCTCCTCCCACATCACGAATCATGTCTTCTAATCTATCATCCATTGAGAAATGAACTTCCTTCGAAGCTCCGCGCACACTTGGCAAGTCTAACAATTCACAATGCCACGTCCATGTTGTATAACTTTTCAAAAAATCCATCACACAAAAGATGTTCTCTAATTTCAGAAACACTCAATATCCTTTCAAACAATTGACACAAGGACGCCTTATTCTTACTCCATTATTACAACTAACGACATTATGTTCTGCGAACTGTATGAATTCTTCCACCCATTTTTCAGCATCACTTATCCGTGGTGTATTAATCCAACTCCGATCCATAGAACTGCTAAACTAAGAACCAGCGCGGACTCAGAACCAATGCGTTCAATATGTTATCATTAAAAAAAATAAATTAAAATTGCCGAAGGTTGGACACTTCCGGACTCAGAACCAGTGCGTTCAATATGTCAAAACAATATATAATCATTAAAAACTAAATCAAAATTGCCAAAGGTCAGACACCACCAGACTTAGAATCAGTTCATTCCATATATAGAAACAATATCTAATCATTAAAAACTAAATTCATATTGCCGAAGGTCGTTCGTTCCACCTTGGATTTGGATTCTTCAAAGCACATGATCACTCTTGATCAACAATCTCCCCCTATTTGATGAAGAAAAATCCCTGATTGCTTGTGTTGATCTTGATTGAATCTGAAACAGCACCTGCAAAACAAAAATCTATGCAATGCAGAGCATCTCTCATAGCAGGTTATTGCTGAACAAGATGCTTTGATGTCTCCAAATCCAAGAGGAAAGCTTGAAGACCTTGCTGCTGGGTGTGTGTGTTGTCTAGTTGTTTGAAACTTGTTAATTCACTTCTTAAGATGATCCAAGTTCATTTGAATCTTTAACCTTTTGAAAAGATGTGTTTTTCTAAAAATCTGTCAAAAATTCAACAGGTTGTTTTACCTAACAACTGGTTGTTTTACCTTAGCTATTTTTGAAAAACTTGGTTGACTTTGTTGTCAAACCAAAACAATCGATTGTTTCGACAAAACAACCGATTGTTTTCCTGAAAACCTTAACAAAATTCTGTTAAGCGGTTTTAATATGTTTTAAATGATCCTAACTAACTTGGCTCCTTTATTAAATGCTTTTGACCACTTCGTGGGTCTATATAAAGGTGGTTTTACGCTCCTAATCTTAGAGTAACAGAAAGAGTTTATCAAAACAGTTTTTCCAAGATTTGAAAGAGCTTTGGATCATTCTTAAGTGTGTGGAATAGGATTGGGTTGTATTTCTGAACTATAAGCTTTGTAATACTCAGGTGTATTCTATTCCCTTCTTCCTTGATTACTGTATTTCTGTAGTTGTGTTGCCAAGGAGTGTTGTGTGTTCTTGAGGGGTTCAAGATCAACACTCTCGGTGTGGTTTGCCAAAGGTAGTGTGTTTCTTGAGGGGTTCAAGGTCACTACTTTGGTGTGTGGTGTTTGTAATCTGGTTTTGATTGCATAGTGGAATACCCAGTGGTTTTTGGGGACTGGATGTAGCTCTTGGTGTAAGAGTGAACTAGTATAAATTGCTTGCGTGCTTATCTCTTACCCTTAACTCTTTAAATTTTGTTTTTAAGTTGTTTTTATAAACTACTGATAAAAACAACCGATTGTTTCGAAGAAACAACCGATTGTTTTTCTAATATCATCTTCAAACAGTTTTGGTTCTTTGTTTCTTTGATTTCTTTCTCTGTCATTCAGCATTGATTTTCATTATACCTTCAAAGTTTGCGAAAATCCCCCTTAAACAATTCACCCCCCCTCTCGTTTAAGGCCATATATTCTAACAATTGGCATCAAGAGCTTGGTTCTTGAAAGATATTCAAGTTTTGATCCTAAATCTTTTTCTATGGCTGAAAAACTACCTTTTGGGGAGGGTGCCTCAATTAACAGGCCACCTATGTTTTGTGGATTGAATTATCAAATATGGAAGGTTAGAATGAAATTCTTTGTTGAATCTATAGATAGAAAAATTTGGAATGTTATTACAAATAGCTATCTCATGCCTATATCTGAAAATGTTTCTTCTGAAATAGAACATCTTGATTGTGTAGCTATGAACATCATTGTATCTGCACTTGATTCTAATGAATTGCTCAAGGTTTCAGAATGAAGTTCTGCAAAAGAAATGTGGAATACCCTTGAAGAGTATCACAAGAATCCAAGGAGAGCCTTGATGGACAAAGAAGAATCTTCTGCTGAATCTTTCTCTTCAGAATCCAGAAAGGAGGTTTGTCTTATGACAAAAGAAGAATTTGGATCAAGTCAAGCTGCAGGGAACAAAAACTGTCAATACTTAAGTGATGAGAGTGAAGAGGAAACATTTAGGTTGCTGTTTAAGAAATTCAGCAAGTCCCTAAAGAAGAGAAACAACAAAAGTGACTCATTCAACAGGTATGATAACAAGAAACCTACTGAGTTTAACACTAACAAATATACATGCTTTGGATGTGGTGAACAGGGTCATATTAAAATTGAATGTCCCAACAAAAAGAGGAAAAACTTCAAGAAGAATGAGAAGAAAGGAAAATCAAGAAGAGCTTACAATGGTGACTCATCAAGCTCCTCTTCAAGTGATGAAGAAGAAGCAAATTTATGTCTAATGACAAAACAAGAAAGTGACACAAGCAGTGTAAGTTCAAGCTCTTCCATTAATGTTGAAAATTATAGCCAACTTCTTGAGGCTTTCAATGAGACTCATGAAGAAGCTAATAGGTTGGCTCTTTTAAATAAACGGTCGAAAGGTTTAAACAACTCATTGGAAAATAGAGTCAAGATCTTGGAAGAAGAGTTGAACAATTCAAAAACTGATTTTGAAAGTTTGGAAATGATTTACAAAAACTCTTCTTGCAAGTGTGATTCTAGCTTTTGTGAAAATTGTTAATCACTTGAAAAGAAAGTCCACTACCTTTTAAAAACCATGGACAAGTTTTCCAAAGGCCAATCCAATCTTGAAACTGTTCTTGCTTCTCAAAAATGTGTTTTTGGCAAGGCTGGGTTGGGGTTTAATCCAAACAGCAAGAACAAATCTGTTTCAAAACCCTTTTCAAGTTTCTTTGAAAAACAACCTGTTGTTTTATCGAAACAACCGGTTGAAATTTGTCATTACTGCATGAAAAAGGGCCACACTATTAGATTCTGCAGAGTAAGAAGGTTTTATGTTCCTAAAGGTATTTTGAAATGGGTTCCTAAGGTTTCTAAGCTTCCTAAGGTTCATACTAACATCATTGGACCCAAATTCACAAGGGGACCAAATCTTGCTTCTTAATCTTTTCTTGTAGGTATCCTTGGCAGCCAAGAATCACTTTTGGACTTGAAGAATGACTGCTAAAGGGAAGTATATCAAGAGCAAAGACAATCTTTGTACCTATACTTTCAATTGTATATGTCTTGCAGAGTTCCTTGAATGTTAAGAGACATCCTTGGCACATGCATAGTGTTGATCAAAAGAGAAACTTCAAAGAGAGTATGTGTGTTTTCATTTCTCAATTTATGTAAGTATGCCTTATGATCGTATGGACATCTCAAAGTCTTCTTTTTGGGTGAATATATTGGGGTTCTCTGTGCAAAGGTATGAACAAATTGCATACTGCATTTTCATAAATTTAAAAGGTAATTCTTGGTTATGAAAAATGTTTTTTTTGCTGTCACAGTAAAACAACCGATTGTTTCTGCGAAACAATCGATTGTTTTTCCTCTGGCACCTTTGTATAATGTTGTCAAGTTTGCTTATGCATGATTAAACCATTTCTCTTTTTCAAATCTTGCTTTTGGACAAATATACATTGAGTGTGCCTTAGAATTTGATAATAAAAGTTATATCCATTTGTTTTCTTGAAAGCTCTATGTCATGTTCTATTCTTGAAATGTCATCATTGTTTGTACTGCTGGACTACTCTATTATCATTCTGATTTCTGCTTTGTACAACTCTTCTCATTGTCTATTTGTAGATCAAATAGGGGGAGAAGTTTATGCTTGATTTGGTTGTATAGTTAGCTTTAAATCTGTGCATTATGTTGTTGCTTCTCTGCACTTGAAAACACTTGATTACTTCAAATTTTCTGGTTTTTCTGCTAATGTTGTATATGCAGAAAACTGGTTTGTGTGTGTCTTGTTATCTTGTTGCTATACTTGCATGTATATGCATCAATTCTGTGTTACAGGACCTTTTAAGTACATGTGTTATGATGAAGAATGATCAAAGTTCTACAAAGGTTTATACAGAAGAAGATGAGCAGAACATCACCTTGGAGAAGCTGAAATCCTGTCCAAAAAAAAAAAAACAACCGATTGATTTTGCGAAATAACCGGTTGAAATTCTGCAACAGGAAGAGCTACCAAAGGAATGGACAATTCCAAGGGATCTTTCAGTGGAGAACATCATTGGATGCAAATGGTTTTCAAAAACAAGCTGGATGAATCTGGAGTAATCACAAGGAACAAGGCAAGGCTTGTGGCTAAAGGTTATAATCAAGAACAAGGCATAGATTATGGTGAAATCTTTGCTCCAGTTGCAAGATTAGAAGCTGTAAGGTTGCTGCTGGCTTTTGCTTGTTTGAGGGGATTCAAATTGTTTCAAATGGATGTTAAGAGTGTTTTCCTCAATGGAATCATCAATGAGGAAGTCTATGTTGAACAACCACTGGGCTTTGAAGATCATCAACATCCTAACCATGTATACAAGCTGAAAAAGGCCTTGTATGGGCTTAAGCAAGCTCCAAAGCAGTGTGGTATGAAAGGCTTAGTAACTTGTATATGTTCATCTTATGTAAAGTAAGTTGTATATGTTCATCCTATGCTTTTGGCTTCATAAGATCAAATGAGATTCTAAACATGCTTGAGGTAATGCAAAGGTATGAATGTATTTCATTATGCATTTCCCATGACTTTGAAAGATGATTTGCTTTGAAAAATAACACTTTCTTGTTGACTCAAGAAAACAACCGATTGTTTTCACGAAACAACCAATTGTTTTACCTCTAGAACACTTCAATAAAGTTGTCATCATTTCTTATGCATGATCACAACTGTTTCTTTTCTTTCATAATTCATTATGAGTCAAATATGCATTCTTTGTGCCTCTGAATTAGATCATAAAGATATATATTCTTTGTTTTCCTTGAAATTCAAAGCTTTTTATGAATGGCAACCACATTGGTGATAATGGGGTTGATGAATATTTTTGAATGAATCTTTGGAACATCTGGAAGGTTTGCTCTTAACAGAAGAAAGAATATTTCTACCAAATCCACCTCTTAAGCAATCATTTGACCAACTTGAATTGCTGGATGAAGAAAAGATAAGGGGAGAAATTGTGGTCTCCTTGCTGAAATTTCTGGGGTCTATGGTACTTTGATTTTGCTGCTGTCATAGCTCTGATACGCCATAGATCTTTGCTGCAAATTTGATATGGTATCAAAGATTTGTTGCTGCAATGGTGCTGCTACAACACACAGGTTTTCTGGTTTATCATGTTGTTGCTATATGCTGGTTTTCAATGCTGGAAATTCTGTTGTTTGTATCCCTTCTTTCATTCTATTTGAAAAGACAAATAGGGGGAGAATGGTGTGGTTTTATGTGTTGTGGTGTTGTTGATACACTATGGTGTTATCTGGTTTTATCATGGTTTAAATTCTGCTGCTGCCATGTTATTATTCACCATAGTTCTGCTGCACACAAGTCTCATTTTGGCACTAGTTTTTATTGTTATTTGACTGGTTTTTCTGCTTAAAGGCTTATGCAGAAAACTGGTTTTGGGTGCCTTGGTATCCTGCTGGTATACTTGCTTTGTATATGCACAAATTCTGTTTTGCAGGACCTTTCAAGTTAAAAAACAACAACACAAACAAACCAGGGATTTGTCTTCATCAAATAGGGGGAGATTGTTGAACAAGATGCTTTGATGTCTCCAAATCCAATTCAACACTCTCGGTGTGGTTTGCCAAAGGTAGTGTGTTTCTTGAAGGGTTCAAGGTCACTACTTTGGTGTGTGGTGTTTGTAATCTGGTTTTGATTGCATAGTGGAATACCCAGTGGTTTTTGGGGACTGGATGTAGCTCTTGGTGTAAGAGTGAACTAGTATAAATTGCTTGCGTGTTTATCTCTTACCCTTAACTCTTTAAATTTTGTTTTTAAGTTGTTTTTATAAACTGCTGATAAAAACAACCGATTGTTTCGAAGAAACAACCGATTGTTTTTCTGATATCATCTTGAAACAGTTTTGGTTCTTTGTTTCTTTGATTTCTTTCTCTGTAATTCAACATTGATTTTCATTATACCTTCAAAGTTTGCGAAAATCCCTCTTAAACAATTCACTCCCCCTCTCGTTTAAGGCCATATATTCAAAACAGTTATGATGGCACATAAACCAGTTTCCTACACAATCATAACAGTAGAAAAAACAGCCAAAAAGCTCAACTAAATCACACCAAACTGCAGCACCATACAAACCAGATTGCAGCAGAATTTTAAAACAGAGTTATAGCAGTTCCTTGAATTGTACCTATACTTTCAATTGTATATGTCTTGCAGAGTTCCTTGAATGTTAAGAGACATCCTTGGCACATGCATAGTGTTGATCAAAAGAGAAACTTCAAAGAGAGTATGTGTGTTTTCATTTCTCAATTTATGTAAGTATGCCTTATGATCGTATGGACATCTCAAAGTCTTCTTTTTGGGTGAATATATTGGGGTTCTCTGTGCAAAGGTATGAACAAATTGCATACTGCATTTTCATAAATTTAAAAGGTAATTCTTGGTTATGAAAAATGTTTTTTTTGCTGTCACAGTAAAACAACCGATTGTTTCTGCGAAACAATCGATTGTTTTTCCTCTGGCACCTTTGTATAATGTTGTCAAGTTTGCTTATGCATGATTAAACCATTTCTCTTTTTCAAATCTTGCTTTTGGACAAATATACATTGAGTGTGCCTTAGAATTTGATAATAAAAGTTATATCCATTTGTTTTCTTGAAAGCTCTATGTCATGTTCTATTCTTGAAATGTCATCATTGTTTGTACTGCTGGACTACTCTATTATCATTCTGATTTCTGCTTTGTACAACCCTTCTCATTGTCTATTTGTAGATCAAATAGGGGGAGAAGTTTATGCTTGATTTGGTTGTATAGTTAGCTTTAAATCTGTGCATTATGTTGTTGCTTCTCTGCACTTGAAAACACTTGATTACTTCAAATTTTCTGGTTTTTCTGCTAATGTTGTATATGCAGAAAACTGGTTTGTGTGTGTCTTGTTATCTTGTTGCTATACTTGCATGTATATGCATCAATTCTGTGTTACAGGACCTTTTAAGTACATGTGTTATGATGAAGAATGATCAAAGTTCTACAAAGGTTTATACAGAAGAAGATGAGCAGAACATCACCTTGGAGAAGCTGAAATCCTGTCCAAAAAAAAAAAAACAACCGATTGATTTTGCGAAATAACCGGTTGAAATTCTGCAACAGGAAGAGCTACCAAAGGAATGGACAATTCCAAGGGATCTTTCAGTGGAGAACATCATTGGATGCAAATGGTTTTCAAAAACAAGCTGGATGAATCTGGAGTAATCACAAGGAACAAGGCAAGGCTTGTGGCTAAAGGTTATAATCAAGAACAAGGCATAGATTATGGTGAAATCTTTGCTCCAGTTGCAAGATTAGAAGCTGTAAGGTTGCTGCTGGCTTTTGCTTGTTTGAGGGGATTCAAATTGTTTCAAATGGATGTTAAGAGTGTTTTCCTCAATGGAATCATCAATGAGGAAGTCTATGTTGAACAACCACTGGGCTTTGAAGATCATCAACATCCTAACCATGTATACAAGCTGAAAAAGGCCTTGTATGGGCTTAAGCAAGCTCCAAAGCAGTGTGGTATGAAAGGCTTAGTAACTTGTATATGTTCATCTTATGTAAAGTAAGTTGTATATGTTCATCCTATGCTTTTGGCTTCATAAGATCAAATGAGATTCTAAACATGCTTGAGGTAATGCAAAGGTATGAATGTATTTCATTATGCATTTCCCATGACTTTGAAAGATGATTTGCTTTGAAAAATAACACTTTCTTGTTGACTCAAGAAAACAACCGATTGTTTTCACGAAACAACCAATTGTTTTACCTCTAGAACACTTCAATAAAGTTGTCATCATTTCTTATGCATGATCACAACTGTTTCTTTTCTTTCATAATTCATTATGAGTCAAATATGCATTCTTTGTGCCTCTGAATTAGATCATAAAGATATATATTCTTTGTTTTCCTTGAAATTCAAAGCTTTTTATGAATGGCAACCACATTGGTGATAATGGGGTTGATGAATATTTTTGAATGAATCTTTGGAACATCTGGAAGGTTTGCTCTTAACAGAAGAAAGAATATTTCTACCAAATCCACCTCTTAAGCAATCATTTGACCAACTTGAATTGCTGGATGAAGAAAAGATAAGGGGAGAAATTGTGGTCTCCTTGCTGAAATTTCTGGGGTCTATGGTACTTTGATTTTGCTGCTGTCATAGCTCTGATACGCCATAGATCTTTGCTGCAAATTTGATATGGTATCAAAGATTTGTTGCTGCAATGGTGCTGCTACAACACACAGGTTTTCTGGTTTATCATGTTGTTGCTATATGCTGGTTTTCAATGCTGGAAATTCTGTTGTTTGTATCCCTTCTTTCATTCTATTTGAAAAGACAAATAGGGGGAGAATGGTGTGGTTTTATGTGTTGTGGTGTTGTTGATACACTATGGTGTTATCTGGTTTTATCATGGTTTAAATTCTGCTGCTGCCATGTTATTATTCACCATAGTTCTGCTGCACACAAGTCTCATTTTGGCACTAGTTTTTATTGTTATTTGACTGGTTTTTCTGCTTAAAGGCTTATGCAGAAAACTGGTTTTGGGTGCCTTGGTATCCTGCTGGTATACTTGCTTTGTATATGCACAAATTCTGTTTTGCAGGACCTTTCAAGTTAAAAAACAACAACACAAACAAACCAGGGATTTGTCTTCATCAAATAGGGGGAGATTGTTGAACAAGATGCTTTGATGTCTCCAAATCCAATTCAACACTCTCGGTGTGGTTTGCCAAAGGTAGTGTGTTTCTTGAAGGGTTCAAGGTCACTACTTTGGTGTGTGGTGTTTGTAATCTGGTTTTGATTGCATAGTGGAATACCCAGTGGTTTTTGGGGACTGGATGTAGCTCTTGGTGTAAGAGTGAACTAGTATAAATTGCTTGCGTGTTTATCTCTTACCCTTAACTCTTTAAATTTTGTTTTTAAGTTGTTTTTATAAACTGCTGATAAAAACAACCGATTGTTTCGAAGAAACAACCGATTGTTTTTCTGATATCATCTTGAAACAGTTTTGGTTCTTTGTTTCTTTGATTTCTTTCTCTGTAATTCAACATTGATTTTCATTATACCTTCAAAGTTTGCGAAAATCCCTCTTAAACAATTCACTCCCCCTCTCGTTTAAGGCCATATATTCAAAACAGTTATGATGGCACATAAACCAGTTTCCTACACAATCATAACAGTAGAAAAAACAGCCAAAAAGCTCAACTAAATCACACCAAACTGCAGCACCATACAAACCAGATTGCAGCAGAATTTTAAAACAGAGTTATAGCAGTTCCTTGAATTGTACCTATACTTTCAATTGTATATGTCTTGCAGAGTTCCTTGAATGTTAAGAGACATCCTTGGCACATGCATAGTGTTGATCAAAAGAGAAACTTCAAAGAGAGTATGTGTGTTTTCATTTCTCAATTTATGTAAGTATGCCTTATGATCGTATGGACATCTCAAAGTCTTCTTTTTGGGTGAATATATTGGGGTTCTCTGTGCAAAGGTATGAACAAATTGCATACTGCATTTTCATAAATTTAAAAGGTAATTCTTGGTTATGAAAAATGTTTTTTTTGCTGTCACAGTAAAACAACCGATTGTTTCTGCGAAACAATCGATTGTTTTTCCTCTGGCACCTTTGTATAATGTTGTCAAGTTTGCTTATGCATGATTAAACCATTTCTCTTTTTCAAATCTTGCTTTTGGACAAATATACATTGAGTGTGCCTTAGAATTTGATAATAAAAGTTATATCCATTTGTTTTCTTGAAAGCTCTATGTCATGTTCTATTCTTGAAATGTCATCATTGTTTGTACTGCTGGACTACTCTATTATCATTCTGATTTCTGCTTTGTACAACCCTTCTCATTGTCTATTTGTAGATCAAATAGGGGGAGAAGTTTATGCTTGATTTGGTTGTATAGTTAGCTTTAAATCTGTGCATTATGTTGTTGCTTCTCTGCACTTGAAAACACTTGATTACTTCAAATTTTCTGGTTTTTCTGCTAATGTTGTATATGCAGAAAACTGGTTTGTGTGTGTCTTGTTATCTTGTTGCTATACTTGCATGTATATGCATCAATTCTGTGTTACAGGACCTTTTAAGTACATGTGTTATGATGAAGAATGATCAAAGTTCTACAAAGGTTTATACAGAAGAAGATGAGCAGAACATCACCTTGGAGAAGCTGAAATCCTGTCCAAAAAAAAAAAAACAACCGATTGATTTTGCGAAATAACCGGTTGAAATTCTGCAACAGGAAGAGCTACCAAAGGAATGGACAATTCCAAGGGATCTTTCAGTGGAGAACATCATTGGATGCAAATGGTTTTCAAAAACAAGCTGGATGAATCTGGAGTAATCACAAGGAACAAGGCAAGGCTTGTGGCTAAAGGTTATAATCAAGAACAAGGCATAGATTATGGTGAAATCTTTGCTCCAGTTGCAAGATTAGAAGCTGTAAGGTTGCTGCTGGCTTTTGCTTGTTTGAGGGGATTCAAATTGTTTCAAATGGATGTTAAGAGTGTTTTCCTCAATGGAATCATCAATGAGGAAGTCTATGTTGAACAACCACTGGGCTTTGAAGATCATCAACATCCTAACCATGTATACAAGCTGAAAAAGGCCTTGTATGGGCTTAAGCAAGCTCCAAAGCAGTGTGGTATGAAAGGCTTAGTAACTTGTATATGTTCATCTTATGTAAAGTAAGTTGTATATGTTCATCCTATGCTTTTGGCTTCATAAGATCAAATGAGATTCTAAACATGCTTGAGGTAATGCAAAGGTATGAATGTATTTCATTATGCATTTCCCATGACTTTGAAAGATGATTTGCTTTGAAAAATAACACTTTCTTGTTGACTCAAGAAAACAACCGATTGTTTTCACGAAACAACCAATTGTTTTACCTCTAGAACACTTCAATAAAGTTGTCATCATTTCTTATGCATGATCACAACTGTTTCTTTTCTTTCATAATTCATTATGAGTCAAATATGCATTCTTTGTGCCTCTGAATTAGATCATAAAGATATATATTCTTTGTTTTCCTTGAAATTCAAAGCTTTTTATGAATGGCAACCACATTGGTGATAATGGGGTTGATGAATATTTTTGAATGAATCTTTGGAACATCTGGAAGGTTTGCTCTTAACAGAAGAAAGAATATTTCTACCAAATCCACCTCTTAAGCAATCATTTGACCAACTTGAATTGCTGGATGAAGAAAAGATAAGGGGAGAAATTGTGGTCTCCTTGCTGAAATTTCTGGGGTCTATGGTACTTTGATTTTGCTGCTGTCATAGCTCTGATACGCCATAGATCTTTGCTGCAAATTTGATATGGTATCAAAGATTTGTTGCTGCAATGGTGCTGCTACAACACACAGGTTTTCTGGTTTATCATGTTGTTGCTATATGCTGGTTTTCAATGCTGGAAATTCTGTTGTTTGTATCCCTTCTTTCATTCTATTTGAAAAGACAAATAGGGGGAGAATGGTGTGGTTTTATGTGTTGTGGTGTTGTTGATACACTATGGTGTTATCTGGTTTTATCATGGTTTAAATTCTGCTGCTGCCATGTTATTATTCACCATAGTTCTGCTGCACACAAGTCTCATTTTGGCACTAGTTTTTATTGTTATTTGACTGGTTTTTCTGCTTAAAGGCTTATGCAGAAAACTGGTTTTGGGTGCCTTGGTATCCTGCTGGTATACTTGCTTTGTATATGCACAAATTCTGTTTTGCAGGACCTTTCAAGTTAAAAAACAACAACACAAACAAACCAGGGATTTGTCTTCATCAAATAGGGGGAGATTGTTGAACAAGATGCTTTGATGTCTCCAAATCCAATTCAACACTCTCGGTGTGGTTTGCCAAAGGTAGTGTGTTTCTTGAAGGGTTCAAGGTCACTACTTTGGTGTGTGGTGTTTGTAATCTGGTTTTGATTGCATAGTGGAATACCCAGTGGTTTTTGGGGACTGGATGTAGCTCTTGGTGTAAGAGTGAACTAGTATAAATTGCTTGCGTGTTTATCTCTTACCCTTAACTCTTTAAATTTTGTTTTTAAGTTGTTTTTATAAACTGCTGATAAAAACAACCGATTGTTTCGAAGAAACAACCGATTGTTTTTCTGATATCATCTTGAAACAGTTTTGGTTCTTTGTTTCTTTGATTTCTTTCTCTGTAATTCAACATTGATTTTCATTATACCTTCAAAGTTTGCGAAAATCCCTCTTAAACAATTCACTCCCCCTCTCGTTTAAGGCCATATATTCAAAACAGTTATGATGGCACATAAACCAGTTTCCTACACAATCATAACAGTAGAAAAAACAGCCAAAAAGCTCAACTAAATCACACCAAACTGCAGCACCATACAAACCAGATTGCAGCAGAATTTTAAAACAGAGTTATAGCAGTTTGTAGCAGTTTGTAGGACAACACATAAACCATATTCTCCCCCTATTTGTCTTCATAAATAGACTTTAAGAAGAGATAAAAACAGAATAGTTCAACATAAAGCAATATAAGCATAGAAAGTATAACAAAACTTGGCTTCAATCTTCTTTCCCATACTGCAGCTCAAAAAGTTGGTTCTAAACAACTTCAATCTGTTCATCAAGGGTCTGAAAACGTGTATCCATGCTTTGAAATCTGTTGTCAAAGTTCTGAAATTTTTTGACACAAAGATCATGAAGATTCCATTGGTTTTCAGCAAAGTTGTCCAACCTATTGACCATGAAACTCTCAAAGGAAGACATTGAAGGAATCCTATTTCCTTGATGTCCAACACTTTTTCCAGCACCTAAGTTAGTAGCAGGTTGTTCTTCATTTTGAACATTCATATTAGCACCTTCAGCATCTTCTTGATCTTCTTCACCATGTTCAACATGAATTCCACTTGAGGAACCACCACGTTCACCATCCTTACTTACCCATCTTCCATTAATCTTGGTAAAACCCATCTTGCTTAGTGAACCATTGTTCACTTCATGTGTTGATTTCACCAACTCAGATGTTTCATCCTCAAGATTCACTTCAAAATAGTTTAAGAATTAAGAAATCAAGATAGCATAAGGATAATGATAGTCACTTAACCTCAGATTTTTGCATGTGTTCCTTGATGATATGGATCCAATTGATCTTGACTTTACTCATTATGCAGTATATGTAGACAAGATCTTCCTCAGTGAGAACAGAATGATTGCTTCCTCTTGGTGTTAGAATCCAAGTGACAATGAGAGCCAACAATCTTTCATTCAATTTCAACCCTCCAACATAACAAGTTCTTACTTGTGCATGAGGATTCTTCAAACAACTTTTGTAATATTGAATTTTGTTGAAATCTTCCACCACACCAATGTTCCCTTTGTTGATTCTCAAACCAGCATACTTTAGGCCAGTCACAGCAGCCCACACCTCATGAGTGATCTCCATATCCACACCCTTGACATGAGAGACAAAATTGTTACCTTCAAACTTTAAATTGGTGTAGAAAACCCGAATAAGATCCGGATAGATGTTCCCTTTCATCTCTAAGAACCTCTTCAGCAGTTGTTCTTTGAGTAGTCTTCTCACATCATCCAACTTTTGACTCTTCAACCAACTAAAAGAGACAACTTTTGGATTGTTTATCACTTTTCTACTTGTTTCAAAGCGATATTTCTCAATCGATTCATTGCCTCCTAAAAACCAGCCTTCAAGACGTCCTCCTTATCTTACAACTCTGGTTTTAATCCTTTTTTATGATGGAGGAGTGGAATCCATGAAACCAGAATGAGATAAATCAGAGAAACAAAGGAAGATATGAGATGCAACAAGAGATATGCCAATGGGTTGTTTTTGTGTAAAAAAAATAGTTGTAGAGGGTTTTATAGCAAAACATAAATCCTCTCTGATCCTTTGGTTGCAGTGGGTTTCAGTCTTCAAGAAGAGGAATCTGGTCCAATCTTGCACAGAACCACGTCAGCCCTTACCAGAAAATCACATGGTCAGCACATGTGGATTTGACTAGTCATAAAGGCACTTGAATTTCCATGATATGGAATATATTCCTTTTATGACAAGAAACAACTTTCTCCTGAACCAAATCAGACCTCATGACTGCTTTATTGACTCATAATCTTTTTAAAAAAAGAAATCTGTAAAAGATAGAATGCATAAAGAAATTAAATCATTTTTATGCAGTGCTGTCAGAGAAGAAACAATCGGTTGTTTCGAGAAAACAATCGGTTGTTTCGAGAAAACAATCGGTTGTTTCGAGAAAACAATCGGTTGTTTCGAGAAAACAATCGGTTGTTTCGAGAAAACAATCGGTTGTTTTCTGAAGCAACAACAATGTTTGAGTTTAATAAAAAATGTAATTGTACATATACACATAGATGAAGATTTTAGCATGAATTTATAATAGAAAAACAAAGACAAAGAAAGTCTTATCCTTTTGTCATGGAGTCCCTTCAATGAGTCATTTTTCATGATCAAGAATGCTTCTTTTGGCTTTCAAGACGCCTTGAGCTGGTACAGAACCTTAATTCAATTCCAGACAAAATCCTTTTCTTCCAAAAGCTTGATCTGATAACTCAAGACCCCATACTTCTTTTAGTATCCCTGCAACACAATAAATTCAAGCAACAAGATTTGGTCCCCTTACAAATGTGGGTCCTTTTGATTCAGCTTTATCACCGGAAACTTCAGAGCCTTTGGGAATCCATCTCATAATACCTTTAGGAACAGAATATTTTCTAATTTTACAGAATGTAACTGAGTGACTTCTCTTCATGCAGTAAAAACATGTAACAACCGATTGTTTCGATCTTTCAATCGGTTGTTTTTCTGACACTTTTGAAAAAGGCTTTGAAATCCCATTTTTCTTGTTTTGAGGATTAAACCCCAAACCAAATTTTCCAAAAGCACATTTTTGGGATGCCAAGACAATTTCAAAGTTGGATTTACCCTTTGAAATTTTATTCACAGTTCTTACAAGATAGTGAACCTTACTCTCAAGAGTTTTACAATTTTCACAAACTTTAGAGTCACACAAGTAAGAAGAATTTTTGCAATGCATTTCAAGATTTTCAAAACTTTTCCAATTCTTCTTCAAGAGTCTTGACTCTATTTTCAAGCCATTTATTCAACCCTTTCAATCAGTTGTTTAAGAGAGCCAATTTGTTAGCTTCTTCATGAGTTTCTTTAAAAGCTTGAAGCAATTGACTATAGTTTTCAGCATTTAAGGAAGCACAAGAACTTACACTGCTTGAGCTGCTTGAATCATCATCTCCTTGAGCCATCAAACACAAATTGGCTTTTTCATCTTCACTTGATGAGGAGCTTGATGAAGAGACTTCATTTTCATCCCAAGCAATATATGCTCTTTTTTATTTCCCTTTCTTTTCCTTATTGCTTGACTTCTTTTCCTTGCCTTCTTTATTTGGGCAATCAACTTTTATATGCCCTAGTTCTCCACAACCAAAGCAAGTGTAATTGTTAGAATTGAAATCACTAGTTTTCTTGTTTTCATACCTTTCTTTGTTGGATTCTTATTGCAGTTTCTCTTCAATAATTTGCTGAACTTTTTGGACAACAAACTAAGAGTTTCTTCCTCACTTTCATCACTTGAGTCTTGCTTATTCTTATGCTTGGTAGTTTTCAAGGCAATGTTCCTTACATGCTTGTCTTCATTTTCTTGAACATTGAGTCTATTCATCTCCAACTCATGTTCTCTAAGCTTTCCAAACAAGGAGGTTGTAGTCAAAGAAGTCAAGTCCTTTGATTCTGAGATAGCCGTGACTTTAGGTTGCCAAGATCTATTAAGACACTATAGAATCTTGATGTTCAACTCCTTTTTGTCAAAGGTTTTTCCAAGACTCATTAGATGATTGATAATGTGAGTGAATCTCTTTTGTACTTCAACAATTGATTATCCTTCGAGCATTCTGAACATCTCATACTCTTGTATTAGAGTATGTTTCCTTGCTCTTTTCACATCATTTGTTCCTTCATGGGTGACCTCTAGAGTATCCCACATTTCCTTAGTAGATGCACATTGTGAGATCCTGAAAAATTCATCAAAGTTCAATGTAGAGGTTATGATATTCTTGGCAATACAATAAAACTTGGCCTTTTTATTTTCAGCATCAGTCCATTGGGACCATGGTTTTTCAATAGAAGATCCATTATTTTCCAATTTAGGAATAAAAGGGTCATTTTCAATTGCATCCCAAATTCTTTTATCAAGAGATTCAACAAAGATTTTCATTCTAACCTTCCAAAACTGATAATTCAAACCACAAAACAAAGGTGGCCTGTTAATTGAGGCACCCTCCCCAAAAGGTAGTTTTTTAGCCATAGAAAAAAGATTTTAGGATCAAACTTGAATATTTTTCAAGTACCAAGCTCTTGATGCCAATTGTTAGAATATATGGCCTTAAACAAGAGGGGGGGGGGGGAATTGTTTAAAAGGGGCTTTTGAAAACTTTTTCAGGTTTAATGAAATTCTTTGTTTAAATCCAGTACAGGATTCAAGTTAGCCAAGAACTCAAGCAATTATACAACAATACACAGAAAAAAACAATCGGTTGTTTATATCAATTAAGCTTAAAACAAAATTTAAATGAGTTCAGGGTAAGAGAAAAATACACAAACAATTTATACTGGTTGACTCTTAATCCAAGAGCTACATCTAGTCCCCAGAAAACCACTGGGTAATCCACTAAACAATCAAACCAAATTACAAAACACAAACCACCAAAGTAGTGACCTTGAACCCTTCAAGAAACACACTACCTTTGGCAAACCACACCAAGAGTATTGATCTTGAACACCTCAAGAACATACAATACTCCTTGGCAACACAAACCATAAATACAGTAGGTTTAGAAGGGATTACACTTGTTCACAGTACAATCTGAATTGAATACAATTGCAATCCTATTCCACTCTCACTTGCTGGATGTGAATCTTGAAAACTTAAAATCAAATCTGTCAAATTGAATTTCTCAAAACTGTGTCTTAATTATTTGAAAACATAAACAAATCATTTATATTTTCCAAAGATTGGTCAAAGCAATTAATGAAGGAGCATATTCAATTAGAAAACATTTAAAATAGATTCACCATTCAAAACTGAATTCTGTTAGGATTTTGAAAGAAATGTTGAACCTTGTGATGTTCAATGTTTTGAAGAATCCAAATCCTTTGAAGGATGTTGAAGCCTCTGCTTTGCTTGATGTTGCTGTGCTTGTTTAAGCTTTGTTCTGGGGTAGTTTATATGTTGTAATCCACCATTGTATTAAATCTCAAGCAATTAGCATCTCAATCTTTATAAAAGTAAAATGTTTTCAAACTAAGTTGAAAAACCGATTTTTTTGTCGAAACAACCGATTGTTTACACTTAGGTGTTTTGAGAAAGATTGAAAATTGTTTTCAAATAGTTGAAACTGTTAAGTACCAAAACAACCGATTGATTCGAGGAAACAACCGATTGTTTGTTTTGGGACCATAACAGAAAAACTGTTTTCTTTGACTGAGCTTTAAATGCTTTAACTGTATACGCTCCAGTCATTAAATGCTTTGACCAATCTTTTAATGCAATTTAAGAGTTTGTTAAGATTTGATAACAAACTATATCTTTGAATATATTCAGAAAAACAGATTTAAGAATTAAGAATCTTTTGACAAAGTTTTTCTAAGAGAGTTTTCAAAGTGCTGAGATTGCTTAAAGAGTTTTGTGATTGATCAAGGTGCTGGAATAGGATTCTACTTGTATTGATTTCAGATATTCATCTGTAACAAGTGTAATCTTTGTAATCTGTTGAACAATTTGTTTCTGTGTTTGCCGAGATTGGCTGTGTGTTCTTGAGGTGTTCAAGATCAGCAATCTTAGTGTTGGCCAAGGAGAGTGTGTTTCTTAAGGTGTTCAAGGTCATTCTCTTGGTTGTGGTGTAAGTGATCAAGTGGTGATTGCTTAGTGGATATCCTCAGGGTTTCTGAGAAGACTGGATGTAGCTCTGGTTTGGAGTGAACCAGTATAAACAACTGTGTACAATCTCTCTATCTCTAACTCTTTAAATTCAGTTTATTTGTTGTTTGCTGGTATAAACAACCGATTGTTTCTACGAAACAACCGATTGTTTTTCTAGTACTACAGCTTTTGCTTGCTGTTTTGGCTAACTGAATTGCTTAATCAATTGGTTTCTGAAATAAGTTCATTCTAGTTTTGAAAAGTTTGCGAAAACCCCTTTAAACAATTCACCCCCTCTAGTTTAAAGCCATCTTTTCTAACAAGAAACAATCGGTTGAAACCACGAAACAACCGATTGTTTTGGCTTGACAGTTAAGTCAACCAAACCAAAACTTTCCAACCTTTTTCAAAACTCGTAAAAGCAAAACAATCAGTTGATTCGACAAAAAAACATGTTGTTTTTCACTTAGTTGGACAAACACTTGATTTCAAAAAGGTTTTAAATCACATCAGTTTTAGATTCAACAAAGGAGTGGATCACACTTTATTCTACCCAGATCCCACCGAAACACAATAGCAACACCAGGCTTTCATCAAACACCTTGGATTTGGATTCTTCAAAACACATGATCACTCTTGATCAACATATGTTACCAATGTTACATTGTTCAAAATGTTTAAAGTAATAGATTTAATGTTTCATGTGATAAATAAATTTCACACGTGATAAACAAACCTAGTTCACCTTATTCATCATCCTTCATGACCATTGTGCAAAAGCTTACACCAGGTCACGACATCCTAAATCATTTTTTGTGAATGACCAACACATTAACCTCAACCATACTCGAGTCCAATTGGCCAATACTTCAATAAATGAAACCATTCATATTAAATCTAATCACAATTAAGCATACAAAAATGAATTTTTAAAATAATTATAGCAATACTGTCAAGAAAGTTCAATTCAAAAGTATGCTTACAATAGATATTTATTTTATGGTATAATTTTGGTACTGGACCGGAGCACTCAGAGCTCAGCGCTCGATGGTCGGACCTCAGCACCTGCCATAGGTAGGTCAGTTCGGCTATTGGGCCAAGTTGGCGAGCCATGTGATTGGGCCCCAGGTGTATATATTAGTCCCTTTTCGTATAACCCTTCATGCATAAGGCCTAGGCGGCCAACGAGGGGTAGTTATGGATCTAGGGGTGCGCTTAGTGCGCATAAGGTCTAGTTCAAGTAAAACATTTTCTTTTAAACCTAAGCCCATGTGTGCTAGGGCACGTAAAGGTTAGGTTGCAGGTATGCAAAAGAGGAGCGTAGAGCCACGTGGAGGGTGCCTACGTAAACAGATTGTACCTCTGATGCCGGTACATGAGTTGGTACCCTAGTGATTATTCTGTTATTATTTTATGCACTCCCTGGAGGAAAGATTTTGTTCTGTTGCAGCACCGTAAGGGTGTGCCCTTAAGCAGAATATTTTCCTGTTGAGTATCCTTTCAGTTGAGATTATATTCTCGTGATAGAAAGTTGTTACAAGAGGTAAAATATAAAAGGGACTTAAGATCCCAGGTTAAGGTATGTTGTTTCTAAGACTGAAACTTGCTACTTCTTAAATTCTGATAAGCCCTGTACTGACTTGATCATCGGAGTGCAATCAACAGGTAAGGCCCCCCTCTGTCTCAACGGAGTCGTGTTCCAACGCAACAAAGGGAAGAGCAAATTCCAACAAAGATAGACGGAGCTAGAGCTTGTGATCGAAGTCAACCGACAAGAACATTTGGCGCCCACCGTGGGGCCCGATAAAACCAGGTCCCACCCGTAGTGGTGCTCGAGTTCTTATATGTGACGAGGAATACAAGGCAAGGTCCGTTAGGATCTGAAGGGAGTGAAAACCCCACCATTCAACAACTTATGAAGACTGTGAGTGCTCTATAGGAGGCGATAGCGACATCCAAGGCTGAGCAGGAGAGACTCATGGCGGAAGTTCGAGCCGAGCAGGTTTGAAAGATTCTTGTTCAGAGGCACACAATCCCACGTCAGTCAGCACCAAAAATCACATGGAAAGCACATGTAGACTTTTAATTTTCCATTAGTCGTAAAAGGCTCTTAATTTTCCAAGAAGATATGGAATATATTCCATTTATGACCAATGTAACTTCCTTTCAAAGCGAAATCAGACCCATGTGAAATGCAATTTGACTTGTAACAACTTGGTGGAAGAATCTGCAACAGAAGCAATGCATAGAGAATTGAATCCAATTTAATGCAATGTTGTTAAAGGGGAAACAATTGGTTGTTTTGGGAAAATAATCAGTTGTTTTTCTCTAACAGCAATTAAGACATTTCACAAGCCAAGGATTATTGGCACAGAAGAATCATAATAGAAATACATACTACCTTTCCATAGATTAGTGATTTTGTATTTAAAGACATCTAATGAGATCATTCATAATCATGTGAAGGAAAACATCATTTTAAAAGAAAACTCTTATTCTTTAGAGAAGGTTTTACTATCAAATAGCTATGGTACATGATTAAAGAGATTCACTTGGCATTTAAGCAATCGAAATACAAATAAGATATGCAACAAGAATTCCATTTTAAATCCTTTCTTTCACACTTGATACTCTAGCTCAAGGATTCTGAATTCTTTTAGATAACCCACAAAAGAATAAGATCAAGCACCAAGATTTGGTCCCCTTACAAATTTGGGTCCATAGGAGTTAATTTGGTCATAAAAGCCCTTAAGATTCTTAGGAACCCACTTTAAAATACCCCTGGGAAAAAAACTTTTCTCACTTTACAGAACCTAATAGAATGGCCTTTTCTCATACAATAAAAAAAAGAAACAATCGATTGTTTCGACTTCTCAATCAGTTGTTTTTCTATAATGGTTGAAAAAGGTTTTGAAATGCCACTATTCTTGCTTTGTGGATTAAAACCAAGTCCAGATTTTCCAAAGACACAATTTTGAGATGTTAATACAGTCTCAAAGTTGGATTTTCCTTTTGAAAGTTTATCCACAGTTTTCATAAGATAATGAATCTTATTTTCAAGAGATTCACAGTTTTTACCAAAGCTTGAGTCACACTCACAAGAAGAGTTTTTGTAAATCAGTTTTTGAATTGTTTAACTCTTCGTCCAAGATCTTGACTCTATTTTCCAACCAATTGTTTTGACTTTTCAACCGATTGTTCAAAAGGGTCAATCTTTAAGCTTCTTCATGAGTCTCTTTAAAGGACTCAAGAAGTTGATAGTAATTTTCATCATTAATGGAAGAGTTTGAACTTACATTGCTTGATGTAGATTCTTCCTTTGCCATCAAACACAAATTGACTTTTGTAAGTTCTGAAGATGAGCCAGAAGAAGACATGTCATTGTCTTGCTAAACAATTCCACTTGAGTCTTCATGAGTGCTTTCAAGAGTATCCCACATATCCTTTGCTGAAACACACTTTGAAACTGAAAAGCTCATTAGTATCAAGAGTAGATGTAATAATATTATTTGGAAATACAATCAAGTTGAACCTTTTTACTTTCACTCTTAGTCCATTGGAACCAAGGTTTTTCAGAGAAAACTTTATCTTTCTCAAGCATAAGAATCAAAAGACCATTTGTAATAGCATCCCAGATTTTTCTACCATAGATTTAACAAAAAAATTTATTATAATCTTTTAGAGTTGATAGTTTACACCACAAAACAGAGGTGGTCTATTAATAGAAGCACCCTCCCCAAATGGAAGTTTATCAGCCATGTAAAAGAGATTTTTGAATCAAAACTTGAGTGACTTTTAAGCCCCTAGCTCTTGATGCCAATTGTTAGAATTAAAGGCTTTAAACAAGAGGGGTTGAATTGTTTAATGAAAGATTTTCAAAAATAGTGGACAAGAATGGAGATTAATGAAGAAGTACAGAAGAAGCAATCAAATCACCTAAGAAACAAAATTGTTTTACCAGACTTTACCAATTCAATTAAGATTTTTAAAAAACAATCAATTGAAAGCTCAATTCAATCGATTGAATTGGCCTTGACTGTAAGGTTAGCCAATTTCAGCTTTTTCAAATCCACTAAGTGTAAAACAACCGATTGAAACGATAAATCAACAGGTTATTTTTCACTACTTTGAAAACCAATTTTCTTTTGAAAGAACTTGATTGATTCAGTTTTGGATTTCACTTTTCTTTTCACTTTTCTTTTGGGTTCTATTCCTTTAAATTATCTTGGTGTTCTGATCTTTGTTGGTGATCCTAAGTCTCGTTATTTTCAGTCTTTGGCTGATAAGGTTAAAACTAAATTAGCCACTTGAAAAGGTAAAATTTTAAGCATGATGGGGATGATTTAATTAGTTAACTCTATATTTTGGTATTATGGTATACCATTTTTAAATTTATGGATGGCCTCTTATTCTTATAAAAGATGTTAACAGATGGATTAGAAATTTTATTTGGATTGAGGATATTAATAAGGCATGTTTGGTTACTATTAAATGGAATTTTGTTTGTAGTTCTAAGAAGGATAGGGGTTTACTTAATTTGCAAGTGAAAACACAAAGATCATCTCTTCTCGTTAACTTTGGATTTTGCCTAGAGTAATATGTCTTGGTCTATTATTATACGTGCCAAATTCTTGAAATCTAAGTATTTGAAATTTTGTCTATTTGGCTTGACATTAATGAATATTATGATATTATTACATGAAATGATTTTTTCTTCTAAATGCATTTTCTTTATTACTAAGGTGTCTTATCTTTAAAGAATTGGTCTTACCTCTACTGTTGTTGATGGTTGGAATGACACTAGTTAAGATCTTTCTCTCTATATATATATGTAGACATCCTAATATTCATTTTATTAATCATATAATGCTCTCATATTTGCCTGATGTTCCTAATTGGAGGATGGAGGACAGTGGAGTTCTTAATCAAAAAGTTGTTAGGGATTTTTTTATCTTCTTCTTGTGACAAGGGAAGTTAATTTGTTCTAGTTTCATTCCTCCTACTAAATCTTTAGTGCTTTGGAAGGTACTTCATAAGAGGCTTTGTCGCAACTAGGGTCACGAAGAGAAAACGAAATATTTAATTGGTTTTTGAAAAAATAGAGATGAAGTCGCCACCATAGTTTATTATGAAAAACTACAAAAAAATCAGAAAATGATGGTCTGCGAAAATGGATTGGGTCCTAGAGTTTATTACATCTTGTGAAGGTATTAGCACTCTACAATGTCTGTCCGAAGATGATACCTTTAATTGAAGGTGCAAAACAAATGTGGTTGCTTAGAACATTTCCCCGTAATAAAGAAACAAAATATATTTTCAAAATAAAGAAATATTTTGAAAGGTTTTTATTTGGGTCCGATAAGGATTAATTGATCCTATATATTTCCATTCACAATGGAAAATCAGGGTTTACGCAGTTCTAAATGTTATACTAGTTGAAAAAGGTTGTGTTGGTGTGAGTTGGGCTTTTTGAAAAAAGTGAAACAAGATTTTTAAAAAAGTGAACCCGACAATGATGGGCCTTTCTCATACCTATTTCTGTTCATAACAGAAAAATAGGGATCACGTATTTCTGGTTTAAAAGATTATTTGTTGTTAATTTTATTTTTTGAAATTTTATATTTTTTGGTTTTTTTAATGTCAAAACTATTTGTTTCTATTTTTACAATTTATTAAATATTTTTAAAATGAGAGGGATTATGTAGGTAAAAGAGGGGTGCACAAGTCAAAGGGTAGTTGGGCTAGCGGAATTGGGCCATATTTTTTAAAATAAGAGGAGGTGTGAAGGTTAAAGATGGATGCAACAAGGTAAAGGGTAATTTGGTCAACGAAATGGGACTATATTCTTTTTTAAAACAAGAGGAGGTGCGACGGTAAAAGAGTGGTGGAACGAGAAAAAAGGTAGTTTGGGCAGCAGAATGGGCCCAAATTCTTCTTTTTAAGATAAATTCTTCCTCCACTCCATACCTTTCCCTCACATACTATTAATTAGGAAAAGTCAAGTTTACCTTTTCAGTTTTTTTTTTTAAAACATAACCTCACAGTTTGAAATGACTTCAGCTGCACCTTGCACCACATACCTCCTTTCCAGATACAACATTTTGAGAGAGTAATTTCATTATTTGAACGTGTGTGAGAGGATGACGAAAATGTTTGTTGTATTCGAATTCTCCAATGCCATTTTTTTAGATTTGTTTGAGGTTGGGGCGACGGCTGGAGCAGCTGCTGGGTGCGTGGGGCGGCACTGGTGTGCGGTGCGTGGAGGAGTATGCATGGTGGTGTGTGCTCTGGGCGTCGACTGATGGGATAACTGGTGGCAGGACTGCTGCAACGTTTGTCGTTGGTGGAGTGGTGCGGTGAGAGGTGTGGTAGTGAGGGCAAAGGTGGAGAGAGATGAAGAGTTGCTGGAAAATCCTAAATGAGTGAGTGAATGAGAGAGAGAGAAAAAGAACTAAATGTGAATGAGAGTTATAGTGTGTGAGAAAGAATCAGATTGAGTGAGGAGAAGCGTGAATGAGTGTCCTCAAGTGAGAGTGTGTTGATTTCCTTTTAAAGGTGATGGGTTAATGTGAGAGAAGTTAAAATAAGAAAAAGAAGGTGAGATAAGTGGCGATAAGAGAGATCAGGGAAGAGAAAAGAGATAAGTGGAGAAAAAAGGAGTTTGTTGAAACAAGGGTTGAGAAAGACAGGGGTGTGAAAGGTAGAGAATGAGATGGGTTAGGGGGTGTGGAGAGAAGCAAAGGACTGGGGCTAGGAAAAGAGTGAGATGGGCTAGAAGGTGCGTAAAGAGTGACAGGGGGTGGGGTGTGGAAAGAAAGAACTGAGATGGGCTAAGGGTAAAAAGGAAAGTGAAAGAAAAAGGACGCGCAAAGTGTAAATAGTAATAGAGATTTTTTTTTTCTTTTTCAAAACTAAATAATCTTTTTTTGACTTTTTGATGATTTTTTTCAAGAATTTTTTTTTTAAAAGTATATACTTTTTATTATTTCTTTATTAGCAACAAAATTTTAAATACTCGAACGAAATTGGGTGTTGATAGGCTTCTTACTGATAACGAGGTTCAGAAAAAAGGTGTTGTTTTATGCTCAATGTGCTCTATATGTAGGGAGCAAGAGGAGAATATTGATCATCTGTTTTTTAGTTGTCCTTCTGTTTATTTGATTTGATTCTGGCTTTAGAATATTTTCCATTTTCTTAATAATTTTTCATGTTCTAGTTTTATTACTTTTTAAGTTTCTCGATAGCTCTATTATTGAGTAAATTAAGCTTATTGTTATCATCTTTTCTCTTTGAAATATTATGGAGGATGAGAGGTCATACTAGATTTTAATTGTGCTTCAATATGGTTACGTCCATTAACATGGTTAAGGATTACATTCAGATTTAAGATAATATGTCTAAAAATGTATGTCTAATCTTATCGACGACTTCTCTATATTGAAGTTTTTTGGTATTAGAACCAAACCTAGTTTGTTCTGGTGCAAATGTATTGGGAATTCCCTGATGTAGGCTAGATTAAAGTGAACACTAACAATGCTCATCGGGAGTCTCTAGACCCTACTATTGGTGGTCTTTATGCTTTTTTGGGGAATCACAGTGCCTTGTATGTCGAGGCCATGGGGGTTACTCTTTCCACTGAACATGTTCAAAGTGTTGGGTTCAAAAAGATTTGGTTGGAGAGTGATTCTACTTTTCTATGTCAAGATTTTTCTTCTATTGATGTGGTTCCTTGGACTCTTAGAGGGAGGTGGAAAAGGTGTATGATGTATACAACTATGTGATGAAAATATACAGCCTCGAAACTTTCGGCTACGAAGATAGACAAATATCGAGCTTTAATAAAAAGATTTTAATTTTTTTTCTTCTTCTTTGCCTTGTAAAAATTGTATAGAGTAATTATGATTTATTGGGTTGTATTTTGGGCCAAAATAAAGAATAGTGTAAATAAAAAAAACAGAGTAGGGTGTAAAATAGTAAAAGAAGGATGCAAATAGAAATGTAGGAAAAGAAGACATGAAAGTCCACATGTCCTCATTTTATTCCAATGAAGGCATGTCACTTTTCACTCTCCTAATGGAGAGGATTTGCACCAATAAGGTGGTGATACTTGTCACACTCTCATTTGAGAGGTTTTGAAAGACTTTCTCCTATAAATAGGAGTTTCTTGTACATGTTTTTAATGCTAAAGTTTGGATTAGTTTCTTATTTTATCATTTAGTGAGCATCTTGTATTTCATAAAAACTTTGAGTGATATAATCTGTACACAAAGGCCATCCTATCCAATTTTTGGGCATTAAAATACGTCTTAGATGCGGATGCTATCATAAGAGATTCCCAACATATCATAAGATTTATTTTCTTAAAAATCCGCACTTTTTCAAACCCAAAAATTCAAAGGAATTCTTGGATTTTTTCTGGATACAAATATTTTTATGCAGACCTCTTCGGTTTGATTTATACAATATTCTATTATTTAAGTTGATTGATTTGAATAATGAAATGGTGTCCAATTTGTGAGACATTTTTACTTGTTCAAAGTTCTTTATTGAGTTATCTTCTTGCTAGACAATGTTTAAGACTCCTCTTAGTAGTGTTGGTCCAACATCATTATAGAAACTATGTGTTGGCTTAACCTCACTAACATTCACCGTTATAATTTCCATCCCTTTCAAAAAAATTTACAATTCTTCATACTTCTACAATATCATTCATCTTTTGTAGTAGATATTCAAATCAAAACAACAAAGAAGATGATCTACACATGAGATGCAAAGCCGGATTACATCATTTGGTAACAAGAGCTTTGGTTTAAAAGATAAGTAGAGTCTTTTTCAAAAAAACAAAAAATCTAATTTTTGTGTTGTTTATATTTTTCTTAATTGTCTTAAATGTTTACCGATTGATTTTTTGTTGTTTGTCTTTTTGTTTGGTTCAAATTCATTTTTCTTACTTGAACCTTTATGTATATGCTTTTAGGTGTTCTTATATTTATATTCATGTGTTCTTTCAAACTTTTTTTGTGAAATTTTCTTATATTCTTTTAATTGTAAAATCATATATGTTTAATCCAAAAATTGTCATAAACCCCATTAGTTAAATTTTTTGATTTTTTTTTTCAAATTTCTTCACATATTATAGCTCTTAAAGGCTTTTTGTTTTTCGTTTTTGAGTTCATAAATTCTTATTAGATCATTAGCAATTTTTTTTAAAGTTAGGTTTCCATTATCATCTTCTCCAAAAATTATAATTTTTCAAAAATTCTCAAAAATTTTCAAAAATATTTCTGTGGTGCAAATAGAAAATCCAGAGGAGAAAATATTAAACAAATCTGTTTCATGAGATTGTTGGTGCGAATAGAAAATCCAGAGGTGCACATGAATCTGAATTGTTTTTTTTTTCTTCAGATTCTCGTGAAATTTTTGTTTGTGTTTTCATGTACGTTCCTCTTTTACATTTGAAATAAAATCACATAATTCGTTTCAGTGAATATCGTTGAATTGATGCATGAAATTGTAATCAAAATTGTTCAAGGAAACTCTGTGATTTCAACATAAATTTCTAATTTCTCGTTCAAAGATAGTTTGAAGATTGCGCGAAGAACAATTTTGGTGGAATTGGTGAATACGCTCTTGAAAACTAGATTGTTTGAGTTTAATTAGTGCTTTTTGTTTAGAGTTAAAATTGGCGCAGAGATTGATCTTACAATCACAAAGTATCTTTTATTCTTCTTCATTTGAAGCAGCAAGTCATTGCGAATTAATTTTGGCGATTGATGGAAAATTTTGATTGGATCGTTGGTGATTTAGTGGAGGTGTTTAAGAGGAGCGTGAATCTTCATGTATTTGGAATGCAATTCTTCATTTGTCAGATTTTACAGGTTGCAATTCTTCATTTGTCAGTTTTTACAGGTGCAATTTTCACAGGTGTTGTTTTGTTGTTCTTTCTTGAAATCATTGTGATTCAATTTGTGGTGAGTTTGGAAACAAAAATTATGGTGATGGAAGTAATAATTTCTGTGAATTGAATTGATGCGTGAGCAAAATTTTGGTGATAATCAGTTTAATGCATTAATAGTGACCGCTAATTGTTTGAAAAATTATAGTACAAACATCTTGTTATTCTTTGCATTGATGTCTTAATTTGTGTTTTGAATTTGCTGATTCAATTTGCAAACTCGTGCCAGTAGAAAATTGGGGCAGTATTTCCGAGCAGTTAAAAAATTTGTACCTGAAATCATCAAACAAAAGTCTAGCGTCAACAATTGTTTTTATGTTTTTGTTTTGCTTCTTGGTGTGGTTAGTGTGAACTGGTTCAGTTGTGCAATTTTCAGTAGAATCACCATTTGATTGTTTAAAATGGATGATCAATTCTAGTGCAGTGTGGTTCATAAATTTGGATTAATTTGTTGTATTGAAGTGCAAAAAGTCTAAAGCAAATTGGTACAATTTTCTTGAACAAATTGAAAAAGTGGTTTGGCAGGAATGAAATTTACTGTTAGAAAACAATACAATTTTAATTTAGCAAATTAAATTACCCCATGAGCAAAGTATTGGTGACACTAGTGAGTGCAAAATAAAATGCAATTTGGTTAAAAATGTGGTGATTATGGTATTGTGCAAAACATGAACATAATGTTTTCGATAGTGCATTTAAGAAATTCATTGTTGAATTGCTGATTTTTGAAATTGGAGAATTATGGCACGTAACAATAGTAATCAATATGTAGTGAATTCTCCATTTTTGAATAAAAGGTTGACAGTGTTGGCGTGAGAAATGGAGTACAGGAGTTCACTATGTGATTAACAAATGTTGGGACCTACAAACATTGGATTGATATAAATTCTGCACATGAAAAAAAAAGATCAGCACCTGGTGGAGTCCATATGTGCCATTCCATTTTGGCACATTCTCCCTGCACCTGATCAATTCAAACTGGCACCCGATCGTAGACTTGAAATGACAAAACTGCCCTTAATGAATTTTAGATTAGGTCAAGTAAGGTATGTGCACCCAATGCAATTAGAGAACTGCACCCAACCCTCAGCCGCTCGGAGTCATCTGCACCCAACCCACAACCGCAGTGAGTCATCTACATCGTCTTCCTCTTCGTTTTGGCAGGGAACCACAACGCAGTCGTTGTTCCATTCGATTTCGGTGGCAGAGCAGCAGCTGCCACGGTGAAGGAGCCCTTGAACGAAGAGCAACCCCGGAGCGAATGTCGGAGAAGACAAGGTAAGTGACTTCTGAATATTTTTGTTCGGATTTATAGTTTGACTTGCGGATAAATTTATGTGTAATCATAGTGTTTGCCTTTCGAATATTTTTGTGTGGAAGTCATATTTGACTTGCAGATATTTTTATTCGGTATTTGTAATTGTTGTGCGGATGACTTCGTCCGTAAGTTGTGTGAATTTATTATGGATATTAATATCCGTATTTGTGTTAGGTAGTTACGCAACAATATGTTATTTTTGGATTGTTCTTTTATACTACATGTGTTCCATTGTAATTTTGGATTGAATGTTATTTTTATGAAAAGTAAGATGGTGAGGACTAGAGGTGGAGGAAGTTCTAATATGGATCGTGTGCGACCAACTGCATCGGTGAGAAGAAGACGAGGTGGTCCTAGTACTTCGGTTTCAAATGAACACTTTGAAGATTATATTGAAGGAGAAGAACTTGAAATTGATGATGAAGGCTATCCAGGAGGGCCAGTGGATAAGTCGTTACTAATTAATTATGAACATCATGTAGCCAGACAGTTATGGGATGGTTTGGTAAATAATGAAAATTAATTTCTTGTATCTGGTATGTATGTATTTATTGATGATATATGTTGATAATCGTAGGATCTTGGTGAGCTGAAGGTCGTTTCACATGGGAGGAAGATAAATAAGTTAGGAGCACCTCAAGAGCGCATAGAGGCTGTTGTAGAAATGTGTGGCTTAGGAGGTTTGCTTCAGGCTAGTTATGAGGTTTTAGACCGAGGAGTGTTGTGTGATTTTGTAGAGAGGTGGCATGCAGAGACTAACAGCTTTCATTTACCGGTTGGGGAGATGACCATCACTCTTGATGATGTGTCAAATTTGTTGCATTTACCCATTGTCGGTCAATTTTACATGCATGAAACCTTAGATGCAGATTCGATGATTGATTTATTGGTACAAGCTCTCTGTGTTGATCGTGGAAATGCATTTGAAGAAACAAGATATTACTGAGGAACTCATGTGCACCTGAGTTGGTTAAGAGATGTGTACGAAGATGCATGCTCAAGGAAGCAGTGGACTGTGGCTGCTAGAGCTTACTTACTTCACCTTGTCGGTTGCACTATATTCATTGACAAAAGTGCTACATCAGTTAGTGTGTTTTATCTTGGATATTTTGTTGATTTGAGGTTGACCGAGGGATATTCTTGGGCGGGAGCTGCATTAACTCACATGTATGAGCAACTAGGAGATTGTAGTTATGCAAACACTAAGCAACTAGCTGGTTATGCGACATTGTTGCAGGGGTGAATTTATGAGCACTTCTCGTCTATAGGGATGAGACGGATGCAACCACTGTATTTTGAAGACCAACCTCGATGTAGGATGTATGATGCAGGAAAAGGTACTTTAATTGTTGTTGTTCGATCACAGTTAGATACATTGACACCAGCTTCAATTTGGTTTTGTCCATATGACGAGCATAGGGAAGAACGTCCATTCGAGTATATTTCCTTATTCTCTGGTTATTTGAGGCTTGGAAATTGGACACAATTGCACATGCCAGAACGTGTTTTGCATCAGTATGGATATACACATATCATCCCTCGCAACCCATCTGTACTTAGACATGGTGATCCAGATATAGATGAAAAGAACCGCCGATGGTTACATTATTGATTATGTCATAAATGATATGGCCAAAGCACCTTATCCTGGCGCTTGTGTTGAAGAGTACATGTCTTGGTTTAGATCTGTATCACATCCATATGTGATTCATGCAGAGGATGATGAGCGTCCTCTATTGGTACCCTCAGATGCACGTGGGCACGAAGCACATCCTGAGGAGTCACATCTTGCTCTGGTATGCTTGTAACTTTATTAACGTATTAATTTGTGTTATCTTTTTCTAATACTATGACATTCATGCTTGTAGGGTATTTGTCGTAGAATTACACAGACATTTCAACCATTACTTAATCAAGGTGATGTCGTGGAGGGCAACCCTGTTTGGGAAGGCATACAATCAACCATTATGTTAGCACGAGGAGTGACTGATGATAGGGTTGTATATGTCAGGAGACATTCACGTAGGAATGATTGAGCATGTATTAGGGATAATGTATTAAGATTCTTTTTTATGTATTTAAACCTTATCTATATTATTGATTGAGCATGTATTAGGGATAATGATGACGTATTTGAACCTTATCTATAATATTATTGAATGTGGATTTTAGTATTGTTAAGTTCTGAGCATTTAAAAAAATCATGTACTGCTTTTAACTATTAACACTTAAATGTTCCGGATATTGACATCCATAGGCACCTGATTGACTTTCGGATTTTTCCATCCATAGACATGTTTATGACTTATGGATTTTTCCATCCATAAGCAGCTGTATGACTTCCAGATTTTTTTATCCATATGCACCAATATTAGATTACGGATAAATCCATCCATAGGCACCAATATTGGGTTACGGATAAATCCATCCATAGGTACCAATATTGGGTTACGGATAAATCCATCCATAGGCACCAATATGGGTTTCGAATATTCTCATCCACAAAAAAAAAACAACGTGTTCTGGATATTGTCATCTGTAGGCACCATTGTGTGTATAGGATACATGTTTCAGCACGCATAAATGCATCACAAATGTAGTCAATACATATATTAAAACATCCCAAAACAAAAACATTAGTTATCTATTACAAATGTTTAAGATTAGAAATATCGTCTAATGGACATTATTTGTGTGTAAACTTGCATATGGCTAGTGTAGTATGTTGACCAAGATTGGGTTGTAGAATAACAATGTGATGCCCACAATATATCTGTAGGTGGAATAGGACAACCAGCTTTCAGCTTCACCTATAAAAGTAATAAATATAAGTTACATAAATTTTAAGTTAGCACTATTAGTGACTTTACATTTTAATATATTTTGGGTATACCTGGACAAAATGATTTCCATGAACGTGCCCAATTGCAATGATTCGGTGTTGAGTAAAGTTACTTGGAGGTTGGGTTCTTAATAGAAAAATAGTCAATGATTGTATCATGGACAATGAAACCAAAATAGCATTGTACCGATTAGCAATAACGTATTCCATGTCTGGAATTGTCATCCACTTATCTGTTCCTGCCTGCAAGTTCAATTGAGGAACAAAGTTAAATGGTGAAATGCAAAGTACAAATGAAAGGGTCTTAGCCATTCGTACCATAGACATGTGGTCAACTAGAAGTGACTTCTTCAAGTATTCATATCGTTCATCACCATCAAACAGTTCAACATATTCTTGTCTCCATTCACTTAGTTCTTTTAACAAATTCATTTGAACAACAGCCCATGACTCCTCTCCCATGCCCAATTTGGCAACAACAGCACGGTACCCACAATGGCCATCAGCCTTAACGTCCACAACATCAAGAATGTATGGATGATGCCCTGCAGGGAACTGATCAAAGAAAGGAATGGATTTTGGTGGTAGAATTTGTGGTAAGTGTCCTTCCATAGATTTTTTAGTCGAACAACTATCCTCTTGCGAGTGTAACAAATCCACATGTTCAAAATAAGAAGGCATTCGCTTAGTTGATCTCATGAATTTCGTAGGAAGAGCCATCTTTACAGCACCTTTTGTTTTCACCTTAGCATGTGGTGCGTTAATAGATGTCTTCTCTGGAAAGGCTATCTCATTCTGATCTTCGGTGAACACACATTGCATTATAAACTTGCTTTATTGTCGTCACATTCTTCTCATTTCTCTCTTTCATTGTTAGTAAACTATTTCTTGCCTTCACTGAAGTTTTAGTCATATCCTCCACCATAACCTTTTCCTCTACACTTAACCTTCCAGCATACGGATGACTTACCATTGTCTCCGCCAAATCATGATTGTGAGATCCACAAATTAATTCAACCATCCACCCTTGACCACCTTTGACTGGTTTGCCTCGCAATCTGAAAGGACACTCACACTTCCTACTTCCCGTTCCACTTGTATCTACGTCTTTTTTATATCACTTGTATTTACCTCCTCTCTCACAACCTAATAATACGAATGTCATCCTTCCTCGTTGGCCCGTCCATGTATCTGACCTTAATATAATAATAACAAACCCATAACTATAACCAACACTTCTCGCCCAGTCTAACAGCTCATCTCGATCACGAAATACCTACAATAACATAAGCCAAATTTTAAAATCATTCATAAACAATAACATTCAAAACCCCAACATTTACCTTACCTCATTTGTAGTAAATGTCTCACTACACTTATGTGTCATATCTTCATTATCTAACGCATTGTAAGTTATTGAATGCTCCATATCAACATCGTCTAATCCATCACACACATCAATCTCTCATGAAATTCCCATGAGTCTTGTGTATCCATTCACAACGGTGGAAAAAAAATTTACTTAGCTTGCGGATACAGAAATTCATAAGTCAAAACATACACTTCCGCATTCCTACATCCAGAACATAGTAAACTATTCCGGGTATGGATATCCATAATTCAAAAAACAACTACGGATATGGATATCCATAATTCAAAAAACAGCTAAGAATATTTAAATCCATAATACAAAAATAAATTCCGGATAATTATATCCGTAATGCAGTGATATGGTGTAGAAAATGTTACTGACTTACAAACGCTTGCATCCGTAAGGTTAAAAGAAGACTTCCGGATATCGGTATCCGTCACTACCTGAGCTCGAACAAAATGCGTAAAAAAAGCTTAAATCTGTTCTTACCTCACAACAATGTCAAAGTGCAAACGACCCCGTCCACCACCACCGTAAATCCACCTCCTACACAACTCAAAGCACCACCAAAGAGCAAAACCAACTTTCTCCGCACCTTTCACAGCTTTTCAAAATAAACCTTCACAGCTTTTCAAACTAAAGAAGACAAGGGCATAGTTGGATTTTGAAAACTTCGTCGGGTGCAAGAAGCAAATGATCAGGTGCAGGAAGTAATTGCCTTCCATTTTTTGCTGAATTGAATTCTTTGGGCCACACCATATTGGGTCAGAATCTTTTGGGTTTTATGCACCATTGAAGATGACAAATTCTCTCTCCACCTCCATATTAATGGTAAAAAGTCGATTTTAACCTTTTTAAAAATTTTAAATAACTCGAAGTGAAACAAGGCAACACATTTTTAAACAACCTCAATTGTATCTCTACATTTTCATACCTCTGTTCAAGCTGCAATAATTCTATTCTTCTCTAGTAGCAGTGTTTGAGAAGGCAATTTCATCATTAGAGCGTGTGTGAGAGGGTTAACAAAAAGATTTGTTGTATTCGATGTTTCCCAATGCGAAGATAATTTAGTTTAGTTTTGTACTTGATTTTTGCACTTTGCTGGTTTTTTTTTTGGGTTTTGTGTCTTCCGAAAAAATGAAAAAAATAAGCAAACGAAAACACAGTCATTAACAGAAAAAATACCACAAAACTTACCTCAACTACCAACATTCACCACCGACCACCACTAACTAGCAGCCACCACCACTTGAAAATGAAGAAGAGACACCACACTCTCCAACATACTCAAAAGGGTGTTGTTGGAATTAAAAAAATTATGGAGGTGTAGGAAGAATGTACGGAGATGCTGGGAGAATTTTCCTTGAAAAAATTATATTCTTTAATTTTTGTTTTCTTAATCCATTCTAGAACCATTCTTTGGAATTCATTTGTGTGCCTACTTTCTTTATAACTCTTAATTTCTTATTTGTCTTGAATTTTTGGATAATCTTTGAGTTTGTCTCATGTATAGTTTAACTTTATTAATTTTGAGATTTTCTTGATTTTTGAATTTTATTGACTTCTTGAGATGAAAATTATTTCTTAGTTGTGATGTTTGGAAAAGATTGACTAGCATTGCTAGGTAGCATCTTGGAGAAGAAAAAGATCAAGCTAAGGATGACCACTCTTTAGAGAACATACAAGTAGAATTTTAGAAGGAAGAGTAATAAACACTTGAGAGGAAGATTTGGCAAGTTACAAAGATCAAATATACAAATTTATTTCTTTTAAAAATCATATTGTCACCAAACTGTGTTAATTTTTCATTTATAAAGAGAGGAACAAAAATAGAGTGCACAACAATGCTTTAAGCTCTGATACCATATTAAGAGATGAACTTTAAGTATAACTCGACCATACAAAATTGATTTGTAAAATGAAGTTTACATCACTTATATACTATAAATTGACTTTATATATTGTCGATGTGAGATCTCATACACAAATAAAACATGTCATATGCTCTTTGTTAAGAAAATAATAAATAATGAAGAGTTTGGCTCAGACTTCACGGGTAGTGTTTGAAAGATAGCTTAGAAATGTGTCTCCATTAAGTAAAGTGTTTCGATAAAAATATTTATGATTTAGCTAACATGATAAGATAACTTAAAACCACAGTTCAACCAATATAAATAATTGACGAAATTATCACTAAAATAAGAGCTGACATTAGATAAAAAAAATATAATCTTCCAAGATATAACTAATAAAATAATAATTAATATTGTCTTATATTCTTAAAACGTTATCTCTATATAAAAAGAAAAATCATTTAATCAAGATCAGTTAAAATAATTAATTTATAAATTTAAACTTTATTTAAGAAATAAAAAAGTTAGATGGTTAAAAATGTAATTATGTTTAATGATATTACTTTAATTAAAAAAATTATCAGTAAACGTGCAGCATATATATTGATAGTTGGCCAATGAGTACATCTATGTGCACGGAGAATGAATGAGTACTCTTTAATGGTTAATATATTTCACGATAAATTACAAACATAAAAATAGCATATATATGTATTTAAAATATGACTATGTTTCATATAATTATGACAAAAAAATGTCATAAATTATGACAATGTTGAGGTAAATGAAATGTTTCTCATGCTCCAAAGACAATCAATGCTCCAAAGACAATCAATGGATGATCATTAAGCATTCATTATAATCTCAAATAAAAATATGTATTCATAAAAAACAATAACTTAAAAAATATCACATTGTTTTTCAATTTCAGTAGGATAAGTTTAGAAACTCATAGTAAATCTTACACTGAATCACACAAATGAGAAGATAAAAGAACAACAAACATGGACCCCTGAATGTTATTGGTCAGCTTAGACTTTTGATCATTTCCTTCAAAGTTTGTCTTTATTTCAGCCTTGAGGCCTGGTCTTATGATGTAATATATGACTTTGTAATTCAACCTCTCTTGAGTCTAGATGGTCTGAACTTACTATTCAAAACTCTTTGCTTTGAACTCTCAATACCTTTAACTCAAGAGCCTATGTTTATATACTTTAGAAAAGAGTTATAGAAGATTCAACTTTCATTCGGCGGAGGCCAATCCGCTCAGTAAATTGACTTTCTTCATATGCTGCAATACATATATATGAAGCATGTCATATGCTCTTTGTTGTGAGAGTAATAAATAATGATATGTTTGACTCAGGCTTGGCAAGTAGTGTTTGGAAGATAATTTATAAACATTAGTGCATTAAGTTAAAGTGTTCCCATAAAAACATCACCAGCTACCAGAGATACTCAATTCGTTACCATGACTGATAGGATGATCAAGCAAGGCAGTCCATAGACAGTTCCGCTTCTCCTCTGAGTTAGAGAGGAGCAGAGACCGCTCGATCTTATCTTGTTGGTTCTTCTTCTTTTTTGTCGAATCTTAACCATGAAAGTCAGTCAATGTTGGCTTCCTCTCAGAGTTGGGATCCTCACGACCCTTTCCTTGATTGCCTGAGTGAGGATCGGAAGAATAGCTGATATAACATGGTAAGCTAAAGTGTTCTCGTAGAAATATCCCTCACAAGAACATAATTAAATAGAAACCAATTTAAAAAAAAATAATAATAATCCGTCAATATATTAACTAAATTTGATATTATTTTACACACTAATAAAATTATTGGTATCCAAAGTAGTTTCTATTATTAATAAAATTTATAAACTAGTTTATAAATTGTTATCTAATTAGGTACCAATTATTTTAGATTCTAAAGTTGGTAACTAACACCTTAATAACTAATTAAATGCTAATTTAAAATTTGTATTAATAATAAAAACTACTTTAAATACTAATAATTTTTTAATCACTAAAATAATATATAATTTAATTAACATAATAATTAATTATTTTTTATCTCTAATATTGGTTGTTTTAATTAATTTTTTTTATACTCGATTATTTAGTTCATATATAACATGATAAGATAACTTGAAATCATATTTCAACCACTATAAATAATTGATAAAATTATCACTAAAATAACAGCTGACATTAGGTAAAAAAATATAATCTTCCTAGATATAGTTAATAAAATAATAAATAATATTATCTTAAATTCTTAAAACGTTATCTCAAATATTTTATATAAAAATAGAATAATCATTTCATCAAGATGAGTAAAATAATTAATTTATAAATTTAAATTTTATTTAAAAAATAAAAAAATTGAATGGTTTAAAATGTAATTATATTTAATGATATTACTTGTAATTAAAAAAAATATATCAATAAATGTGCAGCGTATATATTTATAGTTAGCCAATGAGTACATCTATCTGCATGAAAAATGAATGAGACTCTTTAATGGTTAATATATTTCACGATAAATTAAAAACATAAAAAAATAGTATTTAAAATAGGACTATGTTTCATATAATTATGATAATTTTTTTTATTCAAATGTCTCTTCTAATCAAGCAACACTAAGAAAAGAGAAAACTAATAATTTTTTATTTAATTATATTTTTATTTGATCCTAAAATTTAAAATAAATATAGATATTTTTTAAATTAAAAATATTTTTTTATAAAGCTATGCATTACTATAATATATATTCATTTTTTTTAATTCTTTAAATTTTTAAAAAAGTTGTTTTAGTCATTAAACAAAATAAGCTTGAGAGACTTAAAAACATTTAAAAAATATTTAGTCTTTTAAATTTAATATTGCCAACT